>NC_138777.1:78380625-79580625 GCF_965119305.1 Pelophylax lessonae | reverse complement strand
TTGTTTGATGGCTGTTAAACCACATACTGTACATGTAAACAGTGCCCGGACAATGTCATCTAGAGCCCGGAGTGAACATGCCAAACTGCCCCCCCCCAAGATGTATGAGCATTATGTGTCAGCAAAAATCTTCCAACAAAAACAGTGAGCAATAATCTGCATGCTTACCCCCTTAGCATAAATCCCCCTTCTCCCAGTACAAATCTGCCGCTTTGCTGAAATCCCCCATCTTAGCAGAAATCTTTGCCTCCCCATCCCCCAAATCCTCCCAGTTCAAATCCCCTACCCCTAAAATTTCCCCTCCTAATACATGTCTTCTCCCTCCCACTTCATATCCCCCACTCCAAGCACAAATTGCCCCCATATCCCCCCACCTAGCACAAATCGTCTTCCCCAATCCCCCTCCCAGGATAAATCCCCCCTAAATCACCACTCTTAGCACACCCCACCAATTTCCCCTACTAGAACAATACTTACACCCTGCAGCCCTCAAATTCCCCCTTTCAACACAAATCCCTCCCCAATCTCCTTGTGGTTACCCCCCCCCCCCCCCCGGCTTACATGATATCAGGGCCAAGGGCAGCTGTCCCTCCTGCCCACCCCATGTCCCAGTTCTGCATGTAAAACAGCAAATATACTTGTTGTAAGGCACCTGCTCAGTGGACCCCAGATGGTACCACACTGCTCTGTTCCAGGTTCTTCAACCCTGGTTCCTCTAAGTGCAATGCCAAAGCAGGTCCAGCTAATGTTAAAATGACAAGTGAAGACATATAGGAATGAAACATTTTACTCAATGTGTTCCTGAATGATGCACCGTTCCTTCATCAGGACTAAGGCATACAGTATAAAAAGTGGCATCCATCCAATAGGTTGGTAATCCTACCAATGGATTTGTAAAACTGCCTAGTTGATTTACACATGATTGCCACACTGCACAACAGGTGACACACTTATTTCCTTGATTCAGCAAATTCAGCTTCCACGTCAAATCTCTGCCTCAAGCTTTTTCATTGGACACTGAATAAGAATCACCGTTGGGATTCTGGGAAGCAGCAAAGCCAAATTAGGAGTCGGTAATATCCAACTGTGACATGTGGCAGATGTGTGTCAATCACACAATTTGAAATTTGACATTATAAATCTTTTGGCAGGTAAAAGAGTTGCCCTAAATTTATTACATTTTTGACTAATTACCTGGAGACCGGAGTTCAAATTTAGGAAATGCTATATGTTGCTAACAAGGGTATTTTACATACACTCATAATTCTATGACTTGTAAATGTGTCTTAAGCTGGCCATAGATGGTTTGATTCAGCAGAAACCAGCCAAGATTCGAACCATCAATGGGCAGGCTGATTGTACCCAAGTTGATCCATCGATTACTTTGGGTACAACCAACATTTATTTTTACATGTGACTATTGCCAGTGGCTATAGCTACTAGCAATAATCATTGTGTTCTCCCCACGCTCCCCCGCCAGCAGAACACAATAGCTCCACCACAAGAGCAATTCCCCCAACAATACTGACTGTTCATGAGAGAATCAAGCGATTTTCTTTTCCTTTCTTATTATTCATCAAATTTCTTAAAGATGACCACATTTCTGAACCTCATTTATTTTGGTGCACCTCCCTACAGCTAGTTTCAAGCTCAGTCCTGCAGCCTTTAGCTGGTCATCTATTTAGTTAGGCTCCATTCACACCTGAGCGTATCGTTTTCAGGCGTTTTTTGGGACATTTTTTAGGCGTTTTTTCAGGCGTTTTTTGCGGGTGTTTGGAGGCAGCCATTGGCATCTAACAAAAATGCCTGTAATCTGCCAAAAAAGAAACTCGTGTACTTTTGTGAGCTTCAGGCGTTTTGCTTCAGGCAACAAAACGCTCATATGTGAACAGGGGCCATTGAAATTAATGAGATTTTGCTTGTTGGGCATTTTGAGACTTCAGAGATGAGCGTTTTACGAGCTGAAAAATGCTCAGGTGTGAACAGGGCCTCAAAGCAGTGCCTTATATTGGCACCACTCCATTCAGTTTTTCAATTGAAGGAGCCAGGTGAAAAACTGTCAGCTGAATAACACTGCCAGCAGTCAGAATGGAATAGCCCACAGTGGGAGATTTCACTTTACAATGGGCCATTAACCACTTGCCGACCGCTCACATTGGTGCTACTGCGGCAAAGTGGTTCGATTCTGTCCAGCGACGTAGACCTACGTCGCTGGACTCCTCCCCTTGTGGGCGGCGCACGCGCACCGCAGGAGGCTCGCTCCCACTGTATTCAGCTACAGCGGGAGTCGGGCCAGGGGAGGAGCGGCGGTAATCACCGCTGCTCTTCCCCGATCGTCGGGGATCGAGTGTGGAGATCCGCCCGCTTGTGTAAACAAAGCGGGTGGATCTCCTAAGTGACAGGCAGGGTCAGATTGCAGGATTCAGCATAGCTGAACCTGCGATCTGTGCCTGTGTCACTCAGTCCCCTCCCCCCACACACGTCAGTAAGCACCAGGCATACATTAACCCCTTGATCACCAATAAAAATTAACCCCTTCCCTGCCAGTGTCATTTTTACAGTAACAGTGCATATTTATAGCACTGATTACTGTAGTACAGTAATGTCACTGGTACCCCCAAAAATGTCAGTCAAGGGTCCGATCTGTCCGCCGCAATGTCGCAGTCCTGCAAAAAAAATCACAGATCACCGCCAGATCGCCGCCATTACTAGTTAAAAAAAAAAAAAACAATAAAAAAAAATGACATAAATTTCCCGTAGTTAGTAGCTGCGATAACTTTTGCGCAAACCAATCAAAATACGCTTATTGCGATTTTTTTTTACCAAAAATATGTAGCAGAAAACAAATTGGCAAAAAAAGTTAAAAAATTTTGATTTTTACATTTTTTGGGGGGGGGGGGGGAATTTCATATAAAAAAAATGTGAAAAATATTGTTATTTTTTCAAAATTGTCGCTCTTTTTTTGTATATAGCGCAAAAAGTAAAAATCGCACAGGTGATCAAATACCACCAAAAGAAAGCTCTATTTGTGGGGGGAAAAAAAGGAGTTAAATTTAATTTGGGTACAGCATCGCACGACCATGCAATTGTGCGTTAAAGTAACGCAGTGTCGAATCGCAAAATATGGCCTGGTCAGGAATGGGGTAAAATCCTCCAGTCTTAAAGCGGTTAAAAATACGCTCATTGACAATTTTTTTGTCAAAGACATGTAGCTAAATACATTTTGGCCTAAATATATGACAAAAATTTAATATATTGGATATTTTTTAACTGTCAAAGTAGAAAAA
This sequence comes from Pelophylax lessonae, assembly GCF_965119305.1. Taxonomy (NCBI): domain Eukaryota; kingdom Metazoa; phylum Chordata; class Amphibia; order Anura; family Ranidae; genus Pelophylax; species Pelophylax lessonae. The sequence goes on along the minus strand of NC_138777.1, from coordinate 79,577,338 downwards.
TATTGTTATTTTTTCAAAATTTTCGCATTTTTTTATTAATATCGCAAAAAATAAAAAGCACAGAGGTGATCAAATACCTGGGGGAAAAAAGACGTAAATTCCGTTTGGGTACGGTGTTGCATGACCACGCAGTTGTCAGTTAAAGTCGCACAGTGCCGAATCGCAAAAAGTGGCCTGGACGTAAGACAGCAAAATCCTCCGGTGGTAAAGTGGCTAAAGGGCTTTTTATATTTGGAATATAGAAGGATTAGAATCCCTGTCAAGTATTTAATAATTTCTGTTTTCCTGCTAGGTAGATTCATAGTACAAACAATTGGCCACTGCCCCCACCTATAACTGGCCTTTGCAGCAAAGAGCACAAGGAAGGACGACGCATGTCAAACAAAACCAAAGAAAATTCCCAGCGGCACTTACCGGCCAGCCTGCAACCAACTGAATTATCAGGCTGGTTGGTAAGATGAGCTGGGAATTTTCTTTGTTTTTTTTTAAATGCATCCTAATGTTTGTCCTGGTGATTATTATCACTGGTGCAGAAAGCAATGGAAAAACCAAAATGTTACAGTTGTCAGAACAATCGTAAATTGAAAAAAGCTTTGACTATACATATACTTTTATGAGGTTGGAATGATAACTTGCTGTAATTTGCTCTAGCAATTTCAATATGCGTGCACTCCGGTCTCTACCCTAAAGCCCTGTACACACGCACAGATTGTTGGCCGACTGATCGGCCATCTTTTGTCCAGTGTTGTTTGTTGGATGAAATGTGCTCTAGACTTGCACTGGACTTTTGTTGGCCAACAAAAACCAACTGCAGAAGTGAAGTCATGTGATGGTTTACTTTCCCTGTGTTTTTTCTTCTCTGAGCATGCCCAGTCTTGCTCATCTGATTTTTGTCTGACGAAATCTGTACTGAGGAACAATCGGCCGTTCTGTTGTTGGCCAACAAAAATTTTATAGCATGCACACCAGAATTTTTTCGGCCGAAAAGTCGCAAGTTGGTTGTCGGAAGCATCATACTAACAAGCCTACAATCGGCCGATCGGACGTTGGCCGACAATTTACGGCCAACAATCTGTGCGTGTGTACAGGGTTTAACTCTGTTCAGTGGCAGTCAGGAAAAAGGATCATTTGGAAAAAAGATCATTGAATCCTGCGGTCATTTTTTGGCTTTGGTAACTACACAGTCTATGTTACCATTAGCATTGCCATGGGATGGGGGAGGGGGGGGGGGAGTCATAATGCAGCTGAATATAAAATCATACCCAAATGCAGTTACCTCTATTGTTCTGCATTTAGGCTCGCTCCATTAAATCTTCACTCTGCTTTGCCTCAAATGGCTGTACCAGTGGTTGCTGCTGTTTCCATGGTGGCCCCTCATTTTAAATGGAGCTGATTTGTAGATAATGCCACCGAATCACAATGGAATGCATCATGCAACTGCATTGAGCACTGCAGATCAGATGACCTTGTAATGACAACTTCACCTGCATGAATAGCAAGCCTTTTCATTTATATATGGACAAGGCATCAGTAACCTTTTGCCTTATCGGAGCAGGTGTCGTGTTCAGGGTCACCTCGGTTGAGTTGAATGCCCTTGCCTGATTTCAGATTAGCCAATAACTCCTGGAAACAGACACAGCTGTGCATATATCCACGACTTGGCCAAACCACCTACACTGGATGCAGGGTTCAAATGAATGTTCTCCTGTCCCTTACAAATATTAGCCAGCTTGTAGAAGAACTACTCCATGCCAGTTACTGTACCTGGAAAACTGATTATATAATAGAGATGTAAAACACCACATTGTGTTCCTAGTCCCTGGCATTCTCTGAAATTCTCCCTCTACATAACGTCTGCTTCTATTTAATGAGGGGCAAATCTTAATAATTAAAGGGATGTTTTAACAATTTAAAAGCTTTTTTAATAATATATTATCATTTATATACAGCTGCAATATTTCCTAACTCTGTGTATCATGGCCAGTTAACTGTTTTTTGTTGTAAATTATTTTCTATATATTTTTTTTAATATGCCTTTAACCAGTGTTGGGGGTAACTAGTTACAAAGTAACGGATTACAGTAACTACATTACTTTTTTTGGTAACGAAGTAACGTAACTAGTTACAATACTAATATTGGTAACTACACTACTTTACTAGGCTATAGGAGGTAACTACACTACTTTACTAGGCTATAGGAGGTAACTACACTACTTTACTAGGCTATAGGAGGTAACTGCACTACTTTACTAGGCTATAGGAGGTAACTACACTACTTTACTAGGCTATAGGAGGTAACTACACTACTTTACTAGGCTATAGGAGGTAACTACACTACTTTACTAGGCTATAGGAAGGCGCTTTCCTCCGTTACCCAAGCCGTGCAATACAATTGTTATTTCGAAGAATAGAGAGGGATGAAGTTTATGATTTTTGTTGCACTTTATGTTTTATTCAGTTTTTTCAGGTTTTGTTCTCATGTTTCCCAAAGCCTGTGTTTATACAATAAACTCTATGCAGAAAGAGTGTCATGTATCTTCTTCTACACGGTCAATTAAGAAAGAGGAAGGTAAAGTAATAAGTAGTGAAGTTACTTTTCAAATGCAGTAACTAGTAAAGTAATCTCGTTACAATTTACAGAAGTAACTAGTAACTAGTTACATTTTTTGAGTAACTACCCCAACACTGCCTTTAACACAAAAAAACAAACTAATGAGTAGCTTAATGTTGTCATTAAATCACGTTCTTCTTACATGGATGCATTTAGTACTAAAGTAACCAGAAAATGCATTTTGAATCAACATACCTTTGCTCTAGCAGGCCTTAATACACGTGACAGTGTCACAAGCGTAGCGGGGTTGATTCTTGCTATTATGCTGACCTAGACTCCAGTGGCAACATGCTGCCCACACCCTGACAATATGCTGCCTACTCTCTAACTATATACTACCCACTCCCTGACTATTTGCTGTCCTTGACTATAGGCTTCTAATTTTCTGGCTATATGCTGCCCACTTCTGGACTAATTGTTCAGGGCCACTGATAGGGGGGGGGGGGGGGGCACCAGTCCTCTTGTAGGGGGCCTGAGCACACAGGGGTGCACACACAGGGAGGGGGATTTGTGATGAACAACATTTACAGAAATCTTCCTCCAGCAGCTGAAAGCTGATCTCTCCCCCTCTCCCTAGCTTTTATCTCCTGAGAAAAAGACGGTTGTCCCTCACTAATCACCCTCCCTGTATGGGCCCCTCTCCCAGCCCTGGCTCTAATGTTATCTCTAACTTGTGTCTCTCCCTGCAGTTCTTCCTATACTCCTTTTCACAGCCTGTATATTTTTTTCATCTCTCTCCCCCTTTGCTCCGTCTTCCTGGCACAGTCACAGCCGATCAGCTGCATTCCCATGGGGTGAAGAATTTACTCTTACACCAGTTCCATAGCTGCCTCCCCCCAGACTGCTTCCTGACCTATGCAACTTTGCTTCTTCTCCCCTACACTGTTAGTTCCCTCTGCAAATCCATGTATCAACTCCTTCTGTTTAACCATTTACAAACTGATCTGGCAGTAGTAAACTTCATTTTTTTATCTTGTATCTACAGGTAGGACTTACCTGTAGGTTCAGTTAATATCTCCTAAACGTAGCAGCCAGCGATAGCACCAGCGCATGTGTAATGCGCTCTCAATGGATGACATACCATCCATTAGGAGAGCTGCGCTGTGACCATGACACCCGCACGCATGCGTGTGAGTTACATCATTGCAGTTTGGCCAAAGGACTAGAGCCCAAGAAATCAGAGAGAAGACCAGATGAAGATGTAATCCCTCTTAGTATAGTGATAGCACATCGCTGGAGAGATCTGTTTTTTAGATTAGAAAATATATTTAAGGGCTCATTCCCACAGGTACTCTGGCTGTGTGAAGGAGGGGTTTAGGCTAGAGCCACCTGTCATTCTATGGGGATGCAGCGCCTGTATGAACACAGCCGCAGGCCCTACTCGGACAGGTGTGCAGGTGAGTGGTCCCCAAATGCACACTGTCTGTGTTCGGGCTGTACACCTGCATCCCCACGCCTGTCAAATTAGGACCTGCAGCTGTGTTCTTACAGATCCTTGTACACCTGCATCCCCACGCCTGTCAAATTAGGACCTGCAGCTGTGTTCTTACAGATCCTTGTACACCTGCATCCCCACGCCTGTCAAATTAGGGCCTTTATGCTGCCCACTCCATGACTACAGTATATACTGTAGAGCCCTCTCCCTGATTTTATCCTCTCTGTAATTGTATGCTGCTCACACCCTGATATGTACATATATACAGCCCTCTCCCTGATATGTATATACAACCTTCTCCCTGATATGTATAAACAGCCCTCTCCCTGACTTTATGTTGTCCTCTCAATGGCTATATGCTGCCCACTCCTTGGATATATCCTGCTCAGTCTTTGACTTTATGCTGCCCTCTCCCTGACTATATACTGCTCACTCTCTGACTATATACCGCTCCTTACCTCACTATACGTTCCCCACTCCCTTACTATATAGTGCTCATCCCCTGACTATATACCGCTCCTTACCTCACTATATGTTCCTCACTCCCTGACTATATACTGCTCACTCTGTGACTATATACCACTCCTTACCTCACTATACGTTCCCCACTCCCTGACTATATAGTGCTCACGCCCTGACTATATACCGCTCCTTACCTCACTATATGTTCCCCACTCCCTGACTATCTACCGCTCCTTACCTCACTATATGTTCCCCACTCCCTGACTATATACCGCTCCTTACCTCACTATATGTTCCCCACTCCCTGACTTTATACCGCTCCTTACCTCACTATATGTTCCCCACTCCCTGACTATATACCGCTCCTTACCTCACTATATGTTCCCCACTCCCTGACTATATACCGCTCCTTACCTCACTATATGTTCCCCACTCCCTGACTATATACTGCTCCTTACCTCACTATATGTTCCCCACTCCCTGACTATATACTGCTTACTCCCTGACTATATACTGCTCCTTACCTCACTATATGTTCCCCACTCCCAGACTATATACTGCTTACTCCCTGACTATATACCGCTCCTTAGCTCACTATATGTTCCCCACTCCCTGACTATATACTGCTCACTCCCTGACTATATACCGCTCCTTACCTCACTATATGTTTCCCACTCTCTGACTATATACTGCTCACTCCCTGACTATATACTGCTCCTTACCTCACTATATGTTCCCCACTCCCTGATTATGTGCAGCCCTCTCCCTGATCATATACTGCTTTCTCCTCGACTACATGTTCCCCACATCCTGACGATATAATGTGCATGTACAATATACATGTAAAGTGCTGCGTAAACAGACAGTGCTAATAAAAGTACCTATGATAATTATAATAATACGATGCCCTCTTTCTGACCTTATGGTGCCTTTTCCCTGACTATATGATGCCCTCTCTCTGACCATATGATGCCCACTCCCTGACCATATGATGCCCACTCCCTGATCATATGATGCCCACTCCCTGACCATATGATGTCCACTCCCTGATCATATGATGCCCACTCCCTTACCATATGATGCCCACTCCCTGACCATATGATGCCCACTCCCTGACCATACGATTACCACTCCCTGTCTTTTACCATGCCCTCTCACTGACCATATGATGCCCTCTCCCTACCTGTATGATATCTTTTCCCTGGCTATATGATGCCCTCTCTTGGACTAAATGACTATAGTACCCTCTTGATGTCCATTCCCTGCCAATAAGTGATTTCTAATTGTATATGACCTAGTTCTTGGCTGCAGGGCTTCTGATTGAAATCACAGGGTATCAAAACAACATTTTCACAAACAATATACTAAAATCATTCTTAGAGGACACAGAGATAACAAAAAAGCTGTGCGAGTTAGCCCTTGTTTAAGTGTTTTTTACATTTTTATAAAAAAAAAATATTTTATGATTAAAAAAAATGTTTAAATATTTTACAATTATTTTATTTAAAATTTTTTTCAAATTATTATTTTTTGTAAAATTTGTTCTTTTTTTATGGGACAGGGAAGCCAGCAGCCTCTGTGGGGGGCCCAGTGTCTGTGTCTCTCCCTGCAGCAGCTGAAAGCCGACGGGAGGGAGATAAATCGTTTTTCAGCTGCTGCAAAGAGCCGCATAGGACATCCTGTAATTGTCCCTCTGTCCGACCGCACTGATTCCCTCTGCTGTGTGCCCAGGCCCCCTACAGGAGGACTGGTGGCCCCCCCCCCCTATCAGCGGCCCTGCTTGGCTGTATTTTAACTATATAATACCCACTATCTGTCCTTTGTTGCCCTTTTCTTACATAGACGTGGGCATGTGGTGAAGTTAATATTGTTACCTGAAGCTCATTTTCAGAACTCCTCACCAAAGAGTGACTTGGTTGTAAGTGCACCGTCACCTATGTAGCCTTGCCTTATGACAGGTCTTCTGTTGGTTGACATGTTTACTACATGATGTGACCTGGTATCTCCCATACATATTAGTTCATGTGGTCAAGGTGGGTTCCTTGACATTCTGTTTCCATTTCTAAGCCCAGACATTTGCTCCTTGTGTGTGTCAGTTTCATAATGCTGCTTATTAGTGATGGAAACTTTGGATCTGCATTCAGAGGAGAGTTGCAGACAAGATTGCTGCATTCTCCCTTGTCCTGCTGCAAAGTGAATGAATTCATTCGATCAGAATAATGTTTCCTGGTAATGTAGTTACTCTGGCAGCATGTATGAATACACCTGATCTACCTTAACTGACCTCTACAACATCATTTTAGGAGTATGATGTCCAGGTCCAGGTATATTGGCTTTAATGGATCATGTGGGGCGAGTACCTAGGGCAGCAAAAAGGGGGGCATACCAAATCGTAGACTATAGAAAATGTGCTAAGTTATTCTTGTTATGTTCTCACCTTCCCACCTCTAGGCATTTATGACTAAATTCAGAAAGAGGCCTGTAGGGGTAAGGGGGTGCAGCAAGTGCTAAGAGGAGTCAGGAGGCTCTTTACAGTTCAAGGACCTTAAAACCATCACTCTTGTATATTGGTCTTTATAGGTAAAAAGAAGAAGCAAATTTAAAGCAGACAGCACATTGCCTCTAACAGTGTCTTATAGTAGTAGTTTTTACTAAAATAATCACATGATACTAAGGGCAGAGCTTGTACAAAAGGGCGTCATCATTTGCACGTGCCCAAGGCGGTATCGTGTCTTAATGCTGCCCTGTGTTTATTTTGCGCTAGATGAACTCCATATTGAAATTAGTTGTGGGTGGAGTCCTTTTTTAAAGTTAAAAGAAAATATTCTATTGAACTGTATATTCTTAACTCAGAAAGCACCTTCTATTGCTCTCAGTTTCCTCCATATCTTCAAATTCCTTCGTTTTTTTTTTTTATTGCTGTGAACTGACTTCCTGTTAGAGAGTGGCTACGTTCGTTCTCCATTGTCCCACTGTAGTGGTGTAAGAAGGTAGCCATCCTCTCTTGCTCATTCCCAAGATGGACTATAGACTATAGCCCAGGGATATGCAAACAGTGGCCCTCCAGCTGTTGCAGAACTACAAGTCCCATGAGGCATAGCAAGACTCTTGACAGCCCCAAGCATGACTCCCAGGGGCAGAGGCATGATGGCACTTGTAGTTTTGCAACAGCTGGAAGGCCACAGTTTGCATATCCCAGCTATAGCCTATTCCAATGATGGCAAACCTTGGCACCCCAGATGTTTTGGAACTACATTTCCCATGATGCTCAACTACACTGCAGAGTTAATGAGCATCATGGGAAATGTAGTTCCAAAACATCTGGGGTGCCAAGGTTTGCCACCACTGGCCTATTCTATAGGGGCTACAGAATATGGGATTTGTAATGTGCATTGAACAGTGTACGGGACTGCTAACATGCTCTGCTCCTTGCAAACAAACAGAAGTCCAGGGAAGTGAAGGTTTGGGAGCTCACAGAGGATGTTACAAGGAGGCAGAAAAACACAGTTGGCAATAATTTTAAACTTTAAACTGGCATGTAAGGTACCTGCTCCCACCTTTGCTCGGAGCACCACAGCGCCCCCTCCCTCCCTGCAATCTTCTGGAACATGTCACAGGTCCCAGAAGATTGCCCGGCCATTCAGGAGTCGCAGCGCAACTCGCGAATGCGCAGTGCACACCCGGCTGTGAAGCCCCAACACTAGTGATGCTTGTACTGCCAAGAGGAGAAGGATAGGATCGAGGCTTCGGGGGGCCGCATCGCTGGATCTTGGGACAGGTGAGTGTGTGTTTATTAAAAGTCAGCAGCTCCACTTTTTATAGCTGCTGATTTTAATAAGCACAGAAAAGGCTAAAAAGCAAAATTCTGCTATAAAACATTATTTTCATGCTCCATTGTGCTCATGTCACACATCGCAGGAGGTTGTGGGACCAGTTTGACAGTGCAGCATGATCTCACGCATGCGCAGTAGGAAGCCGGTGTTCCGTGAGAATTACCTACCCGTGAGAAAAACCTACCCTCGTCACTTCCGGTTCACGGCAGTGTGTGTAACGCGAGCAGTTACATTAAAACAGCTGTGCTGCAATATGAGTCATCTCCGCTCCTGTCCCTGTCACTACCCTGATCTGGGCTAGTAAATATAAAAGCGGCGGCCGGTGTATGAAAAGATAAATCACGGAGCCGAGAGCCGCTTTTATATTTACTAGCCAAGATCAGGGAAGTGTCAGTGTCAGGAGCGGAGATGAATTATATTGTTGCACAGCTGTTTTTATGTAACCGCCGCGTGGGTAGGTTTTTTTCACGGACATCGTTATCATTTCATACTAGTGCGCATGCGCACTAGTCAGCTCCTCAACTCTTCCATTGCGTATCCGGGGCTGTGAGCATGCGCACTGCTGCGCTGCACTGCTCAGCTGTTCCTGGCCGGAAGTGACGAGGGTAGGTTTTTCTCACGGGGTAGGTAATTCTCACGTTACACCGGCTCTGAAACAGCTGGAAGTCCCACACCCAAGATGGAGATGCTGCGGATCCCCAGGGAAGAACAGGGTCTGGTAATGACACCTGGCATGGGCGTCCGCAGAACTTTTTTCAGGGGGGGAGCATCATTTTAAGGTCATCCATGCTCCGCCCTTTTTCATCAATGTCATGTAGGGGAGGGGCTTAGTCATTATTCTTATTTTGAGTATTTATTAAGGGCAAATGGCAGCATTTATTTTTAAAGCATTTGTTAACCTAAAAAAAAAAAATGATCCTGTTCCCTTAAAGCATGTTATACAGCACAGTGCTTAGCTGTGTAGTTTGGCCCCTTCTATCACCTAAAATACCTGGCTGATCCTGCCTGGCTATGTCCTCCCCTCTGTAAACTGACCACGTTATACCATGGCTGCTGAGCCTTGACACCGTGGTCAGTTTACGTGCCTCCGTGATCCGCAGCCCTCCTGTCCTCCTCTGTCCTCTCTCCCCCTTACCGCCCTGCCTGTCTGCTCCTGTGTCAGTGCCTCTCCTGCTGCTGTAGTTTCATTTATCCTGTCTACAGTCTGTTTAATAATCCTGTGTGCCCCTGTGTCTGTGTATGTGTTTTATAAAAATAAGCCGTTCTTTATAAATTTTGAGAGTGCCAATTGCCGCTCACATGATCCGCCTCCTCTCCCCCTCCTCTCCCGACTGACGTCAGCAAGGAATCCTCGGCCCCGCCCACTGCAGGCAGCTGTCAGACGGGGAAAGGAGAGAGCCGACAGGTCACATGAGCGGCGCTCGGCGCTATAAAAACTGGTAAAGAACGGCTTATTTTTTAAAACACAGACACGGGCACAAAGGATTATTAAACAGACCAGACTGGATGGTATAAAGTGGCTTAACGGCCACTTTAAAGGGGAAGTTGAGATTCCAGGGGGGGCATTTGCTGGTGAGTGTCTGTTTCTTAAAAGTCAGCAGCTACAGTAAACATATTACTGTAAAAAAACAACTAAAGTCCCTCTTTAGGCTCCAGCAATTTTTTTTAACATGGGTTCCTATGGCATACGTTCGCATCAATACATTTTTGTGCCTCTGCATTTTTGGAATGGATCAGGGACTGTTTCACTAGACTTCAATGGAGAAGCTGCAGAAAAGCATGTAGTGTGTTTTTACCGCATTTTCCCACAATTTTGCCGTGGTTTGTGTTAAATCTGCCTAACAACTTTTTTTAAAAAAAAAAAAAAGCATAAAAAATGCAAAGCGCAGCAAAATCGTGGTTAAATTTGCAGTAAAAAAAATGCAGAAAGCACGGCAGAAATGCTAAAAAGCAACATGCATAGATGTGAATCGAGCTTTAATGTCCTATCATACTTTTATATTCCCCTATACAGTAGCATTTAGTCTAGGAGAGGGAGGGGCAGCACTACACCTAATCGGGTGTAGTGCTGAAGCAGAGAGCAGAAGCAATGCTGGGACAGGGTCATCCAGCGCCCAGGGCAAAGATGCCAAGCTGTGCCCCCCCCCCTTTCGCCAAAGGTTAAGGTCAGTGTGCCCCCATCCCTGCAACAAACCATTGCACCCAGGACAGCCGTCCCTCCTGCCCACCCCTTGTCCCGGCTCTGAGAAGAAGGATAACCCAAAGGTATTTTGCTGCTTCCCCACTGTCCAGCTACTGTATTGCGGGGCTGTAAACTGAGGTCACTAACATGGCTCTGCTATTTAAAGGGCTGTGTTAATCTTAGAACTGGCTGGACATGATTATAAATTCTTTGAGAGGTTAAACAACTCCTATATTTGAGTTTTAGCTGTGTTATTTTGGCTTCAAAAATCACCCATGTATTACAACCCTTATACAGTAGCTCCAGAAAATAGTTGTAAAGTAAAAAAAAAAAGATGAACTCATATGTTTTTGTAATAAGGCAAGAAAATGGGAAACCGTAAATGTCAGAGCACAGTGCATCTATTGGTACCTAATTGACATGTTCCATTTGGGTGTGCGTACATAGAGAAGGCCGCTCTCTGCTGTTAGGAAGTGACTTCTGACAAATGCTTTGTGCAGACGTTTATGGGACCGCCTGCCAAGCCTGATAGGCACATACTGCCAAATGCCGAAAGATCAGCTTCAAATTTCTGCCTGTGATCACATTTCAACCATCATCCTAATTAAATTCGATTTTTTTCAGTTTTATCCTAAAACATTGTTTGATCAGGAGTAATTTATGCCTTTTGACCATTTTTATGTCACAAGTAAAATTTTTTCGATTGCATTTTTAATAAAGAACTTTTAGTAAGTTTGCAATCCTTTTTATTTGCCAAGCACATGTGCACAAATTTAAAGTGATTGTAAATTCTGGTGACCTGGTTGCCCCCAAGGAATTCCCATAATTTGCAGGGATTTCCTCTCACTTCCTGTTTGGCTATGGGAGTCTGGGACAGGAAATAAAGGGAAATCTCTGCAATGTGACACAGATGGCAAAAAAAATAAAAAATCTGACAGGGGTTATAACCCTCCCTTGCTCTATCCAAAATGAAAAAAAAGTTTTGCTTACAGTTCTGCTTTAAGGTAAGAAATATTTAGGCTTTAGAACCACTTTATCTATGTGTGGCCAGATCTACTTTCAAAGCAGATCTTTAGTCACAGCATATTTGTTCATATTATAAAATCAACATTATAATAACAATACAAACAATAGTTATATTTGACAATCCAATATAAGCGTATTTAAAGTGACATTAAAGTCAAGTTTTTTTTTTTTTTACCACCTCCTGCAAACCGTTGTATCTGTACGTCGGCTTGAAGAGGTAGTTGTACCGGGATGATGTCTACAGCTGCAGGCATTAACCCTGTACCGTTTTTTAGAGCTTTTTAGAGCCGCCTTCCGCGGCTTTGCCCAGGTTTTCCGTCCCACTGGGAGACCCGAGCAACCAGCCGGCATGGAGTCCCGAACAAAGCCGGATTCAGCTTCGATCAGGTCTCCGGTCATGTAACCCGGAAGTGACGTCACAACGTCACTTCCGGTTTACTCAGCTGCCAATGGCGCCGATTTAAAAAAAGTGTCAGTATTCAAAGATACGAAAGAGAGAGGGAGGCAAGAAAGAAAATGCATACGTAAGTCGCGCCCGCAAATGAAAATGGTGTTCAAATCACACATGTGAGGTTTCGCCTCAATCGTCAGAGCGAGAGCAATAATTCTAGAAAAAGACCTCTTCTGTAACTCTAAATTGGTAACTCTAAATTGGTAACCCTTAAAAAAGTGTCGCCTATGGAGATTTTTAAGTACCGTAGTTTGTCGCCATTCCATGAAAGTGTGTAATTTTAAACCATAACATTTTAGGTATATATTTACTCGGCGTGACATCATCTTTCACAATATAGAAAAAAATTGGGCTAACTTTATTGTTTAGTGTTTTTTTTTTTATTCAATGAAATGAAGTTTTTCCCAAAAATTTGTATTTGTAAAATACCGCGTGGCAAAAAATATTGCAACAACCGCCATTTTATTCTCCAGAGTCTTTGCTAAAAAAATATATGTGTGTGTGTATATATATATATATATATATATATATATATACTGTATATATATATATATATATATATATATATACAGTATATATATACATTTGGGGGTTCTAAGTAATTTTCTAGCAAAAAAAGCTGCTTTTACCTTGAAAACAACATGTCAGAATTAGGCCTGGTCCTTAAGTGGGAAAATACCAAACATGTAATACTTACCTGCTCTGTGTAATGGTTTTACATGCAGCCCTGATCTCTATTCCGGTCCCCCCGCCGGCACTCCTGGCTGCACCTTCCTGACACCCCCCCCCCAGAGCAAACAGCTTGCTGTGGGGGCAGGCACCCGAGCAAGCTTGCTTGGCCCTGCCCCCTCTCTCTTCTCATTCACTCACTGACTGTGAGATTGACAGCAGTGGGAGCCAATGAGGAGGGAGAGTCACAAGCAACTGTGGGGTCTTGCTGGACCCCCCAGGGGAGCTTGTTGAAGTTTCCAATTTAAGTGCCTGCATCATCCGGTTTTCAGCCCTGATGACGCGTTGGCTGTTACAAAATAAAAATATTTTAAAAAGTCTGTACAAGCTGGTGCAGAACACTTATCCTTTCAAAACTTCAATAAAGTTTTCTTTCTGTCCATCCAACCTGAAATTTACACAAACCTGGCAGTCAGCACAGCTACACCATTGATGCAACTTTTCTCTACTGCATAAATGCAATAGAAAAATAAAGCTAAGCCATCTTCTGGCCCCTAGACTGTGATTGGCCAGCAAGGAGCAGCAACAGGTTGAAAAGTTCATCCCTCTGCTCTTTTTTAGTTTTAGCATGTTTATTTAGTATAATTGCATGCAGTTTGCCATATTAGCTCCTAGGGCTGCTGTTTCCTTTCCCAGATTGAGTTTTGCTGTACAGAAGTTAATATCAAGTCAAATAAACCACTTGCCCTCTGGAAGGTTTTACCCCCTTCATTACAGGGCATTTTTTGCACTGTGCTACTTTAACCAGTTCTGGACCAGAAGGTTTTGCCTCCTTAATGACCAGGCCATTTTTTGTGATTCGGCACTGCGTTATGTTAACAGACAATTGCGCAGTCGTGCGCCACTGTACCCAAATTAAATTGATTTTTTTTCCCCCACAAATATTAGCTTTCTTTTGGTGTTATTTGATCACCTGTGCGATTTTTTTTTTTTTTCGCTATAAACAAAAAAGAGCGACAATTCTGAAAAAAAAACCTAATATATTACACATTCTGCTATATAACATTCCCCAAAAAAAATTTTAAATTTTAATCTTTCATCCTTTCAGGCCAAGTTGTATTCTGCTACATATTTTTGGTAAATAAAAACCCAATAAGCGTATTTTGATTGGTTTGCGCAAAAGTTATCGCGTCTGCAAACTAGGGAAAGATTTATGTCATTTTTATTTATTTATTTATTTATTTTTGTGACATTGGGGCAGACAGATCGGACCCCTAACTGACATTTTTGACACTTTTAGGGGGACCAGTGACATTACTACAGTAATCAGTCCTAAAAATGTGCACTGTTACTGTAATAATGACACTGTCAGGGAAGGGGTTAACCCAGGGATGACCAAAGTGTTAATTGTGAGGCTAGGGGAGTGATTCTAACTGTGGGGGCAGAAACTTGTGAAATTACCACAAAGACATGTGATCCTATATAGAAGGATCACAGGCATTCTGTGATCATTTCAGAGAGAACAACAGTCTGCTGTGTTTACAACAGCTAACCATCCTTCTCTCTCAGCGGGGAGCGATCGCGGGTGCACGGCGGCAATTGCGGCTGCCAGTCCCGTGGATCCGCATCCCTGCTGCCTAGTGGGGGCAGGAGTGTGCTGCTACCGACATACTCTCGCCCCCCAGCACCACTCCCGCGACCGCCGTACCCCTACGTCGTTTCGCGCAGCCGAGCCAGCTGCGGCAGGCGGTCAGCAAAGTGGTTAACTGATAATTGCGCGGTTATGCAATGCTGTACCCAAACTAAATTTAGATATTTTTTTCACACAAATAGAGCTTTCTTTTGGTAGTATTTGATCACCTCTGGGTTTTTTCTTTTTTGCAATATAAACGAAAAAATGACCGAAAGTGTTGAAAAAAAAGCAATATTGTTTTCTTTCTGATATAAAACATAGCCAATAAACAAAGTTAAAAACATTACATTTCTTCATAACTTTTCGCCATAATGTACTCTGCTACATGTCTTCGGTAAAAAGAAATCCCAATACGTGAACATTGATTGGTTTGCGTGAAAATTATAGCGTCTACAAACCATGGTATAGATACTGGAATTATAATAATTTTTTTTTTATACTAGTAATGGCGGTGATCAGGGACTTATAGTGGGGATTGTGAGCGCGCGGTTGGCAATCTAACACTGATTGTTGCTCAGGTGAACTGACTGCCACTGACATCAACACATAGTTGCCAACATTTTAAAAAAATTTCCAGGGACAATTTGCAGCACAGCTATCAATTACCACACCCACTTCCCTGAAGCTCCGCCCACTCTGCATAATTAATCTCGCCTACTTATCAGATCATAGAGTCTACTCAATATAGAGAGAATTACGGGAAATTAAAAAGGGAATTTCAAACTTAAAGCGGAGTTCCAACCATTCACTCACCTGTCCAACGGTCCAGCGATGCGGCCGCCCGAAGCCTCGATCCTCTCCCTCGGCGCCGGCATCACTGCTGTGGGCACCCGGCTGTGACAGTTTGCGGCTTCACAGCCGGGTACCCACTGCGCATGCGCGAGTCGCGCTGCGCGCCGTGATTGGCCGGCAATCTTCTGGGACCTCTGACGTGTCCCAGAAGATTGCAGGGAGGGAGGGGGGAGAGGAGAACTTCCGTTCAGGGTGCGGCGGCGCTCCGAGCGGAAGTGGGAGCGGGTACCTGTGAAAACTAGGTACCCGCTCCCCCCCCCAAAAAATGACATGCCAAATGTGGCATGTCAGGGGGTCAGGACTCCCTAAAGCGGAAGTTCCACTTTTGGGTGGAACTCCGCTTTAAGGCCACAGTAGCAGAGTTGGAATAATTCTCCCATTCTCCCAGCTGCACTACTTCTGCGTAACATTTATGGGCAGCCCGATTAACAGGCGCTTCCAGGGACAATATAAATTACCTGGGAAAGGCTCCTATTTCCAGGGACTGTCCCAGGAAAAAAGGGACAGTTGGCAAGTATGATCAACAGTGACACTAATACAGCGATCAGTGCTAATAATAGACACTGTCACTGTACTAATGACACTGGCTGGGAAGGGGCTAACATCTAGGGCAATCAAGGGGCTAAATGTGTGTCTAACAATGTTTAGTGTGATGAGTTTACTAGGCAATGTGCCGGATTTTACTCTCTACTTTGCAGGCAAAAAAAAAAAAATGGCATATCACTGCTGTCTGTATGTAGAGAGCCCTGTGTTGTTTACCAACACAGAGCTCTCTTCTGTCATTCGCTCAGCCGACCAGCAGGTCCCTGCCATTGGCCAGGGCATTTTAGTTGGCTTGTGCTGCAGCAAATGACAGCAGTCTTCCAGGTCCGCAGGCACGTGTGAAAAAGCCACAACAGTCAGTTACGTGACTGTGAAAGAAAAGGTATACCTGTGCTCAAATCCCAATAGCTTGTACATATATTTAAATGATCAGGTGCTAAAGGGGTGTGACCACATATTAATGCTACACATTCTGGATGGATCCTCTGCACACTGCTACACCCTTTCCAGCAAACTATGCAATGAAAAACAGGGATATTTAGTTCACATATATTGCAATACATGTTTAAACTGACCAACTGTGTCAAAGTAATCCCTCTTCTGGCCAGTCCACCGTAGCATTTGCAGTGGCAGAGTAGTGTAGGACTGGCCAGAAGAGGGATTACTTTGATGCAGTCAGCTTAAACAAGTATTTTAATATACCGTATGTGAACTAAATATCCCAGTTTTTCATTGCATAGTTTGCTGGAAAGGATGTAGCAGTGTGCAGAGGGTCCATTGGCTGCTGCTGTTATTCAAATGCTGTGACACAGGAGTGGGGGGGGAGGGGCAATGGTGTATTTTGGTTTTGTGCTGCCCTAGGCAAGACTAAAATTGGGCGCCCCCCCTTCCGACTCCTATGGAAATTTGCCCCACTCCTTTCTTTTTTAACGGATGTGACTCCCTCCAAAATTGAAGGACTCCAAGTCCCAGCATGAACCCCTGAGATCTCACGAGAGGGGGGGGGGGAGAGGGGTAAGAGAGGGTAGGAGAGAGAGAGAGGGGGTAGGGTGAGGGAGGGAGAGAGAGGGTGGGAGAGAGAGAGGGGTGGGGGTGGGTGAGGGAGGGAGAGAGAGGAGGGATGAGAGAGAGAGAGGGGGGGGTGGGTGAATGAGACTCCTAAGGAAATTTGCCCCACTCCTTCCTTTTTAACGGATGTGACTCCCTCCAAAATTGAAGGACTCCAAGTCCCAGCAAAACCCCTGGGATCTCACAAGAGGGGGTGAGGGGGGTAAGAGAGGAGGGTTTGAGAGAGGGGGGTGTAAGAGAGAGAGAGGGGGGTGTGAGAGAGAGAGGGGGGTGTGAGAGAGGTGAGAGAAAGGAGGGGTGAGAGAGAGAGGGGGGGCAGAGAGAGAGAGGGGGGTGAGAGAGAGTGGTGGGGGTGGGAGAGGCGGCTCTAGCAACCAGTGACCAAAAGAGTCTCAGGTGGAGAGGGTGGCTATTTTGCTGCCCCCCTACAAAGTGCCGCCCTAGGCCTGGGCCTTGTTGGCCTAGGCCAAAATACAGCACTGGGGAGGGGCAAGTCCCGCTGTCTGTGTCAAGGGCAGGGCTCAGGAGCGAGCATGCACAGGTGCCCCCCATGGAAAGCGGCTTTACATGGGGGCACCTATAAAGAGGAGGCTGGCGGGGGACACCAGAAGAAGAGGATTGGGGCTGCTCTGTGCAATAGCATTGCACAGAGCAGGTAAGTATAGACATGTATGTTATTTTAATAAAGAAGAAAAACCTGAAGCTTTAATATAATTTTAACTAGTATTTTAACAAGAGTAGCCTGGGGAAAGAAGAAGAGGCATGTTCTAATAGAAATATTATTTTTTGCTATTAGATGAAAGGTTAAGTGTCAATGCTTGCAGAAATAAAATCATTACAAGTGTCCACATTCTTGCTTGGATTTGCTCCTTTTCATTATGTGTATTTAGGAGATTTTGCTGGCTGAATTAGATGTAGGAAGAGTCTAGATAAAACATCCTTTTCATTTCATGTGCCAGCCCAAGATCAGCCATGTTGCATTCTGCTTCTTCAATAAAGATATAATAGAGAGAGAGACAGTTTACAACCGTTAGCCACATAATGGCCAGTTATGTCTAGACGCACCACTGTACCGATGTTATAAATGGCCATCATTATTGTATCTGCAAAGATGTCAGGAAACAGCAACATTCTAGGAAGTACAATATTTTAATAAATATGTTTTGTGATAAATATGCAGAGTGCAATTACCGACCTCTCCTCCAGAGGAGATTCTAGTCGCCTGTTTATTATATGCAGGGCTGCTGATAAAGCAGTACAACTAGTCCTGTTGTACTGGGCCCAGGCCCCATCAGCTAAACAGGGGGGCCCAGGGCAGCTTTATTGTTAATTTCTACCTAAATTAATAAATGGATTATACTAGAGCACACCCTCATTCCCATATCCCCCAACTTTTTGAGATGGGAATGAGAGACACCTATTAGCAAAAGTATGTAGGCATAGGACACATCCCCCTGCCACGCCCCCTTAAGGGGGGAATTATAAAAAAAAGGATTTGTTAAACCCACAAGTGCTTTTTTTTACCACTACTATTCCTTTACACTGGCTTTTGAAATTGAAAAATGCAGCAACTTATAAATTGGATGAAAGGTTTAGCACTGGGTAACACTTTTTGAAAGATAAAAAGTTCATTTTATATACAACTATATCGTTCAGACCAAAATGAGGGACAAATGAGGAGGAAAGAGGGACAGAGGGACATTTTTTTCCAAATCAGGGACAGTCCCTCGAAATCAGGGACAGTTGGGAGCTATGCTCATTTCTATTTGCTTACCAGGGCTTAAATTTCTCTAGACCCCATCAGCTTAACAGAGGGGACCAAGAGGTGGGACTTTTTTCATTTTTGTGGTTCTTTTGGTGCTGCTTTTTTGCTGCACCCCAGGGAGGATAGGTGGGTGTAGGCATAGTTAGGGGGGCCCCATCAGAAGCACTATATGGGGCCCCATGATTTTTAACAGTGGCTCTGATTATAAGGTCCCTATACTGACCCTTCACGTAGATGCCAACTGTCCCGGTATGGGTAAACCCATACCTCCCAACTTTCTAAGATGGGAATGAGGGACATCTATTAGCAAAAGTATGCAGGCATAGGACACACCCCCTGTCATGTCCACTTAAATTGGTTGTATACCCTGCTTTCTTATTTTTACCTATAGGTAAGCCTGCAATGTTTAGGAGATTTTTACCCTACATGCAGCCGCTGACTGTTAGGGACTTCAGAACCGGATGGCTGGGTATCTGCCCTACGAGGTCTCGGGAACATGCTTTAACTCTATCCTCGTGTGTGCCGTCAGCGGCACATGGGCTCTGAAGGTCTGGCTGACAGTGTCGGTACTTCAGAGCTTCTTGCTGGAACCGAGGGCTGCGTCGCGCATGCACGGGAGTGACGTCATCGCAGCTCTTGCCACTCACATCGCCGGGGCCCGCGATCCTGGAAGAAAGGACGGGAGAAGATGTCAGCCCTCTCAGCGGTGACCGGCATCGCTGCAGGGGTTTCGTTCTAAGGTGAGAATTTTATAATGTGCTAGTATGCGACTAGCACATTATGCCTTTATCTTGCAGTTTTTTTTATTTTTAGCGGTTTACAACCGCTTTAAAGGAGAATTGTACAAAAAAAAAAATGATTGGTTAAACCCACTTTTTTTTTTTCTTACCACCCCTATTCCTTCATATTGGCTTTTGGAAATTACAAATGCAGCATTTAAGAAATTGGATGAAAGGTTTGGCACTGGGAAACACTTTTTGAAAGATAAAAAGTGCATTTTATATACAACTATATAGATCAGACCAACATGAGGGGTAAATGAGGAGGAAAGAGGGACCAAATCAGGGAAGGTCCTTCGAAATCAAGGACAGTTGGGAGCTATGGGTAAACCCTGAATCTGCATGCTCTATGCCGATGATGGTGTGTCCAGGGCTGCATCCTGAGATCACAGCATCACCCTTATATGAGTTACTGAGCATACTCAGTTACTCAAAAGGGGGTGTTCACTAAAAAGATTGCAGCTGCGAGTGGGCAGTTCTCGCATAATTAGGATCACCTGGAAAGCGGGCATAATCTGGGCAGGATTGCTCAGAAGGTGGGCATTTAAAAACAACAGAAGGCAAAAGAAATTATGAGCAGGCCAGCTGTTTATTGTAGAAGAGACATGCAATGTCCCATTGCAATAAAATACACCTAGAAACAAACTCATAGATCAACTGCTATATTGGAAGTGTGGAGGCAGGAGACCGGTCCTCTGGCTGGGGTGTTCACTTTCCACAGCATAAAGCCATAGTGATGGTAGCCGGAAACTTGGATGCTTCTTAGTATAAATTCTTTATTGGTTACATAAGTGTTGATACAGAATCCAAAGTGCTAATGCGTTTCGGCTTACAAAGTCTTCCCCATAGCTATGAGGAAGGCTTTGTAAGCCAAAACGCGTTGGTAGTTTGGATTCTGTATCAGCACTTATGTAACCAATAAAGAATTTATACTATGAAGCATCCAAGTTGCTGGCTACAGTCATAATGAATAAAATACAGAATACAGAATCCAAAGTGCTAATGCGTTTTGGCTTAAAGGGGAAGTTCCGCTTAACCACTTGCCGACCGCTCACTGGAGCTCTACTGCGGCAAAGTGGTTAGTTCCCATCCAGCGACGTAGACCTACGTCGCTGGACTCCTCCCCTTGTGGGCGGCGCACGCGCGCCGCGGAGGCTCGCTCCCGCTGTATTCAGTCACAGCGGGAGTCGGGCCAGGGCACGAGTGGTGATTTTGGCTCTTTGGAAGAGGGTCCTCCCTCGAAACGTGTAAGCCACATCAGGTTTTGAGGATGCCATCACGCTATCCAGCAGTAGAGAAGTGTCCTGGAAGCGAGCGGTGCCCATTTCCTATATGCTTGTTCTTATGCTACGTTTGTGAGTATTTTGTACGCTACCCTTCTTTGATTTTAATAAACTTTTAAGTGGTAATGCACAAGGTCGGTGCGCCCTTCTCTTGTTGTTTTCTTATACATTAACCCCTCCCTCTCCAATAAAATGAACCCCTTCCCTGCTAGTGTCATTTTTACAGTAACAGTGCATATTTATAGCACTGATTACTGTAGTAATGTCACTGGTACCCCCAAAAGTGTCAAAAATGTCAGTCCAGGGTCTGATCTGTCCACCGCAATGTCGCAGTCCCGCAAAAAAAATCGCAGATCGCCGCCATTACTCGTTAAAAAAAACACCAAAAATGACAAAAATCGTTCCCGTAGTTAGTAAACGCAATAACTTTTGCGCAAACCAATCAAAATACGCTTATTGTGATTTTTTTTTACCAAACATAGGTAGCAGAAAACAAATTGGCCAAAAATGTTAAAAAAATTTGATTTTTACATTTTTTTGGGGGGGGGGGGATTTCATATAATAAAATGTGAAAAATATTGTTATTTTTTCAAAATTTACTCTCTTTTTTTTTTTTTATAGCGCAAAAAGTAAAAATCGTACAGGGGATCAAATACCACCAAAAGAAAGCTCTGTTTGTGGGAAAAAAAAGGACGTAAATTTAGTTTGGGTACGGCGTTGCACGACCGCGCAATTGTCAGTTAAAGTCGCTCAGTGCCGAATCGCAAAAAGTGGCCTGGACGTAAGACAGCAAAATCCTCCGGTGGTAAAGTGGTTAATGCTCTCCTCCCCCCCTCCTCTTCTATTTTTGGTATTTTTTTGGAGGGGGGGGGGGGGTGTTTACCTGTTTTTGACAGGTACCTGCTCCCACTTCCATTCGGATCGCTGCGGTGATCCTCTGGAAGTTCTCCTCTCCTCCTCATCCACATCCTTCAAACACACATCACAGGTCCCAGAAGGCTGCGGGACAATCCACAAAGCCAAGTCCTTTTATTAAAAGTCAGCAGCTTCACTACTTTTAAATGTTATTTTTTTCAAAAAGGCTGAGGCAACGCTATAAGTGTGGGCTGTGGGTGGGCATGTAGTTGACCTAGGAAATTGATGGAATATGTTGGGAAGTATGCCTTTATTGGCTACATGTCTGTTCCAGGTCTGTAAAGCTAGAGACAGCCAGGTAACTAGCAGTTTCACAAAGAGGTCAGCAAGCCCCTCAATTTTTCTCATTGCAGGTTTTGTTGTTTTCTGGATAAAAGCAATTTGCTTGCCATTGAGATGGTTGTTTTCAGGCTGATACTGCTTTAGGCTACTCCATTAATCATTGGTTGTAAAGTGCATAATCAATACTGTGATTGAAAAAATGTCCTCCAGTATGCTGGAAAATGGTTGTCATCTGGGAGCATGGGAACACAAAAATAATTCTACACCCGTTTTTTTTTTTTTTTAATTGCTGTCAGGTAATCTTCTATGACATAAATGCTTGCTAGTATGCATGCACTGTGCTGTGCAGTGCATACTAGCAAATTATGACGTGTGTATGGGGCATTAGTCCATTGTAAAACTGATGCATCTTGTCTGCCGATATAATCTCTCACTTTCCATACATGAGTAGACGCCGGTCTCATTAATGCTCCATAGTTGTTTGTCATGTGACAGTTTCCTCTTGTATATGATGTCCTTAGGCCTGTTTTTAGGATATGTCTTTACTGATGATATATAGGAGTTGATTTAGCCCCTGTTCACATTGGAGCGACTTGCCATGCGATTTGGCAGGTCAAATCGCATGACAAGTCACATCCTATTACCGGCAATTGCACTGTTCAAATCAATGCGACGCTGACTTTGTGGTGCCGGGTCGATTTGAAAAGTAGTACATGAACTACTTTTGGCGATTTTGGGTTGCAACTTGAATAGACATCTGTGCATGAAGATGTCTTCAAAGCTGCACCCGAAGTCACACTGAGATGCGACTTTGAAATTGTGCGATTTCAGAAGAAGTCATGCGATTTTAAAGCCGCAGTTAATGTGAACGGGGGCTTACTAAAATTAGAGAGTGCAAAATCGAAAACAATTCTGATGCTGCTCTGCAGAGAAACCAATCAGCTTCCAGGTTTTTTTGTAAAAGCTTAATGGAACAAGCTGAAGTTAGAAGCTGATTGGCTACCATGCAGAGCTGCATCAGATTTTGCACTCTCCGGTTTTAGTAAATCAACCCCATAGGGAACAGAAGGAGCGAGACACAAACAGGATGTCACTAAACAAGGCAGTGCCCTTTTCAGGACCTCGGCTGCCCTGCAAACCTCAAACCACTCAACTGTACATGCTTGTCTGTGGCACTCAATGGTTTCCGGCTCCAGCACAGATGCCTCTCTTTGCTGCGTGTACACACCACAATAGCTGCCATTGTTTATGCTGAAGGATTTGTATTCTTCAGAAGACGCCTTCCCCTTTTCCAGTCAGCTCCACAACCCCCTAAAATGACGCAGGATTGTGTAGATCCCGCCCACAGCGACTCTCTGGTGCAGGAGGGATTTGCAAACGTCTTTGGATTATTTTGGGATTTCTGCTACTGGCATCTGTGGGATAAAGTGCAGGCAGACAGGGGCGATGAGTCCAGATAACCGCAGCCACTGATGATGGACAGTTGATGATGACTATGTCTCTCAGTGCAGAATTGTAAACTAAATACTAATTGGTACTGTTCTTTTTTTCCTTTGCTCTAGGAAATACACTATAATACCAAAAGTATTGGGACGCCTGTCTTTACATGCACATGAACTTTAAAGCGGTTGTAAACCCTAAAAAAAAAAAAAAAACCTGCAAGACAAAGGCATAATGAGCTAGTATGCATCGCATACTAGCCCATTATGTGTAACTTACCTTAGAACGAAGCCCCGACACAGACCCCCGGACATCGCTGCGGGCGCTGCCATGATCCCTCGCCGTCTCTTCCGGGTTCGGCGGCTCCGGCGCGGTGATTGGCCGGAAGAGACGGCTCCGGCGCGATGATTGGCCGGAGCCGCGATGACGTCACTCCCGCGCATGCGCACGGGAGTGATTTTCTGGCAAGCTCCCGGCAAACTAATTGAAGGTCCCCCCGGACCTTCAGAGCGCATGCGCCGCTCGCGCGAGCGGCTGCATGCATTGTAAATATCTCCTAAACCATGCTGGTTTAGGAGATATCATTTGTACCTACAGGTAAGCCTTATTATAGGCTTACCTGTAGGTAAAAGTGTCAAAAAGCGGGATACTACCGCTTTAATAGCAGTCTCAGTCTGTAGGGTTCAATATTGAGTTGGCCCACCCTTGACAGCTATAACAGCTTCAACGCTTCTTGAAAGGCTATCCACAAGGTTTAGGAGGAATGTTTCAACATTCTTCCAGAAGTGCATATGTGAGGTAAGGCACTGATGTTGGACAAGAAGGCCTGGCTTGAGATCTCTGCTCTAATTCATCCCAAAGGTGTTCTATCAGGTTGAGGTCAGGACATGGATTAGTGAGCTTGGGGTGGAGGAACTTAACTGGCCTGCAAGGGAACTCTTAAGGCGTCAGTATACCAAGACATTTTGGACAATTTCATGCTCCCAACTTTGTGGGAATCGTTTGGGGATGGCCCTTTCCTGTTCCAACATGACTGCGCAACAGTGCACAAAGCAAGGTCCATAAAGACATGGATGAGCAAATTTGGAGTTTGGGGTGGAGGAACTTGACTGGCCTGCACAGAGTCCTGACCTTAAAGAGGAAGTAAACCCTCCTCTGCAACTTTTACCTATAGGTAAGCCTATGATAAGGCTTACCTATAGGTACTGTAAATATCTCCTAAATATGTACAGTTTAGGAGATATTTACCTTACATGCAGCCAGTGACATCACTGGCGCATGCACTCTGAAGGAATGGCCGCTGGTGCCGTTCCTTCAGAGCCCCGTGCCGTGACTGTCGGCTGCGGAAGTGACGTCACCGCGGCTCCGGCCAATCAGATGGCCGGATGCCGCGATCCCGGAAGACTGGACATGTCGCCTGTCATACAGGTAAGCGGGCGGCACGGCGGGGGCTCGTTCTAAGGTAAGTATTTCATAATGAGCTAGTATGCGATGCATACTAGCTCATTATGTGTTTCTCTTTCAGGTTGCAAAAAAAAAAGTTTTATGGGTTTACAACCTCTTTAACCCAATAGAACACCTTTGGGATGAATTAGAGCGCAGACTGCCAGCCAGGCCTTTTCATTCACATCAGTGCCTGAACTCACAAATGCGCTTCTAGAAGAATGGTTAAACATTTCCATAGACACACTCCTTAACCTTGTGGACAGCCTTCCCAGAAGAGTTGAAGCTGTTATAGCTGAAAAGGGTGGGCCAACTCAATATTGAACCCTTTTGGACTAAGACTGGGATGCCATTAAAGTTCATGTGCGTGTAAAGGCAGGTGCCCCAATACTTTTGATAATATAGTGTATCTGTCAGTCCCACAGGGTAATTAGGTGCCTATTCCATTAGATACAACCTTCTTTTTCAGTACTCATATTATGAGTTGTTATGAAGTATTTGTCATTTTTTTAAAGTTTTACGTGACTCGCTCTTCCAGATGTTTTTGTATTAAAGCGGTAGTATACTCGCATACTAGCTCATTATGAAATACTTACCTTAAAACGAAGCCCCGACACGGACCCCCGGACACCGGTGTGGGAGCAGGCATGATCCCTCGGTGTCTCTTCAAGGTTTGGCGGCTCCGGCGCTGTGAGTGGCCGGAGCCGCGATAACGTCACTCCCGCGCATGCGCGCAGGGGATTAACTTTCCAGCAACTTCCCGGCAAGGAACTCTGAAGGTCCGCCGGACCTTCAGAGCGCATGCGCCGCTAGTGTGAGCGGCTCCATGCAGTGAAAATATCTCCAAAACCATGCAGGTTTAGGAGATATTAATTGTACCTACAGGTAAGCCTTATTATAGGCTTACCTGTAGGTAAAAGTCACAAAAATCGGTATACTACCGCTTTAAATACAAAGGTTTGTAGATTAGTCACTACATGGAGCTCTGTATTTCTCTGCAATCACCTCCTTGCCTGTGGCCCCATTCACACTTGCGAATGGGGCCGTTAATAATTACATGCAGGAGGCCCAGTGGAGGTACCTGGAGATGAACTGAATTGAAAGCATCAGGAGGCTTACAGCTCCAGCAGCTACTCACAGGCAATGGATGAGGCCCTGGGTGGAGAGCTGAAGCCTCCTCTTGCTTTCTATGGGGCTGCTGTCAACAGCTAATTGTTGTGACCCCCCCATGTCTTCTTTAATGGCCTGATTCAAAGTGTGGATGATGCCTAAAGAGGACCTCCTCTAAATCCTTCCCGTCTGAAATATATATGAAATGTCCCCCCTTTCTATTGGTTTCATTACTTTTCTTTTTTATGTTACAACCTACCTCCTTAACCCGTTGCTTACCATACTACACTCCCGACCTCCATTCTTGCTTAAAGTGCTTGTAAAAGCTGAAGGTTTTTTACCTTCATGCATCCTATGCATGAAGGTTAAAAACCTACAGTGTGCAGCTCCCCCCTCAGGCCCCCCTAATACTTAACTAAGCCCGATCTCAATCCAGCGATGTGCACGAGACCAAGGTTCTCCCAGATCTCTCCTTCCTGATTGGCTGAGATTCAACAGCAGGAGCCATTGGCTCCCGCTGCTGTCAATCACAATCAGTGAGGCGGAAGGGGGGGGGGCTGTCATTGCCAATATCTCCTTCTGAATATGGAGAGGTCATGAATACTTTACATGTCAGCTGTTTTGTTCTAGAAGCAACTAAACCCTATAAAGATCAGACACATTAACGTATTAATCTTCAGGCAATAATCAGTACAGGACCTGCTAATACAGTGCATTTCAGAATGTCAATTCTGAGTTTAATACAATTAATTGTGGGAGTTTCAGCATGCTTCTCTTATATCTTCAAAGGTACTGCAGCCTCTTGTCACGTGACCCCTAATGTACAACCCCCTCCCCCAGGCTTCAATGTGTACCATTGGCAAGCTAAGAAAAAGGGACAGCCTACATGTTCACATCCTCTGATTCAAGACCATTTAGAAGAAAGAATCTCAGTAGCTCTAAAGATTTAGACAGCAGGAGGAAGATGAATACTGCATGAGCACACTATATGCAGTATTGCATTTCCTTCATACTCACAGCATGGAACAATGGGGAGTTTTTAGAAAGGTTCCAACTTGATTAGAATCCAGGAGCAGTTTACTGTGATACCAGGCGCACAGCTATCCAGTTATATATTATTTAGTATAACAGGCATTTATATAGCACAGACAATTTATGAAGCACTTTTACATACCGTGCATTCATATTAGTCCCTGCCAGACTTGTATAAAGTACTCGAAATTTCTACTTGAGTAAAAGTACAAGTGCTCGATCAAAAAGTGACT
Source organism: Pelophylax lessonae (assembly GCF_965119305.1). Taxonomy (NCBI): domain Eukaryota; kingdom Metazoa; phylum Chordata; class Amphibia; order Anura; family Ranidae; genus Pelophylax; species Pelophylax lessonae. The sequence continues at coordinate 79,550,291 of NC_138777.1, read as the reverse complement.
TGAGTAGAAGTGGAAGTGCTCGCAGAAAAAGTTACTTAAGTAGAAGTACTAAAGTATTCAACATTTTTTTTACTTAAGTATTGCAAGTAGTTTTTTCAAAAAATTTGCTACTTAAGTACTAAAAGTAAAAAGTACCAGTAGTTTTGAAAAAAAATTCTACTCAAGTACTGAAAGTAGAAGTACAAGTACTGTGTTATGTAGTTATTAAAGAAAGAAGTCAAAAGTTTGAACATCATATTGTTTTTTATTATTTCAAATGATTTATTCAAATGATTAACCTGTGTTTGTTAGTAGTTTCTTAATGCACTTTAAGCGCTGTAACACCATTTATTTGTTTGTTTCATATTTTCTTTTTATTGGAAAGATTTGGTATAGCAGCTTTTATTATACACAGCCTTTATTTTCGTATGCGCTGATTTACAAATTACATTATACACATTTTTTTGAGCTTTATGCAACCTGCCATCTACTGTTCTGGCAGTGGTCATTTTTTTAAAAGTAACGAGTAACTATGTAGCACAAAAAAAAAATACTTGAGTAGAAGTATCGAAATCATTGAAAAAATGTAGTGAAGTAAAAGTAGAAGTAGGAGAAAAAAATTCTACTCTAGGAAAGTACAGATACCGCATTTCGGTACTTAAGTACAGTACTTAAGTAGTTCTACTTCGTTACTATACATCTCTGGTCCCTGCTAGTGATAAGGTTTGGCTGAACTCGAAAGTAAGCTGTCATTCCTGGGTCAACGAGCTGCCTCCGGGACAATGAGAAGCTGCATGTATACAAAGGGGCGGAGATGCGCATGACATTGCTAATCTAATATGACCACATGGCCATGGTAGGTCAATGTCATTGACATTTTAGGACAACGTTAATGATATTGATTTATTATGTTCACTTGGCCCATGATGTCACGAGCATCCCTGCCCCTTTGTATGCATGCACCTTCAGATTAGGGAATGTCCTGGCCGGAGCTAAATGACCGAGAAATGACAACCCACCAACCCAACCCTCACTAGCCCCTGACCTCAAGGAACTTACAATCTAACTTGCATACACTCACCGGCCACTTTATTAGGTACACCTGTTCATTTGCTTAGTAACACAAATTGCTTATAAGCCAATCACATGGCAGCAACTCAATGCATTTAGGCATCTAGACGTGGTGAAGATGGCTTGCTGAAGTTCAAACCAAGCATCAGAATGGGGAAGAAAGGGGATTTAAGTGACTTTGAACGTGGCATGGTTGTTGGTGCTAGACGGGCTGGTCTGAGTATTTCAAAAACTGCTGATCTACTGGGATTTTCACACACAACCATCTCTAGCGTTTACATAGAATGGTCTGAAAAAAAGAAAATATCCATTGAGTGGCAGTTGTGAGGACAAAAATTCCTTGTTGATGTCAGAGAAGAATGAGCAGACTTGTTCGAGAAGATAGAAAGGCAACAGTAACTCAAATAACCACTTGTTACAAACAAGGTATGCAGAATACCATCTCTGAACGCACATCGAACCTTGAAGCAGATATTCCTCTTGGAATCTGAAGATCCACTTGTGGGGTGTAATAAATCCAAGGCTATCAGTGGGTTCGTGGACTAGAGGGGCTTATTACCCCAAGAATGCATCCATATGTGGAGAAAAACCAAATGGCAAATACATAGGGTAAATCTGCTAAAGTTGGAGTTTATTAAAAGAAGGGTCAAAAACACTTACAAACATCCATGGGTATACAGCATGTAAACAGTAGAGAGTTACAGATGACAGGTATATCGGCCCTGACGCGTTTCTTCATACATGACATATATCCTATGAATATGTTGTGTATGACGAAACGCGTCAGACCCGATATACTTGTCACCTGTAACTCTCTACTGTTTACATGTTGTATACCCATGGATGTTTGTAAGTGTTTTTGACCCTTCTTTTTAACTTTAGCAGTATTACACTAAATGTTTGCCATTTGGTTTGTCTCCACATATGGATGGATTCTTGGGGCAATAAGGCACTCTAGTTCACCAACCCACCGATAGCCTTGGATTTATTACACTCCACAAGTGGATCTTCACATTCCAAGAGTATTATCAAGCCTGGTTGACTCATTTGCTATATGGCACTTGGGTCCATGTTTTCTGGTGAGTGCATCTATAATTCATAGTCTCTATTCCACTGATCATTTTGGATTTTTATTATCACAAACCTCACGTGTTCTGTTCCAAGAATTTCTGTAATTAATCACTGTATGGACTTTTTCTTTATACATGAACTTTTTTTACACATGAACTTTTTATTTGATATTCACATTATGTCAATATGGACCAAAATCTCTAAAGGACTGTTTCCAACACCTTGTTGAATCTATGCCACGAAGAATTAAGGCAGTTCTGAAGGCAAAAGGAGGTCCAAGCTGGTACTAGCAAGGTGTACCTAATAAAGTGGACGGTCAGTGTATATACATGCATGCACACACACAGAGACTAGGGCCAATTTAGACAGGAGCTTGTTGTGATGTATTCAAAACTGACTACAAAATGCAGCGTCTGAGTATTTGTGTTCTGCGATTTGTCGATTTTTCTAAAGACACAAACTGTAGATACCTATGAGTGCAGAATCTAAGGGGCCTCTTGAAAGGATATAATAAGAACAAGCTAAGAAGAGCCTGATTTTGGTGTAATTACTGCATAATACCAAGGGCAGGCTCAGCATGTCCAGAATGAGATGACCTTCTGACTTCAGATTATCAGATAATCGCCAGAGATGGCGCGTCTGCATTGCTCACTGTCAAGCAGGCTCTCTCACTGCACATTGGAGGAATTTCCAGGCCATAATAAGACTTGCAGTACACTGTGCGAATTGCATATTCCTAGAAAATGAGGCTAAGTGTTTGCACCATTGAACAAACAGTCTGCCTCTGCTTCGTTTCAGACCAGCAGCATTTAGGAGTCGCTGTGCTTCAAAATCTCTCGCCCACTTAGCTGCTTTTTCAGCGTTGCTCTTACTGTAAGAGGCTGTATGATGTCATAGCAGCTGATTACAACCAATAAAATCTCCCCTTTCCACAGCTTTCCATCAAGTTGCTGAGCTGGCAGCCTAGCCGGGAAGAATTCACTATGGAGGCGTAAATCATTGCTCACTAACTCCAAGACCTTACATCTAAGCATCTAAGGCAGCTCTGGATTTCTGGGTTTCCTTCAAAAAACTTCTTAGAGACTAGATATTCTATTTATAGGAAGAGCTCGCTGTTAAATGAGTAGAAAATAATGTAGAATAATGTAGAAGAGAGGATCTCTCCATTTCTTTTTTTTTTAACTCTTACTTTTTCTCCTGCATGCAGATATTTTAAAGGGGAAGTATAGATTATTTCTAGTAAATGCATTTTTAGTTATTAATGCAGCCTTTTACCCTAAAGTTGAAGGCAATACAGATACTTTTTAAAACACCAATGAACACTGTTATATATTTCCAAAAGGAATGACTGTGTATTTTAAATTTATCATACAAAAAATCCTGAACTTGGCCTAATTTAGGCCACTCGTATTTGCCCGTACTGCAGCACTCAAGACAGAGGGGGGCAGTACTTGGGGCCATTCAAGTATACATTCTGGCACAATGCCTGGATACCTGGGATGACTGAACTCCTGCGCATTTGTTGGAGTGTTGTCATCCTGCACTGGGCAATCAAAATGGGCAAAGACCGGCACATGGAAGAAACCAGGGAGAAAATGCTTACGCCTGCAAGGGATCTCGAGGGCCTTGGACCGTTGAATCAGAGGTAAGTATTGTGGACCTACTTCCACTTTAAAGCAAATTCTGCTGCAACTTTAATTTTTTACCATGCTTGCTCTTCCATATATTTCTTACTGTTTCAAATAATGAGATTTGCATATTACCCACTAGAGGGAGCTTTGTATTTCACTGCAGTACTCAGCCTTTCTGCTTAACAGCTGTTGATAAGATTTTAGCCACATTGGTAGTGAAGATCCACAGAATTGCATTAAAAGTAGCAGCAAAGAAAGCACAACCATTGTGTAGCACTTAGCATAAAGCAACACTTGTATGTGTAATACGCAAATATGGCTGCCCCTATTAAATATTATAACACATTATTCATAAACACACAGGGTTTAAAAGATTAACACACGTTAAAAAGATTATTTCCATAAACATCTGTTTTATATATATATTTAATAACGCAAAAGACTATAAGACCCTGTTAAAGGAGTTGTAAAGCCAGAAGGTTTTTATCTTAATGCATTCTATGCATTAGGATCAAAAGCCTTCTGTGTGTAGCAGCCTCCCCAGCACCCCTAATACATACCTGAACCTAGGGGCGTAACTACAGGGGTTGCAGGGGTTGCAATTGCAACCGAGCCACATGCTCCAGGGGGCCCATGCAGCTCCCCTGTACACCTGGATAGGAAGGGCGGTGGCTGCAGGAAGAAACAGGAGGAGATTGATTCCTCTGTATTCTGCCCCTGTCGCTCCTCCTAACCAGTTCCCTTGTGTTCTGCTGTCTCTGGGCCCCTGTGGGCTCCCGTGGTCCCCCCCCCCCCCCCCCACTGTGCTCCCTTCCCTCTCCTGCCGGCTGCTGCAGGGGATGTGTCACAAAAGGGAACCAGGAAGGGGTCGGTAAATATGTAATTTACCAGCTCCTTCCTTTTCTGAATGGACAGAGTCATAGTCAATGATATTGTAAAAAATAAAATAAAATGATAAAAAATAATACAATTAAAATACCAAAAAATAAAAACTACTGACACGAGTGGGTGAACTTCCAGGATAGCAAAGGTCACAACTGCGACAGGACCCTGGCATTCCACCACCGTGGAGAGTCCCCAAGATGGCAGGAAGGGGGCCCACTGCAGAACTTGTGAAAGGGTCCCGCTGCAGAACCATAATAAAGGGCCCTGCAAGGAGAGTAAAGGGCCCCAGGATCAGTAGGAAGAGTCCCAGGCTTGAAGGGAAGGGCCCTGGCCAGGGGGTCCGGGGGGTCCTTCATGGTTTTCTGGCACCGGGGCCCTAAAGGTTCTAGTTACGCCTCTGCCTGAACCCCATCTTTGTCCAGCGATGTCAACGAGTCTCTTGGCCGTCTGTGACTCTCCCTACTGATTGGCTGAGACACAACAGCGGCGTCATTGGCTCCTCAGTGTTAGAGCTGGCGGGAGCCGATGCAGCATCAGACCAATGCTGCATCCACCTTGGTATGTATGAATCAGGGGGAAAAAAAGCTCCATGCTTCTCTTTTAAGTATCCTCGATTTTGAATATGACTATTTGACATCATAATTTGACAGATCATGAGCATCAGTTGAAGATGTCTTCCAACATTTAGTATAATTTGCCTTTCTAAAACTGCTTACTAAAGAGCAAGTCACTGAAACATTTCTTCAAATCTGAAATTTGTCTGCATGGGCAAAAACATGCTGACAATAAATTTAATGTGAAATAAATGCAATGTTAGATCTTTTTTGTAGTAGGAGATAATAAACTGTATGATATTTTTAATTAGGTTGATTGATGTTGGGAATTGAAGATGTCCATACATGGGGAAACCTAATTGATAGACAATTAGACCCTTGCACACCTATCTCCCAGGCAATAATATGATGAGCCAGGTTATTTGTGTTTGTCAGCTAAGATTAGCACAATATTGGACAACATTTCCCAATCCCCCCCAGTTTAGATTTGGGTAACAGCATAGCCCCAACTGTATCTACCGTATGTGTTACGTGTGCTCCATCTACAAGCCATTTATCTACCAAGTGTCAGATTTGTTCATCTTCTATGACATTTTTGCTTTGTTTATTTCTGCTCTAATCCAAAAAAACATAAAAATCCAGGGTGTGATTTAAACTTTGGGTCTCCAACTATGTGTTTCATGAATATTTGAGATACAGTAGTTGCCGTATAATTGTGTTGCATGACATTTGCACAGAAAGCATTACAATCTGCTTGGCGCTGTTGTTCGTAGCAGAATTTTGGCATTCAGGTGACATTTTATATTTATTTTTGCATTGCAGCGCTTTCAATGCGACACTATTAAAATGTGCAGATTGTGTTCGTATGATGTTCCCGAAAAGGCCCCGGCTGTGGCGTACACAAAGCTTTCCCAAACATTAGACAGTTTGAGCATCTATACCGTGATGCCAGTGAGGGTCCTTGTCGTTGCTCAGTACTGCAGAGTTATATATAGAGCCTCTATCTGCAGTCTCAGTGCTGCTTCTGTGTACTAGGATTACGGAGACCAATGGAGGTCAGGCAAATACAAAGCATGATTAACTCTTTTTCTGCCAGAGATTTTCTGCTGGTCCATCTATAGGTCTTCCCTACTTTTTCTTCCTGATGATAATTATTGCCTTACATAGCACATAACAAGACAAGAACAAAAACAGTATAAAGAGCAATGAGCGTATACAATCATTCACATCATCCCATTAGCAATTATCCCTTATTGATCTGACTGTTTTAAACTGATGAAAGGTGAGATCTGATTGGTTGCTATGGGCTACAGCACTTCACACATCATTACTGTAATGTCCACTGCCATTTTAATTAGTCCTAATGATTTCAGCTGTTTCATTTACCCCCTTTTTTCTGCTTTGTAGCTGAAAACACCATACATTTTCACAGTTGAGAAGTATTGATTAAATGCATTGTGGAGTTAATTGTTAGTGGGCTGAATCGAGGGCTGGACGCAGAAAAGATGTTTATTCATTTCTGCAACTCATTTCCTGTTCAGGCTGTATTACCTCTTAATGGCGATTATCATTCAGCACCATGGACAGCTCTTCAGACAGGTGGAATGGTTTTCGTAAAAAAATAACAGGCTCACATGACAGGTGCCCAAGCTACTACGGCAAAGCTCTTGTTGGCCTAAGCTGCATCTAATACCCATCCAAATACATCTTCCATGACACTCATCCAAAGTGCTGGTATGTCTTCCAGCAAGCTGAGCTTCACAGAGAACAATTCATTCACAATACTCTACAATTCATAGTAAAGAAGAATATTAGCTTTTTTCTCCTTCAATTTTAACTGGACGTACCATGGAAAATTTAGTGACCTATCCCTAATAGCACAGTCTCTGCTGAGACGGATGAATTGTAGTGTTAAGTTAGTGTCATATATCATTTCACAAGAAATGTCTGTTGTAAATTCAACCCTTCTTATATATGAATGCCACGGAGAGGGTACGGACAGTCAGCGTAGGCCCATAGGGCAAATAAACCTTCCGGGCCTTCACACCATGAGCATTCTAATATATAATTTATACCCCCCCTTAACATATATGGAGTGCCACCAGCAGCTTGCTAATTTATATCTGTAGCCACCAGCAGCCCCCTAACATATATGTATAGCCACCAGCCTCCCTAATATATATTTACAACCTTTATCCCATTAATGTATATTTATAGTCAACAAAAACCGCTGTAACATACATCCAGTACTACCACTTCTATTATAAACTTATCATCCCTAGTTCCATTCATTTTATTTATATTTAGCTCAACCCTCAAATATTCATTTATAACCACCACAAGCCCCCTAACATATATTTCATTTTACCACAAAACCTATTACATATTTATCATTTACAGTCCTCTAATATATATTTATAATCAGCAAAGGCCCTCCTTTATATTACCCACCCCCCTACTGCCGCTTCCCGTTCGTTTTCTCCGCTTACCAGAGCTGTCGGTAGCGGGGAAAACGAACCAGTCCATCCATGTCCCAGGCAGGAAGTCGAGTGAGGGCAAGATGGCCCCCACTTGACTCTATGCCTTGGAGGACCGGAGCAATGTCATACGTCACTTCCTCCCAACAGCCATAGAGGGCCCATTTTTTCTCTTGCTGAAAAACAAAGACTTTTTGGCTCCTTTCACACGGCCGCTCCGTGTGTCCGCAAATCATCCATCCGTTTGCGGATGATTTGCGGACATAATGTAAGTGAATGGCACTGCGGGTGTCAGCGGAATACCATCCGCTGACACCCGATTTTCATCCTTTCAGTTCTGTTCCGTTTTTACGAATGGAACAGAACCCCATTTTTCCTTCCATGTAAAAAACGGAAAGGAAGGAAAATCGGATGTCAGCGGTGTCATCCGCTGACATCCGCAGTGCCATATACTTACATTATGTCCGCATATCATCCACAAACGGATGGGATGATATGCGGGCACACGGAGCGGATGACAGAAATGTCATCCGCTCCGTGGAAAAAAAAAAAAAAAGTCCCGCAGCGGACCTTTCACACGGAGCGGCCGTGTGAAAGGAGCCTTTCTTTTTTTTTTTTTGCTTTTAAGGGTAGATGTGAGCTCTGAGGTCTTTTTGACCCCAGATCTCACATTAAAGAGGACCTGTCCTGCTTTTTTCTATTACAATGGATGTTTACATTCCTTGTAATAGGAATAAAAGTGATAAAAAAAAAGACTGTCAGGGACAGTGTAAAAATAAAAAATAAAAGGTAAAATAAATAAGAAAAAAAAATATAAAGCGCCTCGTCCCTCCGAGCTCACACACAGAAGCAAACGCATATGCAAGTCGCCCACATATGTAAATAGTGTTTAAACCGGTATCGCCGCGATTGTTAGAGCGGGAGCAATCATTTTAGCCTATGGAGATTTTTAAGTACCAATGTTTGTCTTAATTCCACGAGCGTGTGCAATTTTGAAGCAGACATGTTGGGCATCTATTTACTCATCGTAACATTATCTTTCACATAATAGAAAAAAATTGGGCTAACTTCACTGTTTTCTAATTTTTTAATTAAAAAAAGTGTATTTTTTCCAATAAAAAATTGTGTTTGTAAGACCGCTGCGCAAATACGTTGTGACATAAACTATTGCAACAATCTCATTTTTATTCTCTAGGGTCTCTGCAAAAAATAAAAAATAAAAAATATTAAAAAAGATAAAATGTTCGGGGGTTCTAAGTAATTTTCTAGCAAAAAGATACTGATTTTAACTTGTAAACAGAAAGTGTCATGAATAAGCCTGGTTCTTAAGTGGTTAATGCAGGGAATAGGTTAAAGTAGAACTATAAGCAAAACCTTTTCATTTTGGATAGAGCAAGATAGGGTTATAACCCCTGTCAGATTTTTTTGTGTCCCATTGCAGAGATTTTCCTTCACTTCCTGTCCCTTAGCCAAACAGGAAGTGAGAGGAAATCCATGCAAATCAAGGGAATTCTTTGGGGACCCCCAGGTTACCAGGACTAGTGTATCCATTGGAAGATTTCCCCTCTATTAATTTTCTGGGGACAGCCCAACATTTGTGTAATTTATTTTACTTTCACTTTTAATGATAATGGTAAACATGGCAAATAGAGAGTGGGAATCTCCTTAATGGGGGCACAGACCGCAGTAAAACCTGACTATTATTCAAGTATACGTATATTCTTCAAAATTCGAAAAAGTACCTTTTTGCTCTCAGCCTTCTTCAAATCTCCGAACTCATTTTTTTTACCGTTGTGACCTGTCTTCCTGTTAGAGGGTGGCCTTGTTCCTTCTAGTCCCACTGTATGTAGGAACAAAGCCATCCTCTCTTGCTCACTCCTAGGGATTAGGGACTATGGCAGTGGTCCTCAACTCCGGTCTTCGGTGCCCAGGTCAGATTTTAAGTATTACCTTGGGGAGATGCAGACTAGAACACTGCAATCACTGAGCAGCAAATGAGATCACCTGTGATGTAATTTAGTTATCTTGCAAACCTGGCCTGTTAGTGGACCCCGAGGACCAGGGTTGAGGACCACTGGACTATGGGACTTGTAGTGTGCACAGAGCAGTGTACGTGACTGCAACTAACGTGCATTCCTTGTTCCAGGCAAATGGAACTGAGGGGGGAAGGGAGAGGTTCAAGAGCTCATGGAGGATGTTACAAGAAAGCAGAAAAACACTGTAAGAAATCATTTCATGAAAAAGTATATTACGGGCCATTGGGTAGTGGACTGTAATGCTGATAATATATACAGTACATATGTGTATACTGTATATGTAAAACAGAACAATTCTTGTAGCAATGGATTTTTTTTAAAGTTTTACTAAACCCAGGACCCTGCATTCACTATATCTGGTCTCCCACACTACACAGAATATGGAAATGCAATTATTTTAGTAAGCATAAGCTGCTAAATACCTTTTCCCATCAGCAGTTTATAGCAATCTTGTGTCTTCTATCAGTTTCCTGATTAAAGCTTGTAGGAGGAGTTTTCATTCTGCATTGAGCTGTCTAATTAGGATCCAGGACCCCTGGCCCTCTGCCTTGGACAGCGCTGATTGGCCCTATGCTGATCACATGCACTCTCCCAAGAAAAAAACCTCTCTAGCAATACACACCAAACTGAGCATGAATTCAAAGTTTCTGTCTTATCCAGACATATTCTAGAGTCGGTGGAAGAAGGGGAGGATCTGTGCATACAGGATCAAACAGCCTTTTTACATGATGCATAGGATTAACCCATTAGGTTCCACAGTGAGTATAGCAAGCATGCTTTGCTGCACATACAGACTGATTTCACTATTGTGGGTTTAGTAAGACTTTAAAGCGTAACTCCACTTTTGTTGAGAAAAAAAACATTCCCCTCTGGGTGATCTCTGTACATTACAAGGATTATAACAAGTTTTGTTGCAGATTCTTACCCTTTGTTATTCTGAAGAAATCACAGTTTGTTCCTCTGTGCTGAGTGGGTCTAGCAGGGATCTCCAAACTACGGCCCTCCAGCTGTTGCAGAACTACATGTCCCAAGAGGCCTTGTAAATCTCTGACATTCACAGAGATAACTAGGCATGATGGGAATCGTAGTTCCTGAACAGCTGGAGTGCCATAGTTTGGACACCCTTGGACTCTAATGGGAGTGGTTTTTAAAATTATAAATCAGCTGTGCAGCTGCAGAGCACTGAGGAGGAAATCTGCTGAGCCTGCATCCCTTTAGACGTGTTCCTATTGGGAATATCTGACCCAAAATGACATTTTTGTTGCAGGGGATGCCAGAAATCTGACTTCTTAGTGCAGACTTCTGGGAAAATTGGTGAGCCAATCACACAAGCAGGAAATGATGTTTCTTGGGTGTGGTCAGTATATATTCTGCGTACAGAACAGCTCCAGGTAGCCATATTGCATTGCATTTCCAGAAAATTACAACCGCTGCAGATTGAAAAGGAAAGGACATTTTTAATAACATTCAACTTGTGTCGCAATTGTGTACGTTATATTATTTTTTTTTTCTTTATTTTCTTTTTTTTTCTCCGTGAAAGTGGAGTTACCCTTTAAGTATTTATACTGTATATGTGATGGCAATTTTGTGCACATATTCCAAAAATGAAAAATGATTCAAAAGCATCTATTCAGCTATTTCTGTAGCCCGTGTTTATTTACACGCTTCAAACATGCTGTTTTATTGCTCTGCGATGAATACTACTTTCATTTAAATACGGACAGGTATATAGCACTAACTTAGTGGGGGACCTGCTGTCTGCAGCTAATATCGCTCTTCTGTAAAATGACCTCAGAGCTACAAATGCACTTTGAAATAAAGGCTTGAGTTCATTTATCATTCAGTAAGCAAATATCTCTTCCTTTCTACACAGCGGTGTTCAGCTTATTCTGAATGAATAAAGGGCACCCATTAATGTCGTCCAGTTCTATGGCATAGCATTCACTGGATGAGGCTGCCTATTGATTGGATCAGGTTCCAAGGTAAATTATGACACACGATATGCCTAGTAAACATTATTGACTGAGGGGATTCTTATTTTCCAGTAGATGATGTGGCTGCTTTTTTTTTTTTCAATTTAAATTGTTTAATGTGTTGATGTCATATATTATTTGAGATGCCAATTTTAAAGATCCTCATAGAAGTAGATTGTGGGTTTTACATTTGGCAGCTGTGGCCAAGTAATCAGCAGTGTAGAATCAGCAGTTTTAGATTAAATTTCTGACACCACAGCAGAAATCCTCATCAAGTTGGGAACTCCGTATGGGGCTCTATGCATGGATTCTGGAGATAATTATTCAATATGGCACTGCATACAATAATGATAGGATAGCTTTGTAAAATGATTGGATCAGTGAGCTGCAATAAAGAGATGAGGGCATTGGCGTGCCCAGCCTATTGCATAAGGGTGTGCACCCCAGAGTACAAACACACATATCAGTATATCAGCAGAGCAGTGGCCGGTGTCAATAGATAAGGGTCAGTAGTTTTAATTTTTTATTTTTTTTTTACAATTTTAGTTTTTTTAATTATTTTTTACAGTATTATTTTTTATCTTTTTTTTTTTAAAACAATTTTTAGAAGCCTCATTAGGGGGCTTTGGTGAAATATCAACGGCCTAAACCAGGCATGTCCAACCTGCGACCCGGGGGCCACATGCGGCCCGGAACCCCAGGCAATGCGGCCCATTGCCCCCTGACAATTTTTTTTTTGCTGGGGAGGAAGGAAGTCGGGTAGGGGGCATGGACACAGTGGCTTCCAACTAACGGGAGGGGGGAGGCGAACATGTGCAGTGTTTCTGACTCCTACCACCATGACCACTTCAAATCACTGAAGTGGTCATGGTGGTTAGAGTGTTCCTTTAATATCTCTCAGAAGAAGTAAATCTCTGTATACTGATTCAATTTCATTTCATCATCCTCTGGTTGTGTTAAATTAGTGCGGGGTGGGGGGGTTGCGGCGGCACGGGAAGGGCACGGCGGCATTTTATTACTTATATACCTTAACTATAGTATATATTTTATATGCGGCCCGAGAAAATTTCTCTACACTCAATGTGGCCCAGAGAAGCCAAAAGGTTGCACACCCATGGCCTAAACAGACCTCTGATGTCTCAATTTTAAGACAGACAAAGGGATTGAGGACAATGCTTCCCCAGTCCCTTTCTCTGCAGCCTCAGCTACACTGGACAGTTAATGAATAGGAAGTGCTCTGTGCTCAGCGGCTTCCTGTTCATTCACAAAGTAACATGTTCAATTTCCCTGTACAATTTTCTTTTAGATTTATCAAAAACCATATAATATGAGGTCAAAACTAAACAACACTTTTAATTGTATCCAATTAGGAAGGCCCATGCATTACATAGTTGAAGGTAAATATAAAGAAAATTGTACAGAAAATTGTAAGAAAATTGTATAATGTATGGTCAGCCTAAGGCTCCATTCACACCCGAGTGTATTGTTTTCAGGCGTTTTTTGGGTGTTTTTAGGTGTTTTTTCTGGCTTTTTTCAGGCGTTTTTTCAGGCATTTTTTGCAGGTTTGGAGGCAGGCATTGACATCTAACAAAATCACCTGTAATCTGCCAAAAAAGAACTTCATGTACTTTTTTGAGCTTCAGGCGTTTTGCTTCAGGCGACAAAACGCTCATATGTGAACAGGGACCATTGACATGGGATTTTGCTTGTTGGGCGTTTTGAGACTTCAGAGATGAGCGTTTTATGAGCTGAAAAACACTCAGGTGTGAACAGGGCCTTAGAGTTGCACGCAGCCACCCATAGACATTACGTATTTGCACACATGTGTTACTATATACAAACAGCTTCATGCATTCATGCCAATGGGTGGCTGTATGTAGCTCTAGAACATCGGTGATGCCAGAAATTTTCACTGTCTTTATGCTGCACGAGCAAATGCAACCATGTGCATGTAGGCCTAACATTTACTCCTCTTCTGGACCACCCCACGCATATATACTGCGGCAGGGCAGTCCTCCTGCGCTAAATCACCTGTAAGTGATTTTGTGCAATGGGTCTGGGGCACGTGCGCGCTGCTGGTGACCTCTCCTGCTGTGATTGCACACAGCGGGAGCCAATCAGCAGGTCTGGTGGACCCGATGTTCGCTGGCACCCCACGATCGTTCTCCAGAGTGGCAGAACCGCAGTTTGCCTATATAAACAAGGCAAACCCCCATTCTGTGACAGGGGAAGATGGAGACCTTGTGTTTCTGCTAACCAGGAACACATATCTCTGTATTCCCCCAGTTAAAGCACCCCCCACAGTTAGAAAGCACTCCCTACCCTTTGATCACCCCTGATGTTAAATCCTTCCCTGCCACTGTGATTTGTACAGTTACAGTGCATATTTTTTAGCAGTGATCACTGTATTAGTGTCACTGATCCCCAAAAAAGTGTAAAAAAGTGTCAGTGTCCAATTTGTCCACCGCAATGTCACAGTCCTGGTAAAAATCGCTGATTACTAATTACATAGTACAAAATTTACATAAAAATATACCATAGTTTGTAGACGCTATAACTTTTGCACAAACCAATCAATATACGCTTACTGGGATTTTTTTTCCCACCAAAAACATGTAAAAGAATACATATTGGCCTAAATTGATGAAGAAATTTTATTTTTTTACATGTTTTTATTGGGTGTGTTTAATAGCATAAAGTAAAAAAATATTGTTTGTTTTATTTTAAAAAATGTCGCTCTTTTTTTGTTTATAGCACAAAAAAATAAAAACCGCAGGGATGATCAAATACCACCAAAAGAAAGCTCTATTTGAAGATAAATTTTATTTCGGTACAGCGTCGCACGACCACGCACTTGTCAGTTAAAGAAGCACAGTGCCATATTGCAAAAAATGGCCTGGTTATAAAGGGGGGTAAACCTTCCGAGGCTGAAGAGGTTAGCTTACTTTTTTCACTGTCACTCTTTTATTTTTATTTCTGTGAGTAACATAGTTGGCCTAAAAAGAGGCTGTTATTGGCATAAGATATGGCAAGGATAGTTGAACCGAATAGTTGAACCTGGTTTCTTCAGCTTTCAGGAGCCATTTAGAACCCATAGCACTCTTAAAAACCACCCACGAACTTAATTCTGCCTTCCACATTGACTTCAATACAGTTCACCAAAATGGCAAAAGTGATAAAATGTTATTTTGTCTAACTGATGGAATATTGGATGTCTTGAGCTTTTTTTCAGATTGCTTTAAAATTAATATTCAGCATTTTTACAGCACGGATGTGAGTATATTCCCTTTGAATAGGCATTTAAAGACCCAAGATAACACAGAGCATACAGATAATACATCAGAAATCCCCCATTATCCCTGTTTTTTTTTTTTTTTTCTAATTGATGGAATATTGCATATCTGAATTTTTTTTAGATTGTGGTAAAATTCATATTCAGTATTTTCACAGCAGGGACGTCTTTTTGAGTACATTCTCTTTGAATAGGCATGTAAGGACCCAAGATAATACAGAGCATACAGATGACGCGTCAGAGTGTCCCATTCTCCCTGGATCACTTACAATCCACAGAAATCACAAAGCAGATGGATACTGAGCAGATCAGGGCTAAGCTGTACTGGGGAGATTACAGGGGGAGGTATTTGTATAGGACAGAGGGGTGGGCAGATGGTGCTCTATCAAACTTCATCTCTCTATCCCTTTCTCTACTCCGCCACCTCTTTGTCTCAGCTCTGCTTCCCTATTTATCTGCCAATTTTTTTTTTTAAAAAAAAAAATACATGGTGCGATGGAAATATAACATATTAAATGTGTATGTACAATATATACCTAGAAAAACAGATTCAGATAGATAAATAGATAAAAACAGTTGAGCAGAATGTAACATTGTTCTTTTGCAATTGTGAAGAGAGGAGGACAATTGACTGCAATCACCAAGCAGTAAGATGTATCCTTTATGCTTCTAATCTTCACTGGCAGGTTGTTACCAGAGACACAAACACTTTTCTTAGTGCCGGTTCACACTAACGCGGCACGACTTCGGGGTCGACCTGTGAAGTCGCGTGCACCGCGACTTCGGCGCGACTTGCACGGACTTCATATAATGAATGTCAATGCAAGTCGCTCCGATGTCGCCCCGAAGTAGTACAGGAACTACTTTCTAATTCGGAGCGACTTGAGTCGCTCCTATTAGAACGGTTCCTGTAGCAGTGCATGGACCGCGACTTGTCAGGCTGACCAGTCGTCTGACAAGTCGCGGTAGTGTGAATGGGCAACCAGTGTCGGTTCACTCTATGACGATCCGACTTAGGGGGCAACCTGTGAAGTCGCGTGCACCGCGACTTCGGCGCGACTTTCACGGACTTGAAAATGAATGTCTATGCAAGTCGCTCCAGGTCGCCCCGAAGTAGTATAGGACCCTTTTTCTAAGTCGGAGCGACTTGTGTCGCTCCTATTAGAACCGTTCCTGTACCACACAATGGACCGCGACGGTGCACGACTTGTCAGGCTGACCAAGTCGCCTGACAAGTCGTACTAGTGTGAACCGGCACTTACAGTTTACACTGACCTGTTCCATGTGATTCTTCTTGTGGATTTCCATATTACTTACATGACCAGATTAGTTTAGGTGATGAACTCTGTCCATGCAGTGCTAATGATAGTTAGGCGGCCATCACTTTCGTTTCAAATACATAAGGCTGGCACCAGGGGTGTCTACCAAGGTCATGAGTGGCAACTTTGGCTCTGAGGAAGAGGGTCCTCCCTTTAAAACGCGTAAGCCATACAAGGTTGTGAGGACGCCATCACGCTATCCAGCAGTAGAGAAGTGTCTTGGAAGCGAGCAGTCCCTATTTCCTAAATGCTTGTACATATCCTATGTTTGTGAGTATATTGTACGCTACCTTTGATTTTAATAAACTTTTTTAGTGGTAATGCACAAGGTCTGTGCGCCTTTCTCGTCGTTTTCTTGTAGTGTCTACCAAGGTCATAAACCTGACAACTGCTGTCATTTTGGGTGTCTATGCTGTGGTCAACAGATTGAACATGCGTTGATCAAATCATCTAACCAGCATCTTATGTCTATAGTTACCATCATAGGTCTGGCCACCAAAAGCTTTAGAGCAGGCATGTCCAACCTGTGGCCCGGGGGCCTCATGCGGCCCGGAACCGCAGGCAATGGGGCCCACTGCCCCTGACAATTTATTTTTTTGCTGGGGAGGAAGGAAGGCGGGTCGGGGGCACGGCCTCAGCGGCTTCAAACTAACTGTAGGCAGAGGCTGCCTCGGAAGGGATCATCCTCTAGTTGTGTTAAATTAGTGATGTAATCCTCTCCCCCTCCTACCTTGTTCTCAGTAATTGGCACATAGTTGAAAGGGGATTGTAGGCCTTGTGGTAGGCTATAAATACAAGGGGAGGCAACCTAGCTGGGTCCTTGGGTTTTGGATGGGAAGATGCAAGGAGGACTGCAGCCACATGTAACTCTGCCCTTGGGGAGGGGGCTCCCCGGGGTGGGTACCTAGTCGGTGTACCAAAGTCGGATCGGAGATTGTACTTATAGGACTTCTTTGCTCTATTTGAAGGTATGAACTGGGGCAGCTTGAAGATAGCACTAACTAGAGTTTTGTATGGAGGAAACTGTGGGAGACTTTTTTTATGGCTCTGCACAAGTAAAAGTTGTAAAATGTTCCTGGTTTGAAGTTCCTTGGAAACGGGTGCATGTAAGGTGTATAAAAGAACAGGGCTTATAATGGGGATGAAGGGAAAATTGTGTAGAGACATTACTGAAGTTTAACATGCAGTGGAGCCAGAGAAGGAGAGGCCATTTTGGTGTTGCTATGGGGAACCAAAGTTATGTTGGGTGCCAATCAGCCAGCCAGTGGAAGGTCTTTGTGACTTGGCATGATGAAGAGCTCTGGTAGTGAGGGGGTTTGTGAGCTTAACCTCCTCCCTAACGATTGTTGCCCCATACATAGGGCTGACCTCATGGCATAGAGCCCCTATGAATCAAGCCTGCATCTAAGTAAGGGTACTCAGAATCATGGATCGTGGAGGCTTCATTGCTAAATGTCCGTGAGATGTCTCGGATGGTCACTGGGAGTGAGGTGACCTAATGGCTGTGCTGGAGGACTGGGAAATAGGCTCTGCTGTATGCCCTTGGAAGTGCTGCACTGAGCGAGAAAATTAAGAGTACAGTTAAGAGAATTGTGAATCACTGGAAAGTGCATCAGACCTAACGAGTTAATTGTGCAAGTTGTTCTGATTGCTTCTAAGTAAGGAGTACCACTCTAATGCTGAATGCACATGACCGCGGTCTGTGCCTGCCTATGCAAGCACTGTTCACAGTGTCCCCAATTGGGTGCATTAGGCCTCACCCACTGGAGAGCATTAAACATTCCTGGACTGCTCCTGGAAGTACAGAACTTTTTTTGCTTCTGGTTACGTAATGGAGCAGTGGTGGAGTAATAGTGCTTGGCCAATCAGTCACACGGTGCTGGGGACGAGGAGAGAAGCATCTGCCTTGTGTAAGCTCCAAATCACAAGTCTTTCTTTCGTTTCTCCATCCTGGTGACTGATCTGAGCAGTAGGGGGGGCGACGGAATGGTAAGGATAAGCAGCGGGTAGGGCTGCCAATAAAGTGGACCGATTTCTTTGTCCTGCATGAGCAAAGCTCAATTTCTTTTTGTGTTAAATGATTCTTTAATGATGCCCGTCATGACCAGTTTAGGTGAAATTAGCTTTTAGCAGCATGTTTGAGCGCGCTGTTGCAGTTTAATAAATCATACAGATTTACCTTTTTTGTTGCTGTTTTGACAAGCTGCATATTTATAAGACAGATTTGTAACAGCATTTCTTCCGGTGATACAGCAACATGTGCTTTGGTACGAATGCTAACGTACTGGAATGTACTCCACAACACACAACCGGCTTTGATAAATCTGGGCCCTTGACTGGTATCTCTTGCTTTGAAAACTAATCTCCTGCAATTTCCCTATAGGTTCTTCTTCCATCTGCTGCCTGTTTATTCCTCTCTCCATCGTCATAACTCTTGTCTTTTTATCCCAGGTCTTTTTTCATTCTCTCTCTTCCTCAAAGCTTCCTGTTATACCGCTACTCTGCTTTCATGTTCTCTCATCTACTCTTCCAAATGTGCGTCTTTCCCATCTGACTGTGACTACCCTTCCTCTCTCTCCACCCTCCCCTATTCTCCTAATCTGTCTATTGCTTGCTTAACTCTCTCCTATGCTCAGTTGTCCATGCTGTGTTGTTTATGTTTTTGGATGTATTGTAATAGATTTGAGAAACAGCCAATAATATTGATGACCCTGAACTACAGCAGCAACCAATGCCTATCTTCTAGTTCCTATATTAGAAATGCATGCCATGTACAATAAGTACACTGCAGCCAGAATTGAAAATAAAACTTTTAGATGCATATAGGGAGCACACTCTACCCGCTTAGTACATGGATTTTTTTATCCCGTAGTTCCCTAATCCACTCATTTCCTTTTTGTATGATCCTGGAACACGCCTACTTGTAATGCTACAACACTCCTATTGCAGTTTGTTTGCTGCCTTTTTCATAGACAATGCTTGATGATAAATAATTGTTTAAGTCTTAAGCAATTTATCAGAGCCCTCAATCAGATTCAAACCCGCTTTGAAGGTTAGATTGTAATTTCTGATGCTGGAAGCAGCAGAAAAGAAGAAGGTACACAGCACTAGATCCAGGAAATACATTCAGGGTTAAAGTGACACCAAACTCTGATTTAAAGAAGGAACATTTTATTCAAGTATGGAGTCTTTAATTTGTTGGATATAAATTCTAGCCATGTATGGTCAGCTTAAAAGGGACATTAAACTCCGGTTTAACCAGAAAAAATTAAATTCAAGTTTGTATTCCTAACTTCAAAAAGTTACCTCCAACTGCTCTCAGCCTCCTCCAGATCTCCAAATTCCTTCTTTTTTTGTTGCCACTGTGATCTGACTTTCTGTTCGAGGGTGACTATGTTTGTTTTCTATGGTCCTACTGTATATAGGAACATAGCCACCCTTTGGCAGGCCATAGGTGATTTGAATTTGCACGGGTTGCAGGAAAGAAAATCACTAAATTCTCCTATCAACACTGCCAATTTGGTGGGGGAATCCATCCCGCGGAGCTATTGTGTTCTGCCGATGGGGGAGGGGGGGGCGGAGGGAGCCGTCCCTTCCAAAGAACACAGTGATTATTGCTAGCAGCTATAGCCACTGGCACTAATTGCATGTAAAAATCTGACATGTTTATGGTCTCTGCAGGACCCCCAGATCTGGGCTAGGCACGGAGTGCGGACTCTCCGGAACGTGTGTCCGGCGGGCTCCATCCTCCCTTTCTCTGATCTTCAAAGAGCGAGGGGTCTGCCGAGAGGAAGGATGTACTTTCGGTACCTCCAGCTGCGACATGCTCTCCAGGCCCAGTTCCCTGGGGGTTTAACTCTGGAGAAAGACCCGATGGAGGAGCCGCTGGCACATGAGGTGTTGGCCAAGCCACTCTCCTCCCTCTATCTTACCCTGCAATGTACTCATTCTCCCCGTATGGACAAACTGTGGGATTCCTGGAAGGGGGATATTCCTGACTTGGACAGGGAGGACTGGGAGGATTGTTTCGAGACTGGTACTAAATTGATGATTTCTGCAAGAGATCGATTGATTCAGACCAAGTTTTTGCACAGAACCTACTACACCCCTCAGAGATTATAGGATCTTCCCCCAGAGATCTCCAGATTGCCCGCGCTGCCTGACTTTGGTGGGGACTTTCCTGCATATGTTTTGGGACTGCCCTAAGGTAACACAATTTTGGCTGCAAGTCTTTGATGTTATTAATCACAGGTTGGGAATGGCTCTTCCGGTCTCGCCTGTTCTGGCCCTGTTGGGTATTGCGGACGATGATCAGAGACCTAGGCCCACGAAACTGCTCATCAATTATCTGCTGTACTATGCCAAGAGAGAGATAATTCTGAAATGGATCGCCCCTCCCCCCCCCCCCCTCGGTGATCTCCTGGGAACACTCCATAGATGCTGTTCTGCCACTATACAAACTGACCTACCTGTTGCGCAATTGTCCTAAAAAATTTGACAGGGTCTGGCAGCCTTGGCTGGCACCTATGAGCAGGTGCTGGCACTGCTATGGCTGTGGTGTTCCCCGGCAGAGGTACGGAGGGAGGGCTACAAAATGTACTCCTGTGTGATTGTATTGTTTTGCTGCAGTATTATTTACTTGCTGCTGTATCTCCTGTTATACTGTTATGGTATTGTTATCTTGTAAAATGTGTCTTTCCATTTTAATTCAATAAAGGAACCGTAAAAAAAAAAAAAAAAAAAATCTGACATGTTGGTTGTACCTAAGTTGATTAGTGGATTGATTTAGGTACAATCAGCCTGCTCATAGATGGTTTGAATTTTGGCTGATCCCAACTTAACCTAGGCGAGATTCGAACTATCTATGGCTGGCTTTTATTGCTCACTCCTAGGGACTAGGGACTATTGGATGTGTAGTGTGCATAGAGCAACTAGTGCATACTGCTTCTTCCAAACAGATGGATGGGGTGGGATGGGGTGGGTTGGGGGAGGTTCAGGAGCTCATAGAGGACTTTACAAGGAGGCAGAAAAACACAGAAAGAAACAATTTAATGAAAAATGGATTACAGGGTTGTTAAGTAGTGGATGTGTACGGATTATTTTTGGAGAATAAGAATATAGTTTAGTGCACTTAAAGATAAGTAAGGATCAGTTAACACTAATTTTTAAAGGTTAGCTCATCCAAATCAGTTCTGGGATAACACTGATGGATTAATCATCCAGTGGCTTCTAATATGATAGACTAGAGATCACTGCAGTGAGTTTACCCTGCTGGGGTGACTGACTGCTGGGATGGAGTCCCTGCCCTCCTACTGCCTCTTCTGATAAAGACAAAGGAGCACAGGGCCCCCATCTAATGGCAAGCATATGATATGATCTAACCCTTCCATAATTTACCAAATCAGCTGATGAACAAATTCAGGTTTAAGGTCACACTTGAAATTTTAGGCTGTATGGGGTTGATTTACTAAATGCAAAGTAGACTATGCTCTTTGAAAGTACAGTTTGCTTCAGAGCTTAGTAAATGAGGGGGTGCTCTGTAAACTAAGGTCACCAGATTTTTAAAATGAAGTCTGGGGACATATTTTTTTTTTATTGGCAAATGGTACAGGACTGCATAATACACAGAGTGCTGGGCACAGGACTACATCAAACATAGAGCACTGGGCACAGGACTACATGATACATAGAGCGCTGGGCACAGGACTACGTAATACACAGGGCACTGGGCACAGGACTACATAATACACAGAGAGCTGGGCACAGAACTGCATAATACACAGAACGCTGGGCACAGGACTACATAATACACAGAGCACTGGGCACAGGACTACATAATACATAGAGCGCTGGGCACAGGACTACGTAATACACAGGGCACTGGGCACAGGACTACAAAATACACAGAGCGCTGAGCACAGGACTGCATAATACACAGAGTGCTGGGCACAGGACTACATAATACACAGAGCACTGAGCATAGGACTGCATAATACAAATACACAGAGCGCTGGGCACAGGTCTGCATAATACACAGAGCGCTAGCTACAGGACTGCATAATACATAGAGTGCTGGGTACAGGACTACATAATATACAGGAGGGTGTTAGGCATAGAGTGCAGGGTTCAGAGGTGTGGATGCCCCCACATCCATAGCCCACCTCTGCACCCTTCTCTCATAGATTATCTCTGCAGCCACTTCTTAGCCCTTCCCCCATAAGAGCTAAACTCTCCATCTCTCAATCCAGCTGAATCAGCTCTGACCTCTGCAACCCCACCCTCATACGAGAACAAACAGACCACCCCATCTGCTCACCTCCCAGACTCGCTTCACACAGTCAATTTTTGGCTCCGCTTTTTCTCCTCTGAACAGCAGTAGGAGCGGCAGTGAGATCGTCCACCAGGGGGCGTCAGCATCTGAGCCACCAGACATGGGATGCCCTGTCTACATTAATCCAGCCTTGAATCCGGGGACAAAACCAGGGACAGTGTCCTCAGTTCGGGGACTGTCCCTGGAAACCGGGGACTTCCGGTCAGCCTACTGTAAACTTCCATCATCCAATCATGTGCAAGCAAAAATGCGTGTTTTTTTTTCGCAGTTGATTGAGTATTCTTTGTTAAGTGAAGCTTTTTACCCCAAGTTCTGAAGCAACTACACTTGCATTGTGCAACTACACTTGCATTGTGCAACTATACTTGCAAAGTGCACAGTCTATCGGTCTTTAGTAAATCACCCCCTATGAGTTACCTTATTTTTGTTTTGTTATCTTCAATGTTTTGAGACCATAGAAAATCAGTATAAACTATCGCTACGCTTTCCCTTTGTACATAGCCGCTCTTTATAATTTGCTGTTCCATAAGCGAATCACATAAACTCCAAATTTTCTGCTTTTATAATCTGCTGCCATTACTGTTAAGGAGAGCTGGTACCTACAAGGAGACACATAATATATTCCTGTCTGTTTCTGACATTTCTAAACTATCATTATTGCCACTTTTGTCATTTAATGTTCTACTTCTGTGCTTTTTTTTTTTTTTCTGCTGCCTGTTCAGCATTCCACTTTCCTTCCATCCCGCTTCTCTCTGTCCTACACTGTAATCTCACTGGGCAGTTTGTTTGCTGTCAGATAATCCGGATTGCACTTCCTTTCCAATACCTTCAATTAAAGCAACGTGACATCAGCCTGATATGGGAATGTGACTCCTCATCATATTATTTTCAGGATGATGTGGAAATATAGTTGCAGTTAGACCATGTACCCAAGGGTATTTTTGCATGAGCCATTATGCTATGCACTAATTATTATTATACAGGATTTATATAGCGCCGACAGTTTGCGCAGCGCTTTAAAATATAATTCAGTGGAAACACAGTAGTGGAGATTTATTGAAACTGGTGCGCACAGAATCCGGTGCAGCTGTACATAGTAACCATTCAGCGTCTGGATTTTAGCCCTCGTTCACATTGAACGTTGCTTTGAAATTGCGCGACTTCATCTGAACTCACACGATTTCAAAGCCGCATTTCAGTCCGACTTCGGGGGCAACTTGAAAGATATCTGTACGGTTTCATGTACAGATGTCTATTGAAGTCCCCCCCGAAGTCGCTAAAAGTAGTGCAGGAACTACTTTTGGAAATTGGTGTGGTGCCGCAAAGTTGGACGGTGCCGTTGCGGGCAATAAGCTCTGATTTGGCATGCGATTTGACATGTAAAATCGCATTTCAAGTCGGCCTGATGTGAACAGAGGCTTATTATCAAAGCTTTAGTGAACAAGCTGAAGTTGGAAGCTGGTTACTAGGCACAGCTGCACTAGATTCTGTGTGCACCGGTTTTAGTAATTCTCCACCAGTGCTTGTTAGGCCTTGATCACATGGAGGTACTTAACCACTTTAGCCCCGGAGGATTTTGCTGCTTAATGACCAGGCCCTATTTTACGATTCAGCACTGTGTTACTTTAACGGACAATTGCGCGGTCGTGCAAAGCTGTACCCAAATAAAATTGATGTCCTTTTTTTCCTACAAATAGAGCTTTCTTTTGGTGGTATTTGATCACCTGTACGATTTTTATTTTTTGCGCTATAAACAAAAAAAGAGCGACGATTTTGAAAAAAAAAAAAAAAAACAATATTTTTCACATTCTGCTATATAACATTCCCAAAAAAAAAATTAAAAATCTAAATTTTTTAACATTTTAGGCCAATTTGTTTTCTGCTACATATTTGTGGTAAAAAAAATCACAATAAGCGTATTTTGATTGGTTTGCGCAAAAGTTTTCTGTGTCTACTAACTACGGGAAAGATTTATGTCATTTTTATTTATGTCATTTTTGTTTTTTTGTTTTTTACTAGTAAAGGCGGCGATCTGTGATTTTTTGTCGGACTGCGACATTGTGGCAGACAGGTTGGACCCCTAACTGACATTTTTGACACTTCTGGGGGTACCAGTGACATTACTACAGTAATCAGTGCTGAATATATGCATTGTTACTGTAATAATGCCATTTGCAGGGAAGGGGTTAATACTATTAGTGATCAAGGGGTTAAATGTAAGCCTAGGGGTGTGATTCTAACTGTGGGTTGGGCTTGTGAGATCATCACAGAGACATGTGATCCTATATAGCAGGATCACTTAGCCTCTGTGATCACTTCAGGAAGAAGGACAGACGGCTGTGTTAACATCAGCCGTCCGTCCTTCTCTGTCAGCGGGGGGAGATCGCGAGTTGCCGGTGGCTATCAGAGCGCTCGCCCCCTAGAGTTTCCTGAGTGAGCGACGTAGTAATACGTCGGTTTGCCCAGGAGCGGCCGCCTGTCGTATTAAATCTGCGATGGGCGGTTGTCAAGTGGTTAAAGGGGTTGTAAAAGCAATGCTCACAATCAATGGCAGCCATTTTGCTAGGATAAAATGTACTATACAGTCTATGTCATTTTTTTAAAATGCTTCTTCTAAGTATCTTTTTTACCTCGCGAATCAGCGTTCACGTGACCGCCCGCCGGTCTCCTTCTCCGATGTATGCACTACAGAGGAAAGGGCTGAGATCTCCCTCTGACGTCTGCCGGGCGGTCACGTGACCACAGATCAACAAAATAAAATAAGGCATTTAGAAGAAGAATTTAAAAAAAACACATACACTTTATAGTACATGTAGTCCTAACAGAGGGGCTGGCAGCAATGGTGAGCAGAAACTTTACTGCCGCCCAGAACAGCGATAGAAGGGGAGGGGCGCCTCACGCACAGGAGCTGACAGGGAGAGAAGGGGGCGGAGAGAGCAGAGCTGCAGATGACAGATGCATGCAAACTGACCACGGTAATCAGGGCTCAGAAGTCAAGTTTACCATGGTCAGAACACACAGGGGAACACATAAACAGGCAGGATCAACAAGGTTTTTTACAGCTTAGAAAATGGAAAATGAAACTGCACAAGCACTATTCGGTTTAACATGCTTTAAAGGAACAGGATCTTTTTTTTTTTGTTAGGGTTTCAACCTGTTAGGGTTTAAGCCTATACCCGTGAAAAGAACCTTGTTGCCCATGAGGATGCACAGGTGTTCCATGCATCCACATGCAGGCAATCCCATTTGTGTCAATTGGGATCAACTGCTGCATGTACATATCCACTTCTCCCAATTTGACACCCTGCTTTTGGGGACACATACCTGCACCCACATGGGTGTCAAATTGGACGCAGTGGCTATGTCTGTTCAGCCACTGTGTCCCGATTAACATGAATGCCTAGTTGCAGATGTGCATCCTGTACAGGCAATCATAGCCCCTCACATGGCTTTACAAAGCTGACATTTTGGCTTTGACAGGGAGAAACTAAAACTAAAATCCATCAAACACAGCTATCCCTGAGAGGTAGGGCTGCACTACTTTAACTGTTTAAGAATACAGATTCAGATTCTTGCTGTTCTGACTGATCTCTTGAAAATGCTGGGAAGATGGCTACCTATATGTATCAGAGGCTTTGACAGATGTTAAAGACCTGCATATAGCATATCCTAATGGTGTGCTTCAGAATCTGTCAAAGTTTCCAGTAAGTGCAGGACAGTGTGTTCCTTTCTGACTGCCAAAGAGCACTATATAGCACTGAACACAGCCAGCAAAACTACCCAAACTATAAACACCCCGTCTCTGATATTGTATGGAAATGGCTAGTCCAGTATAACAATGCATTAAAAAGCAATATGAAATAGAATAGAATAGGAAATAAAAGAATAGAATAGAATAGTGATCCTGCTATAAACTTGGCCATACAATTTTGTATATGTACCACCTCCTCTCTCTGACTCTTTTACAACAGGTACATCCAATGTTGAATTGACTTGTAATATGCATCCTTATGTATCAGGGCCAAGTATAATATATTTTCAACCAAACACATTTTCTAAGTTATTTTTTCAGTGACTTTTTCTTGTAATTTTGCATTATTACATATTTTTATTTCATATTTTTGATATTTTATTAAATGAAGAAATGTAGCCCCCAGAGGGAGCTCTCAGTGGCTCAGTGCTTTTACTCTGCTTCTTTCCTAACCACTCCTATGAAAAAAATATCAGGCACACGTATTTTTAACAATGTGTCAACCAGCTCATAGACTTGCATTGCAAGACATAGAAGCAAAGCACAACCATTGTGTAGGACTATCAAAAGAGAATGCATACCTCTTTAGGAAAGTTTGTCTGCCCCCACATACATATACTCTATAATAAACTATACTTAAAGTGAACATTTTTTAAACATTAGCTTAGTAATATGATAGTTACTTACATCACTCTGATCTCTTTTACTAAGATATGGTTTGCTACTATACGATATTAACCACTTCTGGACTTTCCCCCTTAATGACCAGGCCATATTTTGCGATTTGGCACTGCGTTACTTTAACCGGTTGCCGACTGCGCACAGTATATTTACTGCTGCAGTCAGCCCCGGCCAGGCAGAGTGACGTAGGTCTACGTCGCTCGCCTGTCACTGGGTTTTGAGCCAATAGCGGGCGGGCGCGCGCGCGCCAAGGCGCGCGCCCACCTCGGCTTGTTCACGGAGGAGTGCGGGTGTGTGACCGGCGGACCTGATGTCCGCCGGTCACACTACGATCGTCGGTAGAGAGGGAGAAAGGCAGGCGGCTAATGTAAACAAGCTGCCTGTCATTCTCCCCTGTGTAAAAATGGAGATCAGACGGTTCTACTATGTAAAAATCTTTCCCTCTGTTAGTAAACGCGATAAATTTTGCGCAAACCAATCAAAATACGCTTTTTGCAATTTTTTTTACCAAACATATGTAGCAGAAAACAAATTGGCTGAAAATGTTAAAAAATTTTGATTTTTACATTTTTTTGGGGGGGAATTTCATATAAAAAAAGTGAAAAATATTGTTATTTTTGCCAAATCTACACTCTTTTTTTGTTTATAGCGCATGATCAAAACATCGCACAGGTGATCAAATACCACCAAAAGAAAGCTCTGTTTGTGTGAAAAAAAGGACGTGAAATTCGTTTAGGTACAGCGTCGCACGACCACGCAATTGTCCGTTAAAGTCACACAGTAAAAAAACGCAAAAAACCCCCTGGTCAGGAAGGGGGTAAAATATTCCGGGGCTTAAGTGGTTAATGGACAATTGCACGGTCGTGCGACGCTGTACCCAAATAAAATTGATGTCCTTTTTCTTTCTTTTGGTGGTATTTGATCACCTGTGTGATATTTATTTTTTGCGCTAGAAACAAAAAAAGAGCAACAATTCTGAAAAAAAAACAATATTTTTCACATTCTGCTATATAAAAAAAAATAAAAAAATCTAAGAGCCGGTTCACACTGGGGCGACTTGTCAGGCGACCTGTCAGGCGACCTTAGAAAAAGGGTCCGGAGCTTCTTTGGGGCGACCTGGAGAGACCTGCATTGACTTCAATGATATGAAGTCCGTGCCGGCCTTCTATACACAACTGTCAGAAGATGAGGGAGACCAACAATTGCTGTTTATCCAAAAATGGGAGCAGGAGTTAAATACCGTGTGGTCAAAAGAGCAGATAAATAAGATCCTGAGATTAGTTCACCAATCGTCACTAGATTGTAAGATCCAAGAGACAGGGTATAAAATTCTAACCAGATGGTATAGAGTCCCATCACTATTACACAGAATAAAAGAGGCGGTCTCAGGAAAATGCTGGCGGTGTGGATTGGAGGATGGAAACATGGTCCATATTTTTTGGGGATGTAAAAGAGTGCGGCCATTTTGGAATAAGATAGCAGTGGCTATAAAACATATAACCAATGTGGATATACTAGAGGACCCCGCGTTGTGCTTGCTGCATTTGACAGGAAGCTCAGTACGGAGCTACAGAAAGTCCCTGACTCTGCGTCTGTTGAATGCAGCAAGGGCATGCATACCTATTTTCTGGAAACAGACAGTGATCCCAACTTACGAGTTGTGGTGTGGGAAGGTCAATGAGATTTTTAAGATGGAAGAGCTGTCCGCCATATTGGGAAATTCAGAGGATCAAGTTAAGTTGAGATGGAGACCCTGGGTGCAATACTTGGAAGCCAATTCTTCTTAAGGCTACATTCACACCTGAGCGTATCGTTTTCGCGCGTTTTTTACCGCGATTTACAGGCGTTTTTACAGGCGTTTTTTGTGCAGGCGTTTTTAGATTGAATAGAAACCAATGGAAAACGCCTGTAATCTGCCCAAAAAGAAGCTCATGTACTTTTTTGAGCATTGGGCGTTTTGCTTACAGCGTCAAAACGCTCAGATGTGAACAGGGGCCATTGAAATGAATAGGATTTGTCTTGTTGGGCGTTTTGAGAGCTGATCCTAGAGCAGAAAAACTCCCCAAAAACGCCCCAAAACGCCTACATGTGAATGGAGCCTTAAGGGAGTTTAAGAGAGGGTTACCCTGGGCGGAGCCGGGTCCAGACTGCGGGGGACGGTCCCCATACCCCTCCTGGTGTATGGTAATATAATATGGAATACATCTTCATACGAAGAAATGTTGGGAATGTGTGCATAAAAGTGTAAAAATTTTCTTTTTTTTTTTTTTTTTGAGTCATCGGTTTAATTGGGGGGAGGAGGGTGGGATTTGGTCAGAATATGACAATGTTTGTTTGAAATGTATGTATATATAAAAAATCACCAATAAAGATATAAATTAAAAAAAAAAAAAAAGAAGTCCGTGCCGGCCGCTCCGAGGTCGCGGTGCGAGCTGCGCACCGCGACTTCACAGGTCGCCCCGGCAAGTCGGGTCGCTGCTATGTGAACCGGCTCTAAATTTGTTAACATTTTAGGCCAATTTGTTTTCTTGTTTCTGCTACATATTTTTGGTAAAAAAAATCGCAATAAGCGTATTTTGATTGGTTTGCGCAAAAGTTAAAAAGATTTATGTCATTTTTATTGTTTTTTTGTTTTTTTTTACTAGTAATGGCGGTGATCTGCGATTTTTTGTAGGATTGGGGACCAGTGACATTACTACAGTAATAAGTGCTAAAAATATGCACTGTTACTGTAATAATGACACTGGCAGGGAAGGGGTTAACACAGTAAGTGATCAAGGGGTTAAATGTGCACCTAGGGGTGTGTTACTAACTGTAGGGGGGCGTGGCTTGTGAAATGATCATAGAGACCTGTGTTCCTATATAGCCGGATCACATGGGCTCTGTAATCATTTAAGAGAGAAGAACGGTCAGCTGTGTTTACAACAGCTGACCATTCTCTCTCATCGGGGAACGATCGCGGGTGTCAGGCGGCAATCGGAACCGTCTGCCCCATGCATCGGCATTCCCGCTGCCGAGTGGGGGCGGAAGCGCGCCGGCGCACGCTCGCCCCCTAGCTGCAGGCGCGCAACCGACGTATACCCTTGTCGGTTTGCGCAGGAGGGCCGCCCTGCAGCTGTATAACGGGGGCGGGCGGTCAGGAATTGGTTAATGGTCAGGTTATTTTGAGTCTGACTGCTTTGGCTCTTACTTGTATGACCTTCCCAAAAGCAGTGCAGTTCATGATTACAGATATATGAGAAAGACAATGTGTGCTGTTTGTTTTAGGGCCAGTTCACACCATAGAAATGCATCGGATGCGTTCCAGATGTTTTTCTGCATGCACGTTTTTTACGCGTTTTTGATGCATTCCAGTGTGTTTTTGAAAAAGTCCACTGCATTTTTATCCCTCTTTGTTCTTAACCCTAAATAAGGACGTGCGTTTTTGGTGCGTTTTTTAATGTGTTTTACTGCGTTCCAGTACAGTCCAGCGCAGAAAAAATGCAGCATGTTCTACTTTTTCTTCTTGAACTTGAACGTACTGGAACTGACTGCACTGGTGTGAACTGTGCCATTAAAAACCATATAACCTACTATCCATGCATTTTAGATGCAGAAAAAAGCACTGGACTGCATGTGGTGTGAACTGGCCGTAAAAGATATAAACTCTGGGAAAGGCAAATATCGTCTAAACACAAGAAGCATATGCATTCTTATTTGAATCTTAGTGTGCTTTGTATATTTCTTCCAGATCTGTGCAATAATCTAATGTAAATGTACTTTGCCTCTGTGCAGGAGCTTCCTGTAATCCAGACCAATCACTGCCACTCTCTCTCCTTGTGCAGGGTGAGTGGTCTTGTATCCACCCCCTCCCCTAGTTTTCTGCAGACAGACTGTGGTGGGTGGACCTCCTGGTTTGCAAAGGCCTTTGGTGTACACAAAGTAGATTTATATTGTGTGACTATTAAAGCGGTAGTATCCCGCTTTTTGACACTTTTACCTACAGGTAAGCCTATAATAAGGCTTACCTGTAGGTACAATTAATATCTCCTAAACCGGCACGGTTTAGGAGATATTTGCAGTGCATGCAGCCGCTCACGCGAGCGGCGCATGCGCTCTGAAGGTCCGGGAGGACTTCCGGTTTTCCTTGCCGAGAGCTTGCCGGAAAATCACTCCCGTGCGCATGTGCGGGAATGATGTCATTGCGGCTCCGGCCAATCACAGCGCCGGAGCCGCCGAACCCGGAAGAGACGCCGAGGGATCATGGCAGCGCCCGCGTCCGTGCCGGGGCTTCGTTCTAAGGTAAGTAATACATAATGAGCTAGTATGCGATGCATACTAAGTGCTCATTATGCCTTTGTCTTGCAGGTTTTTTTTTTTTTTTTTTTTCGGGTTTACAACCGCTTTAAGGAATATATTAAATTAATGTTTTTGTACCCAAAGTTCAGCTTTAAATATAAAAACTCTAACTCTTATGTTTCATTGATGGCAATAGTCCCATTCAGTTGTAGTGTTTTGTAGTGCTTCTGTGCTTGCAGAGAGTAGGTGACTTACTGCTGTGTGTGGGCTTACCAGAGCATATACTGCAGGTTTCATTTTTTAAAATTGGGATGCACTATGATTGGTCATAAAATACTTGCTTCTAGGGACTGGACAGGTCCCATTTGTCAGGCAGGTCACTGGATAATAGTCCCTGATGATGTGAGCATGTCTTCCCTGTGCCCCCTGCCTACAGCCACAGTAACCCTTCACTCCTGAAGAAAGTGGTTATCAAGAACCTAATTCTCATTTGATCTCAGCAATTGTATGTTTTCAGAAGAAAGAGTTTTGATTGGGTTGCACACTTTTCATGTTACCCTTATTAAGAAGGCATGCTTTTTTCCTATTAAGGTTTCTGAAATGTTATCTTTACAGTTTCTTGACTCTCTATTTATATGGATAATTTGAGTTTACATGAAAGCATTGAAAGTGTTTCCTATGCAGCTCTTTTGAGAGGGGATGTAAAAAATCGGAGAGTTTCCTGGTGTATCTCTGGTCATTTGGTGCATATAAAGCAGAACTCTAGGAATGATCTATATTGTACACTTACATTTCTCCAGCTTGGCACAATGTACGTATATCAGATATGGTCCAGCCTGGCACAATGTAGGTATATCAGATATGGTACAGCCTGGCACAATGTAAGTATATCAGATATGGTCCAGCCTGGCACAATGTAAGTATATCAGATGTGGTCCAGCCTGGCACAATGTAAGTATATTACATATGGTCCAGCCTGGCACAATGTATGTATATCAGATATGGTCCAGCCTGGCACAATGTAAGTATATCACATATGGTCCAGCCTGGCACAATGTATGTATATCAGATATGGTCCAGCCTGGCACAATGTAAGTATATTAGATAAGGTCCAGCCTGGCAAAATGTTAGAATATCAGATATGGTCCAGCCTGGCACAATGTAAGTATATTAGATATGGTCAAGCCTGGCACAATGTAAGTATATTAGATATGGTCAAGCCTGGCACAATGTAAGTATATTAGATAAGGTCCAGCATGGCAAAATGTTAGAATATCAGATATGGTCTAGCCTGGCACAATGTAAGTATATCCGATATGGTCCAGCCTGGCACAATGTAAGTTAATTAGATAAGGTCCAGCCTGGCAAAATATTAGAATATCAGATATGGTCCAGCCTGGCACAATGTAAGTTAATTAGATAAGGTCCAGCCTGGCAAAATGTTAGAATATCAGATATGGTCCAGCCTGGCCCTGGCACAATGTAAGTATATAGAATATGGTCCAGCCTGGCACAATCTAAGTAGATCAGATATGGTCCAGTCTGGCACATTGTAAGTATATTAGATAAGGTCCAACCTGGCACTATGTTAGTATATCAGATATGGTACAGCCTGGCACAATGTAAGTTAATTAGATAAGGTCCAGCCTGGCAAAATGTTAGAATATCAGATATGGTCCAGCCTGGCACAATGTAAGTTAATTAGATAAGGTCCAGCCTGGCAAAATGTTAGAATATCAGATATGGTCCAGCCTGGCCCTGGCACAATGTAAGTATATAGAATATGGTCCAGCCTGGCACAATCTAAGTAGATCAGATATGGTCCAGTCTGGCACATTGTAAGTATATTAGATAAGGTCCAACCTGGCACTATGTTAGTATATCAGATATGGTCCAGCCTGGCACAATGTAAGTAGATCAGATATGGTCCAGTCTGTCACAATGTAAGTGTATCAGATATGGTCCAGCCAGGCACATTGTAAGTATATTAGATATGTTCCAGCCTGGCACAATATAAGTATATTAGATAAGGTCCAGCCTGGCAAAATTTTAGAATATCAGATATGGTCCAGCCTGGTACAATGTAAGTATATCAGATATGGTCCAGCCAGGCACAATGTAAATATATCAGATATGGTCCAGCCTGGCCCTGGCACAATGTAAGTATATAGAATATGGTCCAGCCTGGCACAATGTAATTAGATCAGATATGGTCCAGCCTGGCCCTGGCACAATGTAAGTATATAGAATATGGTCCAGCCTGGCACAATGTAATTAGATCAGATATGGTCCAGTCTGGCACAATGTAAGTGTATCAGATATGGTCCAGCCTGGCACAATGTTAGTATATCA
This sequence comes from Pelophylax lessonae, assembly GCF_965119305.1. Classification (NCBI taxonomy): domain Eukaryota; kingdom Metazoa; phylum Chordata; class Amphibia; order Anura; family Ranidae; genus Pelophylax; species Pelophylax lessonae. Next base: position 79,516,610 of record NC_138777.1, on the reverse strand, counting down.
GATATGGTACAGCCTGGCACAATGTAAGTGTATCAGATATGGTCCAGCCTTGCACAATGTAAGTATGTCAGGTATGGTTCTGCTTGGCACAATGAGAGTATGCATCTTGCATACCCAAGGGGCCTCTGGAAAGGCTAAAACATCCTTACAAATTCACTGTAGTAACTGGCCCTACTACAGTGATATCTGCAATCTTCAGGTCCTGCTGGTGTTCTCTGTATGCAGCTTCTTCTATGCACACTAACCACAGGGGGTCACTCGACTGGCACCGCATTCATTCATAGAACTCCTTGTATTTTTTTCAGTTAATACAAAGTGTTTTCTTATGGACAAGATAGAGACAAAGGTCTGTGACATCATAATTTCCACTTCGTTCTGTTAGGCTCCATTCACACCGAGCATATAGTTTTCAGGTGTTTTTTTGGGCTTTTTTCAGGCGTTTTTTGCAGGTGTTTGGAGGCAGGTATTGATATCTAACAAAAATGCCTGTAATCAGCCCAGTACTTTTTAAAGCTTCAGGCATTTTGCTTCAGGAGACAAAACGCTCAGATGTGAACAGGTGCCATTGAAATGAATGGGATTTTGCTTGTGGGGCGTTTTGAGACTTCAGAGATGAGCGTTTTATGAGCTGAAATAAGCTCAGGTGTGACAGGGCCTTAGAGAATGCCTTGTATTCATCTAAAAAATACAAGGCATTCTATAAATGGTGATGATGCTAAGAAAAAAAAAAAAAAAGAAAGTGTTTCCTTGTGGTGAGTGTGCAGAGGGAAGATGCTCACACAGAACTCAGTAGGGTCTGGAAGATTGCACTATCACTGTAGTAGCACTGGCTATCACAGGGATTTTCAGCTCCCCCAGCAGCCCATCAGATATGAGTAATGCATACTAAAGCTGGTCATATGCTAATTAAATTCATTTAAAATATTATATTTTCTGAACATTTGTTTGATTTTCTTATCATTAGCGGTTGAAATTGACTTTACTTTTTGAATGCAGTGACGAGAAAATTCAAAGAAGCAGGATGTCATTTTTTTCTCGAACGAATGAATTTCTAACAGTACATGTGATTTTCATTTGAGAAAGTCCATTTATTCCGAAATTGAATGTTAAAAGTAAATTACATTTTGAAGTATTTTTGAACGACATTTGGCAAGTTATTGATTGTGATGAAAATTTTCATGAATGTTCATACAAATGTTCTTTTGAAAATCTACTAGTGTATGGCCAGCTTTACACTGTGCCAAGCTGGACCAATGTAGGTGTGCAATACCGATCATTCCTGGAGTGTAGCTGAGTGATTGTAAAGGCTGAAGGTTTTTTTTACCTTCATGCATTCTATGCCTAAAGGTAGAAAACCTTCAGTGTGCAGCTCCCCCCTCAGCCCTCCTGGATACTCACCTGAGCCCGATCCCGACCCAGCAACACGCACAAGGGCAGAAGCTGTCCCGGGTCTTCCCATTCTTACTGGCTGAAACATAGCAGCTGCACATCCATGATGTGAATCTCCTGTTCCACCACATCCCAAAGGTGCTCTATTGGATTCTTGGATCTACTGACTGTGGAGGCCATTGGAGTACAGTAAGCTCATTGTCATGTTCAGGAAACCAGTGGTTAGATGATTTGAGCTTTGTGACATGGTGCATTATCCTGCTGGAAGGAGTCATCAGAAGATGGGTACACTGTAGTCATAAAGGGATGGACATGATCAGCAACAGAGCTCAGGTAGGCAGTGGCATTTAAATGATGATCAATTGCTACTAAGGGGCCCAAAGTGTGCCAAGAACATTTCCCCCACACCATTACATCACCAGCCGGAACCGTTGATCCAAGGCAGGATGGACCCATGCTTTCATGTTGTTTGCGCCAAATTCAGTTGCCGCTGAAATTTTCTATTGTCTAATTTTGGTGAGCCTGTGCAAAATATAGCCTCTGTTTCCTGTTCTTAGGTGACAGGAATGGCACCCGGTATGGTCTTCTGCCGCTAAAGTCCATCTGCTCCAAGGCTTGATGTGTTGTACGTTCAGAGATGGCATTCTGAGTACCTTGGTTGTAACGAGTGGTTATTTAAATTACTGTTACCTTTCTATCATCTCAAACCAGTCTGCCCATTCTACTCTGACCTCTGCCCTCTGACATCAACAAGGCATTTTCCTCCACACAAACTGCCCCTCACTGGATATTTTCTCTTTTTCGGACCATTCTCTGTAAATCCTAGAGATGGTTGTATGTGGAAATTCCAGTAGATCAATAGTTTGAAATACTCAGAGCAGCCCTTCTGGCACCACCAACCATGCCACGTTCAAAGTTACTTAAATCCCTTTTCTTCCCCATTCTGATGCTCGGCTTGAACTTCACTAAGTCATCTTCACCACATCTATATGCATTGAGTTTCTGCCATGTGATTGGCTGATTAGCAATTTGTGTTACCAAGCAATTGAACAGGTGTACCTAGTAAAGTGGCCGAGGAGTATATACTGTATCTCAACTTCTTTGGTCGACCATGGCGAGGCCTGTTCTGAGTGGAACCTGTCCTGGTAAACCGCTGCATGGTCTTGGCCACCATGCTGCAGCTCAGTTTCAGGGTCTTGCCAATCTTCTTATAGCCTAGGCCATCTTTATGTAGAGCAACAATTCCTTTTTTCAGATCCTCAGAGAGTTCTTTGCCATGAGGTGCCATGTTGAACTCCCAGTGACCAGTATGAGAGAGTGAGAGTGATAACACCAAATGTAACACACCTGCTCCCCATTCACACCTAAGACCTTGTAACACTAATGAGTAACATGACACCGGGGAGGTAAAATGGCTAATTGGGCCCAAATTGGACATTTTCACTTAGGGGTGTAGTCACTTTTGGTTTAGACTTTAGCAGCTGAGTGCTGAGTTATTTTGAGGGAACTGCAAATGTACACTGTTATACAAGCTGTACACTCACTACTTTACATTGTAGTAAAGTGCCATTTCTTCAGTGTTGTCACATGAAAAGATAGAATAAAATATTTACAAAAATGTGGGGGTGTACTCACTTTTGTGAGAAACTGTCAGTGGCGGCTGGTGTATATGGGGTGCAGGGGCGCCGCCCCCCCCCCCCTATCCATGCGTCCGATCCCCTAATCTAAATGCAGGGCGCCGGACGCATGGAGTTCAATGGGGCTTTTTTTTTTTAACCATGTGATTAGACCCAGGGGCTCTTACAGGCTAAAAGAAAGGGTGGGCTCGGGACGCACTGCTCTAAAATTCGCTATTGTCACACGGATCCTCCTCCTGGCCAATCAGGAAGTGGGTTTTGAGACCCTTTTCCTGATTGACCGAAAAGGAGAAGCCATGCCATGCATGGAGGAGGAGGGAGGAGACGCAGAAGACAGGGGGAAGAAGCGGAAGCCGCCGCCTGCTGCTGCATCCAGGCAGGGTGAGTGAGGGGGGCCCTGTCCTGTCTCCTGTCTCTCCTATCTCGCTGTGGTCTGGGGGGGGGGGGGTACAGTGTGCGGCGGCTTGGTGTGGTCCGTGGGGGGGGGGGGTATGGCACGGTCTGTCTGCCACCCCCCCTCCCCTGGCCCATGGAGCACCAGCCGCCACTGGATACTGTATATAACATTTTCATAAGGGATCACATGACCTCTGTTCTCTGCTGCATAACAAAGATGGGGGCAGAGACCGCAGAGGGGGCATGTCAGCAGGAGGCAAAGAAACAACAGTACTGTGATCTTCCCACTGACTTGCTGGGGGGGGGGGGATGTCAGTACAAGTGTGATCACTAAAGTACAGGCAGGCTGTGCTCCCAAGTAGAAGGCAAAGAAAAACACGGACTGTGCTGGCATGTATGTGCTTCTATTCCTAGTGTGGAATTATAAGTAATATAGGATATTACTCACAGCGCAAGTCCTTATGGCAAGATAATGGTGAATAGTGCTATGTGAAAGAAATATTTATATGAAAATAATATTAATAAAGCAGTGATTTCAAGTGTACTGGTTATAACACTATATGTGGTCAAAACAATTTGACTCTGGTAATGCTGCTGTAGACAACCCTGAGGGTGTATATGAAACTGAGTAATATAATAAATATAACCCACAGTGCATGTCCTATAGGTGGAAAAATATATATGTGTCTGTAACACCTATACACTTTCTTGTGCGTTTGGTTACCCAAATAAAGTGCTGTGCTTAGTGTGACTTTGCATTCAAAGCAATATACATACACATATAAATAAATAAATTATACTCAAATCATGTGTTATCAAATACCAATTAAAACCTACAAAATATATAAACTGGTGTTAAAAAAATCCAAAAATATTTTATAGTGAATAAATTAGTGTCCATATAGTCCAAAAAAAAATATATATATGTGTTCCAATGTGAATTTTCTAGCTTCTGTGACGGTGTTTTCAAACCAACAGCAAACAGTGCAATGGTGGTGTCATCCTCCATGCTCGTGTGTGAATAGGATAGGTAGTACAAACTCACCAGATGGTGTTGATCCCCAATGTCTTACAACAAGTGGGTCAATCAGGCTTGTAAGGTAAGTATCCGGCGGGGTCCCAGCCGTCCGTGTCCGTGTGGTCCTTGATCCTCCTATTAGTTGGTGTGTTTAAAACAAAAATATCGCACTCCTCATGGTGTAGTAAATAAAACCATGTTTATTTGTTAAAAAAAGTCAACAAAAAAAGCGGCAGTGCTTTAAAATATTGGTATAAAATATATCGTTGGTGGTACAGTATTTTTAAAAGTGGAAAAAGACCGCTATGTACACAAACCAGGGAGCTTTGCGGTACGCCATTGAAGTTGCGCCCGCTTCCTACACGGAGCTTCCTGGTATGACGCGGTATGCGTTCCACGTACCACGGCAAAAACGAGGCTACATGCTGTACAACTTAACGCGTTTCGTCATCGCAGCGTGATGTCTTCAGAAGTTTTCCCACACACACATATTCCTAGTGTGGTCAGTTTGAAATAGGAAAGCAGGGGGACTGGCAGGATCACCGGGGATTTTGTATGAAGGAAGCAATGCAAAGAGAACAGGATGCTTCTTATTACAAGTACATGGTACAACAGAAATATATCAGAAATATGAAATGTTGCGGCACACTCATACTCAAGAACAGAGGAGGCCGGTTCTTTCAAAGAGTTCATCTTACGTGAGCACGGTCAAAGCTGATGGATTTGCATGTTTAGTATCCATGGCAAATGTTCAGATTGTGCAAAAGGAATAGTAAAGGTCAAATGATAACAGTACTTATGAGCAGATCATGCAAATGGATTTCCCTTTTTACTGGATTTCCGAACAGATAAAAAAAAAGCAAAGGCCTTGCTCCTCATACATGGGCAGATTATGTACAAGCTAAATCTAAAGCTACCTAACTGGGTCAACCAATAACCCATCTGTGTGCATTGTATGGCTGCCTATATAAAAAGATCCAGTATAATATAGCATATCTATTTAAAGTGTAAAAGATGCTTATTTGCCAAGCAAGGGCACATACCTTATCTTTTGCTGGTCTGGAAAGGCATGTGAATATAAAAAAAAAAGTAAAACTGTTAAGTAAGGACAGCTGCGTGCATCCCAAAATCTCCATGAAATATCCAACTTTTTATTATGCCTCCAGGATCATTTAATGTGTCTAGCATCAACTGTATGTACTTCAGCTGAAAAACAGCACATAGTATACCTATCCAACGGTAGCATGCCTGGATGCTTTTGCGTTACAAGGCGACAAGAAGCTGACAATCTAATTGAAGGGTCGCCCTTGGTATTGTCTTGTTGCCTCCTTCATTGTATTCCCACATTGTTTTTTTGTCTCTAGCTCCAGGACTAGCTGTGCTATCACAACCAACAGAGCCTGAAACCTAAACTGAGTCAGCAGGAGCTTTAGGGGGATGGAGAGAGAGGCAGGATGCTGGGAGGAACAGCTGATGGGATGAATGGGAGGTGGAATATACAAAGTGGCTTGGATGAGCTGATAATGCAGGGGATGGGGAGGAGGGGGAAGTGTATATCCTGTATCTAATGTGCTGCAGATATAAGTTGGTGTATTCAGGAGCTCTATCCATGGTGCTGAAACCTAAAATGCACCTTTAGGTTCCATAGCCTCTAGTCTTTTTTAATGCTAAATTTACATCTCGTAGGTTCACAGATCTGACCGATTTGCATCTAATGATACCACTGATGTGTAAATATGTCAGACAAGGAACCAAACAAATCCTGACTCATAGTTATTAAAGCCTGCAAATGTAGTAGCATGCCAACCCATTATAAAGGATAAATTAGATTCCGGCGTAAGCATTCCTCGCAATGCTGCTATAAAATGCTTTGCAGACCGCACTGTTCTAGGGTTAATAAAGTACAAATATTACAATGTCACGTTTGATTAATAAGAGCCTAAGCAGCTATAAGGCTTCATTCACACTTTAGCTGAGCGTCTGGTCGTTTCCCCAAGTGTTTTTTATCAAGTGTTTGTACAGTTGTGTTAACCCCTTCAGCCCCGGAAGGTTTTACCCCCTTAACCACTTAAGCCCCGGAAGATTTTACCCCCTTCCTGACCAGGGGGTTTTTTGCGATTTTTTACTGCGTGACTTTAACGGACAATTAAGCAGTCGTGCGACGCTGTACCTAAACAAATTTCATGTCCTTTTTTTCCCACAAACAGAGCTTTCTTTTGGTGGTATTTAATCACCGGTGCGATTTTTTGATCACGCGCTATAAACAAAAAAAGAGTGTGTAATTTTTGCAAAAATAACAATATTTTTCACTTTTTTTTATATGAAATTCCCCCCCAAAAAATGTAAAAATCAAAATTTTTTAACATTTTCGGCCAATTTGTTTTACGCTACCTATGTTTGGTAAAAAAAATCGCAAAAAGCGTATTTTGATTGGTTTGCACAAAAGTTATCGCGTTTACTAACAAAGGGAAAGATTTTTGTCATTTTTGGTGTTTTTTTTTTTTAACGAGTAATGGCGGCGATCTGCGATTTTTTTGCGGTATTTTTTTTTTTGTGATACAGCACTGCGTTAATTTACCTGACTATTGCGCAGTCGTGCAACGCTGTACCCCAATAAAATTTATGTCTTTTTTATCCCCCACAAATAGAGCTTCTTTTTGGTGGTATCTGAGCACCTCTGCGGTTTTCATTTTTTGCGTATAAACAAAAAAAAAAATATATATATATATATATAAATTATTTTATTTTTTACTTCCTGCTACAAAACCTATGTAAAAAACAAAAAAAAAATTAAAAAAATCAAATGTCTTCATCAATTTAGGCCAATATGTATTTTGCTATGTTTCTGGTAAAAATTAACATACGCTTATTGGGTTGCGCAAAATTTAGGTCTCATGCACACTGGATGTTATCAAAACGTCAGTAGAAAGCTGTAGCTGTCAAAGGTGTTTTTTTAGCTTTTTTGCAGAAGTGTTTTTAAGGGTTTTTCAGTGTTTTTTAGCTTTTTTTCAGCTGTAGCATTTTTTAGTTTTTTTTTTTAGCAAAACAATTTTCCCACAAAAGCTTATGGCTCAAAAACATTGATAAACGCCAAATAGCCGCATGTTTCTGAATTTTTTGGCATTTTTTAGCTTTTATCAGAGCTAGAGCATTTTTACAGCTGAAAAACGCCTCTTAAAACCCACTTGTTTTGGGGTTTTTTTCCAGCCAGTAAACGCCCCTGCCAAAAGCTGCTGATAACAGCCTATGTGGGCATGGACACATAGGATAACATGCTGGGTAGTTTACTGGCTGCAGAAAAAAACATCTTACACCAAAAACAGCAGCTTTAAAAATGTATATTGTGCATGAGGCATTATAGCATCTACAAACTATAGGATATATTTATGCAATCTTTTTTTACTAGTAATTTTTTGCGGGACTTCGACATTGTGTCACTTTTTGGGGACCAGTGACACTAATACAGTGATCAATGCTAAGAAAATGCACTGTCACTGTACTAATGACACTGGCAGGAAAGGGGTTAACACCAGGGGCGATCCAAGGGTTAAATGTGTTCCCTGAGAGTGCTTGCTAACTGTGGGGAAGATGCTTTGCCTGGGGAAGACAGAAATCCGTGTTCCTGCTAAGCGGAAACACAGGATCTCCATCTTCACCTCCCACAGAACGAAGATCTGCCTTGTTACATAGACAGACCACCGTTCTGCCTCTCTCTTGAGAATGATCGCTGATTGGTTCCCGCTGTGTCCAATCACAGTGAAAGCGGGGTCCCCAGCAGCATACATGCACGCCCCAGACCCGGAAATCTAAATGACATACAGGTACGTGATTTAGCACTGAAGGGCCGTCCTGCCGCAGTATATGTACGTGGGGCATTCCGGAAGCGGTTAAAGGAAAAGTATGGTCAAGGTTTTTTTCCCTGTACTTCTCTTGTGGATTATAGGAGTGCACTCTCTTTCCTGTAACCCAGAGTCAGCTAATAGCAGGCTATTGACCACTATCAGCTGAAGTCGCAGAGGCACTCCAGGATCTGGAAGAATCCCAACAATAATGTTGGGATCCACCCAGATGCCTGATCAGCAGCTGGAGCCAAGTCTCAGCACACAGCAGAGAGGTGAATCCAACTGCTCCCACCCCCTCCACAGCCCAGCACTCCATTGATTGCTGGAGGGGCTGAGCAGAGAGCGGTGGCTGACAGTCACTGTGCTCCACTCCTGGAGTGGTCATATGATCACGCAGTTCTTGGTCTTAAAGCTGATGTGGGACTGCTGCAGCAACACAGCGATGCTGCAGCATGCAGGTGAGCATGTGTGTTTGTTTTTCCACATTTCATAATTATTTTTAGGCAATGGAAATCTGGTTGCAAGACAAGAATACGGGCATCGTTGAGGTGGTCCCACTAAAGTCTCTTTAGTGTCTCTAAGGCCAAAAGCATGACCCTGCCCCAATAGAAACTCATTAAAATTTTTGAGCAATAAGTTTAAAGTGGTTGTAAACCTCATACATGACATATAAACAAAGCAAGCCCTTCTCTAGTGTGTACTTGTTTCAATTAGGCGCACTAAGTGTCATTTCTATCTGCTGCTTTGATCTGCTGCTATCAACATGAATTACTTCTGACAAGTTTTCATGGCACCAAGGGAAAAATGGTGACGGGGAGGGACCATCAACTGGTTGACCACCTCAGCTCTGTTCTTGTATGCTGTGTTAAGGGGGTGTGTCCCTTTCCTCCAATCAGCTCTCAGAGCTCTCCCCACTGAGCTCTGCAGAGTGTAACATCAGCTCTCCGCCCCCTTTTTTCTGAATGCTCAAACAAGCTTTATTAATTCTGCTCTTTGAACAGCCAGAGAGAAGAGGGTGCTGCAGATAAACAGGTACAACGTATGTAAGAGGATTTGTTTAATTTTTGTGCATCACCCAGTCACTTCTCTGGGTATATGTATGAATTTACAACCACTTTTAGCTTCAAATGACACTATGCAGAGATGTGAATGGGCACCATTAAACATTACTAAAATTCTAGTGTTGAGTGTTGAAGCACTGAAAGTAAAGCTTCAAATCACATAGGTGTGAATGGGGACTAATAAAACTGGCAGCAGAGAACTATGACCGTCAATCATTGCACCCCACTCTGCTCCTTCGGTGCTTACTGGAGCAATGAGCCGAGGACAGGGTGGGCACGGCTGCCATCAGCTCCCAGACTCAAGCTGAAAGGCAGAGTCAGTTGTCAATCAGGCAGCTTGGGTGGATCCCAACGATATTGTCAGGATTCTTCTGAGCATGGCATGATAGTGGGCAATAGCTGACTCTGGGTGCCAGGTGCACTTTAGTAAATGTATACCTGTGACCTGAAAGAGAACTATAGTCAAAAAAGGCTTGGCCATACTTCTCATTTAACTATGTAATGTGAAGGCCATATAGTATCTAATCAGGCCCATGCACTAATAGGTGTTGGTAGATCTCAAATAGACTGTACTGGGTATAAATCAGTTTATTATAACATCTAGTACACAAAAAGTATGGCTGTATCTTAATTGGATGAAAAGAAGACGGCAGTATACAGTACAGTGCAATCACTGCTTGTAAATGGATCCGTAAATCGGAAAAGAGCTGAGGTTTAATGACTGACATCCAAGGGTTTTTTAACATACTCTTCCCAGCCTGGCTCTCCATAATGCTCCACTCCTCCTGCACATTACTATGTATTAAATATGACAGTCTCCGTTAGGATGCCCCTTAGGATGGCCATAATTGGCCCATTCCCACTTCAAATATGAGGTTGAAACAACAATCAGGATCTTTAGGCCTATTTCCAAAAATTGTTGGAAGTGCTCATTATTTTTCCTACAGACTTTTGATTTTGTTGGAAATCTTTCTGTGCAACTCGGTTTATCCATTCCCCTTCTTAATGAGAATGAATGAGGGAAGGAAGGTGTTAACTGTGTGTGCCTCATTTCAGTCATTTGGGTAAATTGTGAAAGAAGCTTTGGTTGTTCCCCATGCTACAGAGGATGAGGAGATGTCTCTCTAGCCATTAGACATGTGCGGTTCATTTCATTATGATTAATAATTGTGGGGACAAATTTTTCATTATATAGAGATTCGGATATATCGCAGTCTTGTGACTTGTAAAGCTTGTAAGAGGAGTTTTCATTCTCTCCTGATTCTCTGTCTGGACATGCCTGGACAGTGCTGATTGGCCCTGCGCTGATCACATGCACTTTCTCTCTCAAAAAAAAATCTCTCTAGCAAAACACACCAAACTGAGGATGCGCAGCCTGTTCCCTGGCTCTGCAAATATCAGGTTATTTTTAAGAGGAGGATCAGAGAAGACAGGATCAAACAGCCTTTAAACACAATGCAAAGGATTAACCCCTCAGGTTCCACAGTGAGTGTAACAAGCATGCTTTACTGCATATGCAGACTGATTTTACTGTTGTGGGTTTAGTAACACTTTAAGATTTTTCTATGCCAGGATGATGGCAGCTAGGGATGCACCTAAATTTTGCCATCGAAAATTATCGGCCGAAAATAGGGTCTTTTGCCGATAGAAAAAAAGGTGGCGACAATGGCCGCCAAAAATGCACGCCATTTTGACGCCATTTTACTGTGATTTTACTGGGTTCATAGGTCATCTGACTTAAAAACGCAACACGGGTGTGTTCTTGCTGCGTTTTCAATGCATTTCAATGGGGATGTGCATTTGTGATCTGTTTTTTTTTTTTAACTGACTAAATATGCACCAAAAATGCAGCAAGCAGGATTTTTAACACTGCAGAGGAAGCACAACTGACCAATGTGAAGAGATACATAGAATTTTAAGGGATGCATTTTTCTTAAGCTTTTCTTGCACTTTTTTTTTATGAAGAAGCCCTTAAAAAACTGCTCAGTGATCAGCCGAAAAGGTGCCGATAATGGCAGAAAATAAATTCTCATTCATTTAAATTCACTATATTAACCACTTGCCGACCGCCGCACGACTATTTACTGCGGCGGTCAGCCCCTCACAGGCAGAGTGACGTAGGTCTACGTCGCTAGCCTGTGAGGGTCTAGGGAGCGAGCGCGCGCCCCCGAGTGGTCACGGACTCCCCCCGCGCGTGTGACCGGCGGACCCGATAGTCCGCCGGTCACTCGCGATCGCCGCTGCAGAGGGAGAAAGTCAGGCGGCTAGTGTAAACAAGCCGCCTGTCATTCTCCCCGGTGTATAAATGATGATCATACGGTTCTACTATGTAGAACCGTTGATCACTGTTCATACATCTCAAGCCACAGCCAATCACAGTTAGAATCACGCCCCTAGGGACACACATAGCCCCTCCCTCTAAAAAAAAGTTAACCCCTTCACTGCCAGTGTAATTTTACCGTAACAGTGCATATATATAGCACTGATTACTGTAGAAATGTCACTGGTAACCCCAAAAGTGTCAAAAATGTCAGTCAAGGGTCCGATCTGTCCGCCGCAATGTCGCAGTACCGCAAAAAAATCGCATTACGCGTTAAAAAAAAAAACAACAAAAATGACAAAAATCTTTCCCTTTGTTATTAAACGCAATAACTTTTGCGCAGACCAATCAAAATACGCTTTTTGCGATTTTTTTACCAAACATAGGTAGCATAAAACAAATTGGCCACCACTGCGTGTATCACCCCCACCGGCAAGATGGGAAGTTGCCGGTGGGGGTGATGCGCGCAGTGGTGGTGCGACGTGGGCTGGGACTCTCCTTTCGCCTGTTTTTATACTCTCAGAACACTTGTATATTGATATCTAACTATATGTATTAATGTTTTATAGACAGTAACAATACCTCTATTGAATTCTTTCGCCCCTGAGAAAGCTCTATATAGCGAAACATGTCGGGCAAGGATCAAAGTGGAGGCATCAGTAGCCCTCCATTCAAATAAAGAGGACCTTACGTGTCAAACAACTTTCTGAAATGTCACCAATACCATGCTGGTTATGTATGTTGTCTCTTTTGTGTATACATCTTTGTAGTGTCAATATTGTGAACTATGAATGTTTTGTTTTTTATAATCCAATAAAAATGTGTTAATTTTTATATACAGTGGGTACGGAAAGTATTCAGACCCCCTTAAATTTTTCACTCTTTGTTATATTGCAGCCATTTGCTAAAATCATTTAAGTTTATTCTTCTTCCTCATGAATGTACACATAGCACCCCATACTGACAGAAAAACACAGAATTGTTGACATTGTTGCAGATTTATTAAAAAAGAAAAACTGAAATATCACATGGTCCTAAGTATTCAGACCCTTTGCTGTGACACTCATATATTTAACTCAGGTGCTTTCCATTTCTTCTGATCATCCTTGAGATGGTTCTACACCTACATTTGAGTCCAGCTGTGTTTGATTATACTGATTGGACTTGATTAGGAAAGCCACACACCTGTCTATATAAGACCTTCCAGATCACAATGCATGTCAGAGCAAATGAGAATCATGAGGTCAAAGGAACTGCCTGAAGAGCTCAGAGACAGAATTGTGGCAAGGCACAGATCTGGCCAAGGTTACAAAAAGATTTCTGCTGCACTTAAGGTTCCTAAGAGCACAGTGGCCTCCATAATCCTCAAATGGAAGACGTTTGGGATGACCAGAACCCTTCCTAGAGCTGGCCGTCCGGCCAAACTGAGCTATCGGGGGAGAAGAGCCTTGGTGAGAGAGGTAAAGAAGAACCCAAAGATCACTGTGGCTGAGCTCCAGAGATGCAGTCAGGAGATGGGAGAAAGTTGTAGAAAGTCAACCATCACTGCAGCCCTCCACCAGTCGGGGCTTTATGGCAGAGTGGCCCGACGGAAGCCTCTCCTCAGTGTAAGACAAATGAAAGCCCGCATGGAGTTTGCTAAAAAAACACCTGAAGGACTCCAAGATGGTGAGAAATAAGATTCTCTGGTCTGATGAGACCAAAATAGAACTTTTTGGCCTTAATTCTAAGCGGTATATGGGTAGAAAACCAGGCACTGCTCATCACCTGTCCAATACAGTCCCAACAGTGAAGCATGGTGGTGGCAGCATCATGCTGTGGGGGTGTTTTTCAGCTGCAGGGACAGGACGACTGGTTGCAATCGAGGGAAAGATGAATGCGGCCAAGTACAGGGATATCCTGGACAAAAACCTTCTCCAGAGTGCTCTGGACCTCAGACTGGGCCGAAGGTTTACCTTCCAACAAGACAATGACCCTAAGCACACAGCTAAAATAATGAAGGAGTGGCTTCACAGCAACTCCGTGACTGTTCTTGAATGGCCCAGCCAGAGCCCTGACTTAAACCCAATTGAGCAACTCTGGAGAGACCTAAAAATGGCTGTCCACCAACGTTTACCATCCAACCTGACAGAACTGGAGAGGATCTGCAAGGAGGAATGGCAGAGGATCCCCAAATCCAGGTGTGAAAGACTTGTTGCATCTTTCCCAAAAAGACTCCTGGCTGTATTAGATCAAAAGGGGGCTTCTACTAAATACTGAGCAAAGGGTCTGAATACTTAGGACCATGTGATATTTCAGTTTTTCTTTTTTAATAAATCTGCAACAATGTCAACAATTCTGTGTTTTTCTGTCAGTATGGGGTGCTATGTGTACATTCATGAGGAAGAAGAATGAACTTAAATGATTTTAGCAAATGGCTGCAATATAACAAAGAGTGAAAAATTTAAGGGGGTCTGAATACTTTCCGTACCCACTGTATATATGTAGCCATATATTTTTGAGTACGATACCATAAAAGTCCCTTTTAGCCCACTCTTTTTCCAGTATCCCTTTCAAGGGAATTGGTATTTTTAATGTGCATGTTTTTTAGATTCTTTTTTTTTTTTTTGCTGTCAGCCTTTTTTTATTTATTTTTTTTATTTCTGAGACCAGGCTGGGGAGATTAACCCTCTCTGTTTGTCCTGATGACCATTGTCACTGAGACTAGAAGTGAGGAGGAAAATTCCAAATTAGGATTTTGAGTGGCCACTGGAACAGGAATGGAGAAGTAATATTCCAATGGAGACACTTGTTCCAGTGAAAACTGTCTGAGAATTCCTTGGCTTTGTATTCTCTCACTTTCTGTTGGTTCTGCAGGGCAGGAAGTGAAGAAAAATCTTTCCAATGGGAAACAGATGACGAAAAAACATTATTGGACTTAAAGTAGAAGGATCTGAGTATGAGGGGTGTATTGAATTGCAATGCCTAGAGCAGCACCAATCTACATTAGCAGTCATTTGTGAGCTAGCTATTATTGGTTTGCCAGCTCTGGAATATAGTCAGCAGAACAATACGTGCATTTTATATGCATTGGATATAATGGATGTTTATATTTACTGACCCCCAGAGAAATTATATGTGTGCGGAAAAGAGGCGTGCATTTTTTCATCCTGATTTGCTTTTAATACGTAACCCCTGGTGATTCAACATGCCTATTTATTGCCTTTCGTAAATAATTTCAAGTAATAATAACATAACAATGGGGCATATGCAAGCATGCATATTTATGTAGATAATAAACATGGCCACCCATCTCTTGTTAAGATTTATGCTACAAGACTTTTTCATAGCAAAGAGATTGCAAATACCTCTGCAGAAATGTAATCATGCTGGTGTTGAAAGTCGTTGCAGGATTATTATAGAAATCCATGCTTTAGCATCCAACTTTATTGATTGAGCGAATTCATGCGACTCAGGAGATTGTAGTGGTCAGCCATTATTGGCATATTATTCCTCCCACTTGTGTTAGGCCATGACAGACATGTTTTAGAATTCAGGGACAAAGAAGTGGGGATGGTGCTTGTTTGTGTTTCAATGGCGTTTCTGTGTGGTCAAGGGCAAGCCATTTACTAGTGAATACCTTTTAATCTTTATATTCCTCTAAATTTAATAAAAATGTTCAGGTCATAAGAAAATATGTGAAATGATCTAATTATTGTTAGCATATGTAGAAAGATATTTTTCATTATTATTATTATTATTATTATTATTATTATTATTATTATTATTATTATTATTATGTTATTAAATTGTATTATTAACAATGATAATAATAGTAACAACAACAATAATAATAATAATACATAGTAATAATAATTAATTATTATCCTTTTAATATTTTTTAATTGGTAGTGGTACTATTATTATTATTTTCAATAATGTTATCAATGAATTTGTAGAAAACAATGGGGTCAATTTAGAGAAGCCTGAGAAATGGAAAACAGTGAAAATGGCAAATTCCTTTATTCCAACATATGGTAGTGAAATCAGCATTTGAAACCTGTGATACAATGTTGCATTTGCAGTGTTTAGTAACTCTAGTATATTTCAATTTGATTTGTTCATTATTTTACTTTATTCTCTAATATTTATATATATATATATATTATATATATATATATATATATTTATGTTACATATTTAGTATTTTGTATATAATATCCATCTATCTATCTATCTATCTATCTATCTATCTATCTATCTATCTATACAGTATCTCACAAATGTGAGTACACCCCTCACATTTTTGTAACTATTTTATTATATCTTTTCATGTGACAACACTAAAGAAATTACCCTTTGCTATAATGTAAAGTAGTGAGTGTACAGCTTGTATAACAGTGTAAATTTGCTGTCCCCTCAAAATAACTCAACACACAGCCATTAATGTCTAAACCGCTGGCAACAAAAGTGAGTACACCCCTAAGTGAAAATGTCAAATTGGGCCCAAAGTGTCAATATTTTGTGTGGTCACCATTATTTCCCAGCACTGCCTTAACCCTCTTGGAGATGGAGTTCACCAGAGCTTCACGGGTTGCCCCTGGAGTCCTCTTCCACTCCTCCATGATGACATCACAGAGCTGTTGGATGTTAGAGACCTTGCACTCCTCCACCTTCAATTTGAGGATGCCCCACAGATGCTCAATAGGGTTTAGGTCTGGAGACATGCTTTGCCAGTCCATCGCCTTTACCCTAAGCTTCTTTAGCAAGGCAGTGGTCATCTTGGAGGTGTGTTTGGGGTCAATATCATGTTGGAATACTGTCCTGCGGCCCAGTCTCTGAAGGGAGGGGATCATGCTCTGCTTCACTATGTCACAGTACATGTTGGCATTCATGGTTCCCTCAATGAACTGTAGCTCCCCAGTGCCGGCAGCACTCATGCAGCCCCAGACCATGACACTCCCTCCACCATGCTTAACTGTAGGCAAGACACACTTGTCTTTGTACTCCTCACCTGGTTGCCGCCACACACGCTTGACACCATCTGAACTAAATAAGTTTATCTTGGTCTCACCAGGCCACAGGACATGGTTCCAGTAATCCATGTCCTTAGTCTGCTTGTCTTCAGCAAACTGTTTGCGTGCTTTCTTGTGCATCGCCTTTAGAAAAGGCTTCCTTCTGGGACGACAGCCATGCAGACCAATTTTATGCAGTGTGCGGCGTATGGTCTGAGCACTGACAGCCTGACCCCCCACCCCTTCAACCTCTGCAGCAATGCTAGCCGCACTCTTACATCTATTTCCAAAAGACAACCTTTGGATATTGTGCTTAGCACATGCACTCAACTTCTTTGGTCGACCATGGCGAGGCCTGTTCTGAGTGGAACCGGTCCTGGTAAACCGCTGTATGGTCTTGGCCAGTGTGCTGTAGCTCAGTTTCTGGGTCTTGGCAATCTTCTTATAGCCTAGGCCATCTTTATGTAGAGCAACAATTCTTTTTTTCAGATCCTCAGAGAGTTCTTTGCCATGAGGTGCCATGTTGAACTTCCAGTGACCAGTATAAGAGAGTGAGAGCGATAACATCAAATTTAACACACCTGCTCCCCATTCACACCTGAGACCTTGTAACACTAACGAGTCACATGACACCTGGGAGGGAAAATGGCCCAATTTGGACATTTTAACCAAAGGGTGTACATCAGTTACCAGTGTTTTAGACATTAATGGCTGTGTGTTGAGTTATTTTGAGGGGACAGCAAATTTACACTGTTATACAAGCTGTACACTTATTACTTTACATTGTAGCAATGTGTAATTTCTTCAGTGTTGTCACATTAAAAGATATAATAAAATATTTGCAAAAATGTGAGGGGTGTACTCACTTTTGTGAGATCCTGTCTATCTATCTATCTATCTATCTATCTATCTATCTATCTATCTATCTATCTATCTATCTATCTATCTATCTATCTATCTATCTATCTATCTATCTATCTATCTATCTATCTATCTATCTATCTTTCTATATCTATACTTTAAATATATATATTTTTTGACCACTGTTGCAGTTCGATTTTATACTACTCGTCTACTGTATACTTGGAGTGATTTGTGTGTTTGTACCTCATTGTTGGCTTCATTATTGTTGTCAGGGTGGGGGAAGGGTTTGCCCTCCACCCCCATCATTGTAGTGTTGATTTCCAGGGGGTTAAGCGGAGCTTCCGTTGTTTGCTTTTAAGATCTAAATGTGACTGGTTGCATTGGGCATCACCTTCACCTTTCTTTGCAACAGTGTATAGACAATTTTCCCTGACAATAATAGGCACCACAGCAGGCCAGCTATAGTCCTTTTTGACTTATAAATGTATTTGCCATTAGCTTTGTCAATGTCGAATTGTTAGTGAATGATACATGCAGACATCAAAAGAGTTTGTGGATTGCCACTGTGCTGTATGGAATTCTCCTGATTGTTCCATTAAAGTGTATGTAATTCCTATCACTAAAATTTCATACAGGTTTAAACACATCATTGTAATTTCAAAGTCGTTTTCATTATTTAGTCCGCAGGTTTCATTAAAATAATACCTAGTAATCCTGCCATGATGGTCCTTCTGCATGCACTTCCTGTTATGGAGCGATGGCTCTTTGTCCCTGTCTCCCAGTTGTGCTTCTGTTTTGTCTCCCTGCGATCTTGGCTTCCAAAGGAGGCTACAAGTAGCAGTTTCAACATACAATATATAAACATGATTCACTGTTGTCACCATCAGGAAATGTCATGCAATCAGGTGTAAGGTGGCTGCAAAGAAGCAGCAGTAGATCAACAGCACTGAAATGCAACAAAGGATGAACACAAGTTGTTTTTTATTTAACCACTTTACCACCGGAGGATTTTGCTGTCTTACGTCTGGGCCACTTTTTGCGATTCGGCGCTATGCGACTTTAACTGACAATTGCGTGGTCGTGCGACGCCATACCCAAACGAAATTTACGTCCTTTTTTTTCCCCACAAACAGAGCTTTCTTTTGGTGGTATTTGATCACCTGTGCAATTTTTACTTTTTGCGCTATAAACAAAAAAATAGCGTAAATTTTGAAAAAACAACAATATTTTTCACATTTTTTTATATGAAATTCCCCCCAAAAAAATGTAAAAATCTAAATTTTTTTAAATTTTTGGCCAATTTGTTTTCTGCTACCTATGTTTGGTAAAAAAATTCACAATAAGCGTGTTTTGATTGGTTTGCGCAAAAGTTATTGCGTTTACTAACTAAGGGAAAGATTTCTGTCATTTTTGGTGTTTTTTTTTTAACGAGTAATGGCGGCGATCTGCGATTTTTTTTGCGGGACTGCGACATGCGGCAGACAGATCGGACCCTTGACTGACATTTTTGACACTTTTGGGGTTACCAGTGACATTACTGCAGTAATCAGTGCTATATATATGCACTGTTACTGTAAAAATGACACTGGCAGGGAAGGGGTTAATTTTATTGGAGAGGGAGGGGTTAATGTATGCCTGGTGCTTACTAACATGTGTGGGGGGAGGTGACTGAGTGACACAAGGACAGATCCAGGGTTCAGCTATGCTGAACCCTGCAATCTGACCCTGCCTGTCACTTAGGAGATCCGCCCGCTTGTGTTTACACAGGCGGGCGGATCTCCACACTAGATCCCCGACGCTGCTCCTCCCCTGGCCCGACTCCCGCTGTGACTGAATACAGCGGGAGCGAGCCTCTGGCGGCGCCCGCGCGCCGCTGAGAAAGGGGAGTGTCTGATGACGTAGATCTACGTCGTCAGACGATAACGAGCCACTTTGCCGCAGTACTATTACCGTACGCAGACGGCAAGTGGTTAAAAAAGGGCAATTGTTTAGAATTTACAGTGGTCCACCAAACTAAATGTCATTTAGTTAGGGTTTACATCTATTAGCTCTCACGTGTGCATAGTTGCCAAGTGTCCCTTCTTCTCCAGGAAAGTTCCTAAGTTTTATAAAGTGTCCTGTGGAATTCTCTACCACTTAGGTGGCAGCATTCAAGTTCCTGTGGCAAGCAGCATGCAGAGCTCATCACTTTTTTTTTTCCTGGAAAAGTGTATTTTCACTGGGGCAGCTACACTATATTATTGGGACGCCTGCCTTTACACAAACATGAACTTTAATGGCATCCCGGTCTTTGTCCGTGGGGGTCAATATTGAGTTGGCTTACCCTTTGCAGCTATAACAGCTTCAACTCTTCTGGGAAGGCTGTCCACAAGGTTTAGGAGTGTGTCTATGGGAATGTTTGACCATTCTTCCAGAAACGAATTTGTGAGGTCAGGCACTGATGAGGACAAGAAGGCCTGACTCGCAGTCTGTGCTGTAATTCATCCCAAAGCTTTTCAGGTCGAGGTCAGGACTCTGTGCAGGCCAGTTAAGTTCCTCAACCCCAAAACTCGTTCATCCATATCTTTATGGACCTTACTTTGTGCACTGGTCCAAATCAATGGGTGGAGGGGGAGATTAGGGTGTGGGTTGTTTTTCACGGGTTGGGCTTGGCCCCTTAGTTCCAGTGAAGGGAACTCTTAAGAAATCAGCATACCAAGACATTTTGGGGATGGCCCCTTCCTGTTCCAACATGACTGCATACCAGTGCACAAACAAGGTCCATAAAGACATGGATGAGCGAGTTTGGGTTGTAGGAACTTGACTGGCCTGCACAGAGTCCTGACCTCAACCCAATAGAACACCTTTGGGATAAATTAGAGTGGAGACTGCGAGCCAGGCCTTCTCGTCCACATCGGTGCCTGACCTCACAAATACACTTCTGGAAGAATGGTCAAAAATTCCCATAGACACACTCCTAAACCCTTCCTAGAAGAGTTGAAGCTGTTGTAGCTGCAAAGGGTAGGCAAACTCAATATTGAACCCTACAAACTAAGATTGGGGTGCCGAAAAAGTTCATGAGCGTGTAAAGGCAGGTGTCACAATAATGTTGGTAATATAGTGTATGTGTGGTCCATTTTGGCTCCATTCATACCTGAGTGCTTTATAGCTCAAAGCTCCAAAATGCTTATCATGTAGGGATGGGCTCAGTCGTGTTCGGATCCTAGTCCCAACCCACCTGAGCATGCCTGCCAGGAAGCGGTCACTGCACACCGCCAATCATAGGTAGTGAGGCATTTCACACGCTGCCTATGATTGGCGGTGTGCAATGATGGCTTCCTGGCGGGATGGCTCAGGTGGGTTGGGACTAGGATCCAAACATGCCTGAGCCCATCCCTATTAGCAAGCCAAATCCCATGCTTTTCAATTGTTCCTGTTCACATTTGAGCATTCAGCCTGTAGCTCAATTACTGAAGCTTGAAAAGATACAGGAGCTACTTTTTGGCCTCAATGAATTCAAGAGAGCTTGCAAAAAATAATTACAAGTGTTGTTCAGGCAGTCCCATAATAAAGGTCTATGGAGCCAAAAACACAATTCTGCCCTAAAGGAGCTGCTATATACGCTTGTCCATCGCCCAAAGCAGATATACTGCCACAGAGTGGCCTCTGTGCTGGATCACATGTCTGATATGTGATCAGTTCTTCTGGGTAGGGAAGGCCACCCACCCCCCTGGCTGTGCTGTGATTTATTACAGCAAAAGCTGATCAGCAGGTCCCGTCAAATGATTGGTCGCTGGGACCCGCTAATCTGCTGTTCAGAGATGGGAGCTCTGTGTTGTAAACAACACAGAGCTCCGAACACTGACAGACGATTTTGCTGTTTTTCCTTGCAAAGCAGGGAACAAACAGCAAGATCGCTTAGTAAAAGCAGCACATAACACAGACAGTAAACATTGCTAGGCACACATTTAACCCCTTAATCGCACCTAAATGTTTTCCCCCTCCCAGCCAATGTCAGTGTCAACCTGTACATGGCAGTGTATAATGTTAGCACTGATCACTGTATTAGTGTCACTATTGATGTCAGTGTCAGTTAGTCAGTTAGTGTACCCCCCCCGGCCAGCGTCAGCTATTATCAGATTGCTTGACACAAAAAAAAATTCCAGTATCTTATTTATTTTTATTTATTTCAGGTACTTCTATAGCGCTGTCAATTTACGCAGCGCTTTACATATACATTGTACATTCACATCAGTCACTGCCCTCAAGGAGCTTACAATCTAAAGTCCCTAACTCACATACATACACAGTAGGGCCACTTTTTTTCTTTTATACAGGATCCAATTAACCTGACAGCATGTCTTTGGAGTGTTGGAGGAAACCGGTATCTGCACCAGATGCTATAACTTTCAAACAAACCAAATAATATACACTTATTGGTCTTTTTTTTTTAACAAACACATGTAGCAGAATACATTTTGGCCTAAATTCATGATGAAATTAGATTTTTCACATTTTTCTTGGATGTTTTTTATAGCAGAAAGTAAAAAAAAATTGTTTTTTTTTTTTTCAAAATTTTCCATCTATCTTTATTTATTTCACCAAAAAAAAAAAAACACACACCAAAAGAAAGCTCTATTTGTGTGGAAAAAAAAATGATAAAAATGTAATTTGCGCACAGCGTTGCATGATTGGCAGTTAAAGTAGCACAGTGCAGAATAGCAAAAAATGCTCTGGTCCTTAGGGGGGTAAAATCTTCCGGAGGTCAAGTGGTTAAATCGCTTAACATATAAAAACTCTTGAAAAAAAATAAATAAATAAAATACACCCCCGAAAAGTCGCCTACATATGCTACGCTCTAGTGTGAATGGAGGATTAATATCAATAAAACATCCACCTTTACCAAGAATGCACCCTAAACATTTCTTTCTGCCCTTGGAGAGCTGTATTGCCAGTTTGGATTCCCTTCTTGCTTTTTTTTGACCCAGTCATCTGCAGAGACAGGACTTATTGCATGCGGTGTCACAGAAAGGAGCATCTGCTTAGACGCACATCTTCCTCCTTATTCCTGGCTGCCAATTGTGAGCCAGCCTGGGGGGGCATGCCCATCTAATGGGATTCTTGATATGACTCCCTATGCAGATAGCCCCCCCCCCCCCCCCCCCCGTGTCTGCAAATGAATGGCTCAGGAAATAGAAAAAAACATTTTAAACTGACAAGACCCTTGATGATCTCATTACAGTGTATTAATGTAGCTAATATGCTTGAAAAGCCCACTCATTTGTTCCTAGCAAATGTGTGCCTGTTCCTTAAACATAGTCATTTGGCAAGCTGATGTTAATTCCAATGTAAATGAAACAATTGAATAGAATTACACCTCTAAAAAAAAAAAAATGTCCTTTATGTAATAAAAAAAAACACCAAGGCCCCATTCACACTATTGCGCTGGTATATAGCGCATTACCGTAATACGCAATACCTGCATCATCACCGTGCACTTCCATTCATTTTCCAGGTGCACTATGGCAGTGTACATGTGTTTCAGCGCACCACAACGCATGGCAGTGCACTACGGTATGTTGCGGCCTGCTGCACTGCACAAAATAGCGCATGTCTGATCTTTTGGACGTTTTGGTGTAATGGCGGCCGACTTATTTTAAGGGGCTGCCTAAACCCAGGGCATGTTAAAGTGTTACTAAACCCACAACAGTAAAACCCTTCTGTATATGCAGTATGCTTGTTACACTCACTGTGGGACCTAAGGGGTTGATCGTGCACATTGTGTGAAAAGGCTGTTTGATCCTGTCTTCTCAGATCCTCCTCTTCTTCCACTGTCCCCAATTTATCTGTTGGTAGTACAGAGCCTTTGGAGTTACTCTGCACTTGCTCAGTTTGGTGTGTATTGCCAGAGAGGTTTTTTTTTTTTTTTTTTTTTTTCTTGGGAGGGTGAATGGGATTAGCACAGGGCCAATCATCACTGTCCAGACAAAGGGTCAGGGGTCATGCAGGACAATCAGAGTAAAATGAAAACTTCTCCTACAAGCTTTAACCAGACACTGATAGAAGTCACAAGACTGCTATATACTGCTGATGGGAAAAGGTATTTAGCCATTTATATTTACTAAAATAATTGCATTTGCATGTTCTGTGTGCTGTGGGAGAGCAGATATAGTGATTGCAGGGTCCTGGGTTTAGTAAATACTTTGATGCATGCAATAAAGCACTTTAATTCCTTGAGACACTTGGATTGACTGTAACTATGGTTCCCTGTGCTGATTTTTTTTTTTTTTTTACTTTTAATTCAATCCAAATTTAGGCTTCAACTGTTCAATTTTTATTCTATGATACTCTACTTTGTTTACTCTTGCCCTTAAAGTCCTAACAACCTTGGTTTGAGGCAACGATTTCACAGGGACGGTGGCAAAACCTTACTATGGGGCATCCTAGAGATCAAAACCTCTTTTGCATAATAAACGTTGCCCCTTGTGTGGGAGTGAGGGGAGGGGGGTTTCTTTGTTCCCCCCCCCCCCCGCCCACTTTCCTCCATCCTTCTCTTAGACTTTGCTCCCCCCAACTTTTGTCTTCCCATTCATTCCTTGCATCCTACTCTCTATTCTTTTATAAAATTATGATATTCCCTTTCCCCATAGTTCCCTTTCCATCTTTGCGGCACTATTCTGATCCTCATGTGATTTCATAGCTTTTATTATACTAAATAAGGATGTAATCTCGACTGCTTAACCACTTGCCAGTAAATGCAGCGGTCAGCCCCTTACAGGCAAAGTGACATAGTACTACGTCGCTAGCCTGAGAGCCTCTAGGGGGCGAGCGCACACCACCGGAGGCGCGCTCCTGCCCCCGCTCGTTCGCTAACATGTCCACGCTTGTGACCGGCGGACCCGATTTCCGCCGGTCACTCCCGATCTCCCGGTGGAGAGGGAGAAAGGCAGGCGGCTAATGTAAGCAAAGCTGCCTGTCATTGTCCCTGATCTAACTGCAGAGATCATACGATCCTGCTATGTAGGATCGTATGTCTCTGTGGTTACATCACTAGCCACACCCCTTTACAGTTAGAAGCACGCCTCTAGGGACACATTTAACCCCTGCATCTCTAATAAAGTTAACCCCTTCCCTGCCAGTATCATTTTTACAGTAACAGTGCATATGTATAGCACTGATTACTGTAGTAATGTCACTGGTACCCCCAAAAGGGTCAATAATGTCAGTCAAGGGTCCGATCTGTCCACCGCAATGTCTCAGTCCCGCAAAAAAAAACGCAGATCGCCACCGTTACTCGTTAAAAAAAAAAAAAAAAAACAATAAAAATGACAGAAATCTTTCCCTTAGTTAGTAAACGCAAAATAACTTTTGCGCAAACCAATCAAAATACGCTTATTGCGATTTTTTTACCAAACATATGTAGCAGAAAACAAATTGGCCTAAAATGTTAAAAAATTTAGATTTTTACATTTTTTTGGGGGGGAATTTCATATAAAAAATGTGAAAAATATTGTTATTTTTTCAAAATTGTCGCTCTTTTTTTGTTTATAGCGCAAAAAGTAAAAATCGCACAGGTGAATAAATACCACCAAAAGAAAGCTCTGTTGTTTCTGGGGTATTTTGTTGCGGGGGGATCCATTGTTGCTGGGGGATCTAGTTTTGCTTAGGGATCTATTGTTGCTGGGGATCTATTGTTGTTGGAGAGATCTGTTTTGGTTGGGAGATCTATAGTTGCTGGGAGGGAATCTTTTGTTTCTGGGGGGTAATTTCTTTTATTGGAGAGATATACTGGTAAGGAGGAGGGTCTATTTCTGCTGGCTTTTGGAGAGTCTATTGATGCTTGATACTAGGAGATATATTGTTGATGGGGTGGATCCGTTGTTGCTGGGGTCTTTTGTTGTGGGGGGATCTATTGTTGCTAGGGAATCTATTGTTGCTGGGGAGATCTATTGTGGCTCAGTGGGTCTATTGCTGCTGGGAGGGGGGGTCTATTGTTGCTGGGGGGGGTCTATTGTTGCTGGCTGCAGGGAGCCTATTTTACTGACTTTTATTAGCAAATTCCATACAAGCTACTTAGCACCAAAAAATGATACTTGGTTCTGTATTCTTTAGGTAGGGGGCGGAACCAAGGGACAGTGCTCAGAGGTGGGTAGGGGGTGACTCATAAGGGAGGGGGGTACCTGCCCCTATTCTATGAGAAAAAAAAATCCTGATTATAATATTCTGCTGAGCACATTATGATCCAGTTAAAGGCATGTGTCTGCCTTCTTTTGCTTTATAATAGCCTTGGCTGAATCTGCACTTACCCCTCCCCCAATTATCTAGTTAGATCACACTCCCTGCCTGATGTGCCATTAGGGGGTCATCACACCTCACATGACTGACAGGATACATTGTGATAACATAAAATAATTTTTGAAAGAAAAACAAAGTATCAGCACATATTTATTTAAATGGTATCGTTTTCTGTGCTAGGACTTGTAAAGTAAGGCCGCAGCCTACCTCACATATCACAAAAAGGATATGAAATAAATTGGATTTAAACAGAGGAATAGGTGGCTCTGCCTAGAAGTGTGAGAAATGGTGGAATTAGTATGAAAAAATATAAAAATCAAAAGTGTAATGTGTACGATGCTCAATATGCTGTGAAAGCGCAAAATAAACCTCCATACAGTACATAACAGTTCATAACATACAGTACAAATCATATATAATCCAGTAATACAAATAACTAGATATCCTTGCACTATAAACATGGAAATTGCTCTAAGTGCAAAATAAAGTGACACAAATTTAATATATTGAACAAAAATATGCGACAAGATAAATATTATATAAAGTGCTCTACAAAGTGCAAAAAATTACGGTACATCAAATATCAATGAATTCTACAAATTCAAAAGTTCATGAGTCCAGGTGACAGGTGCAAATAAACACAATCTCGTGGAATTAATCCGTGCAGGTGGGTCCACTCGTGCCCCCCTTTTAGGTTCGCACTCACCAAAAAATGGAACCCCTACGGGGGTCACAGATAGCCACAAAACTGTGGGATATCTCCTTTGCCAACTTTATGCACTGGGCCACAAGAATAGGGAAGACCACGATATATCTCTTTATCCACTTCACTTCACTAAGTTACTGGGGACTCCCATCACAGGTTTTTTGGAAAGAAAGGCATCTCATAGCGTGATTCCATATAATCCAATTTTATTAGTATAAAAAATATATTGTAAGCAAAGTATTCAGGCCTTCAATGCAGATTAAACACTCTGCGTGTGGTATCCGGAATGTAATGCGTTCCAAGGACCAGCAGTGTGAGACAGGAAGTGACGCAATGACGCTCTACGCGTTTTGTCGAGGATAAGAACCTAACTGCCACTTTTACTCGCCTTAATCTGTAATCACATATGGTGCATTGCTGGATTACTGGTCCTCTGCACCTGGAAATGGCACCAGTGAGGGACATGAATAGTGGTCTTAGGTTAGTATATCCCTGCCAGCAGGTAAATCTCAGGCAAGCAAGTCTTTCCAGGCTGTATGTAGGTCTCCTCTCTGTAGACATACAACCAACAACCAACAAAATAGTTTTTTACCTGGGATCTGAGTATACCATACAAATTAACACAACTTTTCCCTATGATTTATGTTATAAAGCACACAAATGGTAAGTCCTCTTAGTCCAACTCATATTTCAGGTATAGGTGGGCTGAATGACCACCCCCAGATTCATATTCTTCTTGAATTCCAACAGACATTTGGCCAAACTGTTGATCTCAGGACTGCTACCTTTTTCTATGGCGACTCGCTCCTCTTGCTGCATTCTATATAAGGCAAAGAAAGTTGGCATGACTTTGAAAGTGGTTGGCTCAACCCCACTTCTTAGTAGTCCCTGACCACTTAAGTCAAGTCAGTTCTGTGCAAGGGCGGAGTCTCCGGGAGAAACCTTTGCCACTGGAATAAATCAACTAGTCTGCGTGTGGTTCAAAGGATTTTCTCATCCGTTTATTACATTCATAAGTATTTATACATGCATTGAAAAAGAGGGGTGGCTTAGGGTAAATTCCTTATAAGGGGGTATAAACTGATCAGTTAGTTTTGAAGCTCCAAGCTATAGGAAATGCTCCTTATATGGAGATAAACCTAATTAGTAGATTCTATTGGTTAATCAATACAATTCTGAGATCATAGCAAGAAAAGAGGAACTAAAGACAAAAACATCTACAGGAAACAGATAGCATAATTTCAACACGCCATAATATGTTAACTGCATGCTACGTGTATCAAAAATGAAGTTCAGACAATTAGCAATTATTCTATACAAAAATGGAGTAGCATACTCCACACTCCTTCAGACCTACTGCGATTTAGGTGGATACATCTAACCAAAACAGAGATACAGAAATACACATGTGGACTGACTGGCCTTGGATTATATAGGAAGCCTATAATGAACAAGTAAGGAGGCTTCCTTTGCTGACTATGCTTTCTAAAAATGCTTATTGCCTGCCTGCAATGGTGAGCTGATGGCTTCACTACTTTCTGGCTTCCTGATCCTGGTAATTTCTCTGGGTCCGTAAATGGGAACATGTAACAAATATAAAAGGAGTGTGGTTGGAATTCAATGTTCATTTGTATTTTGTGCAACAAATACATCATCCAGTAGATGGCAGTGTTTATATGTTTGTAGCTGCATCTTTGACAGAACTCTATGTCTTTTGTCTATAATAAAGTTCCTGTTCCTGTCTGCAGTTAAGCAGCAAAGCCTATGTGGAATATGCACATACACTACAGTATGTCTTTTCTGTAGGGCAATATACAGAATTTCTAACAATGTTTTATATCAGTTTGGCTGCAAAGGTTGAAATACATTTTCAACTGTATCTACAGGCAAACTTTGTTTTATTTTAGACAGATTACAGAATAGTGTTGATGCCTGTGTCTTATTTGGGAGATTTTTCCTATTTTGCAGCTCTGGAAACACAATGGGGGAAATTCAATAAAGCAATTATCGAAATGTTTTGATGGTATAATCCCTTCAATATGGCCTGCACCTAATTCATCATAACGTTACATGAGTTTTGGTATATGTGCACCAGATTCAGATAGTTCTTACTGCTACCACTTTAAGAAACTGTTATGAATGACTGCAACATGTTCAATAAGAATTACCAAGAGCAAAAAGGCAGTTATTAGGCTCAACTCTGAGTTGGCGTACAGAGAGATGTCAGTGCTCAGAGTTGGTTCTATGTGCTGAGAAGCTGTCATTAATGTGACAGTTTTGCGCACAGGGCTCATAGGTTGCTAGGTCGCTGGTGGCTGCCTGCCTCTTAGCAACCAATGACTAATTCCTGGCCCCTTTTAGCTGCTGGCCAGGAGATTCCCATCAGCCAGCTCAAAGTAAACAAAGGGTGGGTATATGGGCTGACACTATTGTCCAAATATTACCATGGCTACCCCCTCTGTTCACCACTGCACCCTTTACACCACTGCACACCTACTACTTACTTCTGCACTCCCTTTACACTACTGTACCCTTATTCTAGCACTGTTAAACTCTACATCCCCACCCCCCTTTTAACCACTGCACCCCTATTCCACAACTGCTAACCTCTGCAACTCCTACTGCTCACCCCTGCACTACCTTTACAGCACTTATAACCTTTTCACCTCCACCGTTTACCTCTGCATTCCTCAGCACCCCTCACAGCACCCCTGACCTCTGTTTTCTTCTTCCTCTGTCCCTTGCTCCAAAAAGTAAACTTTGTGGGCAGCAGCAAGGACAGATGTCAGAGCAAGTAATAGAGCGAGTGAGAGAGGCAAATGGGTCTGTGACCCACACATCAAGAAATGCCAGCTTGGAGAAATTGTGAAACAAGCATGAAGAATCAGGCTGGAGGGAAAATATATCATGCATCTGTGATTCATGGTGTAACCAATGTAGGGTATAGCTATGTCATTCACATAGATTTAGGGATTCTAGAAATGCAGACATCTAGACTGGGGGCTCAAACTACAGCCCATGGGCCAAAACAGGCCCACTACAAGATTGTATCTGGCCCACAGCAGCCCTGACTGGCTGGCAGTAGATGCGCTGGTCTGCACACTGTAATACAAAACTGGAATTTGCAGTGCCAGCCAGCTGTTACCCTCATTTAATCTTCAGTGCAGAATACCCCCCCCCCCTTAATTTCTTCCATCCAGATTTACTCTGCCTCCTGGCTTTTGCCCTGCGGCTATGCTACCTGAAAAATTAGAAGGGACTCTCTAGGGCGCTCCTTGGTGTAAGGAAGGCTCTGTTTAGCGCTGTGGGAGGGGGGGGGGGTTCTGCTGGGCACTACTGAATGTAGGCAGGGACTCTGCTAAGTAGTCCTGGATGTAAGGGGGGCTTTGCTGGGCACTTCTAGATGTAAGGGAGACTCTGCTGGGCATCTCTATATATAGGGTGGAAACTCTGCTGGGTACTCCTTGATGTTGTCAGGGACTCTGCTGGCTGTAACAGGGGGATCCTACTGAGAGCTCTTGGATGTAGGGGGAGGGGGACTTAGTTATTCTTTTAAATTTTATTCATTAGTTTATGCAGCACTGCCCCCTTGAGGACTGCTGAAATGTTCACCTTGGGCTCCCCCTGGGTTACCGTTAGCAACTGGAGCATGCACAATTTAACTCTTCTCTTCCTGGCTCA
Source organism: Pelophylax lessonae (assembly GCF_965119305.1). Lineage (NCBI taxonomy): Eukaryota > Metazoa > Chordata > Amphibia > Anura > Ranidae > Pelophylax > Pelophylax lessonae. The sequence goes on along the minus strand of NC_138777.1, from coordinate 79,486,428 downwards.
GTCAATAAACAGTCTAGGGGTTGTAGTTTTTTTTTGTGTTTTTATTTTAAATAGGGATAGGATAAGGGAAGAGTGGGATACTCCAGAATTGAACTATTCACAAAAGATGAGAACTCCTGTTTGAGGATGCAGCCAAGCTGCAGATTCACCTTGCCACTAGATGAACTTTAGGAATAAGTCTCTGAGTAGATGACTTGATTGAGTAACTATCTTCAGGGTACTCGCCTAGCACCCCCTTTAACTCCACCAGCTGACAACTGTCCTCTGACTATACCACTCTGGAGTGGCCCTCTCTCAGGTCAGGCCCCTAGACAGGATCCCCTGTACTCCGATACTGTTTTTCCAGGGTTTCCAGTGTCTCAACCCCTCCAGTCAGTTCTCCTGGACCTCTGGGTTCAGCTCCTTCCTTCTGGTCCCCAGGCCAACTGCCTGTGACAACGTGCCACCTGCTACAGAGGAGGAGGCAGCTACCACCCTGCCTCTGGGACTCTGTTTACCAGCCAAAGACCCCGCAGCACATGTGCTCCTGGCTTTTATATCACACCCCAGAATGCACCGAGACAACCAGTCTGTGCCAATCACTGAGGCTGTATCAAAACCTGTGCACCCATTGGCCTGGTTTCCTCCACTGTCCAATATGCCTCCCTATTAGACCAGTGTGAAACACTCCCTAGACCAGATGGGACTCTGCTTACCAGCCAAAGACCCCGCAGCACGGGTGCTCCTGGCTTTTATACAACACCCCAGAATGCACGAGACAACCCGTCTGTGACAATCGCTGAGGCTGTATCAAAACCTGTGCACCCATTGGCCTGGTTTCCTCCACTGTCCAATATGCCTCCCTATTGGACCAGTGTGAAACACTCCCTAGACCAGATGAATCACACACTGAGCACCATGAGCAGACCTAATTACACAGATCCTGCTCTCTTTTAAGAAGAAAGCAATATAGAATTTGCCTGCTGCTCCTCTGATAGGCAGACAGAGCCAAAAACGATATTCTCTCTCTAGCACCTACCTAGGAGGGTGCTACACTTATAAAACTGATTGTTTTTTTATCAGCCTGAGAATATTCATAAAATATTCTGTGTGGCCCTTGTACAGAAACATTTGGAGCCTCCTGATCTACAGTAGATACTTGTGCATTATGTAGCTTATGCATTCAGCTAGTTGGCCTATCTGTCCTTGTACATATTGTGCATAAGAAACATGCTGTGCTGCCTAGCGTCAGGCTACTGGGAATTCATGATACAAAAGAACACACAAAAGTTATATGTGATACCTTATTTAAAAAGCATTTTATACAAACAACTTTATGTTTGTATGTTTTCCACTGTGCCCTTCTGCTGCAGAAAAAAAATCCCTAAAATCCTTTGATGCAATGCTCGCAGCAGATCCTTGACTTATCTTCCTAAAACCTTCTGGAATGTTCTCTACACCCAAAAATGGATTAATGAATAAGCTGTAGCTCGAGGCCCCTCACTTAGATAGGCCTTTCAGACGCCTCTATATCCGTTCATGCAAAATTCAGCTTATACCTCTTAGAATTAGGAAGGAGACAAAATACTATACTAAATAATCAAATTTCAATCATTTTGGAACTACATATAGGTGAGCAGCATTTTGGCTTGGTAGAAAGTACTCTAGCCTTGCAGTAATTGGGTCTTTGGTTGAGTTTCCACTAGTGTCCAGCTTGTCTTTTTGATTTTCATCCACAGCCCAGACGCCTGCTATGTTAAATGGCTTCCATACAGGAAGGCATGGAGCTATGAGGGTGGAAGGGGAACCAGACAGCAGAGAGTTAAGGTGTTTAACCACTTTACCACCGGAGGATTTTGCTGTCTTACGTCCAGGCCACTTTTTGCGATTCGGCGCTGTGCGACTTTAACTGACAACTGCGCAGTCGTGCGACGCCGTACCCAAACAAAATTTACGTCCTTTTTTTCCCACAAACAGAGCTTTCTTTTGGTGGTATTTGATCACCTGTGCGATTTTTACTTTTTGCGCTATAAACAAAAATAGAGCGTTTATTTTGAAAAATTAACAATATTTTTAACATTTTTTTATATGAAATTCCTCCCAAAAAATATGTAAAAATCTATTTTTTTGTTTAATTTTTGGCCAATTTGTTTTCTGCTATGTTTGGTAAAAAAAATCATAATAAGCGTATTTTGATTGGTTTGCGCAAAAGTTGCGTTTACTAACAAAGGGAAAGATTTATGTCATTTTTGGTGTTTTTTTTTTAACGAGTAATGGCGGCGATCTGCGATTTTTTTGCGGGACTGCGACATTGCGGCGGACAGATCTGACCCCTGACTGACATTTTTGACACTTTTGGGGGTACCAGTGACATTACAGGCGGGCGGATCTCCAAACTAGATTCCCCGACGATCGTCGCCGCTCCTCCCCTGGCCCGACTCCCGCTGTGAATGAAAACAGCGAGGGCGCCTCCGGCGGCGCGTGAGCGCCGCCTACAGGGGGAGGAGTCCAGCGACGTAGGTCTACGTCGCTGGACGATAACGAGCCACTGTGCCGCAGTAGAGGCACAGTGAGCGGTCAGCAAGTGGTTAAGAGAAGAGATAGTAGGTTTATTTAAGAGATTGGTGGAGTAGATGGGGTGATGGGGAGGAACGTAGGAGAGTAGACTGTAGGAAGGGGTGGGACATTAACAATCGGAGTTGGGAAGCCACCGGATTGTTGTCCCCCCCTACCTCCCTGAGTTAAGTTGAGTGGGTTGGAGGATGTAGGTGTTGAGATGGCAGTTGGGATCCCTTGGATGGGGTTAAAATCTGTTGGTGGTGGTACAGGTAGGGAACCATCATTGGTATAGTATCCTCAGGTTTGGCGTGGTCCAATAAGAGGGATTGGGTAGTGGTAGACCTGTAAGGCCTGTGGGCAAGTGTTAATGTCCCTGAGTTGGTGTTTTGCAGCTGGGGACATCTATCGTTGGTTAATGTTATTGTTGTGCATATGTTATTTATTACTTATTTGTATAATTAAAGGCCTGACGGCCATTTAACTCCACGCTGTCAAGTGTTTAAATGATGGGGTAAAAGGGGGTGGAGTTTATAAAGACGTTGGGTAGGAGTTAGATGGGACCTCTGAGCTACCATAGTCATGATTTTTAAAGTTGTAAGCTCTTCTCACAGCCAAAGCTGCTTTTCATGATCTGTGTACTTAAAGTGTTACTAAACCCAGGACCCTGCATTCACTATATCTGGACCCCACAGTACACAGAACATAGACACACAATTATTTTAGTAAATTTAAACTGCTAAATACCTTTTCTCATTAGCAGTATTTAGCAGTCTTGTGACCTCTATTAGTGTCCTGCAGAGCATTGGTTAAAGCTAGTAGGAGGAGTTTTCATTCTCCCCTGATTGTTCAATGAGGCTGCAGGACCCCTGACTCTCTGTCTGGACAGTGCTGATTGGCCCTGTGCTGATCACATGCACTCTCCCAAGAAAAAAAGACTCTCTAGCAATACACACCAGACTGAGCATGTGCAGCTTTCTCCCAAGGCCCTGTTCTATCAGCAGATGGACTGAGGACAGTAAAAGAAGGGGAGAATCAGAGAAGACATGATCTAACAGCTTTTTTGCACAATGCAGACGATTAATCACTTAGGTTCCACAGTGAGTATAACAAGCATGCTTTACTGCATATGCATATATGATTTTATTGTTGTTGGTTTAGTAACACTTTAAGTGCTACAGAATCAGCCAGTGCCATATACATGAGTAAAATAAACAAATTGGTTGTCTAAGCCATATATTGGTCAAGCCATTGGTTGTCTAAGCCATAAGTTGCTCAACTCTTATTCATGCAACAATACATTTTAAGGTGTGTATAGTACATTGCAGGATACAAATAGGGATGTGTGTGATGTTTTCATTGTACATGGCCTAGTAGCATAATAGCCTGTCATGCATTTACATCATTGCGTATACATGATGATTTTGAAGTCCTCACACACGATTGACTCCATAATGTACTAAACAATCAACTCCCAGACAAGTATATTATGAGGAAGAATGTTTTGGATAGACTGCATAAAAATTCGATCCGTCTTGTTTGTACTGCTACCCAAGGCTCCATTAGATAGATTTCCTCTTAATTTCTGTGCCAGTGACAACAGAGAGGAAGTGAATGGAAATCTGCAACAGGGGTACAGACACTGACAAGGATTCTTTTCTCCCCTACCAAAAAAAGCATTTTTATTTTTGTCTCTGTTGCTGTTGGAGAGTTCACATCAATTCCTGTCTATTAAACTGTTGTCAGCAGGATAGGAAGTGAACTGAAAACTCTACCAGAGCCCCAGATTGCACTACAAAAAAGGGGGCTCCAACCCTTCTCCACTGTACCCAATATGAAGAAAAAAATGTTTTTTTTTTTTTACTGAACTTACACTTACATTAAGGCTGGCCATACATGGTTCAAATCTCGGCCGGTTCAGCAGGAACCAGCCGAGGTTCAACTGTTAATGGACAGGCTGAATGTACCAAGTTGATCAATCAATTTGGGTACAACCAGCCTGCCAGATTTTCTTGCGATTATCGCTAACAGCACTGTCTTTTCCTGGTGGGGAGACAATTGCTCAGCAGGAGGGATTCCCCTGTCAGCACGGTTTGTGTTGACGAGGTTGCAGAAAAGAAATTTGCACCGTGTATGGCCAGCCTTAGTGGATGAACAAAGGAATAAGGGAAGAAAGGAGGGGAGGAAGGGAGCAAGAGAGGGCATACAATTATTAATTTTAGGCCTCAGGGAACCCCTGTTAAAAACATTTAAATGGAGGTCAGTGGGAAAATGCTCCCTACATTGGTGGCCAGTGGAAAGAATGCCCCCCCCCCCCCCATTACAGTGGTGCCTAAAATGACACCCATAAATGAAGCTGAATATATTATTGGTGTCCTGCAGCTGACTCTGCCAAGTAGCATTGACCCTGGAACTTTCTAAGCACCAGGCAAATGGGAGGTCAATTAGGTCAATTAGCCACAGCTCAAGGATCTCCTGGCATCCTCTGGAGCAACCCTGGTTGAGAATGATTGCTTTATTGAAATCTTGGAGGGAGTTTGTTTAAGGCTAGGTTCACACTAGCCAATGCTTTGAAAAGCGATCATCATAATACTAAACACCTCCAACTGTATTTTGCACTTTAGGATGGGTGACCACTACAAATTCTTCGTCCCACCTGGGGTCCCTGCCTACACCACTATGCGTTCTCTTTCATAGCTGGGGTCACATGAACTCCTCCCTACACCACTACAACTTCTTTGTCCCAGCTAGGGTCACTGGTATTCTTGCCTACACCCCTACAACTTTAATGTCCCAGTTGAGGTCATAGGTACTCCTGCCTTTACCACTGCAACTTCTCTGTCCCACTCGGGATCCCTGGTACTCCTGCCTTCTCCACTACAAACGTTCAGTCACAGCTACCCCTGCCTACACCACTACAACTTATCATCCCAGCTGGGGTCCTTGGTACTGCTGCCTATACCACTACAAATTCTGTCACATTAGGGATCTATGGGTACTCCTGCCTACATCATTACAACTTCTCTGTCTCAGATTGGATTACTGGTACTCCTTCCTACACCACTACAACCTATTTGTCCCAGCTAGGGTCACTGGTATTCCTGCCTACACCCCTACAACTTCAATGTCCCAGCTAGGGTCACTGGTATTCCTGCCTACACCACTGCAACTTCTCTGTCCTAGCTGTATTCCTGGTACTCCTGGCTACCCCACTAAAACTGTTTGGTCCCAGCTGAGGTCGCAGCTACCCCTGCCTACACCACTACAACATATCATCCCAGCTGGGGTCCTTGGTATTAATGCCTATACCACTACAAATTCTCTGTCCCTGTTGGGATCTTTTGGTTACTCCTGCCTCTATCATTTCAACTTTCCTGTCTCAGATGGGATCACTGGCACTCCTGCCTACACCCCTACAACTTCTCTGTTCCAGCTGGGGTCATTGGTACTCCTGCCTACACCACTGCAACTTCTTTGTCCCAGCTGGAGTCACAGGTACTCTTGCTTACACCACTACAGCTTATCTGTCTTAGCTGTGGTCCCTGGTTCTCCTGCCTACACCACTGCAGCTTCTTTGTCCCTGCTGGAGTCACAGGTACTCCTGCCTTCACCGCTGCAACTTCTGTGTCCTAGCTGGGGACTTCGGAACTTCTGCCTTCACCACTGAAGTCCTTTTGTCCTACCTACGATCTCTGCTGCTTCTCCCTAAAAGATGATTTCTGATTGGTTACAGTGGTTTCATGCATCCGGTAATGTAAAAAATGCCCTTCTCTCTCTATATTTACTATATTATGTACCTTATTATATCTCTGCATTCCAGTCATCTTTTGTCTCTAGTACAGGACACCTGTTTTCTTACCTATTTTTACAGTCTTCTATATTTTTCCTTCTCCTTTTCCCTGTATCAAGATTTTTTTATTTTCCTGCTTCTACTGCCTGTTATCACTTTCATGTCCGCTACTTATTCCTTGCTTTTCCCATTTCCTCTCCCCCTCCTCTCTGTCCCATGGGCTGCTGAATATGGTACTCTCCCTCAGCACTATCCGACCACATCAGCATTTCATCAGTTGCCATCTCACTGACATAATAATGTTAAGTGCTGCAGGCCAGTCTGCTTAACCTGTCATACCTCTGTCTTCAGAGCACTTGCAGACAGCTCTCATGTTACGCACTCGCAGCAAACGTTGTCAGCACAGCCATTTTAAACGCAAGGCTGCTTTATAAAAACTGCATAAAAGGAAATATAAGGCTATTGTCTATAACAACCATTCAAGTGTTCATTTACCTTTTCTGTCCTGTCCTGGAAAAATTAGGATGTGATCAATTGTTATGGGTAACACCCTTTTCTCATCTCTAATAGCATACAAAGCACTTAAGCAGAACACCTTCTTTTTAACAGCAACTCCAACGAAACTGTCGAGGCATGGCATTCACTTTGTATGCTGGTTGCATTTATATTACACGTGGAAAATTTCTAGCTGTCCTTTATGACATCATGTAGTAAAAGTGGTTTGCACTAAAAAGTGAAGCCATGTTTTAATTCTTCTATAGATGTTGTTTAGATAAAGGTGTTGGAACTAAATTACATAGAAGATTGGTGCTCAGCAGGGGTCATTGTAACAGAAGTGAGCAACGAATGTTTATGGAGATGCACTTTAAATGGTTTGTAACCTTCAATCAAAGTGCATTTCATAAGCCTTTGCTGTGACCTCAGAAGGCCTGGTAAACGTGCATCAAAAAAACAAAAGACAATGACAATATAAACATTTACTTGCACTGTAGGTAAAATAATGAAACTTGCAAAGAATCCTAAATGACCGCATTGTCCGTGCAGTTATGATGGTCGTTCTTCTGTGCCTAAATACCTGCATGTTTGTATCCTAAGGCTTGAAAGAAAACTATACCATATTGTCTGTAGGCCACATTTTCATTTTCTATTAAAATGTAATAATTATAATTAATATTTTTTTTAACTATGAATAATTAGATTATTATTAATAATAACTAATGACATTTAAGATACAACGTTCATATTTTTACATGAATGTTGCTCCGTATTTAGAGTAGTGGAAATCATATACTGATTTGCGAAAGCACTGTCTAGTAGTCATCTGTAGTCATCAATAATGGAATGTGGTAGGCATCTCTTCTTAAAGTGTATTTGTGGTCTTCCAAAAAAAGTTTGATAAGGTATGCTCTACGTGGCCTAATAATGATTTTATTGCATTGATGCCTGATGCCTTAAGAGACGGTGATATTGCATTCTAAAACGTCATATTTGTTGCCGGGTTGGGGGTGTTTGGGATCGGAGGAACCCAGCTGGGAACTTACCATTTCTCTTTGGGATCGTGTTTTGGTTGAGGTGTGAGCCACACACAATGAATTTTGTTTTTGATATTTATTTTCTACTGGTTGCATTCCTTCTGCAAGCCACTCTCTGGCTACGCAAGACAAGTTAAGCTAGGCTTCACTACCATGCACTTCTGCTTTGAAGCTCAAGAGTCATTGGCTCAAATCCCAACCGTGGTGCTACCTGAATGGAGTTTGCATGTTCTCCCTATGTTTATATGGGTTTCCTCCCACACTCCAAAGCAGTGGCGGGTGGTGCTCAAAATTATTTTTTTTGGGGGGGGGGGGCGCAAACAGAAAAATGTAATAGGCATTGCTTTGCGGCAAAAAACGCTGTAAAAAATTGCGTGACTTTGAGATCACAAAAGTGTGAAAGGGGCCTTCAGTAATTAAGGCATAGCGTGCCCCCTTTCAATGCAGAGATGCCATCGTGCCCCCTTTCAATGCAGAGATGCCATTGTGCCCCCTTTCAATGCAGAGATGCCAGCGTGCCCCTTTTCAATGCAGAGATGCCAGCGTGCCCCCTTTAAATGCAGAGTGAACAGCGTGCCAAGCCCCCCCCAGACCAGTGCACTTACCTGTAGCGGCGGCTTCTCTTCAGTCCCCCGGCATCTCCTCGAGTCCTCAGTCCTCCCGTCTCCTCCTCGGCCAATGGCATTGGGTTTGCCTTTCGGCCAATCAGGAAGCGCGTATCCACTTCCTGATTGGCCAGGAGGAGGATCCGTGTGACAATAGCAAATTTTCATTCGCTATTGTCAAACAATGGGTGGGCTCGGGGCGCACTGCTCTGCGCCCCGGGTCCACCCTTTGCTGAAGCCTATTAGAGCCTCTGGCTCTAATCAGATGACAAAAAAAGCCCTATTGAACTCCATGCGTCCGGCACCCCGCATGTAGATTAGGGGGCTGGACGCATGGATAGGGGGGGCGGCGCCCCTGCGCCCCCAACGCATCGGCCGCCACTGCTCCAAAGGTTATTTGGCCCCTGTATGCATAGGAGGTAGGGAACTTAGATTGTAAGGCAATGACTGATGTAAATTTTTGGTGCTATATAAATACCTATAATAGATAAATGTAGCCTCTGAACAGTAGATTTCATCTGAGGTTTCTCAAACATGCTGTGGTTGATTTCCTTTCAAAAACTGAAGATTTGTGGGGCCTATGATAACCAATTACATAACAGGTTTCTTTTATTTTTCCATTGCAGATCTAAAGACCATTCCTAAGACTTAAGTGGTTGTTACTGGTAATAGTCCTATTTTGCTATCTGAAATGTGGCTTTTTCTCTGGGAGGAATAATTGTAAAAAGACCCCATTTTCACATGAATCTAGCATGGCTCTTTATTGAAAATGTGACTACTGGCAATTTTCCCTAATGAGAGTGTCTGTAGTCTAGCTGTGAACATATGTTCCTTTAATAGGATGGTCAGGTACGCAGGGCTCTATTGCTTTGCCACTCAGCAGGGGTCCAACTTCACAGTGGTAACCATGTTGTACTCCATCACCTCAGCTGCCCCTTTTTGAACGTGTGCAGCTTCCAGCATCTCCGCCGCTGTAGGGACATGCAAGGTGATTGTAGGGGATTTCAGCAGTGTTTCATGAAAGCGTTTCCTCCTCCTTCTCATCATGTAGTGGAGAGAGCCTCGCAGCACTCAATGATCAGCATTTTTCACTGCATTAACCCCCAGTGCATTGGAATCATACAGTCTACGATTATCAAGGAGCTTTCAGTACTCCAGCTACTCCTATCATCTACTACGGACAAACACTGACTCCTCAAGATGACACAGCCCACTTTAACCTATGGGTCTTTAGTCAAAGAAATATGATTTTGACTATTTTTAATAAAATCTATATGACCCTTTTTTAGACAAGAAACTATTATGTCATATGGCGCTTTATTTAATTAAGCAATGAGATCAGGACTTATCTATATCCATTTAATGCATGGGTGCTCAACCTGTGGCCCTCCAGCTGTAGCTCCAACTACAAGTCCCATCATGCCTCTGCCTTTGGAAGTCATGACTTGTAACTGTCAGCCTTGCAATGCGTCTTAGGACTTGATTTGTTTTTAATATACACATAAAAGAGATTACCTGGATGAGTAGGGACAAGCAAACGGAAATGTTTAATCGGTTTCTTACTTTTAAAAACATAGCGAACCTTTGAAATTCCAGATTCTGAACCTAGAAGTTGTTTTGAAGTCAATGATAATGAGAACTAGACTCCAAAAAAGTATGCATTATCTTTCAGCAAATAATGCAAAATTGTGTAGAATGGTTTGGGAAACACCTGGTAGCTCTGTCTGAATAACCTGAATTACTTCTCTTAAAAATTTTACCAAGGATAATAAGATATAAGGGTGGGATCTGGTGGCATTGGCAGTAATAGTGCTAAGGGTGCTCAGATGTAATGCAGAAAAAGCCTTTGTAGCAGGCTTTTGTCCCTTCCTGAAAAGTCCTTTTAAAATGCAAAACACCAGATATAAGACTGAAATTCCAGTTCGGAATTCTACATCCAGTTTCGGAAAGTTCAGTCAAAATGAAACGTCCTCTGAAATTTGGGATTAAGTCTACTGATCAGTGTGCGTTCAAACATTACAAACCTATGTAATTATCCATGTACACAAGGGCAGCCTTTTTGATCCTCTTATCTCAATACTGATTGAAAACAATAGAATCACCAGTAATGATTGGTAGGCATATGGCCCCAAAACTCAATGATGAGCTTAGTCTGCGTTGACTTGGTGCTCTACCGATTAACCTAACTTGTGAATTTTAACAAAAGCCCCATTTTAAGATTTATATTTTACGTGGAACCTTTCTAGCTGTCCTTTGTGACATGTAGTAAAAGTGGTTTGCACTAAAAAGTGAAAACATGTTTAATTCTTCTTTAGATGTTGTTTAAATAAAGGCTTTGGAACTAAATTACATAGGAGATTGGTGTTCAGCAGGGGTCATTGTAACAGAAGTGGGCAACGAATGTTTATGGAGATGCACTTTAAATGGTTTGTAACCTTCAATCAAAGTGCATTTCATAAGCCTTTGCTGTGACCTCAGAAGGCCTGGTAAACGCGCATCAAAAAAACACAAGACAATGACAATATAAACATTTACTTGCACTGTAGGTAAAATAATGAAACTTGCAAAGAATCCTAAATAACCACATTGTCAGTGCAGTTATGATGGTCATTCTTCTGCGCCTAAATACCTGCATGTTTGTATCCTAAGGCTTGAAAGAAAACTATACCATATTGTCTGTAGGCCACATTTACATTTTCTATTAAAATCTAATAATTATAATTAATACTATTTGTTATTGAGAATAATTATTTTAATATTAATATTAACTAATGTAGGGCTGCAACTAACGATTAATTTGTCTGTCGACTAATCTATTGATTATTATTACGATTAGTCTACTAATCTAACGATTATTTTTATTTTATTTTTTTTGCTTAATTGAGTGTTTTTTTGATTAGCTAATTAATCCTGTAATTAATACAGACCCCTCAGTAAGCCCCCCTCTCAGTACAGACCCCTCAGTAAGCCCCCTCCCAGTACAGACCCCACAGTAAGCCCTCCCACCTAGTACAGACCACTTAGTAAGCCCCCCCCCCTCCCAGTGCAGACCCCTCAGTAAGCCCTCTCACCTAGTACAGACCACTTAGTAAGCCCCCCCCTCCCAGTACAGACTCCACAGTAAGCCCTCCCACCTAGTACAGACCACTTAGTAAGCCCCCCCCCTCCCAGTGCAGACCCCTCAGTAAGCCCTCCCACCTAGTACAGACCACTTAGTAAGCCCCCCTCCCAGTACAGACCCCTCAGTAAGTAGGGGAGGGGGGTCTTGTGATTGCGGGGTGGTTTGGGGGGGTCCTGTGATTGCGGGGTGGTTGGAGGGTCATGTGATTGCGGGGTGGGTCCTGTGATTGCCGGGTGGTTCCTGTGATTGCGGGGTGGTTGGAGGGGGTGTCCTGTGATTGCGGGATGGTTGGGGGGAGGAGGGTCCTGTGATTGCGGGGTGGTTGGGGGGGTCCTGGGATTGTGGGGTGTCCTGTGATTGCGGGGTGGTTGGGGGTTCTGTGATTGTGGGGTGGTTGGGGGGGTACAGTGAAGAGGACCTGTATGCATACAATGCAGTGACAGCTTCTCTATAATTGAGGTTTCTTGAGATTCCCCCCCCCCCTCCCCTTTATAATCTCTCACCCCCTTCTCCCCGGGCCGGAAGATGACGTCCCCCCCGGCCTCGGGACTCCTCCGGTACAGGCGGAAAATCCTCCAGAAAGCCTCCTCCCCCTCCAGCATGGCCGCCGACATCTTCACCTCTGACGTCACTGGGCGAGGTGGAGCTTAGAGGTCACCAAGATGGCTGCAGCCAGGAGGGTCATGCACGAGATCTTCATGTCGCGGATCCCGTTCACAGCCGGGAGCAGTGAGTGTTATTATAGCGGGTGTCGGTCAAGCGTCGCTGCGGCCGGCCAGGGGGCGTGTGACGTCACGTGTTGACGCGTCGACGCCTTTCACGCACGTCGACGATTTTTCGTAGTCGACGCGTTGTGGCAGCCCTAAACTAATGACATTTAAGACACAACGTTCTTATTTTTACATGCATGTTGCACTGTATTTAGATTAGTGGAAATCATATACTGATTTGCAAAAGCACTGTCTAGTAGTCATCTGTAGTCATCAATAATGGAATGTGGTAGGCATCTCTTCTTAAAGTGTATTTGTGGTCTTCCTAAAATGTTTGATAAGGTATGGTCTACGTGGCTTAATGATGATTCTATTGCATTGATGTCTGATGCCTCAAGAGACTGTGATACTGCTTTCTAAAACGTCATATTTTTTGCCGGGTTGGGGGTGTTTGGGGTTGGGGGAACCCAGCTGGGTACTTACCATTTCTCTTTGGGATCGTGTTTTGGTTGAGACGTGAGCCACACACAATTAATTTTGTTTTTAATTTTTATTTTCTATTTGACGGTAGCCTTCAGGCTCCAGTCTGCTATTTTGGCCAGTGCCAACCCCTGCATGGGCACTTTGCTGTGTTGTTCAAATTTTAATTAAACAGAATTAAAAAAACAAAGAGTATTTGTGGTCAAAATGTAAAATTATATATCCATTTCCACACTGAATTTCAACTTTTTCTAGCCTACTACTATAAGACCGCAGAAGACCTCATGCACACTGGATGTTTTTGCTATCTCTCCCAGGCACTTTTCCTTCTGGCAGTGGTGTTTTGCCAGAAAAAAACGCTTGACGCTTGTAAGCGTGTGTAACGCATTTAGGCAAGTCAAGTGCTTGGGCATTAATTAAATCATTATAACAATAATTTAAATGTAAATGAATTGACGCTTAAGCACTAAATGTGCCTAGTGTGAATGCCCATTTAGATGCATTAAGGCACATTTATACGGGTCAAGCGTTTTTTTTCTGCCAAAACGCCGTTGCTCCTGGATGCACTGGCAGTGTTTTTTTTTTTGTTTGTTTTTTTTTTTCTGCCTAAACCTTCCTGCCTCTAAACTCCTGTAAATGCCTATGGCATGGACTAACATGGCTAACACGCAGGGGGCATTTGGAGGCAGAAAAAAAAAATGCATACACCCCTAAGCGCAGAATCAAAAAGTCCAGTGTACATGAAGCCTTAATCTGATCTTAATGTTTGTAAACTGAATTTGTGAAGATCCCCACACAATTACTTCCTAGAATTCTGTGACACATGTTCACTATGCCCAATGAGTAGGCACTGCTGTGTCACACATTTCACAGAGCCTGCCTTCTGAACTACAGAGAAGAGGAATTTCAAGAGTAGGAGTCAGTACAGGAATCACTGTACTTGTAGTCCTTAGAAATTAAAATTTAACAGCAATGAATGAAGGGAATCCAGGAAATTGAGATCATCAGCAAACAGAGCAGCACTCACAACATGAAAGATTTTTCAAGTAAACTTTTATTGGGTTGTCAATAATACCAATTGTTTGTATTCATAGGTGTGCGCAGTCTATTGCATTAGGGTGTGCACCCCAAAGATCAAACACACATTTTAAAATGTATTAAAACATTGACAGTGTCTTTAGGGCAGTGGATAGTGTCTTTAGGGCAGTGGATAGTGTCAGTAGGGCAGTGGAGGGTGTCAGTAGGGCAGTGGATGGTGTCAGTAGGGCAGTGGACGGTGTCAGTAGGGCAGTGGACGGTGTCAGTAGGGCAGTGGATGGTGTCAGTAGGGCAGTGGACGGTGTCAGTAGGGCAGTGGACGGTGTCAGTAGGGCAGTGGATGGTGTCAGTAGGGCAGTGGACGGTGTCAGTAGGGCAGTGGACAGTGTCAGTAGGGCAGTGGACGGTGTCAGTAGGGCAGTGGACGGTTTCAGTAGGGCAGTGGACGGTGTCAGTAGGGCAGTGGAGGGTGTCAGTAGAGTAGTGGACGGTGTCAGTAGGGCAGTGGGCGGTGGCAGTAGGGCAGTGGACGGTGTCAGTAGGGCAGTGGAAGGTGTCAGTAGGGCAGTGGACGGTGTCAGTAGGGCAGTGGACGGTGTCAGTAGGGCAGTGGAGGGTGTCAGTAGGGCAGTGGACGGTGTCAGTAGGGCAGTGGACGGTGTCAGTAGGGCAGTGGACGGTGTCAGTAGGGCAGTGGATGGTGTCAGTAGGGCAATGGAGGGTGTCAGTAGAGCAGTGGACGGTGTCAGTAGGGCAGTGGATGGTGTCAGTAGGGCAGTGGACGGTGTCAGTAGGGCAGTGGACGGTGTCAGTAGGGCAGTGGACGGTGTCAGTAGGGCAGTGGATGGTGTCAGTAGGGTAGTGGATGGTGTCAGTAGGGCAGCAGATGGTGACAGTAGATCAGTGGACATGTCAGTAGGGCAGAGATTGTTGTCAGTAGGGCAGTGGATGGTGTCAGTAGTTTTTTTATTTGTATTATTACATTTTTTAATTATATTTTACAATAGTTTAGATTTTTTTTTTTTACAATTTTTTTAGGAGCCTCGTTGGGGGACTTTGGTGAAATATCAGGGGTCTAAACAAACCCCTGATGTCTCACTATTGAAAGAGAAAGAGACCAAGGATAGATTCCCCAGTTCCTTTATCTGCAGCCTCAGCTGCACTGAACAGTGAATGAATGGGAAGTGCTCTGTACTGAAGCTTCAGCTATGAACAATCACAGTGAGTGAGCAGTACTGACGGAGGATGGGGGCCACTGTGCGCATGCCTATGTTGGTATGGCTATTACAGTGCTGATGTTATAAAATAAAAATGTATGTTATAACTATAGATCTCCATTTAATTATATGTAAACCCAAGAATAAAACATTTAATATATTGCAGCATAATGGTCCTAGATGAGGTGACTTCATTAGTTTGCTGTTTTGGGCTTCTTTTAACTTCATTTGCTGGTGATCCTGCCAGTAACACATTTCCTGTCCTAGGTTGTCCTAGGTCGACAATGCTCAAACACTGTACTGTATCTGTGGGGAAGCAGTATTGTCACCCTGGGAGGAAGTGTATAAGGACTACAGAACGCCCCTGCCCTCTTCTCATCTCCATAACGTAGGGAGGAGGTGTTCCAAAGTCCCAACATATTTACAACACTGGAAAGTGCACATAGTTACATAGTGAGGCTGAAAAAAGACACCAGTCCATCCAATTCAACCTATGATGAGCGTGTGTGTGTGTTTATGTCAATAGTACATTGTATACCCCTGTATGTTGTGGTCGTCAAGGTGCCCATCTAATAGTTTTTTGAAACTATCAATGCTCCTTGCTGATACCACTGCTTGTGGAAGAGAGTTCTACATCCTTACCGCTCTGACATTATAGAACCCTTTATGCAGTTTAAGCTAAAACCGCTTCTCTTCTAATTTTAGTGAATGGCCGTAAGTCCTTTTGTATTCCCTTTCCCTGAATAGTTTGTTCCCTATGCTAGGGTCACCAGTACAGTATTTGTACATTTATATCATATCCCCTCTCAAGCGTCTCTTCTCCAGAGAGAATGCTTCCAGTCTTTCCTCGTAGCTGAGATCCTCCAGTTCCTTTATTAGCTTTGTTGCCTTTCTCTGGACTCTCTCCAGTTCCAACACATCCTTCCTGAGGGCCGGCACCCAGAACTGGACGGCATACTCTAGATGCGGCCGGACCAGAGTCTTGTAGAGTGGGAGAATTATTGTTTTATCTCTGGAGTGAATCCCCTTTTTAATACATGCCAATATTCTGTTGGCTTTGCTTGAATCAGCTTGACATTGCATGCCATTGCTGAGCTTGTCGTCTACTAGGACGCCCAGGTCCTTTTCCATCTTTGATTTCCCCAAAGGCTCTCCCCCCTAGTGAGTAACTTGCATTCAGATTTCTGGCACCCAAATGCCTTACCTTACATTTTTCAACAATAAACCTAATTTTCCATGTAGATGCCCATCCCATTATTATGTTCAGGTCATCCTGTAACATTACCATATCCTGCGTAGAAGTTATTGCCCTGCTTAATTTAGTATCGTCCGCAAATACGGAGATAGAGCTGTTTATCCCATCCTCTAGGTCATTTATGAATAAATTAAATAGGATTGGTCCCAGGACCAATCCTTGGGGAACCCCACTTTCAACAACAGACCATTCCGAGTACTCCCCATTTATCACCACCCTTTGGACTCGCCCCTGCAGCCAGTTTATGATTAACCACTTAAGCCCCGGAGGATTTGGCTGCTAAACGACCAGGGGTTATTTTGCGATTCGGCACTGCGTGACTTTAACGGACAATTGCGCGGTCGTGCGACGCTGTACCTAAACGAATTTGGCGTCCTTTTTTTCCCACAAACAGAGCTTTCTTTTGGCGGTATTTGATCACCTGTGCGATTTTTTGATCACGCGCTATAAACAAAAAAAGAGCGTCAATTTTGCAAAAATAGCAATATTTTTCCCTTTTTTTTATATGAAATTCCCCCAAAAAATAATGTAAAAATCAAAATTTTTTAACATTTTCGGCCAATTTGTTTTATGCTACCTATGTTTGGTAAAAAAAATCGCAAAAAGCGTATTTTGATTTGTTTGCGCAAAAGTTATTGCGTTTACTGACTAAGGGAAAGATTTTTGTCATTTTTGTTGTTTTTTTTTTTAACGCGTAATGGCGGCGATCTGCGATTTTATTTGCGGTACTGCGACATTGCGGCGGACAGATCGGACCCTTGACTGACATTTTTGA
Organism: Pelophylax lessonae; assembly: GCF_965119305.1. Lineage (NCBI taxonomy): Eukaryota > Metazoa > Chordata > Amphibia > Anura > Ranidae > Pelophylax > Pelophylax lessonae. The sequence goes on along the minus strand of NC_138777.1, from coordinate 79,469,370 downwards.
CACTTTTGGGGTTACCAGTGACATTTCTACAATAATCAGTGCTATATATATGCACTGTTACTGTAAAAATACACTGGTAGTGAAGGGGTTAACTTTATTTGAGAGGGAGGGGCTGTGTGTGTCCCTAGGGGCGTGATTCTAACTGTGATTGGCTGTGGCTTCAGCTGTATGCAGAGTGATCAACGGATCTACATAGTAGATCCATATGATCAGCTCTCATACAGAGGGGAGAATGACAGGCAGCTTGTTTACACAAGCTGCCTGACTTTCTCCCTCTCCCCCGCCGATCGCAGAGTGGCCGGCGGACATCGGGTCCGCCGGTCACACGCGCGGGGGGGTCCGTGACCACGCGGGAGCGCGCCTCCGGCGGCGCGCGCTCGCTCCCTAGACCCTCACAAGCTAGTGACGTAGCCCTACGTCACTTTGCCTGTGAGGGGCTGACCGCCGACGTAGATCGGCGTGCGGCGGTCGGCAAGTGGTTAAGGTACTCACCCTATGGTCCATACCAACGTACCTTAGTTTGTACAGTAATCGTTTGTGGGGAACTGTATCAAATGCCTTTACAAAATCCAGATACACCACATCCACAGGCCTTCCTTTATCTAGATGGCAGCTCACTTCTTTATCCACTTTACTACCAGTCACGTAACCTCTACGTCGGCTGACTTTGAGTGGTTATACCGGGATGATGCCTCTAGCTAGAGGCATCATCCCGGTACCGTTGTTTGAAGCCGACGGTCGGCTTTCCGTCGGTAACGATCGATGCGGCTCGGGAGCCGCTCGATCGTTACCCGGGGGGGCGGGAGGGGACGTCCCCCCCCTCCCGCCGCCTTCCGCGGCTTTGCTCGGGGCTACCGTCCCACCGGGAGCCCCGAGCACCCAGTCGGCACGTCCGCCGGCTGGATGGAGTCCCGATGAATGCCGGAAACGGCATCGATCGGGTCTCCGATGACGTAACCCGGAGGCGGCGTCCATGACGTCACGTCCGGGTTACTGTGCTGCAAAAGGCGGCAGATTTGAAAAACGGCTGTATGCAAAAATGCCGTTTTCGGCGTTTTGCATACAGGGAAGTGTAGTGGAGGGGTCTAGGGTCTTTTAGACCCTCGATCCCTCCATAAAGTGTACCTGTCACGACATATTGCTGTCACCAGGGATGTTTACATTGCTTGTGACAGCAATAAAAGTGATCAGATTTTTTTTTTTTTTAAAAACCTGTAATAAAGTTTAAAAAAAAAGAAAAAATAAATAGGAAAAAAAAAAAAATTTAGCCGTCCCCGTCACCGTTAGCTCGCGCACAAAAAAAAAACGTATACGCAAGTCGAGCCGCAAATGAAATCGCTGTTCAAACCACACATGTGAGGTATCGCCGCGATCGCCAGAGCGTGGGCAATAATTAAAAAAAAAGAGCTACACTCTAACTCTAAACTGGTAACCGTTAAATAAATTTAAAGCGTCGCAGATTGAGATCTCTATTGACCGTAGTTTGTCGCCATCCCACGGGGGGGCGCAATTTTAAACCGTAACATGTTTGGTATCTATTTACTCGGCGTGACATCATCTTTCACAATATACAAAAAAAATGGGCTAACTTTACTGTTTAGTATTTTTTAAATGCAGTGAAATGTGATTTTTCAAATTTTTTCCAAAAAAATGGCGTTTTAAAGACCGCTGCGCAAATACCGCGTGACAAAAAATTTTGCAATGACCGACATTTTATTCTCCAGAGTCTTTGCTAAAAAAATATATATAATGTTTGGGGGTTCTAAGTAGTTTTCTAGGAAAAAATACTGGTTTTAACTTGTGAACAAAAAGTGTCCGAAATAGGGCTGGGGCTAAAGTGGTTAAAGAAGGTTAATAGATTTGGTCTGGCAAGAGCGATTTTTCATGAATCCATGCTGATTACTACTGATGATACCGTTATAATTACTAAAGTCTTGTATATAGTCCCTTATCATCCCCTCCAATATCTTACAAAGCACTGGACTGCATGTGGTTTGAACCAGCTTTTTAACCAGCTTCAGTCAAAAAAGGGTATCTGTGTCCCTATTGGGAAGATTGGAAAATTTTCTTCACAACTAGTATTCAGACCAAAGCAAAAACACATTTTTAGTGTTTTATTTTCTTTGTTTTTATTGAACAAGCAAATTATATGCTTTATGCACTTTGTACTTTATCCCGATAATCAATATCTGTAATTCCCCATTGAACTTCATGTCTCCATGTCTAAATAATGTTTAAAACAGTAGAATTCATAGACTAGATTCCATAGGCTTTAGGATAAGCTCATGTTTAGACCTTTCTGGGTCTGGAGTAGACTTTTTATACTTTAGGTTTTCCCGGCTTCTTTGGTATGCGCTCGCACCTCCCAATTTTTTAAGATGAGAAAACAGAACACCTTCTAGCACAAAGTATGCAGACAAAGTATACACCCCTGTTTTGACCCCAGTTTAGTGGACCATGAAGAAAATGATTGGTTATGCCCCATTAACCACTTAAGCCCCGGAAGATTTTACCCCCTTCCTGACCAGGGCCTATTTTGCGATTTGGCACTGCGTGACTTTAACGGACAATTGCGAGGTGGTGCGACGCTGTACCTAAACGAATTTGACGTCCTTTTTTTCCACAAACAGAGCTTTCTTTTGGTGGTATTTGATCACCTGTGCGATTTTTTAATCATGCGCTATAAACAAAAAAAGAGCGTAAATTTTGCAAAAATAACAATATTTTCACATTTTTTTATATGAAATTCCCCAAAAAAATTTTAAAAATCTAAATTTTTTAAAACTTTAGGCCAATTTGTTTTATGCTACATATTTTTGTTAAAAAAATCGCAAAAAGCGTATTTTGATTGGTTTGCGCAAAAGTTATTGCGTTTACTGACTAAGGGAAAGATTTTTGTCATTTTTATTGTTTTTTTTTTTAACACGTAATGGCGGTGATCTGCAATTTTTTTTGCGGGACTGCGACATTGCGGCGGACAGATCGGACCCTTGACTGACATTTGTGACACTTTTGGGGTCACCAGTGACATTACTACAGTAATCAGTGCTATAAATATGCACTGTTACTGTAAAATGACACTGGCAGTGAAGGGGTTAACTTTTTTTGAGAGGGGGGGTTGTGTGTGTCCCTAGGGGCGTGATTCTAACTGTGATTGGCTGTGGCTTGAGGTGTAGGAACAGTGATCAACGGTCCTACATAGTAGAACCGTATGATCACTATTCTTACACAGGGGAGAATGACAGGCGGCTTGTTTACATCAGCCGCCTGCCTTTCTCCCGCTCTAATGGATGATCGCGAGTGCCCGGCGGACATCGGGTCCGCCGGGCACACGTGCGGGGGGTCCGTGACCGAGCGGGAGCGGGAGTGCACCTCCGGCGGCGCGCGCTCGCTCCCCAGAGCCTCACAGGCTAGTGACGTACCCATACGTCACTTTGCCTGTGAGGGGCTGACCGCCGCAGTATATGTACTAGTGGTTAAGATGGGCACTGAAACCTGTACCCCATATATGAGTGCCTTGTTTTTGCGTCTCCAGGATCCAGGTGCTGTGTGCATGTAGCCCATTTTGTATTTTGAGACGCAGTGGCTGCAGAGACAAAGCCACCCATTCCAATTTGACAGCCATGTGGGCAGTGGTGTATTTTGGTTTTGTGACTAAAAGTGGGTGTCCCTCCCATCTAAATTTGTCCCACCCCAGTCGCTTTAAAACTCTGCACACCCGTGCAACGGCGACAAATGGCGTAAGGTTTACTATTCAAAGACGACGCTATAAAAAGTTACCACTTTAGATATACAGAGGAGGTCTGGTGCTAGACTCACTGCCCATTATCTAACATTCATGGTGATACCTCAGATGTGTGGGCCGATCTCTGTTTGCATGTGTGCGGGACCGACACGCGTGTTCGCCTATGTGTGCGAGCATGGAAGGACAGGGGCACTTGTCATGTCATCACTTCCATTTTACTGTTACGGACAGCCGGGGAGCAAAGATGATCCCGGCTTTGCTTAGCTGTCCAGCCATCCGGCAGAAGCACTGGCTGGTTGCGCAAGTTTCCCCGTGGGACAGGAGAGCCAGGTAAGGCGTCCCCTCCCACCGATTGTAATAGCAATCGAGCGGCTAGTAAGCCACTCTGATTACTTTTACAAGGGATCCATCTGCCGTCTCTTAAAAACTATGGATGATGCCTGCAGCTGCAGCTCCCAGGACAGACACCGCCCCCCCCTGAAAAATGCCGCCCCAGGTAAACGCCTTGTTTGCCTCACGCTAGATACATCCCTGCATGTGGGTGCGGGGCCCTGAACGCACACTGTCTGTGTTCATACCCACTTGCCTGCAACTGCACTGTCAGCACCCATCTGAATGAGGCCTTAAACCCACAAGTGTTTTTTATTTTTTTTCACTTCTTTATGTCTTATATGTTTTTTTTTTTTTTTTTAACAGTAGAAAAGACTATTGAGGTTTTTTTTTTTTTAAGTTACAATGTAACAAAAAAAATTGTAACACAAATCACATACAGTGTACAAAGAATGTCAACCAAAGAAGTAAAGTACCTGTACAAGTTCCATAGAGACCAAGTGATATAAATCACGCAAGTTGAAGTTATTTTAGTACGTAACAACAGCAGTCTAAGTATATCAAACCCTTGAGAAAGAAAGGGGGGGGGGGGGGGGGAGAGGGTTTAGTCAAGCGTAATCTATCCAGGCGGACCAGATTTTGTGATATTTGGCAGGGCAGCCTCTACTCGTATATGTTAACTACTACATAGAAAGTGCGGGAGTTAATCGCCAAACACCAATCATTATTGGATGGTGGGGAGGAAAGTTTTACATTTCTCTTCTAGCATAGAAGGAGGGATAAAACAGTAGTAATTTATCATGCTTTTGAATAGGATCATAGATACCCAACAATAAAACAAGGGGATCAAGTAACATAGGTGCTTTGGACATTCTAGTTGTAATTGAACCCCAGTAAGCAAGAATTAGGGGGCAAGTCCATATAATAAAAATGTACACTTTCTTAATGTAGTACTAAAGGCACAAATACTCACCTATGCTACAACCGTCCCTCAGCATTTTCTCAATGGCTTCTTCTGGGTACTCGTCTTCAGCTGTTTTAATTGGCCGGTACCGGATAATGTCACTCCCTTGCATGTGCAAGAATGCAATTATCCTGGCACACATAAAATGTGCCAGGGTGTAAACTGAGCTGCACATACACAGCTTAGTTTAAAGTCTGGAGGGGTTTGTGAAGATTTCTCTTCTGCAAAAAAACTCACCTGTTCGCAATTTTTTACTTTTGCCTATAGTTCCGCTTTAAGGGCCAGTTCACACCATAGAAATGTAGCCTGGATGCGTTTCAGATGCTTTTTTGCATGTGCATTTTTGATGCATTTGATGTGTTTTTTAAGGGTTCTGTGCATTTTTTTCCCCCATCTTTTTTCTTCACCTTAAATAAGAACATGTGTGTTCCAGTGTGTTTTTGGTGCATTCCAGTACAGCTCTGTGCAGAAAAAATCCAGCATGTTCGACTTTTCTTTCTGGAACTGATCGCAGTGGTGTGAACAATGCCATTGAAAACCATATAACCTACTTTCCATGCGTTTTTGATGCAGAAAAAAAACACACTGGACTGCATGTGGTATAAACTGGCCCTAAGGGCCAGTCAAGTTCCTCCACCTCAAACTCGCTCATCCATTTCTTTATGGACCTTGCTTTGTGTACTGGTGCGCAGTCTGTTGGAACAACAAGGGGCCTTCCCGAAACTCTTCCCACAAAGTTAGTTAATTGTCCAAAATGTCTTGGTATTCTAATGCCTTGAGAGTTCCCTTGATTGGAACTAAGGGGCCAAGTCCAACCCCTGAAAAACAACCCCACACCATAATCCCCCCCTTCACCAAATGATTTGGACCAGCGCTCAAAGCAAGACATGGATGAGTGAGTTTGGGGTGGAGGAACTTGACTGGCCTGCACAGAGTCCTGACATCAATCCGATAGAACACCCTTGGGATGAATTAAAGTGGAGAATGATGTTGGAGAGAAGGCCTGGCTGCACTATAATTTATCCTAAAGGTGTTCTATTGGGTTGAGGTCAGGACTCTGTGCAGGTCAGTCAAATTCCTCCACCATAAACTCGCTCATCCATGTCTATATGGACCTTGCTTTGTGCACTGGTCCAAATCATTTGGTAGAGGGGGGAATTATGGTGTGGGGTTGTTTTTCAGGGGTTAGGCTTGGCCCTTAGTTCCAGTGAAAGGAACAGTAAGGCGTCTGCATAACAAGACATTTTGGACAATTTCATGCTCCCAACTAACAAAGCAAGGTCCATAAAACATGGATGAGCGAGTTTGAGGTGGAGGGACTTGACTGGCAAGCACAGAGTCCTGACTTCAACCTGATAGAACACCTTTGGGATGAATTAGAGCAGAGACTGCGAGCCAGGCCCTCTCAACATCAGTGCCTTACCTCACATATGCACTTGGAAGAATAGTCAAACATTCCCATAGACACACTCCTAAACCTTCTGGACAGTCTTCCCACAAGAGTTGAAGCTGTTATAGCGGCAAAGGTTGGACCAACTCAATATTGAACCCTACAGACTAAAGCCTAGTACACACGCAACGATTATCGGACGACCGATCGTTCGTCTTTTGTCCAGAGTTGTGTTTTGTTGGTTGGAATGTGCCTAGACTGCACACGAATTTTCTAGCCCGACAAAATTCTACTTCAGAAGTGATGTCATGTGTTTGATTGCTTTCTTTGTGTTCTTTCTTCTCTGAGCATGCCCAGTCTTGCTCATTAGATTTTTCCCTGTCGAAATCTGTACTGACTGCACAAAAATCGGCCGTGTTTTGACAGCGGACAAAAATTTTATAGCCTGCACACCAGATTTTTTCGGCCGAAAAGTCGGAGTCGGTTGTCGGAAGCATCATACTAACAAGCCGAAAATCGGCAGATTGGTCGTCGGACGAAAATTCCCTGCCGATTTTCGACGCGTGTGTACGAGGCTTTAGACTGGGATGCCATTACAGTTAAAGTGTGTAAAGGCAGGCGCCCCAATCCACCAGGTCTCACCATAGAAAACAACAGCCTCCTCTCTCTTTAGCCTTAAGCATGTCCTGGGCAGATGCCATCAGCATTCTGGGCCAGACCTGGTGCATGCTCAGAATTTTAAAGGATGGGTGTTTAGATTGCTATGTGAACAGCCTATACTCCTGTAGTAAGTCCAAACCACAAACTTGCATTGTGACAAGGTGCTGTACAGCAGCGCTGTTGTGTAGTACTGCAAAGCAGCTTGTATTTGTATTGTGCACATATGGCTGCCCATACAAACAGATATAGTAATGAGTTACTTATAGAAACATGGTTTTAAAACGCCCTACACGCATTAATAAAATCATTTCCATCGAGCAAATCTCCTGCCATGTACTATATGTATAAAAGGTCATTGCTAAGACAATACGTTTCCTTTAACCACTTGCCGACATCCGCAAGTACATATATTGCAGCGGTCAGCCCCGGCCAGGCAAAGTGACGTACCGGTACGTCAGAAGCCTGTCACTCGCTTGGGAGCCAATAGCGGGCGAGCGCACGCCCGCCCCGGCTCATTCCCTAACAAGTCAGTGCATGTGACCGGCGGACCAGATGTCCGCCGGTCACTCGCGATCGTTCACCGGGAAGGGAGAAAGGCAGGCAGCTAATGTAAACAAGCCGCCTGTCATTCTCCCCTGTGTAAAAATGGAGATCAGACGGTTCTACTATGTTATTCTCAGTTTTTACACTAGAAGCCATGTCCAATCACAGTTTGAAACACGCCCCTAGGACACACTTAACCCCTCCCTCTCCAATACAGTTAACCCCTTCCCTGCCAGTGTCATTTTTACAGTAACAGTGCATATCTATAGCACTGATTACTGCAGTAATGTCACTGGTAACCCCAAAAGTGTCAAAAATGTCAGTCAAGGGTCCGATCTGTCTGCCGCAATGTCGCAGTCCCGCAAAACAAATCGCAGATCGCCGCCATTACGCGTTAAAAAAAAAACAACAAAAATGACAAAAATCTTTCCCTTTGTTAGAAAAACGCGATAACTTTTGCGCAAACCAATCAAAGTACGCTTTTTGTGATTTTTTTTTACCAAACATATGTAGCATAAAACAAATTGGCCGAAAATGTTAAATGTTAAAAAATTTTGATTTTTACATTTTTTTGGGGAATTTCATATAAAAAAATGTGAAAAATAGTGTTATTTTTGCAAAATTGACGCTATTTTGTTGTTTATAGCGCATGATCAAAAAATCGCACAGGTGATCAAATACCACCAAAAGAAAGCTCTGTTTGTGGGAAAAAAAGGACGTCAAATTTCTTTAGGTACAGCGTCGCACGACCGCGCAATTGTCCGTTAAAGTCACGCAGTGCCGAATCGCAAAATAGGCCCTGGTCAGGAAGGGGGTAAAATCTTCCGGGGCTTAAGTGGTTAATAACCTTCTACTAATTCTGCCTTGTTGCAGTAAAATGTAAAATGTGCTTGGTGTGGATAACTGCGCTTTGTACTACTTATGAAATAAAACTAATATATATCTTTTTCTCCATCTCTTTAACCCACATCTTCTTCTCTGCCTGTCTCTTCTCCTCTTCCCTTTCCATTTTTCCATGGCCTACTTTTTCTATACTCCTTTCCCAGGAGCGCTTTCTGTCCTGCTGCCTGTGACTAACTTCAAAGAGTATGAGGCGCACTGAGATGGGACCCCCTCCCACATATAGCTTCCGCCACTCCCTCCAGCCCCCAACCAACTCCATCCCCCGAGTCTTCATTACCAGAAATCATGCCAATTAGTGCTCTATGAGCTTATTCCTCAAACCCGGGGGAGCCTGTGTATAGTGTTCTGGGTATATATTTTATATATATATATATATTTATAATACAACTCCCCACTGCACTCTGTAACAGTAGTTGTCAGAATGGGCCCTCCAAGGCAGGAAAGGGGCCAGATTTCAAGTCTGTTTTTTCCACACGAACAGCCCAAAATTACCTTAATTAACCTGTACTTTGGTCATGCGGTTGATATTTAAAACTATGGCCTAGTTGCAGAGAAGATCTTTTTTAACCGTTTTGTTGAACTATCGCGTAACCCCGGGTTTCCACTGGGGATATTGATATAGGTTTTTAATATCTCTGAAAAGGAGAGAATGTTTGTTTAAACAGGACAGAACCATTTCTCACCAGTGACCCGAGGTGAAGAAATGCCTCTGGCTGGAAGCTTCATAGTGCGGAGATGAGATTAGGCTGGAGCTGTGATTTTAATGCATTATATGCTGTGACTGTTCCTGGCAACTGAATGAAGGATTCAGCAATGTTTTTTACAGATAAGGCACTTACTGTATATAAAGGATGCTGTGGAAGCCATTATTTGTGTACAGTAGAGACAAAGGCTAGCTGTAGACATGACATGAGTGTTCCCCGAGTCCACCATTATTGGCTAGATCAGGCAACAATCTCATGTGTAGCAGTTCTCCAGTTTTGATTGGAGAGGCATGATAATCTTGTCCAATGACTGTTATTTTCATGGCTATTGTTCCACTCCCCCCTCTTCCCTCTTCCATAGTTACATAGTAGGTGAGGTTGAATAAAGACAACAGTCCATCCAGTTCAACCTGTGTAGGTGTGTGTGGCTGCAATCATCTCACATACCCCTGTATGTTCTGATCCTTGAGATGTACGTAATAGTCTTTGAAAGCCACCATACTACCCACAGAAACCACCTCTTGTGGTAGAGAATTCCACAATCTTGTAGCCCTAACCGTAAAGAACCCCCCACGTTGCCTGAGGTTAAAACGCTTCTCCTCTAATCGCATTGTATGCCCCCGAGTCCTCATGCAATCCCTTCGACTGAACAGCTTTTTTTCTAAGCTGAGATCCCCATTGAGATATTTAAAAATTGCTATCATGTCCCCCCCCAGGCGTCTCTTCTCCAGGGAGAATAAATCAAGCGATTGCAGACGCTCTTCATAATTAAGGTCCTCCAATCCCCTAATTAGTTTAGTTGCCCTTCTCTGGACTCTCTCCAGCTCCAACACATCCCTCCTGAGGACTGGCGACCAGAACTGGACAGAATACTCCAGATGCGGTCGGACCAGAGTTTTATAAAGTGGAAGGATTGTAGACTTATCTCTGGAATACATCCCTTTCTTTATGCATGCTAATATTCTGCTGGCCTTGGCAGCTGCCGCTTGACATTGCATGCTGTTGCCTAGTCTATCATCAACCAAGACTCCCAGATCTTTCTCCATTTTTGATTCCCCCAAGGGTTCCCCTCCTAATGTGTATTGTGCTTTTATGTTTCTAGTTCCCAAGTGCAAAACCTTACACTTCTCCACATTAAACCTCATTTGCCAAGTCGTTGCCCACTCCGTTATTTTGTTCCCTCTTCCCTCTTCCCTCTTCCATGGGCATACAACTGAGCATTCTTGTTTATGGCTGCATTTGGTCAAAGAGATCTCTGACAATAGTCAGATCATGCTTCCTCATCCACCAGTCAACCCAGGTCAATGGCCAGCTACATTTTTGTTAGACTTGTAAATTGAATGAGGAATAGGAAGGTGTATCGATGCAAGTTATAAAGTTCTGATGCATTTGTACAGAAATACAATATTGTTTTCCATTTTTCTTTTTTTTGTTGGGGGGCGGCTGAATCAATTTTAGAAGATTGTTGTATCAAGGGCTTAGTTCAAAAATATCACAATTCTCTTGACCATTTCCCAAGTAACCCCATACTGGTTCCAGTGGATGTGCCTATTAGGTGAAAAAGAGGTAGCACATTGGCTTGTTGGTTGGCACTTCTGCCTTACTGAGCATGGGTCCTCAGCCTTCTGAGTAAAAAGTTCCACTGCAAATACCAGCTCAGCTCTACTCGGCCCTGCTTGGCCCGGTTTGCTTTTCCACTGCTGGTACCGCATGGTACGGTGTTGGGACGGTTCGGTACGTTACGGTATGGTTTGCTTTTCCACTAAAGTAGTACTAAAGTTAAGTGGGTGGGATAACAACGGGGTGGGTGGGATTCTCTGACCAATCAGTAGCTAGTAGTGACTGCATGCAAAGGATTGTGGGATATGGTACCGGGTATGGTACCTCTTGGAACCACAATCGAGGTGGTACTGTTTTTGAGAGCCTTACCGTTCGGTTCCATGCAGTAGAAAAGCGCCGCCGTACCGTACCGAACCGTTCCTACACCATACCATGCGGTACCAGCAGTGGAAAAGCACAAAAGCGAGCCGAACCGTTCGGTTCCATGCAGTGGAAAAGCGCCAAAAGAGCCCTAAGTGAGTAATCTGCCAGCATGTTTGTCCAGCAGCTTGATGACCAAAGACTTTAGTATCAAATGTAAAAACAGTATAAAATGTATTATTTTCCATACACAACAGATTTGTAGAAATAATGCTAATATCTCAACCTCTGCGTAACCAGCATACACATGCTGTCCAACGAAACCAGGTACCATGTGAAGGCAATTTGTCTGTAGAATGAATATGTATGAAGGTCCCTGTATTCGATCCATTACTTTCAGTGTGCACATTCTTCCAATTTTGTGGTCTGTTTTGCAGCTTGTATTCACTAATACATAACATCTTACCCAATTTCATTTGTCTTTTATTACAGGTCTGGTGAAATTAGGGATCCACTGTGTTACTTGTCAAAAGGTTGCCATCAAAATTGTCAATCGAGAGAAGCTTAGCGAGTCCGTTTTAATGAAGGTAAATTGAAAGCAAGTATTCCATTAACATTAAACTGTGTTAGATATGTGAAGAAAAATGTCTCTGTATACCTATACAGGGCTTTTTTTCAGTGGGAACGCAGGGGAATGCAGTTCCGGCACCACCAGCACTAAATGTGGCAAGGGATGCTGGAGGGTCTATTATTGCTGGCTTCCGGGGGATCCATAAATGCTGCAGAGGGATCTACTATTGCTGGGGTGGGTCTTATGTTTCTGGAGGGTCAATTATTGTTGGGAGGGATCTACTGTTGGTGGAGATGCTATTGAAGCTGGCTGTTGGGAGTCCATTGTTGCTGGGGTGCATGGTTGCTGCGATGGATCTATTGTTGCTGGGGTGAATCTATTGTTGCTGACTACAGGGGATCTATTTTACTGCTTTCTTGTTATCATTTACAAATTCCATACACATTATGATACTTGGTTTTGTATTCTCTAAAAGGGGTTGTACTGGGAGGTGGGTTGGGGGTAGAACCTAGGTACGGTGCTCAGAGGTGGGTAGAGGGCGGAGGCAAGAGGTGATTTGGAAGGGGGGAGTTCCTGCACCTATTCTCTTTGAAAAAAAATCCCTGCCTATGTATATGTGATACTGATCACGTTTTATCAAATATGCAATGGTAATAGCAATAGCATGCAATGTCAAGCTGCGGCAATTAAAAGCTGGCAGACTATTAGAATACATTTAAAAATGTACTCTAGTGATGAAACAATACCTTTACCACTTTACAAAACCCTAGTTCAGCCCAGGGCAAGGATATTTGTCTACTTAGGTGAAGGTGCATTTTTTTTGTACCCCCCCCCCCCCCCCGTTCCCTCTCCACAACAGCAGTGGTTATTGAGCCTCCCCCCGCATTCCTCGCTTACCGCCATTGGCTATGGGCACCTGGCAGGTGAGGCAAACTAAATCTTCCATGCTGCGTCTGGTCGGAGAGAGGAGGCAGTGTTAGGAAATGGAAGACAGGTTTTTTAACCACTGGAGTCCCAAAGCCATTTTTTACCATCTATTAACATGTTTTAAAAAATCATTTTAGGCCTGAAAATTACTTAAAACCCACAAAAAAAATCATATATTTTCTGAAAGCAGAAACCCTGAAGAATGAAGTTTTTGGTTCCAATTTTTTATGTCACGATAATAGTGCAACGGTTTATGAAACTCAAAATTTCAGTAAAAAACACACTAAAGTTAATTTTTGGGGCACATAAATGCAATTTATTCCCCAATTTTCTGGTAAAATATAAAAGATGAGGCAGTGTCAAGAAAATAGATCCAGCATGTCAAACCCGATTTTATCGATTTTGTGGCCGGAACTCCGCTTTAAGGTGGCGGCCTAAACTGCCTTAAGGTTTCACAGGCCCTGGTTCAGCCTCATCTTGAATATACCGTCCAGTTCTGGTCCCCAGTCCTCAGGAAGGATGTACTGGAACTGGAGAGAGTCCAGAGAAGGGCAACAAATTTAATAAATGGCCTGGAGGACCTCAGTTATGGGGAACGACTACAAGAATTAAATTTATTCTCTCTGGAGAAGAGATGCTTAAGAGGGGATATAATTGCAGTATTTAAATCTTGAAATGCGTTCAATGAAGTTGAATGAGAAGCTGTTCAATCATAAGCTACATAGGGGATTCTTTTAAAACTGTAAGGATGTGGAACTCCCTTCCACAACTGGAAGAGTCAGTGTAGATAAAGTAAAAAAAACTTAGATGTGTTTCTTAGAAAGCACATTTTATAGGCCAGTGTTTCGCAACCTTTTTTGTGTCAAGGCACCCTTTTAAATTATAGGCAATCCTTTAAAACTATAGACAGTCCTTAGGAGCCCCATTCTAAAATGTAAAAACTATTCTAATGGTTTTATATAATGGAGCAACAACCACACACGTAGGATGTACAATGTTAGAGGTGCACACTGCTACTGACTAGTACTCCTTAGTTTCTCTTCTTCCTCAGTTTTTCTCTATCACTCAGCTAAGGTGACCACAAAGTTGATAGAGAGAGACAAGGGAAGGTAGCACAAGGATGCTATACAGGCGACTGACGTCCTCATTATCAACTGATGATGTAATTGGTCATTAGGAGGTTGGCAGCTTGAAGGTGCTAATGATGCACAATGAAAACCTGTGGCTTTGTGTAACTAAAAGGCAGCCTTCATCCATCTGCTGCCTTGTATACGATTTTGAGGGAATTTTTAGGCATTTTGCCAAGGCACCCCTGAAGAAACCTCAAGGCACCCCATGGTGCCTGGACACCCTGGTTGAAAAAGGCTGGTATAGGCATATGGAAAATAATAGTGACATATACACACACACACAGGTTGAACTGGGTGGACTAGTGTCTTTATTCAACCTTACCAATTGTGCAAAACATATGTGGGAGGAGACAGGTGGATATATTTTATGTATTATTTTAAGCGAGGTATATCTATTAAGTAGGATCAAAAACAGGAAAACCTAACAGAGATTTTATTCATCGCTTATTCATTGTCTACAGAACAAAAATTTCTCTGGAGTTTCACACTCATAGGAGTCCATTAACATAAGGTGAGGTGACCATGGATAGACAGGTATCCCCCTAAGAAGGATAAGTGAGGGTATTTCTGCTTATTCTCTAATGACTGTGTTTGACACTTCAAGCAGCTTGCATACTGTACTTTTGATCCATCCATCTACTCCGCTGCCAAATATTGGGTCTGCTTGCATGGAGATGCTCTGATAAGTTGGAAAACTTCTTTGTGTAAGTGTCTCTGACAGCTGGAAGTGGTCATTATTCCCTGCTAGGACAGCAGAATCAGTCCAATTGTCACAAGTGATTCTTAAAATCAAAAGCATTTGTTGTAATAATTGGGACGCCTGTGGCCACCCACAGACTCTTCTGCGTGCAGCGAATAGCTGATACGGGTTATACATCCATCAGGTAACTTTTATTTTATTACATGAGGGCTGTGAATAAAATAAAACCTCCTTCACAGAAATACAGCAGTGAGCTTTCTCATAATACAGATGTAACTCTTTACATAAGAAGTAAAGAAACTGCCCTATAAACAGGTAACTCTTTGCAGCTACTAAATTAAACAATTTTGGGCAAATATTTAGTTTTAAGATTTTATATTTTATATATACTATATATATATATATATATATATATATTTTTTTTTTTTTTACTGTATGTATGATTTTTGTTTTAAAAATAAACATTGAATACATGGCAAGGATTCTAATTAGCCATTGATAGTGAAGCGAAAACCCTGTATTTCTGGGTGTGGGGGAGCATTTTTCTAACTACCCTAGCAAAGGCCAGTATATGCTGCTGACAAAGGGAAGGGGAGAGTAACCATGCTTTAAGACTTAGACTCGGTCCATACTAGCGCGACTTGTCAGGCGACTTGTCAGCCTGACAAGTCGCGCTACCTCGCGGTCCATTAACCGCTACAGGACCCGTTCTAATAGGAGCGACACAAGTCGCTCCGACTTAGAAAAAGGGTCCTGTACTACTTCGGGGCGACCTCGGAGCGACTTGCATAGACTTCCATTATGTGAAGTCCATGCAAGTTGCTCCGAAGTCGTGGTGCATGGCAATGCACAAGTCGCCCCCGAAGTAGTACAGAGTCGTGTCGCCTTAGTGTGAACCGATTCTTACTGTCTCTCATTCAATCTTTGTCTGAAAATAGAAAAAAAAAACACCTTTGTGACTCTTTCCTTTTGTGTGTGTGTCTGTAAATTTCAGCTTCAGCTATTGAGCCCTGTAAACCATAAACTTTTTACAAAATAGGTTGTAGGATGAAATGAGAAAATGTGCAAAAGGAGCTTAGGGCTCCCCTAAAAATATAAAATATTCTTTTTCGATATGGTTTATTTACCCCTGACCTTGATTATTGACAAAATTTGTACAAAAAACTGCATTCCATCATACTTTACAGACTAAGATTCAGGAGGATGAAGCAGCAGGACAATCCACTTAATTCTCTAGATTTTTCTTATGACTCCATGTCATAAGGAAGAGAATGCTCGTCTGCTGAGCCAATGAACTTACCTTGCGAGTAAAGCAACCAATCAATGGGTTTGTTGGATTCTATAGAGGCACACTGGTTAATCTATAAAGCTGCTTGGTTGTAAAGTCCTACTGTAGACTAGTTTCAATTACATTTGTATACAAACGCCCCAGCTTCAGAAAGTGCCAGCTACTTTATTTTTTGCATATTAGTGTATCACGCATAGGAGATATCATTGGCTAGTGAACTGCTCCTGAACGACCAATGATTTGTTGAGCTTTTACTCATGAGTAAACTTTTAATTAATTTTTTTTTGCTTATATGCAATTAGGGATGGAGACTCTGTTGGCCATAAGTCTCATATAAAGTCCCAAACTCCTTTCCCCATGTTTTACTCATGAGTTGACTGACATTGTTGTCTGATGTATGGTGGTGATCAGCTGACAATAATCATACTTGGCATTAGCTTGTATGTTGCGTGTAAAAAGATCAGCACAGAAACGGCTGCTTAATGGTGCTTGATGTAGGAACAGATGGGGGACCAGATACAGGCTGCTGAAACTGGACTTTATGTCATCAGATCTCATATGGTTTCTTGCCAAAGCAGATCATTCTTATGCAAATATAGATCAATATCTAAAAATTAACCTGTCAACAATTCACCCAGTGTGTTTGCATCAATAGTTTCCACTTTGACCTATGCTCGTGAATGGATGACCCCTTCCCCGAGAGATATAAAAAGAAAGACGGAAACAACAAAATCTGTGGATGGAGCTGTGAAATTACATTAAAAATGTTCTTGCTAAATAAGCCCAGAGTTTTAAAAATTGGTTTGATAAACAGGCAGTTGGACTCTGTTCTCTCATTATTAAAAATAGGGGTCAATCACATGGCCATCCAGGGCCATACAACACCCAGATCAGAGTATTTCTGCTGTTGATATGGCCAGGTTTCTGCAGTCAGCTGCAGTCTGTACAAATCAATGACAGGCTGACATTCTGAGGGTTGATTACGTGAATAGGGACAGATGAGTGGTCTTGTAAGCAGACAGTTTGGGGTCGATTTACTAAAACTGAAGAGTGCAAAATCCGGTGCACCTCTGCAAAGAAACCAATCGACTTCCAGATTTTTAAGTCTAAGCTTAACGGAACAAGCTGAAGTTAGAAGCTGATTGGCTACCATGCATAGGTGTACCAGATTTTGCACTCTTCAGTTTTAGTAACTCAACCCCTTTGTGTCCAGGGCTACTCATCTGTCCCTAACTGCAGGTAATAGCTCCATGTGGCATTACATTCAAACTGCTGTGGCAGAGACGTAACTGGAACCTTCATGGCTCTCTGCAGAAGCTGAAAGCCAGTTTCTCCCCCTCCTGCCAGCTTTCAGCTGCTGCAGGGAGAGACACAAACATAGGGCATCATTCCTGTAATTGCTTCTCCCACACAGATTCCCCTCCCTGTTCTGCCTTCCCCTAAATCCCCCCTCCCTTGTGCCCCCCTTTCACTTTACTGCCCCCCCGCAGCGCTGCAGGTTTCCCTGTCCTGTAAAATAACAAATTTAAAAAAAAAAAAAACAACAATTAAACATTGTAATTAAAAAAGTTTAAAATAAAAAAATTTTAAACATTTACAACTTTTAAAGAAAATTAAAAAAACAATTAAAAAGGGCTAATTCACACAGGTTCTCTGTTATGTTTGTGTCCGCTGATAATGATTTTAGTGTATTTTTAGTGAAAATATTGTCTTGACATATTCAGGGGGGGCCCTGCCAGGTAGGCTGTACAGGACCCCGTGATTTCTAACAGCAGCCCTGGACATACGGTTTGAAATATCGAGATCTGGAAACTGTCATTTTTTTTTTTAAAAAGTCACATTTTCTTTTCTTAACCCCCTTCATGTCTAAACAAACACTTCGAATTATGGTCAAAATTCGACTCATTTACAAAGTTTAACCTCTTTGGGTTGGGAGTTTAGTAAGCCGTAAAAGGTCAGTCCACACAAAATGATACCACATTTTTTTGGTAGAAGCTGAGATGCTGCTTACTACCTCTTCTTCTATCTTGTTCTACCATCTCTATTAAGATGAAAATCCTCCACGGCCATCTACTCCACTGTGAATGGTCTCTGCTGCCTCTTCTTCAAATTTAGTCCAATGTCACTGTCCCTACTTCTTCCTTTCCCATCCCATTATACCATCACTAGTTATCCACTGCCCTCATTCCCATCCTGATCTACCCTTATTGATCCTTCACTGCCTTCATTCCCATCCTGATCTACCATCATTGATCCTTCACTGCCTTCATTCCCATCCTGATCTACCATCACTAGTTCTCCACTGCCTTCATTCCCATCCTGATCTACCCTTATTGATCCTTCACGGCCTTCATTCCCATCCTGATCTACCATCATTGATCCTTCACTGCCTTCATTCCCATCATGATCTACCATTACTAGTTCTCCACTGCCTTCATTCCCATCCTGATCTACCCTTATTGATCCTTCACGGCCTTCATTCCCATCCTGATCTACCATCATTGATCCTTCACTGCCTTCATTCCCATCCTGATCTACCATCACTAGTTCTCCACTGCCTTCATTCCCATCCTGATCTACCCTTATTGATCCTTCACTGCCTTCATTCCCATCCTGATCTACCATCACTAGTTCTCCACTGCCTTCATTCCCATCCTGATCTACCATCATTGATCCTTCACTGCCTTCATTCCCATCCTGATCTACCATCACTAGTTCTCCACTGCCTTCATTCCCATCCTGATCTACCATCATTGATCCTTCACTGCCTTCATTCCCATCCTGATCTACCATCATTGATCCTTCACTGCCTTCATTCCCATCCTGATCTACCATCACTAGTTCTCCACTGCCTTCATTCCCATCCTGATCTACCATCATTGATCCTTCACTGCCTTCATTCCCATCCTGATCTACCATCATTGATCCTTCACTGCCTTCATTCCCATCCTGATCTACCATCATTGATCCTTCACTGCCTCCATTCCCATCCTGATCTACCATCACTAGTTCTCCACTGCCTTCATTCCCATCCTGATCTACCCTTATTGATCCTTCACTGCCTCCATTCCCATTGATCTACTTTTGAAGCTCCACTGCCTCCATTCCTATCCCGATTTACCATCACTAGTTTTGGTATTCTTTTTCAATCTAACTTTTTACTTCACCATCAATGAGCCTGGCTGCCATGTCTCCCATCCTGCTCCTTCTTCTATGATGACTGCTGCCTCCTCTGTCATCCAGTTCCACTGTCACCTGAAGCACAGCCATTTTCACTGCTACTATGTTCACAGTCTATACAGGCTCCAATGCTTCCTGTTACGTTGACACAGTGCAAACCCCCCCCCCCCCCCCTCCCAACTTTCAGAAGATCAAATAAAAAGACATCAAGGTGGAATAGGTGAACTGTGCTGCTGTTTGGGGATTGAAGAATACAGGATGATCTCAGTCACCAGGCAACATATGTTATCACACCCCCCTCCCCCCCCCCAATCCCTTTTATTTTACAGCTTTCACATTATGTTTGCTGTTTTTACTGTGCCATTGAATCCTGGCAATGTATACCAAGGTATTGTACCATATTGGAATATTACCAACCAAGTGAATTACAGCATTTATACAGTATTGTACACATTCTAATACCACTCTATGTTTGACACCACCTAATACCACCTTATTTTAGATTGGTTTAGACCCCAATGTCCCTTGTTCTATTACTCATATACTGTAAATACATATATTTCTACCAGGGACCAAGGACCCTTCATCCTCTGAGTCACTATGTGCCAGGTTGGTAATATTCCCTTCTTTTATTGTACACACTGCTTTAGACTCAAAGAAAAAAGCCATTCTATTTTACATTAACAATACTAGTATGATTCATATATATACTACATAAGTGTTCATTTGTCTATATGTGTCTATTGCATGTGAGTCACTTACCACTATGTTGTTCCATTAGAGAACATAACATAAACTTGGATTTCTACCTTCCTTTGACAGTTTGATTTTGATTGAAGTACACATTAAACATAGAAAATCAATAATCAATTTACAAATCAGGTAGGTTCGGGACCATAGCTTATCAGAGATTTAAAGTAAAAAGAAAAATGTATTTTCAGTGAGTTAATACTTTAAGTTACTGTATTTTTTAGCTTAACTTACAGCTAAATCTCAAATGTGTGCCCCCTATACTTCTGTATAAAATTCTCAAACATAGGAAATCTAAAAATGCAACACAGACCCACTCCCCATCACCAATTCTCAGCTACGTCCATTTTCCCCTGGGCATCCATGCTGCAGTTTGAAGGCCTGATTACAGGCTCTATAGAGATGAATGGGAGAACTGGACTGATCATGAAACCTGTAGCAAACACTCCTGATGGAAAGTACTAGCACAGTTCCACATCAACGTCACTGACCAGAGATAGTGGTATGAGACCAGTGGACCGTTTACTTTTTAGCTGTCTGCAGGGGGTGTTTTTTCTTCCAACCACCAAATGAAGGGGGCACTTCTCCCTCTCACCTCTAGTGTAAGAGGACATTTGTCCCACTGACCCCAGCGTCACAGTCATTCTTCCCACTGACCACCACTGTATTGGGCATTATTCCAAATGACCACCACTGTATTGGGCATTCTTCCCACTGACCAGCATTGTAAGGCGGAGTTCTTCCTATAGGCCAACAACGTAAGGGGCAATTCTCCCACTGACCTTGAATGTAAGGGGTATTTTTCCCTCTGACCACCAATGAAAGGGCATTCTTCCCACTGACCACCAATAAAATGCCTTTCTTCTGAATGACCACCAATGTAAGGGGCATTCTTCCCACTGATCACCAATGTAAAGGACATTCTTTCCACTTACCATCAAGGTAAGGAGCATTCTTTCCACTAATCACCAATGTAAGAAAGCCCTATTCCCACTGACTATCAATGTTAGGGACATTCCTCCAACTGACCACCATTAGAAAGGTCCTAGACAGTCACCCCTAATATAAGGAGGACCATTTCCACTATCCACCAAGGTTACGGACCTTCTTCCCACTGACTACCAATGGAAAGGGCAATCTTGTTTACTCACCACCAATGTAAAATTGATTTTTTTCAACTAATCGCTAATTTAAAGAGCATCCTTACCACTGACCACCAATGTAAGGGTTATTCTTATCAGAGTCCACCAATGTAAGGAGGCCTATTTTCCACTAACCACCCTAGTAAGGGAGTACTTGCCCACTGAATGCCAAAGTAAGAGGGAACTGCTACTTTGACTGTATGGATTTATTTACTATTATTCTTTTCATTCTTTGATTATTGCTGAAAAATGGCATATAGATCAGAGATTGTAAAAATGATCCACTGTGGGTGTCAGTGGATCAGTGGTGTATACTGTACATACACCAGGTTCTTTGTTATTGTATTTATTATTTTATCTTCATCTTACCGTTCATGCTAATGTACCATGAGATGTAGATATAATACATTTTAGCATGTGTTCCCTGAGACATGAAAATTATTTTTAGGGTTCTTCCATGGTAACAAAAACATTAGTTAAGGCTGCTTTAAAATAATGTGTCCTTTGCCTTTCATTGACATACAGAAGTCAGATATGAGCTATCTTAGACCTTAACAACAGCTGTTCAGACTCTCAGGAAAACAAGTGTGTTACTTGGATCTTTGTGCATGTTGGTCAAAGACAAATGCCCTTCTGTGCCCCTTTATTGAAAAGACCTTGTATGTACAAGTAATCTACTTACCTTACATCACTTAGGTAATCGCCAATTTTGTACTTTTTGTAACATTTTTTTATTTTTTATTATTATTTTTGTCAATAGAAAATACATTCAAAAATTGTTATATAACAGTCCCAAAGACACTGTAATACAGCTCTGTATACATCATTAAATGACTGTATAGCTATGGGTACGGTGTGGAACAGTGCTTTAATAAGCTGTATGATTGCCCTCTAACCTAAGGGGACATAGTTGTAGATTACGTGCTACCCCTTTGGCACAGATAGGTCATTAAAAATCCTTGTTCTATTAAACAAAAGGTGAAGGTGACACGCTGGCTTTGTACGTGACTGGATGAGGAGTTAGGCAGCAGATGTCCAATATAGCAGTCAAGTTTAATGGTATTGGGGTGGGGAGCAGATGGTGCCAAGGGGTGTGAAAGGCAGGTGTTGCTGCATTAACTCCCTGACTTCCAGATCCTTACAATGACGCTACCCATTAATCACCAGCAGGGCCTTCCTCCCCCTCCTGATCCTCCTGAGCCTTATATGAGTCCTACAGAGAAATAATAACAAATGCTTTGTATGGGGAGCTTTCCAAGCAATGCTCTCTGAATACTATAGGTATATAACCTTTACCAGACATCGAAGGTGATTTTGGATGAATAGAACAGACTCCTCCCTGGGAGAATCTATATAAATGGTGATAATGATAACTCAACCTAACAATTTGGTGTTTGCAATCTTTATTTTTTAATTTTAAACCTGAAATGGAAAATGGATCATGACGTTCTAGTTTTTCCTGAAGATACAATTGAGATGGTGATATATACTGTGATATTTAAAAACAGAATTCGTCAAAGGGAAATTCTTTTTCTGCTTTTTTTTCCAGAGGAATATATGAATAAAATAAGTTTTAAGGTGAACTCCAATTAGATATAAAACATGAATTAATGCAGTTATATATTAAAAAAAATAAATAAAAGTTTTAATCCAAAGCAAACACATTTTTTTTTTATTTCCATATAGTGTGGAAGGGTTAAAACTCCGGGCAGGTTCTTACTGCTGTCTGTGCCTCCTCTAGAGAGATTCAGTCTTTATTTCTTCTTGTGATCATTGTCACCAAGGAATACAAAATAGGCAAAATCTACATTTTTTAGTAAGTCAGCAGAGGAAGAATAGAGAAAGAATCTTCTAATAAGTAAGCATGTTTCCGTGACAGTTTTCTAAGAGGGGATTTCCTTCAATTTGGAGTGATTTCTTCTTACTTCCTGTTATGTCTACAGGACAGGAAGTGAAGATAGAACTCCCCAGTGGGACACAGGAACCCCTGATATCAGCCTTCCATAATACTCTATACAGAAGCATTTAGTCTAAAGCCTCGTACACACGCGTCGAAAATCGGCAGGGAATTTTCGTCCGACGACCGATCCGCCGATTTTCGGCTTGTTAGTATGATGCTTCCGACAACTGACTCCGACTTTTCGGCCGAAAAAAATCTGGTGTGCAGGCTATAAAATTTTTGTCTGCCGTCAAAACACGGCCGATTTTCGTGCAGTCAGTACAGATTTTCGACAGGGAAAAATCTAATGAGCAAGTCTGGGCATGCTCAGTGAAGAAAGAACAAAAAGAAAGCAAACCAACACATGACATCACTTCTGAAGTAGAATTTTGTTGGGCGAGAAAATTCGTGTGCAGTCTAGGCACATTCCAACCAACAAAACACAACTCTGGACAAAAGATGGACGATCGGTCGGCCAATAATCGTTGCGTGTGTACGGGGCTTAAGACTGGAAGTACCAGAACTAGGAGCCAATCAGATTTTACAGCAGTGCACATGTTCTGGCAGTGAACATGATGACATAGGGGAGAGGGCAGAGTGAGCGAAGGCGACCTTAGCAGTGTGCTTTTTCTCCTTCGTTGCCCAATCAGCATGCTTGGAGTTGGAGGTTTGTGGATTTAGATCAGCTTTAAATGCATTTCCAAAATATGCCCCTTGCTAACCAACTGCACCACAAAGCTACTAATCCACTTTTTATCGGCCTTGACTCCTGCAACTCCCTACTTACTGGTCTACCTTTACACAGGCAATCCCGCCTTCCATCTATCAGGAATGCTTTTGCCAGACTTATCCACCTTGCTAGTGTCTGCCACCTCTGTCTGCCAATTTCTCTACGGGCTTCTGATTGCCCAACAATTAACGTGCAAATTATTACCAATGACACACAAAGCCATCCACATCTCTGTCCTGAGCTACATCACCAACGTCATCTCAGAATATCAAACAAAGGCCTTCTTTGCTCAGCCCAGGACCTTCTGTCCTCTATCTGCCTCGTTAACTCCTCCCATGCTCACTTCCAGAACGTCTTCTCCCATCCTCTGGAACTCCCTACCCCAGTCTGTCTGGCTGTCTTCTACTCTGTTTTTCTAGGTGGTCCCTGAAAATGTATCTCTTCGGGTAAGCCTATCCTGCCTTCACCTAACAACTGCATTTTTTTTTTTCTCGAACAACTCATCCACCCAGAGTTATTACCTTTTTCATCACTTACCCTTTTCCTTTGGATTGTAAGCTCACAGAGAGGGTCCTACTAACCCTCTTGTTTTGAATTGTAATATAATTGTAATATACCTGTAGTGCTTTCCTTTATTTTGTAAAGCAGTGACCAAACGCCGGATGCTATATAAATTCTGTATAATATAATAATAACTTTTATACACAACTATATATACATTTTAACTGTGTGCGGGGAGTTCCTTTTTTTTTTATTTTTACCTGCACTCAAAACCCATCTTCACTTTTCTTTGCCTTTCTGTATATGAACCAAAATGCTTGCTTCTGTTGCACGTAGCGTCCTGGTAGTTTTTAGGAAAAAAAACAAATTGTGGATTGCATTGCGTGGACATATGAAATGAAAGTCTGGCTATCTGGCATACACCATGCAGCAATGTTGCTCTGTTTGCTTAGCCAAAATATTTTGCTAACCAGTCCAAATTTAATTTGTATTAAAATAGCCTTCAATACTGGCACATTCAAGCATGCAAGGCCTCATTTATGAAAATGAATGATCTCAGTCTATGTTCATCCACAATCATCGGGCTCTTCTCTTTCTTTATCCCATATATCCAATTGGTTGGTGTTAGGGGACAAAGGCTCAGACAGTTCTGCTCTCAATTTGGTAAATGAGGATCACTGACGTTATACAGTTTAGAATTATTTATTTAGGTATATCTGCAGATTTGGCTTTTGCTATAGGGAAATGCAGGGTTTCCCTTTTTAGCTGATGCAGTTTATGCTACTAAAACCAGAAACACAGGTAGAGGACAAGGGTAGCTGTGCTTGGGAAAAAAAAAACTCTTTGGCTTGTAGGGAAGGCTGTCAGTGCTTACTGCCTAAAAGCCTAAGCCTAAGTGTATGTAACCTTTAACAATTGTAGCATGTTTGTCTTGTAAATATGAGGTTAAAAACAAAGAGATAGGGATACTCATGACATCACTGACTTAATATGGCCACATGGCAATATTAGAAAAATGATGTTATCGTAAGAATGCCATGTTGTCATTTTAGGTCAATGATGTCATGAGCATCCATGCCCCTTTGTTATTTGCAGGTGTGGGTTGGGGAATCTCCTATGCACAGCCCATTGGACTAGCAGGTCCAGCTCATCCCTACTGATAAGCTCTTGTCCTCCATGCCTTTGATGCACTGTTAGCAGGTAAATTGTTCTGAGGACTTCATGACCTCACTCATCTCTGTTATGGGCCAGAGGATGGGGAGGTTCCAGTATCCCTTATCTGTTTTTGTTGTCCTAATACAGTAAAGTTAGTGGGTTCTTTCATACTAGGACAAGAAGTGTTCTAATAGCAGAATCACCAGGTGAAAATAAAGGGGAATAAAAATCTAGAAAAAAAGAGAAAATGTGCAGCAACAACATCGAAGGACTGGTAAGCGGCAATATATAAAATTTTAGTTTTTTAGAGTTATGCTGAGTATACTTATACTGAAAGTCATCCAGTTGAGCAGAAACCAACCGACTTTCGGTATCTGTGTACTGCTGTTTGTTCAACAGAAGCGGGTCTAATGACTGGGTTTGGTTAAACGGTCATGCAGGAAAAACCAGCATTCAATCATCTGGGTGTCCTGTTGGGGTGGGGGGAGGAGGGAGACCCCCTATCAGAATACAATAGCTTTGTGGGAGAAATCCCTGCATACACTTCATTTATGTTGGAGCAGGGATCTGTTTTTTTTTTTTTTCGTTCAACCAGCTGGTTAGGCGAAAAACACCCAACATGTATACTCTGCTTTAAATATTCTTTAATCCACAGTCCTGCAATCTTTCTCCTTGTCTGTCTTGGTTATAGCCACTGTTCCCCCAAAGTTACACCACTTTTTGGTTTCCATTTGGTTTTGTTATTTCCCCTCTGTAATGGATCAACCAGCACCCCGACCAGGCACCTCCGTTGACAGATGCTCCAAGTGCTTCCCGAGGGCTCCAAGCACTCCACCAGACAATGTAACTACTTCAGACCCCACGAACCGCTGCAGCTTGGTTAGGGTCTCGCTGTCTCCTACCCACCCTGGACCTACGACAACGCTCCAGGTTCCCGTGGGTGAACCTCTCTTTCCCCAGAGAGTGCAGCAGAACAAGCTCTTACACAAGTTCTTATAAGAGCTTAGTGATTATCCAAGGGAGTATTGAAGACCATAGCAATCCCTTGCAGCATATTCCCCCAATAAGAGACAGGACTCTAGAACAACTTTATTTGAAGAAGAAACAGACTTATATACAGTTTTCACCCACAAGGTTACCGCCTAGGTGGACTTTGTTGAAGACTGGACAAGACATTCACAATCCAATAGGAACAGAGTTTTACACTCTCATACAGTGTACACAAAAATATACAAATACAGAGGGGTGTGATCTGAATCTCACATCAAAGTGGTGTGCTTCCATCCCAAAATTCATACAGAAAACAAGCCACGGAAGTGACCAAAATAGCCCGGGGGTACTTTAAATGAGGCACCACACTTATGTTTGTAAAGGCAAAGTGAAAGTCCATGTTGTAAATTAAAACAATTTTATTGTACAAATAACAGGAGCTGTATCCATATATTGACCCATAAAACATGTTAGACTGATCCAATAAAGCAATGAAAGATTGCCAATCTAAACATGCACATGAAAATCATAAAAACAATGCATCTTGGTATACTCTACGCATTTCGCAAAATATGATTTGCTTCTTCAGGAGTGGATGCATGTCATGCGTCTAGAAAGTAAGACAGTAGTATAAGTATTGTATATACATTATTTTGTAAATATATAGACTATATCAATATCAAGGGTATAGAGTCCATGATTGGACAATAAACTAACAAAGCTCTATACTCACAGGATCAGTCTGCTCAGAACAAATATTGGACAGTGTCCAAAAATTGTTTTACTTTACAACATGGACTTTTACTTTGCCTTTACAAACATAAGTGTGGTGCCTAATTTAAAGTCCCCCAGGGCTATTTTGGTCACTTCGGTGGCTTGTTTTCTGCAAAAATATACAATGTGGGACAATCCCCCCTCCCCCTTAGCATCCAATCCACATACCTATATACATCCCATAATAAGTTTCTCTTAAGGCAGTCAGACAGAACATTGTGAGGTCATTAACACATAACAATGAGACAGGGCAATCCACATTCCCTCCCAATACACAAACAAAAGAAAAACCTGTCTGACATTGAAAGATATGTAATATACACAGCATTTAGGAAGTACAGATTTCATGGCAAATGGGAATAGATCTTTATATTCCTATTTGGAGATATTGCTGGCAAATATGACCATCCCATCTGAAGCAATTCAAACCATTAATTATCTGTTTTTAACTTCCAGTGACGGTGAATACTGTCACACCCTCTTGTTGATATCATCACATACAATGCAAGACCAAAGGCCACCATTGCTCCAGCATTGCATGTGATGACGTAGGAGTGCCCTACCCATTCAGTGCTGGAAAGTGAAGAAACAGATCGTGTGTGTCCGCTGGAAATCAGCTGTGCTAGCTATTTCCATGTATAAGATCTTCCCCCCCCCCCCCCCCCCCAAAAACAAGCATTATTGTCTACATCAGCTGGAAAGATTGGTATTGTTATTTGTGTTATTTATTCCTAAATTTTACTTTTTGACATGGGCATTTATTGTGGCAATACTTCACCACCTGGTGAAATTATAGGGCTGTATAGGCACGATGGACTCCTAGATATGGAATTCCACTGTACACCTCTATTGGTAATGCTATTATAGTCAAACCATGGTAAAGGCTTGTGATTTACTGCTGATGTGTTTCTGATGCTTTTTTGAAGCCTCTGGGACGCAGAGTTTAAACTTTGGATTGCATTGCCTGGAGCAGTGTTCACATTTATTGTTATTTTTGCAATACATCAAACTACCTCTCTAGAAAAGGCATCATGACCAATTATGCTGTGTTTTATTCCTCCATACCCTTCACTGAACATACAGTGTGAGCACACAGTAAGTGTATTGTGAACTTGGCAAGCCATTTTCTCAAGAAATACTTAAAGTGGATGTAAAGGTAAAAGTTTTTTTTTTACCTTAATGCATTCTCTACATTTGGGTAAAAAACCTTTAATTAGTAGCTCCACTACAGCCCCCCCCCCCCCCTAAAATCTTACCTAAGCCTGATCTCGATCCAGCCTTTGGCTCCTGCTGCAGTCAGTCAAAACCTTTGAGCAGGGAGCGGGATGCAGAGTCGAGCTGGGCTGTGTGTCTGAAAACATGCAAACAGCTCAGCTCGGGATCAAGCACGCACGAGTGCCCCCATAGAAAGCAACTTCCTATGTGTGCATTGTAGGAGCGTTAGAGGGACCTGAGAAAAGCAATGTTAATTTGGTCGACTAAATTAATACTATTTTAGTTGACTAAAATACGACTAAAACTAAAAGAATTGAGATGACTAATATACGATTAAAGCTAAAATGGCATTTTAGTCAAAAGACTAAAATATGACTAAAACTAAAATGGCATTTTAGTCAAAAGACTAAGACTACAACTAAATTGAAATTTGATGTAAAAATTAACACTGCACTACCACAAAAGTATATGTAGGGAAGATCTACTAAGCAGCTAAAAGAAAAGAAAATTAAGAAAAAGGCTTTTCTTATTTTTTTTTTGTTAATATTTAATGTTGGTAATATATTCAGGTAATATGTGCAATGCCATTACAGTCAATAGAGTTTACAGTTTTTTTTTTTTGTATATTTTCAAGTTTTACTTCTGCTTGTCAAAAATCAATATATTTGTTTATGAAACTTGGTTTTATTTATAAAGATGTTAAATATCACAATTAGAGTTGAGCGAACACCTGGATGTCCGGGTTCGGCGGGTCCGGCCGAACTTGAAAAAAAAAAAGAAAAAAAAAAAAGAAAAAAAGAAAAAACTGCGCTAAATATCAAGCCCTAGTAGCAGCAACTTAAATGTGACAAACATATGAATAACAAATTATGGGAAAAAGCTGCGCTAAGTGACCTAGACCATAGATGATATGATCTAAAAATATTAATAATAAATGATATAAAAAGTCCCAGAAAATTAAAAGTCCCAAAAAAATTATAATGATGGATAAACAGCTGAAGTCCAGTCCAACAAAGCACGAATGCAATCAGTGTATATAGATACTGCTTACCAGATATAGCAGTAAGATGAGCATTACTGTGTACAGAAGCCAAGCCAAATGGAATTCTGCAGGGGACTCCTCCCAGATGGTAACCAGCTCAGAGATGTAGATCGGTGAATGTTGTAATAAAAAATGAAATAAACATAGCGTGATACTGTATAAATAATATTATCTCCCGTGTGAGCCAAGGAAATAGATGTGCACCACCACCAACACAGGCTGCTTACCAGAAGTAAGAAAAAGTGAGCAAAACGGATCTTAAGAGACAAGTTGAATGTGAGAACCACCACCGTGCTCCCAATCAAATTACCAGAAATCTGCAGGTAAATCGTGCAATATTGATCACTCTGAAAGACAGGACCACCACCAGAAATCCCTGCTTACCAGATGTCGGCAACAAATTGCATGTAACCGGTCAGGTTAAAGCTGATGTATGGCAGTCCACTAGTATGGAATAGTATGGAATAAACGCTCCCTTAACAGTGAGGCTGGTCCGCACAGATACTCCGATGTTTACATGGAATGAATGATAAGGGGAGAGCCCATAGCGTAAAACCATTTATTTAAAAAATAAGTAAAACAAAGGAATGCACTTACAAGAGTACAAATGAAATAGCGCTGAATTGGAGCCGCCGGCCAGACGGCTTCAAACACCCGCCTGAGTCTCGTCTCGTCTCGTAGAGGTGACGTCAGCACGTCGCGGCATGCTGACGTCACCTCTACGAGACGAGACGAGACTCAGGCGGGTGTTTGAAGCCGTCTGGCTGGCGGCTCCAATTCAGCGCTATTTCATTTGTACTCTTGTAAGTGCATTCCTTTGTTTTACTTATTTTTTAAATAAATGGTTTTACGCTATGGGCTCTCCCCTTATCATTCATTCCATGTAAACATCGGAGTATCTGTGCGGACCAGCCTCACTGTTAAGGGAGCGTTTATTCCATACTATTCCATACTAGTGGACTGCCATACATCAGCTTTACCCTGACCGGTTACATGCAATTTGTTGCCGACATCTGGTAAGCAGGGATTTCTGGTGGTGGTCCTGTCTTTCAGAGTGATCAATATTGCACGATTTACCTGCAGATTTCTGGTAATTTGATTGGGAGCACTGTGGTGGTTCTCACATTCAACTTGTCTCTTAAGATCCGTTTTGCTCACTTTTTCTTACTTCTGGTAAGCAGCCTGTGTTGGTGGTGGTGCACATCTATTTCCTTGGCTCACACGGGAGATAATATTATTTATGCAGTATCACGCTATGTTTATTTCATTTTTTATTACAACATTCACCGATCTACATCTCTGAGCTGGTTACCATCTGGGAGGAGTCCCCTGCAGAATTCCATTTGGCTTGGCTTCTGTACACAGTAATGCTCATCTTACTGCTATATCTGGTAAGCAGTATCTATATACACTGATTGCATTCGTGCTTTGTTGGACTGGACTTCAGCTGTTTATCCATCATTATAATTTTTTTGGGACTTTTAATTTTCTGGGACTTTTTATATCATTTATTATTAATATTTTTAGATCATATCATCTATGGTCTAGGTCACTTAGCGCAGCTTTTTCCCAGAACTTGGAAAAAAAAGTCCGTGTTCGTGACCCGGACTTAACCTGAACTTGATCCCGAACCCCATTGAAGTCAATGGTGACCCGAACTTTTGAGCACTAAAATGGCTCTAAAAAAAACATGGAAAGGGCTAGAGGGCTGCAAATGACAGCAAAGGCTTGTTAAGAGCATGGCAAGTGCTCTGCAAACAAATGTGGATAGGGAAATAACTTAAAATAACATAAAAATAAAAAAGAATCATCTTGATCTAGGAGGACGAGGCCCATATGGAGTAGGAGGTTGAGGTGGATGTGGTGGTGTAGGTGGAAGCGGCGGTGGAGGAGGACGAGGTAGCCAGCACTGGTTTTTGTTTTTAATTGTATTTCTTTTTAAATTAGGGTACACCCCAAAAGAGTCAGAAAGATCAAAAATACAACAATGGCTGGGTAAGGCCAGTATACATGTCTATTCTGCACAAGGTACGGACAAGTCCTGTGGGATCCATGCCTGGTTCATTTTAATGAACATGAGCTTGTCCACATTGACTCTGGACAGGTGGCTGCGCTTGTCTGTGATAACGCCCCCAGCCATGCTAAATACATGTTCAGGTAATACACTGGCTGCAGGGCAGGCAAGCACCTCCAAGGCATAAAGGGCAAGCTCAGGCCAGGTGCCCAATTTGGAGACCAAGAAGTTGAAGAGGGCAGACCCATCATTCAGTACGTGTATAGTACGTAAGGAACGGTAAGGAACTGTATATGGTATATGGTAAGGAACGGTGATGGCGGCGGGGGGGGGGGGCTTTTTTCCCCCTTCTGAGTTGAGTCTGGCCTTGGAAAAGATATGTGTCCCTGGTTGTGGGCTGGGCTCTCCCAAAGCTGTCTAAGTTCTGAGGCCTTCTGGTAGGGACGGTGCTGCACTGGTCTTGCCAGGGACCGGGATTCTGAAAAGCCTGTGGTGTATGTGCCCCTGGAGTGGCAGTCCAGGGGTGCCATAATTCACGGTGGATGGCAACACTATGAGTATGGCACCAAGGACACTGCACTTCCTACACACTTTTTCACACCTGTCTCTAGGGTCTGGCCTTTTGGTCAGGAGTCAGGACCAGAGGAATTTTTTATTCCTGGCCAAAGGGCCTGCCATAGCATTGCAACGTGGCACTAACCTTGTACTTCTCCACTATCCCTTTCCCCACTTTTATGTGTTGTGTGCCTCACGTTTTGTGTTTTTTATTGTGGCGGTACACTTTATTTTGCACAGCGTGATTAGTAGGGTGTAGGTCCTTGGGCCTGTCCCTGAAAGTCTTGAGAGGGGGTGGATATGACCTTCTGGCTTGGTTCGCCCTCTCTCATGGGGTCTCTCTTCGGGAGAGCCCCACCTAGTACTTTGGGTGGTCTGTTTCAGCAGACCTCCTAAAGAACGGGGCTGCCTGGTTTCGGCCAGGTTAGCCAGTGTAAGTACCCCAGTCCCTGTCAGCAGCCTTGCTCCCCGGGGGATCAGGGTCAGGGACCATGTGTACACCCTGTGCACTTTTTGTGTTTCACTTTTTTGGTGTGCACTTTTTTATGCACCCACCTGGTGATAGTCTGAGTGTGTTCACACACCACGGGCTAAAAAAAAACAAAAAAACAGCTGGTGTTCCTGGTTGTTGTGGCGTGCCGACAAAGCTTTTCCACATTTAATACATGCTAACCCTGCCTTCTGAGGTGCTGGCGGTAACCTGGCTCCTCCTCCGCTGCCTTCACCTTGTGCTTCCACTGTGCCCCCGCTGTCAGGTGGGAATGCCACCAGCATCGCTTCTCGACCTTTTGGCTAAGATCAAGTGTAGTATCTGTTGTTATCAGTTAAGTCAGTAATCAGTAAAACTGCCTGCTGTCGTTTACCCCTGGCTGTGCTGAAGTTGGTGGTGAAGGTGTTACGCTGACCGGATGCGGAGGCGGTGTATCTCACAGTAACATATGCAGACTAGGCCGCAATTTCATATTTTTTCCCTAAATGGGTGTTTATTGAATAGCAGAATAGAACAACAGTATCCAAAGGGTGTATCTCACACGTACAGCTACAGACTAGGCCGCAATTTTATATTTTTTCCCTAAATGGGTGTTTATTGAATAGCGGCATAGAACAACAGTATACAAAGGGTGTATCTCACAGTAGCATATGCAGGCTAGGCCACAATTTCATTATTTTTCCCTAAATGGGTGTTTATTGAATAGCAGAATAGAACAACAGTATCCAAAGGGTGTATTTCACACGTACAGCTACCGACTAGGCCGCAATTTAATATTTTTTCCCTAAATGGGTGTTTATTGAATAGCGGCATAGAACAACAGTATACAAAGGGCGTATCTCACAGTAACATATGCAGACTAGGCCGCAATTTAATTTTTTTCCCTAAATGGGTGTTTATTGAATAGCGGAATAGAACAACAGTATCCAAAGGGTGTATCTCATAGTAACGTATGAATGAAAAATGTTTATTTTTCCCTTTAATTGGTGATTTTTGAAGAGCAGATTAGAACACAGCAGTGTCTAAAGGCTTTATCTCACAGTAACATATAAAGGAAAAAATTTAAAAAAAAATGTTCCCTTAAAATTGGTGATTTTTGAATAGCAGATTAGAACACAGCAGTGTCTAACAGCTTTATCTCACAGTAACCTATATAAAGGAAAAACTGAAAAAAAAAAATGTTTTCCCTTTAAATTGGTGATTTTTGAATAGCAGATTAGAACAGCACCGTGTGTAAAGGCTGTATGTCACACTAACGTATGAATGAAAAAACTGAAAAATAATTATTTTTCCCTTAAATTGGGGATTTTTGAATAGCAGATTAGAACACAGCAGTATCTATACGCTGCATGTCACAGTAAAGTATGAATAAAAAAACTGAAATATAATTATTTTTCCCTTAAATTGTTGATTTTTGAATAGCACAGTAGAACACAGCAGTATCTAAACGCTGTATGTCACAGTAAAATATGAAGGAAAAAACGTTTTTTTTTTTTTAATCCAGATTAAGCAGATACATATGCCCTGAGCTTGCATTAAATGCCCGCTGCACGCCGCACGCCACCCACCTAACAGACTGATAAAAGTTTTTTTTTTTCTCCCTCCTCCTCACTGGGCTCAGGTCAGGGCAAAAAGATTGTGCACTGCACCCCCACAATAAAATCGATGTAGATCGCTGTCTGATTAAAGAACATTCTTCTGTCCTGTGTCCTATTCTTTCCCTGAAAGCAATCTCCAGCCTGCCCCTACAATAATCTCCTATCTCTCCCTCAAATAAGCAGCAGCAGGAACCTGTCCCTACAGTAGTTAGAGCAGAGTGACGTGCGGCGCTACGTGACTCCAGCTTATATAGAGGCTGGGTCACATGCTGCACTGGCCAATCACAGCCATGCCATTAGTAGGCATGGCTGTGATGGCTTCTAAGGGCACACTAGTTAAACGCTTGTTGATTGGCTGCCCTGCAGCTGTTGAAATCGCGCCATTAAAACCGCGCCAAAACATGAAATAAATGAACGAACAACGGACTGTATCCTGAATATACAGTAAAATGTTCGGGTCCGTGTCCGGGTACCAAAAACCCAAAAGTCCGGTACAATCCCGAACAATACAGTCTGCGTTCACTCAAACCTAATCACAATGGCTAAATCTGTGTCTGTAGTGCATGTTCAACCCTTAATACCAGAAATAATAACATGTTATTCGATTTTTAATCCAGAAGGATATAATGAGTTTAGCAATTCTAAAGAAATGCTTAAATAATGCATTAAAATTTAACTAAACCCATTAACTTTTAGACTACTAAAATGTACTGGAGATTTTTGTCGACTGAAATACGACTAAAACTAAAACAATTCAGATGACTAAAATACGACTGAAACTAAAATGAGAATTTAGTCAAAAGACTAAAATACAACTAAAACTAAAATGGCATTTTAGTCAAAAGACTAAAACTAAATCAAAATTTGATATCAAAATTAACACTGGAGCAGAGGAGGATCGGAACTGCTCTGTGCAAAACACAGAGCAGGTAAATCTGACATGTTTATTATTTTAATAAAATTAATAAAGCTTTACAATCAGTTTAAAGTGTATGGCAGGGCAACTTAAATAAAATAAATAAATAAAATCCTTTGCAGTACATCTCTGCAATACATGCACATTTTCTTATGTTTTATTCCTTTAAAGACCTTTGCAAGTACAGAAAAATACCTGTTAATCTGCCAGAAAGGCAATTGGCTCCTAAGTTCTGTTGTGGGCTGACAACACACAGCATTTTTGTCACCTCAGTGGTGTTAACCCTGTCTTTTGCTAAACTACTGAATCCTCCCTCCCATCTCTACAACATAGACACTAATTATTCTGTTGGTCAAATAAGAACTAAGGGGGCTAACTTGACCTCTTGATATAGCACAGGAAGTGCACACAGGACAGTTTTGAATTTCTGACATGATGAGCAGGTATTTTTGCACGTATCAAACATATCTAAAAAAAAAAATTTAATGATATAATTACCAGGCCAAAAGGGAGGACATAAAAAAAAGTGTTAGTTCACCTTATTTTTAATGAAAAAATTAAAAGGTGAACACCATACACCCGAGACAGAAGAATGGGATTTCAAATCCCTAGGCCACTAAATGGGCTGCATGGGAACTGACAGCTTGGCACCCACAGAGTTAAGTGCAGCGGCGACTGGAATGGGGGGGGGGGGTAAAGTTGTATGGTGTTAATTCACTTTTTCATTTTTATTAACAGATGAACTAACACTTTTTAAAGTGACTCTCACTTCTCAAAAAAATCCAAAGAATGGTCCCTGCAATAGGAGCCTCTGAAAACTTACTGTGATGGTACTCACCATCACTGGGAGTGAAAGACAGATAATTAATGGTTTGGATTGCTTTAAATGTGTTCTGTGTTTACACTTATGATAATATGTATTGAACTTCAATGTCAGAGACAGGCTCTCCCTATTGTTTGTGTATTGAGGAGGATGTGTATTCTGTTAAGCCTGTCTGTCCCATTGTTAATTGTTAATGAACTCACATATTGTTTCTTTCCAGATGGCTAGATAATTAGTTCAGGTTAATTATATAATTTCATCTGCATATGATAATCTGCATATGATAATGTAATCAGGCCACCCCTGACCTGTTTGTGGTAATCTGATCAGGAGGGGGATGTCCATGTTGTATATAAACTGTGTACATTGCTCAATAAAGGAGAAGGTTCCAAAATGTATACAAGCTAAGTTGTCTACTGGCTTTGTATGGGGGTGGCCGGAATATTTGATATCTATGTTCCAGACTGAAGGATGCCGTATACTGACTTAAGCCCACAAACACAGTGTGGGTCATGATTCCATTACAGTTACCTCTCAGATAGATGAAGAGTCCAAAGTCTGCTGTGTTTAATGAATACCGTCCCTCGGCCAATTTCTTCAACATTCAATACTTCTGGAAATGTTGAATGCGCTGTGTCTTGATGCCAGCTCTGATGTCACTATAGAATTCAATAGTGACCTAAGAGGCTGGTGGGAGGAACCCCTGAGTAGTGATCAACCGATATTGTTTTTTTATTGCATATCGGTATCGGCCAATATCTGCCGATATTTTCGGACATTAAAAAAAAAATTGTTTTTTTAATTTATTTTTATTTTTTACAGGTACTCTTTTGGAGTGATCTGGGGGTCTAAAAGACCCCAAACCCCTCCTCTGTACTTAAAAACATTCAAAACACCAAGTTTGGCTGTTTTGAATACTGTAATTTTTTTTCATCTGGCGCCAGTGAAGTCATGACATGACTTCCGGGTTTTTACATGGAGACCCGATCAGAGCCAAATGCGGCTTTGATCGGGTCTTCGGCGACTGTGCAGGTAGGATGCCCGGGTCTCCGCCCGGAAGGCAGTGGGATAGGAGGGGGGACATCCCCTCCCGCTGACATCCCCTCCTACTGACATCCCCTCCCGCTCCTTGTAATGACAGCTGAGCGGCTTCTCAGCCACATCGGTTGTCATTACAAGACAGCCAACCGTCCGCTATGGACGCCGCTACTGGAGTGATGCCTCTAGCTGCAGGTTTTGACCCGGTGCAGCACTTTCGCGAAATATCAGCAATATCGGTAACCTCAGGGGCCGATTCCGATATATCGGGGAAAGTGCAGATTGTCCCTCGATATATTGGCTTTGCCGATAAACGGTCGATCCATACCCCTGAGTGCAGTCAGGGACCAGGCATCCAACTCACTTAAGCCTCGTACACACTAGTATTTGTTTTTCGTTCAACTCAGCAGGGCTAAACGAAAAAAACCTGAAAGTTCTACTGCAGGGACCATTGTTTGCATTTTTTTTTTTTT
The DNA here is from genome assembly GCF_965119305.1 of Pelophylax lessonae. Lineage (NCBI taxonomy): Eukaryota > Metazoa > Chordata > Amphibia > Anura > Ranidae > Pelophylax > Pelophylax lessonae. The sequence goes on along the minus strand of NC_138777.1, from coordinate 79,432,270 downwards.
TTTTTTTTTAGGAATATGTAAAATAGCTTTAAAAACATACATTATGAATTAGGCTTGCCTAAAGACTAAGTTTAAAGCAGTAATAAAGTCATTATTTAAAATAAAAAATGTGGTCCCTCTGCAGGTTTTAAAGCGGTAGTATACCGCTTTTTTCCACTTTTAACTACAGGTAAGCCTATAATAAGGCTTACCTGTAGGTACAATTAATATCTCCTAAACCGGTTTAGGAGATATTTGCACTGCATGCAGCCGCTCATGCGAGCGGCGCATGTGCTCTGAAGGTCCGGTGGACCTTCACCTTTCCTTGCCGGGAGCTTGCCAGAAAATGACTCCTGCGTGCATGCGCAGGAGTGATGTCATCGCGGCTCCGGCCAATCAGAGCGCCGGAGCCACCGAACCTGGAAGAGATGCCGAGGGATCATGTCAGCTCCCACAGCGGTGTCCGGGGGGTCCGTGTCGGGGCTTCATTCTAAGGTAAGTAATTATTTGTCTTGCAGGGTTATTTTTCTTTTTTTTTTAGGTTTACAACCGCTTTAAGTCATAATGTACTAGTATGCAGTGCGTACTAGTACATTATAACAAATGTGCTTGCAAATGGAGCCCAGCAAATGAAGCCCTTCAGTGCATGGCTGTCATGGTTCCTCTCGCGCTTCTGCATTTCGTATCTTTGGTCCTTCAAATGGCTGGGATTTGGTGACATCACTCCTGCGCATGCACATGGGAGTCATATTGCTGCAGCCCACAGAGCAGGCCATAAATGTGATCTGAGCTGCACGTGCGGGGGGGGGGGGGACATTTAGAACTGAAGAGGCCACTAGGGTCTCTTCTATTATAAAAACCCTGTTTGGCAGTTGATTTTAAAGATAATGACTTTACTACCTCTTTAAGTTATTAGAAAAACATCAGCACAAGGGACGGTACTTACATTTAAAGTGTAATTTCAGTCAAAACCTAAACTACTCCCACCCCATTCCAAGCCTATTTCATTCTCCCTGTGAAAGGAAAGACATCTACACTAATATTCTGAAATCGCTCCAATCTGGTCACATAATTGGGTCCCAGCTCTAACTTCAGTGTAGATCAAAGGAAAACCGACAACGGATGCCACATAGTAAGCCTATGAGTGACATCATTGCACGGGCTCTGCAGCTGCTGTGACTGCTCTCTCCTGTGCACTAAAGCTACCGCTGGGGAGACATCATTTGACCGAACGGGAGCGATTTCATAATAGATAAGTATACAGCTCTTTCCTTATACAGGGTAGATAGAAAAGGCTTAGAATGGGGGTTGGAGTAGATTTAAGCTTGATTAGGTTTTGACTGGAATTACACTTTCTTCTGAATTGTAAGTTGTGCTGAAGCTGGCTGCCAAAATTGAAATTCTCTGCCCTCCTGCTATACCCCACATCTGTAATCTTTCGGTGCTGCAGGGGTTAATAGAGCTAAAGAACCAATCACAGGCATTCATTAAGGGCCTGACTATGCCCACCCTTTCCATAGTCCCCTTTTTTCATAGAAGCTGTGCTATAGCCCCCATGAATGAAAAACTATTTATGAATAAAGGGCAGGCAAATGATCGAAATGTTCACCTCCTCCATAGACATGTGCAGGACAGAAAGATTGTTTTGTTTAGTTTCAGATAAATTGGTTATGTTACTAATTTCCTTTTGTAGATTCATTTCAGAATTCGTTTAGTTTAGTTTATTCGTTTTCCAAGGAATCCCAATTTTTCAGAATAATTACAATTCGAACCAGTCAAACATTTATCAATCAATCCGAATTCTGTGTCAAGAATAGCTGGTTGTTAAGGACTGGGCCAGAAAACTGGCCAGTGCATCCTTAATAACCGATGACTCATCAGCTGTCAACAGGCTTCCCCACTGACAGCTGAAATGTACAGAAAAGAATAAAGGCAATAAAAAATAAAGACAATGGCCTCTTCCCCATAACCCTGGCCAGTAGTCATGGGGGTCTGCGGGTGGGAGCTTATCGGAATCAGGAAGGGGGCCCCCAAAATCCCAGCCCCCCCCCTACAATGTACCTCATACTCATTTACATAGGGACCGGGATCTTGGGGCCCCCTTGTTAAAGGGGGCTTCCAGATTCTGATAAGTCCCTGCCCTGTCCAGTGGTTGTGGGGAACAGGCCCTTGTCCTCATCAATATGGGGACACGGTGCTTTGGGGGGCAGAGCCCCCCTGCCCCAAAGCACCCCACCTATGTTGGGGGAATGTGGCCTGGTATGGTTCAGGAGAGGGGAGGGGCACGTTTTCATGCCTGCTCCTTATCAACCAGCTATTCTTCACAGAGTATTGAGTTGATCGATAAATTGTAAACCAATTCGGATTCAAATCATTTTGAAAATTTGGAATTAGTTAGAATTTGAATAAAGGAAATAAAACTAATTTTAACAAAATTTGTTACTTTTGTTTTTCGGAAATTCTCATACATCTGAATCTCTGAATAATCAAAAATTCATCCGAATTTAATTTCGGATCGAAACTAATTGCACATGTCTACTCCTCCATTCATAGATCACTTGGGTTTTAATGGAGGGTACTGAGGGCAGCTGTGCAATAGGTTTTTGCTACCATCAGACAAACTGCTAGGAGGCAGGAGCAGGAGCATGGCTTCCTGGGCTCTCTGTGTGTCTAAGGATGAACACTGCACCCATCGAAATTAGTTACATTACGTATCTACTGTATATAGAAGTATGTCCTTCGATGTTTAGTCTTCACTGCAGGGCTGCCCTGTCCTCTTCCTGAGGTTGAACTTCTGATGCTGTTGGGGGTTAACAGCTTGAGGTTTCCGGGCTCGGCTGGTCTGGGCTTATTTGACGAGGACGCCCCCCTTTCCTGTCCTCTCCTCCATTGACAACATTTCTTCCACTAGTTACACTGCCTCTTACACTATCTGTGACTGGGGAGTAAATCCTGTGAATGAACAGAGTCACTTCCATTCACAGATCTTTTGAGCAGCACTGGAAGAGAGGGCAGGAGGCAGTGTTCCCATAGTGCAGCTGAGCCTGGAAACTTGAGACTCTTAACCCCTACAGCATCGGAAAATCAGCAGCAGGAAGAGGACAGGACAGCCCTGCAGTGATGATTTCTACAGAATTCAGCTGCCTGAACATTGTGGGACATACTTCATTCCAGGTAAGTAAAGTAACTGTAACGCTACCCCTGCAGGAGCTGCTTAAATAATTATGCCCGGGTCTTCCACTGATTAATCCACAGCCAGTCACAATGTATTTTCACACTGCCAGGTGCACACACTCTTCCACGCGTTGTCTCCAATAACCAGTCTAGGGGATGTGTTTTTCTGTTTTATTTGGAGAACTTGGATAGGAGAAGGGATTTAGTAGGATACTCCAAATTAACTATTCACATGTAAGGACAACTTCTTCAATAGAACTGTGTAGCAGGCTGTCAGTAGCACTATGCAACAGGCTGTACATAACAAAGCAAGTCCCTTCGTAGCTGAATGAATCTAGTGGACTTTGCTTCTTCAACACACTAGCCAGTGTCCCCTTTAGCTAACACCCAGTATGCTGACTTCTAGCACAAAGAGGGGGATTTTAGCAACAACAGTCTCTAGGATCCCTTTAGGGGGTCTGTACTCACAATACTCTGACCACGGGTCACCTTCCTCAGTGATACCAGACAGGACCTGTGGACATCCTCCCTCAGTCAGCTTGCAAGGGAACCATGAGTTTCCTCTTCAGTTTTTCATGCCCTCAGGTCTCCTACCTGAGGCCACAAGGCAGCCTGTGCTGGGGAGAGGCAGCAGCCCTCTCCCCACCTGGACCTCTCCCTGTAGAGGTGGACTGGACTGGACCACAAGCGCAATGTGCTCCTAAGGTATAAATACAGTCACCCAGCATGCCCTCGGGCACATCCCCTTACAATTGGCCAGGGCTGTACAGACATCCATGCTCTCATCTGCCAGATTTCCACCCATGATCCAGCATACTCCATTGCTACTGGATCAGTGTGAAACATCAAGACAGCATTAGCAGCACCAGAGCACACTGAGCAGCCTCTGCTAAACAATCACAGCTCTCTGTTAAGCAGACAGCACATAACTTTGCCTGGCTGTCTCCCTGTTGGGCAGAGAAACCAAAAACCATATACACTCACTCTAGCACCTAAACAAGAGGGCGTTACATAACTAAAACTGTAGAGAAAAAAAATGTTAGGAAAACCTTAGCTTTAATATCACTTTAAGGTAAACTGAGTAAACGTTCTGATTTTAGCACAGTTGCTGTGTTTATATGATAGAATCAGTGGCTCAGTTATTGCTTTCACTTGTTGACTTGAATTGCTCTTTAACATTTTAAACACTTACAAATGTGCATCCATCTGGAAGTCCCTGAGGGCTGGATTTCAAATACAAACTCCACAGATTATTTCTATTTGCAAGATATCCCTCAAATTGAATTACTGTTTCTAAATGGGGCTCGTAATTTAAGGTATCCAGGGAGAAACGCATGACTGTTAGCAGATAGATGATCAGATAGATGATTGGACTGTCTGTGGTGGACTGAATTCGGTGAGGACACCCATGGGGGGGCAAGTTGATTCATAAGGTTGGATAGCATTAGTAGGTCATGGATTGTCTACATTTATTGCCTCTAATTGCTTTTAACATTGCTTTGTATTGCATTTTTCTGGACGCAGCTTTTCCTATTCAATCACATTCCATCTGCTTTTTTATCTTGGTTTGCTGTCTATAGGAACATATAATACACGCAGAGCATGCATTTACAATGCTTTTGACATGCATTTGAGGTCCCTAGACCACGATGACCTTGTAAGATCAAACACATTTTATGTACAAATGACAACTGTTCATTACATGCATCACATGTCTAAAGCAATACAGATGTATCTTAAACACATTCATGTTTGTCTGAAAGCATGTATTCAATGCTTGCTTCTGACGCAAGTCTTCTCAAACCCTTAGGGTAACTGCAAACTCTGCACACAGTTAGAATGCACTTTCTTAGCATTTACATTTGAGCTTGTTTGCTTGAGAAAATTCAAGAGACCATGTCACCAAATGAAAAACAAAAATTGCAGGTAACAGCACAGAAAGCTCAAGTATATAAAATTTTTGTTTGTAATGTTATTTCATTCTCTAAATGAGTATCTAAGTACTTTCTGTGCTGGCCCAGCTCCTCCACCCCTCCTCTGCCTACATATAATTTATTTAGTGTCTGGAAGGTTACATGATTAATTAAGACAGCAGAGTTGTATAAAGTACTCGAAACCCATACTTGAGTAAAAGTACAAGTGCTCGATCAAAAAGTGACTTGAGTAGAAGTGGAAGTGCTCAATCAAAAAGTGACTTGAGTAGAAGTACTAAAGTATTCAACATTTTTTTGTACTTAAGTATTGCAAGTAGTTTTTTTTTTTAATTTTGCTACTCAAGTACTGAAAGTAAATGTACCAGTAGTTTTGAAAAAAAATTGCTACTCAAGTACTGAAAGTAAAAGTACAAGTACTGTGTTATGTAGGTATTAAAGAAAGAAGTCAAATGTTTGAACATCATATTGTTTTTTATTATTTCAAATGCAGCTTTTATTTATGCATACAGTAGCATTTATTTTCGTATGCGCTGATAATACACATGTTTTGAGCTTCATGAAACCTGCCATCTACTGTTCTGGCAGTGGTAATTTTTATAATAGTAACAAGTAACTATGCAGCACACAAAAAAAATATCGGAGTAGAAGTATTGAAATCATCGAAAAAATGTAGTGAAGTAAAAGTGGAAGAAGGAGAAAAAAATTCTACTCTAGGAAAGTACAGATACCGCCTTTCGGTACTTAAGTACAGTAGTGAAGTAGTTCTACTTAATTACTATACATCTCTCTAAGACAGCAATGTTTATTATTTAACTAATCGATAAATGAGAGTTCCGCTAGCCTTACAGCGTGTTAATCACCGTGAAATAAAATAAAAATACCCACACTGACATAATTAATTTTCTGAATCTGTTTATTCTCTGTAGAGATTTTTAACACAATTAAATTATCAATGAAAGCACAGAAACTGTAGCAATAAAATACATAACAATTTATTCACTGTCAAGTCACTAACCATCATATATCTGTAGATACTATACAGTAAACCCCCGCTCCATCGTGGTTCAGTTTTTGCGGTCCCGGTATATTGCGGTTTTTTTTGTAATGTTATTTTACTATATAAATCATTAAAAATGAAATATTTTTGTGTTTTCCATAGCTCTTGCTATGTCTCTCAGTATCTTTTATGTGTTTAAATGAGTTTCTATTGTTTTAAAAGTGTGTTTAAAGACCTTCAAATGCTTTTACACGTACAGTGACAGTAAAAAAAACATGCCTACAATGCATTTTAATAGAGTTTTTCTATTTCGCTGATTTTCACTTTTCGCGGCTGGGTCCGGAACGTAACCACAGATCAGGAGAAGATGGAACCGCTCCGGTGATACAACAATCCCAAAGACATCCAAATCAGGTGCAGGCAAGGATCCGCCAACCAGTGGTTACGACTAAGCGGACATTTTCCGTGAAACGCGTCAACCGCTGTGCACCTTTCCCGTGTCTCTGGCTATTATGGATATACCTTGAAATGTTTTTATTACTTTTTGGATACAGATAAACAGATTTTATTTACCTTTCATCTACAACTTGGAGTGCGGCTTTTTCTCCCTACATATCTCCGGAACGTAACCCCCGCAATGGAGGGGGGTTTTACTATATATATATATATATATATATATATATATATATATATATATATATATATATGTGTATATACAGTATATATATATATATATATATATATATATATATATATATATGATTTATTGTATAACTTAGGCACATTTATTTTAATATTACCTAAAGTGGATGTAATCCCCATTCATGAAATTTGACCTGGGCACATATATCTGTAGTGTTTACTTATTTCTCTCCAAAGCCCTAAGTCCCTTGTCTTTCTGCTGCTCTGTTCCTTTGTTATCAGCATGATAACTTCTGACAAGTTCTCCAACACAGGAGATAAAAGCAGCTGGAAATTTGTGACGGGGGTGGGTGCATAGAAATAGATTAGCAGAGAGCTGGTCTATTCACAGCACAGCTCTGCATGTTTCTTTCTTCCTTTGCCTATGTGGAGGGGGGGGTTGTGCATTTCATCCAATCAGCTGTCACGCAGTGTATGCCAAGACTCCACACTCAGTGCTGGAACAGGAAGAAAATTTTTGGAACATGATGTTCATTTTCTAAACAGTGTAGAAAGCTGAAGACAGCAGATATACAAATACAACTTATGTAGAGAGATTTGTTTCATCTCTGTGTATCACCCGAGGCTGTTCACTTCACTGGGTATATGTGAGGGTTTACATCCACTTTAACTGCGGTAATATTTAGTATAAGTAAAGGTTTAGGCATAGGAACTTAGGATGACTTTGATCATCTATTTTTCATTCAGAAGGTACCATCACTACTGTCTCAGCAACAAGCTATTAGACTATACTGGCAGACAACACGGTCTGCCCAATCAGATCCTCCCCTTGGACTCTTCTGCAGCAAAATACAAGGCTTCAATCTATGCTGATCTTACACTGATAACAGGTTGACTTAATTACCTGATTAATGAGGAGATGAATATACCTGCGAACAGGATTTAATGCCAAAACCTAAACCAAGAAATCATAAAATACACATACAGTTAAGCCTGGTACACATGGTGAGAATCTTGGATGAAAGATCATCCGTTTTTTGTTTTTGCATGCTAGTCTCATATTGAAAACAAATTCTCGTAAGACAGATTACACCTTTGCGATGATGTAATGTATTGTATTGTAATGTATTCTTTCATTTCAAAGAATGAACGGTCTTGGTTACATTTTTAAAGATGAACACTGTACTGATTAAACTAAAATCATTCGTTCTGTTATTGTACAAGAAAAGTTTTTGTGCTTGTCTCTTCGAATAATTTTGCATGAACTGACATCATCCGCTCGTGAAAGCTGGGTATTAACGATCAGAAGCAGTGTTTTTCATTTAATTTTCTCATCGTGTGTACTAGGCATTCGGATGTGGGAGGAAAATTTTGCAAACTAGTTCTTAAATTATACTTTACCAATAGAGATATTTGTGAAGGCTTATGAAAGCACAAATGGGGATTCGCAAGGCCACTTATCTGATGACCTGTAGGGTATGTGCAGAGGGCTTTCAAGGAGTTTGATCGACGAAGCCTTAGATCAAGGTAGTGTAATGTTCAAGACAGAGTCTATTTGGCAGAGTCAGGGATCGAGATGATGAACTGTAGAGAGTGATAATGATAATTATGATCAATGAAGATAGTTTTTGAGATGGCTAATGATTGATGGAGTGTGGTACCTTTCCTCTCTGAACTTTCCCTTTTTATTTCCAAAATTCCCTCATTTAAGGACTAGCCTAGAGGGTATAGTTCAGAATATTTACCTACATCTGATTAGAAGGTACTTAACCCAATGTTTGTTTAGGCGTTGACTGTACCTGTCCACCAGATGGTGATCTAACACTAGGAATTCCTATTTATGTCTGGAAATAAAATTGGATTTTCAATTCAACCCTATATGGGAACATACATTTTAATCCTGCGTTAATCTAAATATGTTATTCTACATTATTGTGTCATTTTTTTAATTTCTTGGTGTGGATAATATTATTTGTATATTAATAGTAAATGTACTATAATTTTATGAATGTGATATTTTATAAAGACGTGTGATTTATCCAGAGGTCAATTTTGAGGTAGTACATATCAATCCTTTAAGGATATTTGGGTAATATCCTAGCCACATTTTCCTTTTTCACTTCTGAATAATATATATTATTAAAGCACTTATATTTTTATTTCTGAATATTATGATAATACATACACATAGTACCATATTTCTTGTCATCGTTTAGTCATTTTTTTACATTAATTTTGTCTTACATACCATAATTATTCATCATATGCATTTACAACACCATGACCTACAATTTTAACCCATTATATAAAACCCTTGCCAAACAATCCCCCCCCCCCTCAAGAAAAAAATCAAGAATCAAACCAGAGGCGTAACTAGAACCTTCAGGGCCCCGGTGCAAAAAACCATGAAGGACCCTTCCCTTCAAGCCTGGGGCTATTCCCACTGATCCTGGGGCCCTTTACTCTAATTGCGGGACCCTTTAACAAGTTCTGCATTGGGCTCCCTTCCTGCCATCTTGGGGCATCCCCACGGTCGTGGAATGCCAGGGCCCAGTCGCAAGTGTGACCTTTGCAATCCTATCACTTATCATTTTATTTAGTTTTTTTACAATGTCACTGACTATCACTCTGTCCATTCAGAAAAGGAAGGAGCTGGTATATTACATTTACCGACCCTTCCTGGTTCTCTATTGTGACACATGCCCTGCAGCAGCCGGCAGGAGAGGGAAGGGAGCACAGTGGGGGGCAGCATAGTAGGGGGAGGGGGGGGACCTGGGGAGCACACAGGGGCCCAGAGACAGCAGAACACAAGTGAAATGGATAGGAGGAGTGGCGAGGGCAGCATACAAAGGAACAATCTCCTCCATTTTCCTGCAGCTACAGGAGGAAAAAGGAGGACAGTGATTTCTCTACATGCTGCCCTCGCCCCCCCCACTCCTCCTATCCAGGTGTACAGGGGGAGCCGCACAGGCCCCCTGGAGCATGGGGCCCCGTTGCAATTGCAACCCCTGTAGTTACGCCCCTGAATCAAACTACAATTAAACCTCTCCCCCTGGGTCACATTATTCTTCTAATTTATTTAATTTACAGTACCTCAAACTCTCTCTTGCCTCTTTTCCCTCATTCTTTCCGCCTATCAACCCTGCATACTTATCCATTTTTTTAAAACTCAAACCACCTCTCCCAGGTCTTTAAAATTTTTTCCATTAAGTCCTCACTAGAATTATATCATTCTTCCATGGTACACATAGATTCCACCCTAATCAACCAATTTCCCTTAGATGAAACTTCTTGCCAGCCCCAGAACTTTGGAATCAGTCCTTTGGCTGCATTAAATAAATGGGAAATAAGTGATTTCCTGTACTGTGCTTCCAAATTCACTGTTCAATGAAACAAGCACTTTCAGAATAAAAGTCCCACTTTCGTTACACCCTTTCCAACATAATTGTGACTTTCCTGCTTGGTATTTATGTGCCCTAACTGGTGTGATATACCATCTTGCTAAACATTTATAATTTATCTCTACAGTGTGTGTGTCTACTGAAGAAACATGTGCCAGCTTCAGTACCTTTTTTCTTTGTTGCTCGTTCAATGGGGGTATTCCCATGCAAAGACCACTATATCTCCACAACGAATAGGGCATTCATGGAGGGGCAATGTCCGCAAAAAAAGTTCTCTGCCCCCCTGCTCATATCACTGTTTGGGTTACTTGTGCGCATATCTCCGTTGTGGAGATATAATGATCTAAGCTCTCTATTTTGACCAATAGCCAGGCATATTTGCAGTGGACAATGTTTATTGGTATTAATATGACATTTGATATGAGTTTTTAGACATTTTATTGTCAGAAATAAAATTTCCTATTTTACTATATATGAATGTATCTGCATGATCACTGGAGGGGTATTTAAAGTCATACCATTTACTTTGTTGTGCTATATACTTTGTGGAGATATAGTTGTCCTTGCATGGAAATACCCCCCGATCTCTGTGGGTTATGGAATAGGTTGACACATTGGCGGGCGATAGAATCTTTATGACAATTGGTGGTACCCTATACATCCCTGAAGAAGGGACTGATCTAATAAATCTCGAAACACGTTGGATACCCGATTCCATTAAGCAAGCGACTATGCGGAATCCTAGAGCTACACAATGCAATGGTTTTGGGAAGTACCACTCAACATGTATTTTTTTAATTGATGTCAACCATACATAAGCTAATTGTGGCCAATTGTGGCCGTTTTGTGGTTTTAAATTTAGAATTTTTTATTTTTTTACTTAATTCAATATTAAAGATGAACATTTGAATAAAATATGGTTTTCTTTAGTTGGTTTGGTTGCTTTCAAAATCCCATAGAGGTTGATTGAATTTTATGATTTGTGATTAGGGATGGTGGCAACTTTTTCCTACAACAGGGTGAACAAAATTAACAAATAGCACAGACCGTTTAACCCTTTCAGATCATGGCATGCACATTTTGGGAATCAACTGATCCTGATACAAAAAAAAGCTTCAAAGTATTTGACCTGAAACATTCAATTTTTCATTCATAGAAATATTTGACATAATTATATGTATCACATGGTGCTTGAAGCCATGCCTTTTTCCGATCGCTTTGTATAGCTGCTGCACTACATATATTATTTTAGAAATGGTTAGATGGGTAGCTGCTGTGAATGTTCCAAGCTTTTACGTCTCAAGTTATTTAAGTGTCTGAAAATACTGGTGTATTTTTAGTCAATATATTAGCATGTACGTGATTTTCACCCCAGTATAATGCGTGGTCGGTCAGGACCCTTTGTTTCCGTGGTAACAGGAAATCCTTCCTTAATACAATTTGGTACACCTACCTCCTAAATGAAACTCCGAGATGGTGTGAGAGTGAAGAGAAGATTGGAATAGCTGTGTGACAGAACCATTTAATCTTACATATAATAGCCATCTCGTGTATACCCCACTGACAAATGCTTGCGTACATACAACTATTATTAGCATAAAGTCTGCAGAGCGCACTGCACTCCTCTTCACCTGCAATCTGCATAGCACCAGCCATCAGAAGTGACTGAAGCATGACATTTGACTGACATCTGACATCATTTGGCCATATAAGGTCATTTCTATGAAAAAGGAGATACCTGTCCTTCATCGGGCTGAGTATTTATGTTCACTCTTAATTTAGTCAAAAGTAAAAAGACTATTTGATCTTCTGTGGAGAAAAGGGAGTGATTCATATACTCTTAACTCTGATCAGATTAATATTTATTTTTCATTTTTGATTAGAGAGGGAAAGAATTAAATTGTACGCATAGCGAGAACTTTATTTTTCAGTTTTGAACAGAGCAGGGGATGGTAAACACCTTTGTAAGGTTTTTTTTTTTTTGCCCTCTGTTTACAGTTGGGGATATTTCCCTTCACTTTCTGCCCCAGAGGTACAACTGGAAGTTAGTGGAGATCTCCCTTAAGGCCCCTTTCACACAGGTGGACCGTTCAGATCCACCTGTCAGTTTTTTTGGCGGATCTAAACGGTCACCACATGCATCTCAATGGGGCATCGGATGTCGGAGGAGACATGTCCGCTGACATCCGATCCGTCAAATCTGGACGGATGGAAACCCTATTTTCCATCCGTCCAGCGGATTGGATGAGAACGGACTAACGGTCCGTTCCCATCTGATTCCCCCATAGAGATGCATGGGGACCTGACAGCTCTGTCTACGCACACAGCGCGGAGACACAGCTGTCATCCTCCTGCTCAGCGGGCGATCGGCGTATCGATCCCCCGCTGAGAAAAACAGAGTCTGTCTGGTGGACTCCGTGTGTGAAAGAGCCCTAGAGCTGAAGTTTAAAGATTTTTTTTCTAAATAAGCACCAGGGATGCTACTCACATGACTGATAAGTATCCCATGCACTGGTGGCTGCTCTTTTCCTCTGCAACCCCCCCCCCCCCCCAGTTAACTCTGCAACTGTGATCTTCCACTGCAAGGACCAATGTGAGTGGCTCCACCTGTCACAGGCACTCGCCAAAAGTCCCAATTATACCCACATGGAAAAGTGTTTTTATGAAAGTAGGACAGGCGAGTGAATGAAAGGGTTCACCTCCTCCATCTATTTTTATGTAATTTGTCCCTAGTCTCTGATTGTCTCCTATAGCATGACTCCAGTCTCTTACCACACCTGTAGGACACTAGAACAGCTATTCTCAGCCAGAGTTTTGTGTAACTCTAGCATTCCACTAGAGGTTTCTTGGGTTTTCCTGAGCCGTGGTTGTTGTCCTCCCATCTGATGGCCCCTGCATAGTTCCTGGGCCAACACCATCCAGCAGCATGACATCAGTTTATCTTTTTAATTGTTTGTAAGGGTGGCATGGCATTATAACCATCACTGTAAGGGTTGTATTCTTACTACTGACCATCGATGTAGGGGGCATTTTTCCAATAACTCTAAATGAATTGATTTCAGTAAGGGTTCTTTGAGACCCTCTGGGGTAAAAAGATTGAGAAAAGCTTCTCTAGAGACTCTGCCAATTTCCTCTTGCAAGTGTTCAGTTTGTGACAGTCTTTTGGAACGTTTGTTTGATTTTCTAATTGCTAATGGGCAGTGCATTGAGCTAACACATGTATGTACCAAAACTGATATCTGTAAATGGACCCTTAAAGTGGAATGAAAGGTATTAAAACATACCTGTCCTATGGTCGCTCACTGGTGCCAGCATCTTTTTCTAAATGCCGGTCATTGGGCCTCTTCATTGGCATGGGATGATGTCTAGCCTGGACATGGGCAGGAGCCAGTCATCCCAGCATGGCATGCGCAGCTCAGTTTACAGTGCTGAAGAAGACAGCGAGTAGGCAAGTAGGGGGCATTTTAATGCAGAAGAGACATTGCATGTCTCTTCTGCAATAAAAAACCTGCCTGCTCACTGTTTCCTACAGCAGAACTTTAGTTCCACTGTAAGAAAACCTGTAATAAATGAAACATAAAGAAACATACCCCTTCTAAAAATGTGTGATCTCTGGCTGTATTGCCTCTCCTTATGCTTAAATACTTTAAATCTATAAACTGGAATACAAATTCAAGTAAACATATTGGACTAGGTGGGACTTTAGATGAGACCCAAGCTGGTGTTGCCCGGCGTCTCCATCCCTATAACAAAACACAAAATGAGGTTGAAGGATTGTAAGAGGTGCATGAAAGTCAGCCAGCCCCCAGTTTGATGTACTCACCTTCCAGTCTGTCACCAACCAAATAAGACCTGTCTCTTGGTACAAAGAACAGGGGTTTAGTTGACACACATTTGCAAACGCATGTGAAAGCTGCAGAGCCACGTCACGGCACCCTGTTTAAATCTGCAGTCCTACACTCTTAATTTAGTGTCCTTACACTGGAGGCACATGGCCGCTATTGGGTGGATGGGGAACAGGTGAGAGGGAGACAGCCCAACCTCCCCCAACCCATCCCCATGCACGACTGGCTATTGTCTCAAAAAGTTCAAATAATTAGGTTAAATTATAACCATGGTGCAAACTGGAGAAGACCAGCTGAAAAGCATTATACCTCCATCCCCTTGGTGGATGCAGTATATGGATAGGAAGGGATTTTATATATGGGGCATGGCCTGTAAAGCACACTGCCTTTGAAATCCCTTATTTCCTTTGGGACTTTATATGAGACAAGCAGGTCATGCTATTGGTCTCCATCCCTGTATACGGAAAACACTAGGGTCAAATCAAAAACTGCATCCACCAAAGAAACATACCCCTTCTAAAAATGTGTGATCTCTGGCTGTATTGCCTCTCCTTATGCTTAAATACTTTAAATCTATAAACTGGAATACAAATTCAAGTAAAGGACTCCAATAGTGGGCAGTTTCAGGATGATTCCACTGAGTAGCAACTGCCGTGCACGTGTGATGTGAGTGACAGTTGGAACAATTGCAGAAGACAACCATTGCCTGTAGTGGATTTTGTCTGGAGGTGATTCACCATTAAAAGGTTCATTCAGAGTGGCATGTAGCACAGCTTGTTCGGGGGATGCACATTCCCAATGGTTGGCACTATTCTGCAGGTTCCACAGAGGGCCAAGCGGGTCTTTTGGACATTATTTTAGACATTTGAGATGTACTCTGTGGATATTACATGCAATTTGATTTATCAGCCCTGGATATTTAGTTTATAGTAGTCATACAGGCAAACAAGGTGTAGATGACTTTTGTATGACTTTCCTGATCTGCATACTTGCTCCATGTCAGGGATTTAAACTATGCTGGTAGGTTAATTGGATCCTGCCTAAATTGGCTCTAGTATGTGTATGCATGAATGTGAGCAAGGGACCTTGAATTAAACTTCTTGAAGGGCAGAGACTGATGTAAATGTACAATATACAGTATATATATATATATATATATATATATATATATATATATATATTGTAACAGGAAGTCAGCTAAATCTGGGAATGTAGTCACAGGAAGGAGATACATTTCTACCTGATTTAGAAAGTCCATTAATTAATTTAGGGTGTTGGCTACAGAGCTAGCCAGCAGGAAGTTGAAAGGCCTTCACCTGTTCAGAATGAGGGAGTTAAGGCTCTATAATTTGTTCAGAGAAATTCCTATTGTTTGCTGCCTCCAGAAGCTGTGTCCTGAAGCCATGTGGGCTGGGAGCAGGAGGACAGTCAGCGTGTGCCTCCCGACAGGATGTGTGGGCCTGGGAGAAGACCCCCCGGAGTGATGTGTGCCCGGGAGGGTAACCAAGGGTGAATACGTCTCAAAGGTGAGAAGACGAACTGTTGATGTGAAAGAAACAAAGGACTGTGTTGCCCTGTGAAGCTATTATAAAAGGACTATTGAGTGTCCGCTGTAGGACAAGGAAGTCTGCCCGACGGTAGGTTGGAGACAGACACTTAGGCAGGTTCCAGTTGTGAGAAGGTAGCCGCCCAGAGAGGCAAGGATTTATTTTCTGTTTTATTTTATTTTGGATGTTTTGCTGCATACAGCCTGGTGAAGAAAACACCATTTAATAAACCACACTGTTTGTTTGTAAGCACTTGTCGGCTACCTCTCTGGGAAAACGCACCCCCCAAGGGGTCATCCACACCCGCCACCGAGCTAATCCCTCACATATGGTGGAGGTATGCAGTGGGCATAAGCAGAGATCCCTGCAAGGAAATGCAAATGTTTGATGAACTTTGTCTGGTGCATGAGATTGCACAATCTATGTGTGCAGGAGAGAAGATCCTGACAGAAAAAAAAAAAAAAAAAGTGTTTTAAAGAGACAGCGGTCTCAAAATTATTTGATGAACTTTGTTGTGTCTGGTGCAAGTGACTGCACAAACTGTGTGTGCAGGAAAAGAGATCTTGCAAGAGAGAGAACAACTACATGTGTTAAAGAGACAGTGGTCTGAAAATTTTTTTGCTGGACTGTGAAAAATTTGTTTGTGGAGTTATTGAAGATGGGGCGATCCAAACGCCTGAAAAATGCAAAGATAGATGAAATGAGAGACCGAATTCTATGGATGGAGGGGATGCTACCATTTGAACCAGCCCCATCCATGCCTGAACGGAATCGGCTAAAGAGAAAAGTTGTTGTCCCTAGCAACACTGGGGCAAATGAAACTGCTTTGGAGACGCAGGGTTCTCAGATGAAAAGTAAACCCAAAATGGGGGAGATGCTGAAACAACGGAGCTTTGCAGCTCAACAAAAGGATCACCAAGAGAACATGGCAGGCTGGAAACAGAGACGCCAGCAGCCAATGGAGGCCATCGGTTTGGAAGAAACCGAGTATGTGTGCAGGGCTGAGTTGGATGCCTTGCAACGGAAAATGGAAGAAAAGGAACAAGCCGTGGAATTGCTTAAGATGGAGCATAGAAACTTGCAGGAAACGAATGAACTACTCAAGTCTCATGTGTCACAGTGGGAAGAAACCACTGCTCTTCTTTTGGTCGAGTTGCAAAAATGTCAAGACACTATAAAGGAGAAAGATACCATCCTCATGGAAAAGGAAATTGAAATTCAGACTTTGCAGAAGCAAAGTATGTGTGAAATGTTGGAGTTGCGTAATCAGCTGGAAAAAAGTCTTCAGTGTTTGGAAGTTACAAAAATAGACCTGCAGGAGTCGCAGGAACAGAATGTCGCTCTGAAAACGACATTGTCTCTCAGCGACAACGAGAAAAGTGAAAGAGAGGCTAAATTACTGAGTACTGTGTATGAGCTCACCACTTTGAGCAATGTGGTAGATGAATTACGTGCAGACTGTGAAAGTTGGAAAGGGGAAGCCCAACGTGTCCAGCAGCAGTTAAAGGAGAAAGAAGCCTGTGTGGCAGAATTACATTCTCATTCCCAGAAACTAGCCAATGAGGTGAAGGCTCTTATGCAGGGAAAAGGAGATTGTGAACATAAGAGGGAAAAAGTAGAGGCACGGCTTCTGGAATCGCAAGTCAAGGTGTCAGAAGGTGACCGATTGTGTGCTAAGCTGTCAGAGAAGGCAAACCGACTGCAGGTTGAGTTGGACAATGTTACAAATCAGCTTTCTCAAGCAGACAGCAAATCTAGAGAAATTGCGGAAGATTTTTCTATCTTGGAATCGCAGCTGCAAGACACGCAGGAACTCTTACAGGAAGAGAGGTGTCAAAGGCTGAGTTTTAGCACAAAGCTCAAACAAATGGAAGATGAGAAAAATGGCTTCCTGGAACAATTAAAAGAGGAGGCGGAAGCAAAGAAAAACCTATCAGAGCAAGTCGCAACATTGCAAGCTCAGATAGCGGATATGAAAAAACGCATGGAAGAAAGCGTTGGTTCATTACAGTGTGTGGAAGATGTGAAAAAGAAGTTTGATCAGATGCTTGGTGAAGAGAAGACTGTGTCTGCAAAATATGCAGAAGAACGCGCACGTGCAGAAACGGAGGTGCGTGATAACGAGAGCAAAGCCCTGTTCTTGGCTCGCTCTTTGGAGGAAGCTCTAGAGTGTAAGGCTGAACTAGAAAGTGTTAAACAGCTGCGTACAGAAATGGAAGAATTGGTCAGCTCCAAGGATGATGTTGTGAAAAGCGTTCAGGAACTAGAAAAGTCTAAGCGAGCCTTAGAACAGCAAGTAGAAGAGATGAAGATTCCGTTGCAGGAACTGGAAGAGGAATTCCAGGCAACAGAGGATCTGTCCCAAAGAGGGGATAGTGTGCCTGATGCAGTTTTTAAAAGGATCAGTGTTTTGGGGTCTGTCCTGAGTGAGCCTCAGAAATGTGACGACATGTGGCTTGAATCACCCCTTTGGAATAAACCGTTCCTTCAAAAACTTCAAGCATTGGAAAATGTATCATTAGAACTTCAGCAAACAAAGGAGCTGAGTAAGAAATGTGGTGATTTCTCAGTTCAGGCTGAAAACCTAGTGGAGAAAACTAAGGCTGTTGGTGAAAACGTGAAGCAAATGAATAAGTGCCTTTCAGGGAGTGTTTCCAAAATGGAACTGGTGAAAGACGGGTGGCAGAAGTTTGATCGTGATCTTGAGATGCATTCCATGTGGAATTCAGATAGAGAAAAAGAACTAGGTGACCTTGAGCCGTCAAATAGTTCAGCAGAAAGTGCATTGAAGAAACCTGTAAAAGAATGTGTTGCAGTTCCATGCTTCTTCACTGATGCAGAGAGGAGGTCTATAATGGATACCACCCAGATCGCTGGGTTCAACTGTGTTGTTGCCTTTGACCCCTATGTTGGTGGAAGGAAAGTTGATGATGTTCTGGTTGGCTACTTCTGTGAAGAGTTTGGCAAGAAATATAAACTGAATATCAAATCAAGTAGTAGGCCTTTACTGCGACTCGCTCAGGAGGGCGAAAAGTTTAAGAAGTTGATGAGTGCAAATGCTTCAGATCTGCCTATGAATATGAAATGTTTGAATGATATTGATATCTCTGGGAAAAGGAACAGGGGTCACTTTGAAGAAATGTGTGACAGCCTGTTGTCTCAATTGGAAAATCCTCTGCACAGCATCTTAGAGCAAGCAAAGCTCAAGAAGGAAGATCATTCCCTTTTACAACAAAAAGTCAATGATTGTGTACAGCTGTATGGAGAGGCAACTCAAGTCACAGAGGGATGTCAAGAGTCCCTACTTGGAACAAAGCTTAGTGAAGCAAAGGTTCTCAAAGTTTTGTGGAAAACATTTATGGATTGCAGAGAGAGGCGTCTTAAGAATGTTGAAGACATTAAGACTAGCCCAATTGAGTTGCCTATGGATCACGGTCCTCCATGGTGGATTGGACAGACGGTTATGAGGGACAAGCTGTCTGACATTTATGAGAAAGCTGTCAATGAAGATGACAGAAACGAGAAGGAGCGAAATGATGCCAAAAATGCAGTTGAAGAATGTGTATATGAGATGAGAGACAAACTGTGTGGCATTTATGAGAAATCCGTCAATGAAGATGACAAAACAGTTTCATCCGGAAGCTTGAGGATAATAGGAGGCTTATCAGTGAGTCAGCAGTGCTTGACACATGCGTGCCTGGAAATCTGTGTCCCAACCCTAGGGTTGAAACAAGAGGGGGGGGTATGTAACAGGAAGTCAGCTAAATCTGGGAATGTAGTCACAGGAAGGAGATACATTTCTACCTGATTTAGAAAGTCCATTAATTAATTTAGGGTGTTGGCTACAGAGCTAGCCAGCAGGAAGTTGAAAGGCCTTCACCTGTTCAGAATGAGGGAGTTAAGGCTCTATAATTTGTTCAGAGAAATTCCTATTGTTTGCTGCCTCCAGAAGCTGTGTCCTGAAGCCATGTGGGCTGGGAGCAGGAGGACAGTCAGCGTGTGCCTCCCGACAGGATGTGTGGGCCTGGGAGAAGACCCCCCGGAGTGATGTGTGCCCGGGAGGGTAACCAAGGGTGAATACGTCTCAAAGGTGAGAAGACGAACTGTTGATGTGAAAGAAACAAAGGACTGTGTTGCCCTGTGAAGCTATTATAAAAGGACTATTGAGTGTCCGCTGTAGGACAAGGAAGTCTGCCCGACGGTAGGTTGGAGACAGACACTTAGGCAGGTTCCAGTTGTGAGAAGGTAGCCGCCCAGAGAGGCAAGGATTTATTTTCTGTTTTATTTTATTTTGGATGTTTTGCTGCATACAGCCTGGTGAAGAAAACACCATTTAATAAACCACACTGTTTGTTTGTAAGCACTTGTCGGCTACCTCTCTGGGAAAACGCACCCCCCAAGGGGTCATCCACACCCGCCACCGAGCTAATCCCTCACAATATATATATATATATATATATATATATATATATATATATATATATATATATGTGTGTAAAGTGCTGCATAAATTGACGTCACTATATAAGTACCTGTAATAAATGAATAATAATAGTCAGTATACTAAGTAACTAGCATGTTGTAGTAGGGGAGCAGTAATGGCAGTCTCCACATTTCTCCCATGGCAGAGTCACTTTAAATCCTGGATGTATTTTGCATTATTGCATATCTATGATTTAATACCTTACATTGGAAGAAGTTTGTTGACACCTTTACATGCTTGTTTAACATTTTATTCCGAAACCATGGGTGAATATTTATATTTGGCCCATATGCAATTGCCATATAGTTGAAAGTGCACATTGGTCTTACATGTGTCCATCAGGAATGCAGACAGTTGTACACACTTGACAAAGGATCTAACCATTTTCCATGCTATCTATAGTATAGATAAAAAAAAATTTAAAAAAGTTTTTAAATTAAACTTTCAAGCACATTTCCCATGGTGCAGTGCTTCTTGCCTGGGTGACTTATTGCTGGGTCCAAGTTGTCATATCAGGGCATTTTTTCCTGTAGATGATATTTGCCTAGGGTCTTTGGAAGGCTGTCACAGCACAATAGATAAAGAAAAATCACCCTAGAGGTGCTGCAATTTTAATCTTGGTTCATATAAGGTAGTAAAAAGAAAAAAAACATTTGGAGAGCTCACCAACTTAAAACGGAACTACACTGCATCTGAGCACCACAAACCACTGGGCACATTTTGCCTTTCCTTACACCAGTGTGCGCCACCGCTGCTGCATAACAGTGGCCTGAGCAGGGTCTGGAGTGCTGAGTCCAGATGTGCTGACAACCAGGGTCACATAGGTCCAAAGCAGAGAGTGGACTAATCACTGTGTGTGACAAGATGGTGAACTGCAATATCACTGGGACTGGGGAGTTGCTGCTGTGGAAATGTACTATCTGCTGCAAGAGAGACTGGGCGCTTTAGGAATTGACCATACAGCCATTGAGAAACCTTATTGCTGCCTGCATGCTCGACTGCAACTATTCTTATGTGCACCAACGGTACAATTAGACCCCAATGCTAGAAGCCTGAAGAGATAGGACTAAAGATTGTCTCTTGGCACCATCACCTATTGCTTATGCAGAGAAGTACCTCTCAGGGTACATTGTCCCATATCCTGTCCATTCTAGACTGCAATCTAGACTTGTTATAAAATTATTATTTACATTGCAGTCAATGCTTACATAGACTGTTTATTGCTGAATTTGGAGATTTCTGTTGATTACAGTCTAGTGGTGCGGAACTGTATTCTAAGTTACCTTGGCATAGTAATTATGCTGTCTAGTGGACTGTGTCTGAACCTTCCTCCTGTGTGTTCATTTATGCTCAAACCACCGTTTAGTTGAACCCGTACCAATATATTGAGTTTTTTTAACACTAAACAGTCTTGTGTCTATTTCCTCGTACTTATTCACAGCTGAGTTAAAGACATGTATGCTCATATTCTTAAAAGTGCTTGCAGTAACTTTCATTCAACCAATTGTGTCAAAGGGGCTGTGGGTGTTCTTGGAGTAGAGGCACAGAACATAATACCCAAATTACCAAGCAGCTCCTTCAGGAGTAGCGCTACACTACACAAACCATTTTGTAAATTTCTGTTAATAAAAATGTCCTCACTATTTTAATCTGCAACCTAGGGCCGTCTTTAACACATTTCAAAAGGGGCAGCTGCCCCGGGCCCCAGTCATTGTTGTGGGGCCCAAAGCAGCTGCCTCTTGAGCCCGCAGTGCGTGCATGTAGTTTATAAGTGCATTTGGGAGGGCCCAAGAAAATGATTGCCCAGGGTCCAATCAATAATAAAGACGGTCCTGCTGCAGCCACTGTCATATTCTAAGACTAAAAAAAAAAAAAAAAATACAGGCAGTATGTCAACCTGGAAGCATTTTTTACACCGTTGGTATACAGAATGCCCCCAGAATCATCATTTGCTGCTTCTGTGATTGGCTGACTGATTTTCTAACAAGTCTGCACCAAGATATATGTACAATTTTAGGCATCTGCTGGAATAGGAATGAATTTCATTTTCAGTCGCTAAAAGGATGCCGACACTGCAACTTTCCTCATTAGTATGCTGATTTACACATAGGTATAAAGAAGGAAATATTCTGGAAAGGACATAATGAATCAAACGGCAACTCCTTGAGAATAGAAAAAGGTAGGAATCCGCAACAACTCTTGTTATAACACTTGCTATGTACAAGATGTAATTATAATTGTAAGGCATCCTGTACTGAGAGAAATATGGAAGAAGCTGCCAATGCCAACTATCTTCTGAAGATATTAGAATCCAGTCTGTTTCTAAGTCACTTGGCCAGAATAAGCAGTGAAATGTGTATTTTACTGCAAGTTACTGCAATGCATAGGTGTAGCTGACTTAAAATGCTTTTTGTTCAATTTTTAAATGTCACCAGACATACCTCCCAGAAACCCCATCTGTGTGATTAGTTTGGAAACTTGCTGACTTGACATAATCCATAGTAAGCATCAACTCACCAAGAAGACTCAAAATGAAATCCAATTATCTTTATTTCTGCTTGGCATGCTACGAAGGATGTTTTCTGGGCATTTCTTGCAAGTAAAAAAGCATTTTTGTCAAAATGCCTTCTGACTCTAAAAGCTGCTTACTAACAAGGGTGAAACACAAACTAACTCCTAGCAAGGGGAGGCTAGGATTGTCTAGCTAGGGCTGTACAGACAAACAGGAGCAGGGCACATAGGAACATTCTGCAACAAAATAAATGATTAAAAAGAAATAAACTGCTGCGGCAGCACATTTCTCCTTCTATAGAAAGGAGAGATTTTGACTTTGCTTACTTTCTTACTCAAGGTCCTATATTTTAATGTCATTTAGATTTTGGCTGGGGTTCCACTTCAAGGTAAAGCTGACAGCTGTTCACTTCAGCACAAGAGCACGTGCTGAATAATCCTGAGAACTAGAAATAATAAGCAGCCTGCGTACACCTTGGCAATGGAAGTATTTCTTATCACACACCACACATCCACGTACATTGGCTATAGATAATCACAAGTGGTTTAGTGTATAATTTTTACCATGTCAGAGGCATAGGAATAATATGTGAAAGTAACTACAAACTATAGTTCAGCGTACACTTATACACTGGCTGTAAAATGGACCTTCACCCTATTTTTCAACCTTCTATATTATAATAATACTTTTTACCTCCTCTATTCGCATAATCACATCCAATGAGTATATATACACCATTTAGCCATATCGTTATGACCACTGACAGGTAAAGGGAATATCTCGTTACAATGAATTGGTCGGATATTTTAGGCAGCAAGTGAATATGTTGTCCATGTGGTTGATGTGGTGAAAGCAGAAAAAAAATAGGCATCGTAGTTTGTTTTGTATGGGGTTGTGAAGCCCATGGTGACCCATGTCCACAGCCAAAAGCTTCTACAATGGTCACATGAACATCAGAACTGGACTACGGAACAATGGAAGAAGGTGGCCTGGTTTGATGAATCACGTTTTCTTTGACATCATGTGGATGGCCGGGTGGGTGTGCGTTACTTGGCCGGGTGGGTGTGCATTACTTGGCCGGGTGGGTGTGCGTTACTTGGCCGGGTGGGTGTGCGTTACATGGCCGGATGGGTGTGCGTTACTTGGCCGGGTGGGGAAGAGATGGCACCAGGATGCTGTATAAGAAGGAAAGTCAGCAGAGGCAGTGTGATGCTTTGGGCAATGTTCTGCTGGGAAACTTTGGGTCTTGTCATTCATGTGGCTGTTACTTTGGTGTCCATGCCTCAATGGGTCAGGGACGTTTTAGCAAAAGGGGGCCATACTCATTATTGGGTGAATGAGTACACTCCTCACATGTTTGTAAGTATTTTATTATATCTTTTCATGTGACAACACTGAAGAAATTACACTTTGCTACAATGTAAAGTAGTGAGTGTACAGCTTGTATAACAGTGTAAATTTGCTGTCCCCTCAAAATCCTGCGCTTCTGGGTATCGGAGCTGATTGGCAGGGCCAGCGGACTCGATGTCCGCCGGTACCCGCATATTGTTCTGTACACAGGCAGACTGCCTATATAAACAAGGCAGATCGCCATTCTGTCCGTATGGAAGACATTGATCCCGTGTTCCTGCAAAGCAGGGACAGGGATCTATGCCTTCCCTTAGTAAAAGTACCTCCCCCACAGTGAGAAAACACTTGTTAGGCCCACATTTAACCCTTTGATTGCCTTAGATGTTAACCCCTTCCCAGCCAGTGTCATTAGTACAGTGCCAGTGCATATTTTTAGCACTGATCACTGTATTAGTGTCACTGGTTCCCACAAAAAGTTGCTAATTGCCGCCATTACTACTAATAAAAAAAATATGTCCCCGGAATTCATTTTAAAAATATGGTCACCTTATCTTTAATGTTACCCTATTTCTCAAACAAAGGAAGCAAGATATAAATAGCTTAAAGCGGAGTTCCGGCTTCGGGGGTCAATTTGAGCTAAAAATACCCCCGGGACAGTCAGGGCTAGTACATTCCATAATGGATAGCCACTGAGCTGTCCCAGGTCGCACTTACCTGTTAGAAGAAATACTTACCTTGAAAATTTATTCTCCAGCGCTGCCATCTCAGGTGTGGGCAGCTGAAGCAGCAGCGTCCCTTTTTGTGTCCTCTTCGTGACGTCGGAGTCCCACAATGCACTGCACCGGCCCCACTCGTCACCTTCGGTGCAGGCACAGTATCCCTGCACAGCTTCTGGGCAAGCTGTTTAGCAATGAATGCCGTGAATGCCGCATTGATTCCTGGAAACGATGACGTTCAGCTCCCAGGAATCATTGCAAACCGGAAGTGACAGCGCGGGCCGCGGCCGCAGAGGGAGGAAGTGGAAGGAAGGTATATTCTCTTCTATAATAAGGCAAGTGAACAAAAAAAAACCGGCACTATCCATTTCTCTTTCAGGTTCCCCTTAGTAAGCGGATGGCCCAAAATCGATAAAATCGATTTTATCGATTTTGTGGCCGGAACTCCGCTTTAACTTTAACAAGATTTTACTGATGTTTGAGTTTTCAAGGAATTGAAAAACTATTGCAACATTCTATGTACAAATGATCTCTGGCAAATGGTAAGTAGTAGAGGTATTAATAAAAATTATTTTTCAAGTTTCTAAAAAAGTTATCAATATGACGTTTAAAAGATTCAATTACAGTCTAAAAGCTATCCATCAGTAATAATGTTAGTCTAAGATCATACAAGTTGCATACACGAAATGTAAATTACTATTGCTTTTCCAATTTTTTTGTGAAATAAATATTCATTGAACTTTACTAAAATATTCTGAAAATGTCTATTGTCTTAGGGCCCTATGTGAGTATTGCAGTGCGCATAGTAATGTACACACACAAATACACTATATTGCAGTGCATAGATGCGATCCAGCCACATAGGAAATAATGGGATTTCTGGAATGCATTTTCCTGCAGGAGAACAGACAAGTGTGTCTAACCCCTTAAATGGAATTCTGAAAATAATCCGAACTAATCTTCAAACTGTCCCCTACCCCCTCCTAGCACCTATGCTTACTAACCTGTGTAAGAAAGATCTGAATACTTATCTATTTTCAGTCCATTCCGGTCCAGTAATGTGATCTCCCCTGTGTCAGCCAGCTTTGCTGCAGGGGAGAGGAGAGAGCACTCTGACAATGACTTGTAAAGCCTGAAGCGGTGACATCACCCATAGACTTCAATGGCCCATCTGTTGTCGGTGCTCCCTCCTCTATCCTGCAGCCGTGGTTGCTGGCACAGGGGATTGGGATCACATAATGAAACAAATTTAAAAGAAGGTGAATGCCACTGTGAAATCTATAGGTAAACAACCTGCTGACTCACCATACAGACAGACAGGTGGCGTTTCTGGAATTGAAAATAAGTATAAAAGCTAGGATGATTTATACTCAGCTGTGGGTTCACATAAAAAAAGAGGCTCCAGTAAGTGACAAAATGCAGCATAACAAAAAGGCAAAGTTTTATTAAATGGCACAAGTTACAAAAATGTAGTAACACACAAAAACATTCACCGTACAGTAATAAAAAGCACCATTGACAACGCTGCCAAGTACAGGCGGTCCCCGGGTTACAAACAAGATAGGGACTGTAGGTTTGTTCTTAAGTTGAATTTGTTTGTAAGTCGGAACAGGTACATTTTTTAAATGTAGCTGCAGCCTAAAGAACATTTTTAAGCTTTTTGGATAGCATAGGGAAGGGTTAACACCCCTGTACCATTTGTTTTGCTGTCTGTACCCCTGTTCAGAAGATTTCAGCTCACTTCCTGTCTCTATGACAACTGGATTTTGAAAATTTTGGGTTGTTGTGGAAACAAAGATTGGTGATAAAGCTTCAATGGAGACACCTTTTTCCCATGAGAACTTTTACAGGAATGGATTTCCCTTCCTAGGGGGAGATTTCCTCTCACTTCCTGTTGTCTCCCTCCGTTTGTAGGTAGAAGTCATTTGTAAGTCAGATGCTTGTAACCCGGGGACCGCCTGTACTCTAAAAACAGCCCGGGCTCACAAACATACAACCATGCACACACTGATGCTAACAGCAAGAGATGAATAACAGCTGTAGATGATATAGGAACTGGCAGCTGCTCATGAGCTCAATGGTGAAAACTCAAATGTCAGACCACAGAACAGGTCAATTGATGCTACACAGTATGCATTGAAAACTTGATTAGCAACATAGGATTGGAGAGTAGGGCAGTCCAACTGTTTCCCGCTCATCCTTGCTTTGTGCACTGGTCCAAATCAATTGGTGGAGGGGGGATTATGGTGCGGGGTTGGTTTTCAGGTTTGGACTTGGCCCCTTAGTTCCAATGAACGTAAAGCCTCGTACACACGAGTAGAAATTCGGCCGGGAAATTTCGTCCGGCGACCGATCTGCCGATTTTCGGCTTTTTAGTATGGTGCTTCCGAAAACCGACTTCGAATTTTGGCCGAAAAAATCCTGGTGTGCAGGCTATATAATTTTTGTCGACCGTCAAAACACGTCCGATTTTCGTCTCATTGGTACAGATTTAGAAGGGGAAAAATCTTATGAGCAAGACTAGGCATGCTCAGAGATGAAAGAACACAAAGAAATCAATCCAACACATGACATCACTTCTGAAGTAGAATTCTGTCATGCGGGAAAATTCGTGTGCATTCTAGAGCACATTCCAACCAACAGACACCACTCTGGACAAAAGACGGACGACCGGTCGGCGGAAATTCGTTGCGTGTGTACGAGGCTTTACTCTTAAGGCGTCAGTATACCAAGACATTTTAGCCAATTTTATGCTCCCAACTTTGTGGGAACAGTTTGGGGTTTGCCCCTTCCTGTTCCAACATGGCTGCTCACCGATAACAGCAAGAGATGAATAACAGCTGTAGATGATACAGGAACTGGCAGTAAATTATGAAGCTCAATGGTGAAAACTCAAATATCTGACCACAGAGTTGGTCAATTGATGCTACACAGTATGCATTGACAACTTGATTAGCAACATAGGATTGGAGAGTAGCGTAGTCCAACTGTTTCTCAGGTAAGCCCACCAGCAATTAACCCAATATATCATGGGGTAATACTGGTACCCACTAGAGCTCAGGTGTGGGTAGTGTTGTCTGTCAGCACCTGTGAGGCATAAGTTTATAGTAGGCGTTGCAAGCAGTCATGCAGTACACGGGTGCAGTATGGGCGGCAGGGAAAGACAGGAGCAGGAAAAATACAGTGACAATTTTCACAGGGTGCACCACACAATAGTGGACAAGCTCACATAATCGAAGATAGTCCCGAGAGTGATCTCTCGATAAACGGTCTCACCCGAAGTGGTGTAGAGTCACAAGCCGCTCCTGTCTGCATCCATCCCACATGTGTTGTGTCTCTTGCCGCCGCCAACACCTATGCATGACTCGACTCAATGTTATCCCAGGGTAGTGGAGTAACGCTGCCAGGTTCTTGGTGGTCACTACAGAGCAGATGATGGTTGAGCTGCATGGTGTAGTCTGGAATGTGGGTCAAATGACGTGTTAACGTCAATTCATTTCGCCCACTATATCACGTGAGCTTCATCAGGAAGTTGTGGCTAGCACATCATAGGCTTATAAGGGGGCTGATGAAGTCATCCCAAAATGTAACTCCCCTGATGGCCACAGTATCATTCTATGAACATCATAAACCTAGGTATTTGTAAATTATTATGGCAAGTGTATAAAGGTCCTAAATAGAACTAAAGAGTACAAGGCTAATTACACCTTATGTCCATCTATGGTGTCCACACATTCAAAAGTACACGTAACAGAAAGAAATTGGTGAACCCCATTGGAGATAAATAGAGGGGATCAACCCTAGATAATAGGGTCTTCCTATACTAACACATGGCAACATAAAGAAACCCACAACCAGGGGGAGCATATATAGGGGAGGATCACATGGATCACGTGCCAGGAACCGGCTGAAAATAGGTAAGTATACAGATCTTACTTACACAGGTTAGTAAGCATATGTATTAGGAGGGGGTAGGGGACAGTTTCAAAAGTAGCTAAGGTTAAGCCTGGAATTCTACTTTAAGGGTCTTACAGATATCAAACAAGGTTGTTTCTAATCTGATAAGGGAATGTTTGTAGATCTGTTGGTCCTACCATATCACAACCGACATCCCCTGCTGAGTCTTTTTTGGTGGAGATTCAATTGGCTAATCACTTTTGTTTTCCCCAAGGGGAGGCAAGTGCAAGGTATGCTTAAAGCTTTTATTCACAAATAGAATCGTAACAGATTCCTCCATCTATGCTACTTAGTGCAGAATGACGAATCTCCCATTGTGGCTATTGTATTTTGACAGCTGGCCCTGTCAATATACCCTAGCAGTCACTGAATCTGATTGGATACAGCCGCTGTTCAGTTGATAGTTTTCCCCTCGGCTCTTTTGATTTTTCAGTTGAAGGATGTTGGGCAGGAGGCACCTACCCAGGCGAAATTCGCTCATGTATGGCCAGATTAAGAGTTTTCATAGAGACAAGCAATATGAATGTCCATGATTGTTCAAAAGAAGGATGCTTTGACATCCAAATCATGCATGAATTGACTGCCAGATCGTAAATGTCTGTAGTTTGCTTTAGCCAGCACACTCCCACCTATATATTTCATTTTTCTACTTCGTCTATCTCTCTTCGCTCTTTGGCATATTGGTCCCATTGCTTCGAGTTTCATTCTTTTCAGCTCTTTTTGCTTCAGCTACTCCCTCTTCCACCTCCCACCTCTTCCCTTTGATGTGTCTGTACATTAGAAAGTGGATAATTAAAGATTAGGAAGTAATCATTCCCTCCTTGGCGCAGTCTCCTCCCGAGGCCAGCCTGATAATGATGCTAATCAGGTTGGGGTTTCTGGGGCTTGTGTACAATGCATTGCAAAGGAATGTTACATGAGATTATTAAAGCAATGATGAACCAATGTGACCCTGGTATATGGACTTGTAATGTTCTAGAATCTGACAACAGGCAGTAACTGCGGTATAAACAAGGCGCTCTGGGTGTGTGCTGTTACATAGGCCATGGTGTAGAGACTGCAGAGATTGAAGCTATTAGCACACCTATGGACTCGCATGGAGGTCCAACTCTACTCCACTTCTGGACCGGAAAGTTTAACCCCCTTAATGACCAGGCCAGTTTTTGCGATATGGCACTGCGTTATTTTAACTGACAATTGCGTGATCGTGTGAAGCTGTACCTAAATTATATTTTTGTCTTTTTTTTTCAACAAATAGAGTTTTCTTTTGGTGGTATTTAATCACCTCTGCGGTTTTTATCTTTTGCGCTAAAAATGAAAAAAGAGCAACAGTTTTGAAAAAAAAAAAACAATATTTTTTACTTTCTGCTATAAGACACAGTCAATAAAAAATATGTAAAAAATCTATTTTTTTCATTCATTTAGGCTACTATGTATTCTGCTACATATTTTTTTTGTAAAAAAAAAAATCACAATAAGTGTATATTGATTGATTTGCACAAACATTATAGTGTCTACAAATGATGCAATATTTATATGGAATTTTTTTTTTTTTTTTACTAGTAATGGCGGCGATCAGCATTTTTTAGCATGATTGCGATATTGCGGTGGACAAATCAGGCATCTAACTGACATTTTTGACACTATTTGGGAACCAGTGACACTAATACAGTGATCAGTGCTAAAGAAAATGCACTGTCACTGCACTAATGACAATGGCAGGGAAGGGGTTAACATAAGGGGTGATCAAAGGGTTAAGTGTGTCCCCAGGGAGTGCTTACTAAATGTGGGGGCATTGCACTGATTGGGGAAAGACAGAGATCCTCCATCTCGTCCCCTTGAAGAACGGCGATCTGCCTTGTTTACATAGGCAGATCGCCGTTCTGCCTTTCCTGTGGATGATCGCGGGTGGCCAGTGGACATCGGGTCTTCCAGACCCATTGATTTACATCCCCGCTAGCCAATCAGGTCGCAATGGCGCCATCTAGTGGCTATTGAACGAAACAGGTGCGTCGTTTTGAGCAGTAGCGCCAATTTTGCCGCAGTATATATATGGTGGCCGGTCGGCAAGTGGTTAAATAAATAAATGTGCCCATAAACTATCAATACCATTAGCTCATCACATTTTTGAATCTGAAACAATTTCCATATATTTCATAAAATACTGTTTTCACCTTTTTTTTTGGCATCAGTGCTGCTGATCTCCTGCAACCTCTTTCAGCAGCTTCCTGTCTATATGCACCCTCTCCAGCATCAGATAAACATGATTGCTCTGGAGTAGCTTCCTAATAGTGACAACCGAGGACCAGTCTGTGCAATGTGTATTCCATGGTTCCAGCACAGCCCTTTGCAAGGAGGTTACATAGCACAGAGTCTTATGACAAAAAAAGCTGCAGGCGTGCCTACTGTAATAGTAAAAGTATTGCTGAATTTGGTTGCAATGCATTTTACAAAACATAAGGTTCGTACTGCCATTCCCAATAAGGTCACTGTATCCTAAACAATGTATACTTGAAATGGAGTTTTTGATCATGGCACTGTCTATTTCCAAAAGACAACCTCTGGATATGAGGCTGAGCACATGCACTCAACTTCTTTGGTCAACCATGGCGAGACCTGTTCTGATCGGAACCTGTCCTGTTAAACCTCTGTATGGTCTTGGCCACTGTGCTGCAGCTCAGTTTCAGGGTCTTTACAATCTTCTTATAGCCTAGGTCATCTTTATGTAGAGCAACAATTCTTTTTTTTCAGATTCTCAGAGAGTTCTTTGCCATGAGGTGCCATGTTTAACCTCCAGTGACCAATATAAGAGAGTGAGAGCGATAACACCAAATTTAACACACCTTCTCCCCATTCACACCTGAGACCTTGTAACACTAACGAGTCACATGACACCGGAGAGGAAAAATGACTAATTGGGCCCAATTTGGACATTTTTACTTAGGGGTGTACTCACTTTTGTTGCCAGTGGTTTAGACATTAATGGCCGTGTGTTGAGTTATTTTGAGGGGACAGCAAATTTACACTGTTATACAAGCTGTACATTCACTACTTTACATTGTAGCAAAGTGTCATTTCTTCAGTGTTGTCACATGAAAAGATAAAATAAAATATTTACAAAAATGTGAGGGGTGTACTCACTTTTGTGAGATACTGTGTGTGTGTGTGTGTGTGTGTGTATATATATATATATATATAACCAATGACATTAACATGGTTGTTTCTTTCTATTCTAAACATTTTTTTTCTTTATTGCAGGTGGAGCGTGAGATTGCAATTCTTAAACTTATTGAACATCCGCATGTACTAAAGTTACACGATGTTTATGAGAACAAGAAGTACCTGTAAGTCAATTAATTATTATATTATATATTTTTTTATTATATTATATGTAGTGGCTTAGCTGACTAATGATGTCCATACACATAATAGTCTGATCAAATGATTTTTTTAAGAATTGAACAATATGATTAAATCTATAAATTACCGAAAAGATACTTTATCATCAATATATTTTGAGAAAAACCAACCAATTATATTATATTAAAATTATTCTAATTGGTCTGGATGAAAAATCATATCATAGGAAAGTAGATTGATCGATTCAATGATTAGGTGTTTGGCGCATTGATCAAAATTTTAAATCTTCAGAAATTACTTTTCTCCCGGACAGTAAATCGATTGACAATACAATCATATAAAATCAAGTTGTGTATAGTTGTTAAAGCTGAACTTCATACAGGTACAATAGGCAGCTGTGTTTCCTTTAACCACTTTAGCCCCGGAGGATTTGGCTTATAATGACCAAGCCCTATTTTGCGATTCGGCACTGCGTTATTTTAACGGACAATTGCGATGATGTACCAAAACGAAATTTACGTCCTTTTTTCCCCCACAAACAGAGCTTTCTTTTGGTGGTATTTGATCGTCTGTGCAATTTTTATTTTTTGCGCTATAAACAAAAAAAGAGCGACAATTTTGAAAAAATCACAATATTTTTCACATTCTTTTATATGAAATTCTCAAAAAAAAAAGTAAAAATATAAATTTTTTAACATTTTAGGCCAATTTGTTTTCTGCTACATATTTTTGGTAAAAAAATCGCAATAGGCGTATTTTGATTGGTATGCGCAAAAGTTATTGTGTTTACTAATTACGGGAAAGAATGGCATTTTTATTGTTTTTTTTTTTTACTAGTAATGGCGGCGATCTGCATTTTTTTTTGCGGGATTGCGACATTGCAGCGGACAGATCAGACCCCTAACTGACATTTTTGACACTTTTGGGGGTACCAGTGACATTACTACAGTAATCAGTGCTAAAAATATGCAGTTACTGTAAAAATTAAATTTGCAGGGAAGGGGTTAACATTACTGGTGATCAGGGGGTTAAATGTGTCCCTAGGGGTGTGATTCTAACTGTCAGGGGGCGTGGCTTTTGAAGTAATCACAGAGAAATACGATCCTATATAGCAGGATCACATAGCCTCTGTGATCACTTCAGGGAGAATGACAGACGGCTGTGTTTACATCAGCCGTCTGTCCTTCTCTCACAGCTGTGGGAGATCGCGAATGGCCGGCGGCCATCGGAGCCGCTGG
Organism: Pelophylax lessonae; assembly: GCF_965119305.1. Taxonomy (NCBI): domain Eukaryota; kingdom Metazoa; phylum Chordata; class Amphibia; order Anura; family Ranidae; genus Pelophylax; species Pelophylax lessonae. The sequence goes on along the minus strand of NC_138777.1, from coordinate 79,399,135 downwards.
TCACACGCACTGGCTCCCCAGCTAACGAGCGCCCCCTAGAGTCTCCTGAGCGAGTGACGTAATATAAGGTTGCTTTGCCCAGGAGCGGCTGCCTGCCGCAGTAAAACTGCGGTGGGCGGTCGTTATGTGGTTAAGTACCAGAGACAGAACTAGAACCTTCAGGGCCCCAGTGCAAGAAACCATGAAGGTCCTCCCTAACCCCCAGCTGGGGCCCATCCCTCTGAGGCCCGGTGGCAAAACACCAGGCCCAGTCCCAAGTGCGACCTTTGCTACCCTGGTAGTTACGCCACTGGTGTTAGTAGATATTTATTTTTGTTATTTGCTTTTTTACCTATTTTTATTTCTTTTAACAATTGTATTTTTTATTATTTTTTACAATTTTTTTAGGAACCTCGTTGAGGGGGCTTTGGTGAGATATCAGGGGTCTAAACAAACCTCTGATGTTTCACCTTTGAAACAAACAGAGAAAGGAGATTGAGGACACAGCTCTCAGTCTCCATCTCCACAGCCTCAGCTGCACAGAATGAATGGACCTGAATAGCTTTGTACAGAGCTTCCTGCTCATTCGCAAACTGAAGCATAGTAAACTCAGTTTACCACGCTCCAGTTATATATGGACAGTGTCTGATCAGTACAAATCACTGGTTCTGTCCATTCGAAAAGGGAAGGAGCCGGTGAACTACACACTTACTGGACCCATCCCTGCTCTCTATCCTGACACATCCCCTACAGCAGTCGGCAGAAGAGGGGAGAGGGGAAGCTGGCAGTGCTGTGGGGGGATGAGGGGGTCAAGACAGCACACAGGAAGGCAGCAGGACCTGGACAGGAGGGGCGGCAGGGGTGGCATGCCATGTAGAGAAACTGATCCCCTCCATTTTTCTCCTGCAGCTGCTGAATGCCTGTGGGAGGTAGAGAAGGAGAAGCAGGATTTCAACAGCTTAAGAAAGAAAATAGAGGAGTTTGGTTACTCTTTATGCTCCCACCAGCCACCCCTCCTATCCTAGTGTATAGGGAGGCCCCTTGTAGCATGGGGCCAGATCTCAATTGCAATCAGAGTAAAGAACAGAGAATGTAGCACTGATAACGTATTAGTGTTCCGCTACTCCTTTATTATCCATTTAGCAGACTGCAGATGGGGAGGGGAGACCACTGTATTACTAATCTGTGAGCAGAGAACAAGATGTCACCCTCCTGGCTGTGCTGTCTGGCAGGGGTGTATACATGACACAAGCAGAATTACAAATACTCTGGTAGATAAAACGCATTACATACTTATGTAAATGTAAACAGTATATTTAGCAGTTTCCCTGGAGTTCAGTATACATGAATTTTACAATATTTCCTCACTGGTGTAATCCATCAAAAGAATACGGTTTTAAACATGTAAACTGACCACGTATTAATACAATCATCCATAAGATCAGTACTTACTAGCCTGTCTGATATAATATGATGCCAACGCCTCTCCTCTAGGTTTGCCAAAAAAATATTCACACCTCAAATGAGGAGAGATTATAACACAGATGGCCTAAACACGTTCATGTTGTATGACAGTTTTATCCCGCTTATCCACCTTAAAGCTCAATTCCTAATTTCTTGAAGATAATGCTGAGTGACAGTGCAAATATAGTCTAGTTTTATTCTATTATAAGGAACACATCATTTTCTAATCTGGCTCAGCTCTAATAGTTTTAAATATTTTAGAGCCTTTGTACAATCTTCTACCAAAACTACATTATACGAGGATCTACCAAACTAATCCAATCAATTTGTATCTAATTAGTTAGGCCCTAGTATTACAAAGCTGATGGTCGTACAGTCACATTCTCGTCTTTTACGTAGGTACTTGGTCTTGGAGCATGTATCTGGAGGAGAACTATTCGACTACCTGGTGAAGAAAGGGCGTCTCACCCCAAAAGAAGCACGAAAATTCTTCCGGCAGATCATATCAGCACTTGATTTTTGCCACAGTCACTCAATCTGGTGAGCAGACCCAATAAAGCTCAGACTGGGTTATGTCTCTTGTTATACTGAAGCAGATACTTAAGGTCTCTTGCACATGGGCAGTCTCCACCACCCACTAAAAAAGTGATCCACGCTTATTTTTTCATTCTTAAGGGAGATTTTGTATTGAAATACTGTACTGCAAAACGGTTGCAAGTTTGACAGGCGATACCATCTGTCAAACTCGATAAGTTGAGTTAAACTTGTTGTGGCTGCAAAGCAAAGTGGTGCAGCATATGTACCACCCCCTCTGACTGCCATGGTAAGCTTAAAGTGGTTGTAAACCTCAGACATAAAATATAAGAACAAAGCATATTCTTCTATAAGTGTGTACTTGTCTCTATCCAGAGCACTGAGTGTCATTTCTATCAGCTGCTTCGTTCCTCTGCTATAAGCTTGAGTCACTTCTGACAAAACTCAAATTTTCCTGACACCAAGAGAAAAATGGTGATGGGGAGGGATGTCCAGCTGATTGACAGCCTCAGCTCTGTTTCTGTGCTTTGTGTGAAGGGGGTGTGTCCCTTCCCTCCAATCAGCTCTCCGAGCTCTCCTCACTGGTGTAAATTTAGCTCTCTGCCCCCGGCTTTTAAGAGCTGAGAGATCCTGTGTAAATTCTGCACTTTGAATGGATGTGAAGGAAAGACAGCTGTAGATAAACAGGTACAATTTTTGTAGGAGGATTTGTTTTATCTCTGTGTGTCACCTGAGGACAGTTACTTCACTGGGTATATTAACACTTTAAGGTGAGGGGGGGGGTGGAATTCTGAACAACCACCTGTTTTTTTTTTTTACAAATCCTTTGCCACCCATGTAAAAGGGACCTTACTGAGTATACAGCAAGAAATCTTCCTGTTCCTACTGTCATTTCTGGATTTTCAGATGTTAAAACTGGGGTGCTCTTCACATGGGCTGCCAATGCACCTCAAATGCCAAAAAAACAGACATGGGTGCATTGTCTGACACTAAATTTGTGTATTGGGATGCCAATCTCAATGAATGACACTGTACAAACTGCTGTGCCTCAACACGTGCTGCATCAACTTATGATAAATATACATTACGAAGGTCTGAAGATACCCTATTTATCATATAGAAAGGCTATGTGTTGGCAGGCTTTGGGCATCAGAGATGGCAAAAGTTTGACATTAGCTTCACATCTAAGATCATAGACCCGGATGCAGCATCATCAGGACAAAGCACATATATATGGAACTGTCCTGGGAAATCTGGGACAGTTGGCATCTATGAATGTTAGGCCTGTCTACACAGGCCATTAATTTGTAGTGTATATACTGTATCCTCTAACTTCCATTAATCTGTATTGTTTCTTACCGTCTTTATTTGTTTTTGGTTGCTCATACACTTTCTGTACATGTTTCGTTGCTCACCAGTCACAGAGATCTAAAACCTGAGAACCTACTTCTGGATGAGAAGAATAATATCCGAATAGCAGATTTTGGGATGGCCTCTCTGCAGGTCGGAGACAGCCTGCTGGAGACCAGCTGTGGGTATGTAAACCATGCATACATTTAACATAGCTTCTGAAGACTGTGGGCCCAATAAAGTATTGATGGTTGGTGATGGGTTTTAAATGGAAAGATGCAACTAGTGCACCAAATATTCGAATGTGTGACATATCACACAAACTTTGCATGGTCTGTGCTAAATAAATAGTTTTTCAGAAAATGAATTCATTGATATTTGGGGCAATGGAGGTGTGCAGGAAATAACTGTAACCCCTAGGCTAGACATCTTAAAGCGGTAGTATACTCATTACTTCTATAGCTGAAAATCCAATCAATGCCAGTAACATGTAATATTCAATCAAATATCATGTAAACACTCTATTATAAGTTTTACTTACAATTCTAATTTCTTTAGTTCCGGTCGGTATTTTGTCATGTTGTGCGCCGCCATCCTTGCTGTGGTTTCCGTCTGCTGAGCAGTGCGGTATTTCTGCCCACAGTATGTCTAGTATTCGGAAATCCCGTGCATGCGCAGTAGACGCCGAAACCAAGCCTTGTTTTGGGTTCATTAACCATTTTGACAGCCAATAGGAGGCTGCCCACTATCGCCCTTCTGCACAATTGGTCCCCTCCCTCGGAATCTCGCACGGGGCTGACGTCCAGCAGAGGAAATGACGATGCCCCGGCATAGACCCTGCATTATTCCGGCAGCATCATTAGCTTGCTGGAAAATCAGGGTACACAGAGCATGCCAGGGTGACGTCATTGACCGGAAGGAACTAAATAGAAAGAGAACGGCTGAAGTGACAGGCAGGAGAAAAGGTTAGTCATGTAATATGGACACACAGGGCCGCCATCAAGGGGGTACAGCCCATGCACATGTAGGGGGCCCGGCCGTCACGAGGGGCCCCAAACAGGGTAGGTTTGCCATCTGTTCTTGCAATGCCATTCAATTGTAAGCTCCGCCGTTCCCTTGCAGAATGGCACTATGTGGGGGATCCTGCCCCTCACTAGCCCTTACACACAGCTGAAGGCCCCGCCCTCCCCTGTTCTCCAGCTGTTCACGCCTGGACAGGAGGGGCGGCATTTACTAGAACCATTCACCTTTATTTTTCTGGGATAGAGGAGATGGGACTGGAGGAGGATTACATGGGACTGGAGGAGAAAGATGAGGACATGGAATGAAGGAGGACATGGGACTGGAGGAGAAGGAGGACATGGGACGGGAGGAGGATGACTACATGGTAGGCAGGCCATGGGGAATGTTGGTGGTTGGTGGCCTAAAACTGTGTAAGGGGCCCCAAAAATGTGTAAGGGGCCCCAAAATTTCTGATGGCTGCCCTGCGGACACATATGATTTATATTGTTAAAAGTAGCGAAAATGAGTATACTACCGCTTTAATAAAGAAGGGTGGGCTTAATGAAGTGGACAATACAGACAATTCTTTTGTCAAATACGGTATTATGCCTGGTGTCTTTAGCTCGTGGAGAACAGTTGCATAGATTGGTTAACTGAGTGGTCAGTCTTGTGAATAAAAGTATCTAAAACCGATACGTTTGTGTTGCCAACTTCTTATCTGATGCTTCGAGAGTATGAATGAAACAAACTGATTCATTGTTGTGGACAGCAGAGGTTTCTTTAGGGCACTAGATGTTCTTACATGAGAGCCAATGTCTACATATGTAGACAGGATATGGTTTATTATGTCCAGAGCTTTCTAGTAAACCATCTGTAAAGCTCGCTGTACACTAGAAGAGTTTTAAACAAATGTTTACACAAACATTCGAACAAAATTTTGTATGAATATTCACAGTTCATTTGAAAACTTGATGAATGATGCTCAAAAGTACTTCAAAATTTGGTTCGCTTTTAACATTTGATTTTGGAATGAATGGACTTTATTGAACAAAAACCACATGCTCTGTTAGAACGTAATTGTTGGAAAAAAATTTTTCCATCCTGCTCCTTCAAAATTTCTCATCATTGCAGTCGAAAAGGAATTATTAGAAAGTTGAATGAAAGTTCTCAAAATTAAACATTTGGAACTTTGTCCTAGTGACCTTTATCACCAAGAGTGAAAGTAAAGAAAAATCCCACATTTTGGGTCGTCAACAGAACAAGAACTGAGGGGGGAATTTTCCAATGGGAACACTAATTCTTTTGACCCTGGTGACAACCAGGAATTCCCTCATTTTGGAGGGATTTCCTCTCACTTTCTGTTTTGGCTATAGGACAGGAAGTGAAGGGAAACCCCCCCAATAGGACATACATGGCAGGAAAAAAAAATCACAGGGGTTTTAACCATCCCTTCCGCTATCCAAATTGAAAAAATGAAGTTTTAACTTTAATTTTTTAATGATTAATTGTCCTGTCATCTTTTATTTTTTTGCATTCCTTGCTCTTTTTCTTGTTCAATAATTTTTATTGATTTTCAAAAAACAAACAAAGAATAAGCACCAATGTAACGTACAATGGTTCAAAACAAGTACACAGGTGTAGAGGAACAGAATGCCTTTATCGTGCAAATAAACAGTACAACTTTGTCATATGCCTATATCACTGGAAGACTTAGTAGGTGGTGGGTGGTCAGGCAAGGTCCATGCCACCCCCTCCCCCCACACCCCAACTGGGTGCAAACTGTGCGGGTGGAGGGAGTGCCAGGCCCCGGCCAAGACTTACATGTTACAATAGTTTAGCATTAGTGTTACTGTTATGCCACAGAGTCCACCAGTCATCGAAGGATTTGCATGTTCCCTGGTTGGTGGCCAGTAAGCGTTCAAAGACATAGTTACGATTCACAGTGGTTTTGACATCAGATAAATTTGGAGAGTTTTGTGAGCCCCAGATTTTGAGTATGTTATTGCGAGCTTCTAGCAGTATGTGACATATCACCTGTCTAGCATGTGGTGGAAAGCAATTGATGCCCAAGTTGAGCATTGCTAGGCCCATATCGGGTGGCCCTGTCATCTTTTGAAAGATCCTCTAGCTGAAAACCATTGTTCATCCAAGACTTTAGGTTGTGTCAGATGTGTGGTCCGCCAGTAAGCTCTGTAGCTCTTTCCTCCAGCCCCTGTTTCCTGTAGCGATTTAGGGGCCCACTGAGGGAACCAACAAGCTTTGTGGAGGACACGGGAATCTGACACGCCTGGAAGTATCGGATGATGTAAGATTAGGGCTTTTCTTTGCAGGCTCAACTGGTGCTCATTTTTTTTACTTAACAGTCACTTTAATTCTTCTATTCACACCAAACAGCATTGCAGCTCAGATGCCTACATATCACAGACTATGCAGCTGATTGATTTCCTTTTATGGTTAAAGAATCAGTTCACATATGGACATTTATGTGTACTTAATTGTGCTGGAGTGCTGTATTCTGCAGTTTGAGGCTCAATGCACACTGGCTTAAAAATCGCTGCTTCTGGGAGGTTTTGTGTTCTAGTAGTAAAACAAAATCTCCTGCGCTCAAGTGATGTCTGACGGAGTAAAAAGAGGTGCACTACGAACTCAGATGTTAAAAGAGCTACCGGTCTTGCTGACCCCTTCAGGATCAAGGGTATCCAGAACCAACTGGTAGAAAAGACAAAAAAAGGAAAAGAGGGCGCACCGACCTAGTGCATTACCATAAAACTATTTATTAAAATATTAAAAAGTATACAGAATACTCACAAAACTGGTGTGATATAACACACATCAACATAGCATATACAATCTCCAAGGTAGCCAAGGTCCCAAATGTAACGAATAGGCATGCAGATGGTCGCATGGGGCTGCTGTGGCTAGGCTGACGCATTTCAGGGACGAACCCCCTTCCTCAGAGCCAGAAAAAATGCTGAGGTTTTGTGTTCTGCCTGTAGAAGCAGCTCAATGTGATCCTATGTGTCTATGCATGTTAGGACGATTACAGGTATATTTTGAGCTCAACGTTTAGAGGCAGGAAAAAAAAACTCTTCTGGTTTGCGTTCCTGATTGTAGCTTACTGGCAGAAAAAAACTCTCCTAAACTCCTTTAAACTTTGTACAAAAAATGCTCTATATGAGCGTTTTTTTTCTGCCAAGGGAACTGTAGTTTTTTGAAGCCCAGTGTAAATGGAGCCTGACTGTGCTAGCATGTTGACGCTTCTGATGAAGCGGATATTAACATTTTCCAGACAGATGTATCCCTGAAATAAAATTTGATTTCATTAAAATATTAATGCCATTTTGGTGGACCCTGCCAAGGTTGACCCACAACTAATGGGAGTACTTTGTACACGTGGTAATGCTAAAGAGTAACTTCCTGCGGTGCTCTCAGCGGAGCCACCTGGTGGAACTGTAAAGCCTTTCATTGGTGTGGTCTAGAACCTGCTACACAGTGTAGTACTGGGATGTGTTTTAGGTTAATAATGTTACCATTGTGCCCTAAATTGAGGGGTATGTTGACACCCTCTATGTGAGAGGTACTTACCACCCTCTCACTAATAGTCATGGTTGGGGAGTCAGAGTAAATAACAGATATACAGGTAGTCAGGGAAGATTTTGGAAAGCAGGGACTTATAAACTCAGATTTGATCCTTAGGCCCTGTTCAGATTTGTGCAGCCTGCACTCTGCATGTATGGAGCCATTCATTTTAATGGGCTACACTACCTGCAGAAACTCAGGGAAATAAGTCCCTGACCATTTTTTTTATTCAAATTGCACCAAGCTACATCATGTGGTTTGGTGCTCACGAAAATGCACCAAAGCAACCAACACATATGCTAAAGAACAGTGCATTTGCCTGTAGGGCACAGTTTAGCGCTCATTCCTGAGCCACAGTAATGTGAACCTAGCCTTACTCGTTTACTGCTGCTGCTGTCTGTAACACTTCTCTGTGTAAAGCCTCGTACACACGCAACGAATTTCTGCCGACCGGTCGTCCGTCTTTTGTCCAGAGTGGTGTCTGTTGGTTGGAATGTGCTCTAGACTGCACACAAATTTTCCCGCACGACAGAATTCTACTTCAGAAGTGATGTCATGTGTTGGATTGCTTTCTTTGTGTTCTTTCATCTCTGAGCATGCCTAGTCTTGCTCATAAGATTTTTCCCATCGAAATCTGTACTAATGAGACGAAAATCGGACGTGTTTTTACGGTCGACAAAAATTATATAGCCTGCACACCAGGATTTTTTCGGCCGAAAAGTCGGAGTCGGTTGTCGGAAGCACCATGCTAACAAGCCGAAAATCGGCAGATCGTTCGTCGGATGAAATTTCCCGGCCGAATTTCTACTCGTGTGTACGGGGCTTTAGTCTCCACTGTCTCTCCAAAACTATGAAGGGTATCAGACAGTTGTAGAGAGATGCGTAAACTCAAATTTTTTTTTTTTTTTTTACAGGTATTTATATAGTGCCGACACTTTACGCAGGGCTTTACATATATTGTGCATGCACATCAATATTATCCCTTAGCCATACTCAGTAAGTGTTTTCATAAATGACCTGTACAACCTCTTTATGGTCTCCATTTTTCTCTTTTTGCTCTCTGTAGGTCTCCGCACTATGCCTGTCCGGAGGTTATCAGGGTAAGTACTACATGATGCCTTTTCTCTATAATTTAGGATTGTAAGAACTTTTTTATAACCCTCTACATCCTGCACAGGGTGAGAAATATGACGGCAGGAGGGCTGACATCTGGAGTTGTGGCGTCATCTTATTCGCTTTGCTTGTGGTGAGACTGATACTTCCTCTAGGCCAATAACTCTGATTTAATATGATAGAAAACTAACTGATATCTTGCTTCAGGGTGCTTTGCCATTTGATGATGACAACCTGAGGCAGCTACTGGAGAAGGTCAAACGAGGGGTCTTCCATATGCCACATTTTATTCCCCCAGATTGTCAGAATCTCCTCTGCGGGATGATTGAGGTGGATCCCTTAAAGAGACTGACGGTGAGAAATAAAGAATATGTGCAAAGCATCAATGTACCTATTCCTGCAATGAATTTCCATAAGATGTTAGCACTTTTTAAACCTCTAAAATGGAGGACTGTAGAAACAACCAAGTGAGTGCAGCTGCCTGGGCCATCAGACTCTGGAGTGTGTGTGTGTGTGGGGGGGGGGGGGGGGGGGGCATGTGCCGCTAAAGAAATTCTGCACAGTGATGATCGCACATTACTGCTCATTCCATTTCAATGAAAGTCTTTGGACAAATCTTCATCAGAAGACTTTCTGTGAAAACTAAATACTCTCTGGGCAGCTTATACTGTAGGTTTTTTTCAGCCAGGATGCCAACTGTATTATATGACTAACAGCCACTCATTGGCGCTCGCAGGGGGGGTGCAAGATGTGCCTGGGTACACCCTAATCACCCTGTGTGGCATAGATGCCAGGCTCATGTCATTCACTGGCCGCTTCCTTTTCTGAATGAGCACAGTGAGTGATTGGTACAGATCACGGACTGTGTTCATTCATAGCTGAAGCCTAGTAAACTGGTTTACTAGGCTTCAGTTTGTGAATGAACAGGAAGCTGCTTAGTACAGAGCATTTCCTATTCATTCACTGTCCAGTGCAGAGGATGCTGCAGAGAAAGGTGCTGGGGAATCTCTGTCCTCAGCCCCTTTCTTTGTCGCAAAAGTGAGACATCAGGAATCTATTTAGACCCCTAATATTTCACCAAAGCCCTCAGTGGGGCTCCTAAAAGAATTGTAAATGAAAAATACTGTAAAAAAAAACAAAAAACTACTGACACTGCCCACCTGACACCAATCTCTGCCCTACTGACACCATCCACTGCCCTACTGAAACCGTCCATGTTTGAATACATTTTAAAATGTTTGTTTACATTTATAAGTGTCTGTCTGTATGTATGTATGTATATAATACATTTAATGGGAACTCCTGTATCGGTTACAACAGGGGGGATTTCCAACCTCTTTAGACCAATTTCCTCTCACTTCCTGTTGTGTCTTTGCATCACAAAGTGAAGGCAAATCTCCACAACAAAGCAAAGACAGCAAAGGAAAAGACACGCAGGGTTTTTAACCATTCCCTGATCTATCCAAATATTAAAAAAAGTATTTCCTCTTGATACACTTTAACCAGTTGCTGACAACCCCATGTACATATACTGCGGGTTGGCGGCTCCTACAGGCGAAATCACCTACCTGTACGTCTTCGCCACTACCGGGTTTCCAGCTCCCACCGTGATTGGATACAGCGGGAGCCAATCAGCGGGTCCGGCAGACCTGATGTCTGCCAGGACCCGCCGATTATTCCCAAGAGAGGAAGAACGGCGGTCTGCCTATGTAAACAAGGCAGATAGCCATTCTGTGACAAGGGAAGACAGAGATCCTGTGTTTCTGCTAGGCAGGAACACGGATCTCTGTCTTACCAGAGTACATGCACCCCCCCACACACACAGTTAGAAAGCACTCCCTAGGGACACATTTAACCCTTTGATTGCCCTGATGTTAACCCCTTCCCTGCCAGTGTCATTAGTACAGTGACAGTGCATATTTTTTAGCACTGATCACTGTATTGGTCCCCAAAAAGTGTCACCTAGTGTCTGATTTTTCCACCGCAATGCCACAGTCCTGCTATAAGTTGCTGATCGCCACCATTACTAGTAATAAATAAATAAATTTAAATTCCATAAAAATATCCCATAGTTTGTAGACGCTATAACTTTTCACATAGCAATCAATATACACTTATTGGGATTTTTTGTACCAAAAACATGTATCAGAATACATATTGGCCTAAACTGATGAAGAAATTAGATTTTTAAAAAAAATTTTATTGGGTGTGCTTTATAGCAAAAAGTAAAAAAAAAAAAAATATATATATATATATATATATATATATATATATTTTTTTTTTTTTAATTGTCTGTATTTTTTTGTTTAAAGCACAAAAAATAACAACCGCAGAGGTGATCAAATAGCACCAAAAGAAAGCTCTATTTGTGGAAAAAAGGATATTGATTTTATTTGGGTACAGCGTCGCACAACTGCGCAATTGTCAGTTAAAGTAACAGAGTGCCGCATCGCAAAAAATGGCCTGGTCATGAAGGGGGGGGGTGAACTTTCCGGGGCTGAAGTGGTTAAAGAACCCACACTTCAGTTTGTTTTCAGTGTTTCGTCACCTGGGGGACAAAGCACATGTAGTACTTTGTCCCATGTTCCCACAACCATTGTGAGCCTAGCTACAAGGTTAAACAGGGCACCTATCCTCCTCCATGGTGGTCCCAGGGCCGGCCCTACCATGGCTCCTGCTGAGTCCATTGGACCGCGGCGGTACTTTGAGAGGGGCAGCAAATTGACGCACTTTTGTGTGTCATCAGTTTGCAACGTGTTTTGGGTGGCATTTCTCCATCTCATACTGCCACCCGTAGTGCAAACTGATGAGTATGATTCAAGGCTTGGCTCCCTGGGAAATCTGGTGAGCATTTAGATGTACCTGGTGAAGGATCACTGTGTTGTGTATCGCACCGTTTTGGATGGTCTGTCACCATGTGGACTTTTCATGTGAATTGTGCACCGATTTGTGACATCTAAGGGCCTTCTTGTCTTCCTCCTTATCTTAATTTTTCCTATATTGTGACATACGTATTGGACTATATACATATGGACTATATATGATTGGAGTATTTATCAGTGCTGCACTGTTTCTTTTTTAAACTGATGAGTATAATGAGGCGGAGTGTCTCCTCCGGGGAACGTCCCTCGTGTGATCGTGATTGTGATGTGCGCAATAACATCAGACATCCATTTTGGACCCAGGCAGCACAATGTCTTGGGCCAGGCCTGGGTTGTCCAACAATGTAGCTAGCAAGGAGATGGATGTAATGATAACCAATGCTTATCTCCAGCTCCAAGCACTTACCCAAGACCAGCACTGGCAAGAGGAATGCTGCTCTGCTTCTTGCTGAGGCTTGTCATTGGCCAGTGCTTGGAGCCCAGACAAGGGCAGGTTATCAAGCAGGCATCTCTTTGCTAGCTACGTTGTCGGGCATCCACTGGGTGGGGTGGAGGTCACCCTGTCTGATCCCATAGCTAAGAATAAAAAATATATAGAAGGGGATTCACTTGTTTTTCCTTTTTTTTTTGTAAGGGAAAGACTCAAAAACAGAACCATAATTTATTTATACCTTAACAAATAGTAAATCCACAGATTCCCAAGAAACCCTTATGTATTAAAAATCAAAAACTTTCATCTAATTAACAATAATACATATCCACTAGGAAAGTTATTGCATTAACCTACTACATCTACTCATTCATACCATATCTGTTAAGCTGCACTGATCAACACAGGCTGAAAAACAATTGCTTTTTATTACACCATAAAGCTATGTTGCAGTGTGCTGCGTAAAAAATGTCTGCATTTTTACACAGCGCATGGCCCCCCATGTCACCACAGCGCGTTTCAATATGTTGCAGTACATAGAGTTGAATGGAGGGTCATTTTGTGACAATTCATTATTATAATGCACACGAGCCGGTATGCAATGAACCCCAGAACGTACACATTTTAGCATGTGCAGTGGTGTGAAGCAACCCAAAAAGTCTTGACTGGTTCTGTTTTTCCTTTTTCTTATTTAGATCAGTAATCAGTATTACTAAAAACAAGACTCTGCAACAGTGGGCATTATTATTTTTTTCTTTTTCTCTTGCAGTTAGAAAACATACAGAAGCACTCCTGGTACATGTAAGTATACAAACAGTATTAAATGTGAGTAAAATGACAACCAGTCCTATCTGATGGCCAGTAGTACTATGCGTCTTCGGATTAGTCTTGACTAAGAGCAGCATGCCTTTATCAGTTCACTGTTAAAAGGATGTCCCTTACAGATAAATGTTTCTGAAAATAGGACTATGCACATAAATGAAGATTAATGTAAGTGACAGATTGCTGTGTGTATATTAAGCATAGTGACAGATAGATGGTTGGCAGCTCAGTTTGTACATATAACACATTGACAGATGGTTGCGTGTGACAGACATGTGTACACACATGATGTACAGGGCTGATATTTCTTTGCAAAGGCAATTTGAGCTGTTGCCTCTAGCAACCAAACAGATCCTAATTTTTATTTTTCCAGAGCAGAAGAAGAAATGGAAATCCAAAAAACTAACAACATTGATTGCTAAAACAATATTTTTCCTGGTTCCAGTTCACAGACTGCAATTCAATAATAAGATAATAGGCTCAATTCACTAAACTCTTAGGCATGTGTAACTTGCTCATTATATTTTGGCACGTGACTGGTAGAGAAATATTCACCTGCTGTTTGCAGGTATTGTTTCCATGCTGGCTGGATGACTAAGATGGCGAGAGACAACTTACATTTACTCATCTTTCATAGTTACATAGTTGTTGAGGTTGAATAAAGACAATAGTCCATCCAGTTAAACCTGTGAAGGTGTGAATCATTTCCCATACCCCTGAATGTTTTGATCCTTGAGATGTATGTCCAAGAGTCTTTTAAAGTAGCCATACTCCCCGCAGTTACTACCATTTGTGGCAGAGAATTCCACAGTCTTGTAGCTCTTACTGTAAAGAACCCCCTGCGTAGCCTGAGGTTAAAACGCTTCTCCTCTAATCGCATTGTATGGCCTCATGTTCTCATGCAATCCTTGTAACTGAATAGTTTTTTTTCTATGCTCTGATCACCGTTGAGGTATTTGTAAATTGCTATCATGTCCCCTCTCAGGCGTCTCTTCTGCAGGGAGAATAAATCAAGCAATTCTAAACGCTCTTCGTAATTATAGTCCTCTAATCCCTTATTAAGTTTTGTTGCCCTTCTCTGTACTCTCTCTAGCTCCAACACATCCCTTCTGAGGACCGGCGACCAGAACTGGACAGATTACTCCAGATGTGGTCGGACCAGTGATTTATAAAATGGAAGGATTACCTCTTTATCTCTGGAATACATCCCCTTCCTTATGCATGCTAATATTCTGCCGGCTTTGGCAGCTGCAGCTTGACATTGCATGCAATTGCTAAATCTATTTTCTACTAAGACCCCCAGATCTTTCTCCATTTTTGATACCCCCGGAGGTCCCCCCCCCCCCCCTAGCATGTATTTTGCTTTTACGTTATTAGTCCCTAAGTGCAATACCTTGCACTTATCCACATTAAACCTAATTTTCCATGTAGTTGCCCACTCTGTTATTTTGTTCAGGTCATTCTGCAAGATTTCTGCTCCTGATGTGAAGTTATTGCCCTACTCAATTCTGTATCATCTGCAAACACTGAGATTGAGCTACTGACCCCGTCCTCAATGCTATTTATGAATAAATTGAACAAAATTGGAGAGAATGAGCAACACATGGAAAAAGATGAGCAATTTGTGGTACTTTTCTGGTGATTCTGTTGTTGGTGAGTTTTTGCCAGTGACAGGATCATGTGCCATGGCCCTTAGGCTTAATTAAAGCATAACAACATGATAAAAATAAGCAAAAAACATACATTTCACATTAATAAGTATGCGACCAAAATGAGTGTACTGTAAATTGCCTCTAGCATTGCTCCTGTTTCTTCTTGCTGGATGCTGCCATTTTGCTGAAGCCCAGGGCTCCTGAACAGCAGTAAATATTTAGACTGTCAGTAGATCGGCCTCTACAAATTTGCCATAGTGATTGAGCATGTGCAGAGCAGAGTGAGACAGTGTATTACTGGATTTTTAACAAAATAGGCACTTCTTTTTAATGGTTTACATAGCTATTCCTGCAAAAGGGGATATCTTGAAGTGATCTAGCAGGACTTAATTCCATTTTAAGGAAGCTTTACACAAAGATAAGGATCTTTTTTAAGGAAACTGTAACTTTCAAAACTCATTGGGCTCAACTGCAAATAACTGACACTATAAAAAAAAATAAGAATCCTCATCCTGGTATTTAAGCTGTGAATTGAGGCTAGTGTCTGCCATTGCTGAGAATAACAGTCACTAAAGGCAAATAATGGTAAATATAGCCTAGTGTATTGATCCTTATATGCTGTAACCTATCTCAACCATGACTGGGCTATCTTTATTCCTGGCTACGCTCTCTTTTGGAAATACAGGGTAAAACAGAGGGGTGGTGGTGTCTGTCTCTATGTGAGAAGTGATCTCAAAGTGATTGTGAAAGAGGACCTAGTTGAGAGAGAGTGTGCTGAGTCTGAAGCATTATGGGTGGAAATGTACATGGGTGTGCGTACTACAAAAGTAGCCATTAGAGTTTTTTATAGGCCCCTCAGTGTTAATGAGGAGGTGGAGACTTAGCTCCTTGCACAGATAGAAAGGGCTGCAAGGGCAGGGACAGTGATAATAATGGGGGATTTTAATTACCCAGAAATTGACTTGAGTAATAGCACTGCTAGAGCAGTTAAAGGCAAACATTTATAAACCTATTACAAGACAATTTTCTGGTCCAGTTAATAGAGACCTGACTAGGATTGATGTTCTGCTGGACCTGGTAGTCTCAAACTATGCAGAGCTTATTACTAATGATCATATAAAAGAACATCTGGGTAGCAGTGACCATATTATTTAATTTAATGTAAGCAATAAGCACATACTGGAAATATAAAAAACACAACTTTCAGAGAGCAAATTTTCCCAGGATGAGGGCTGCTCTCCAAGACTTAGACTAGGAGGGAATATTGGCATTGATGAACACAGAACAGAAATGAGAATTCTTAAAAATGACTGTATGCAAACTCACTGCAACGTATATTCCCCATGGGCAAAATGTTTAAAAGGCTAAAAATAAAATATATGTGGCTCACGGCCAAAGTTAAAAAAGCTTTACACAATAAGATAAGAGATTTTTAAAAATATAAAAATGAAGGAACAATATCATCATTTAAATGTTACAAAGAATATTACAGAATATGTTAATATTTAAAGGAATTAAATATTTTAATTATTAAAGGAGTTAATATTTAAATTGATTTAAAGGAAATCAAGGATGCAAAATTTCAAAACGAACGACAGATTGCAAAAGATAGTAGGACAAACCTCCAAAAATTCCTCAAATATATTAATAGTAAAAAGGTCAGGTATGAGCATGTAGGCCCTTTACAAAATAATCTAGAGTGGATGACTGTGGACAAAGAGAAGGCAAATTTAATAAATTCTTTCTTCTGCTCTGTGTATACAAAGGAGCATGGGGGAGCTCAAGTCCATAAGGGGCATAGTATTGACACAGCCCCAAAGGATCTACCATGGTTCAAAACTGATATGGTCCAGAAATCTTTAAACAGAATAAAGGTGGATAAAGCAACTGGACCAGATGGCATCCACCCGTGGATCCTAAAATAATTCAACTCTGTCATTTCAAAGCCATTGTTTTTAGTTTTTAGGGACTCATTAATGACTGGAATAGTACCACTGGATTGACGTAGGGCCAATGTGCTGCCTATATTTAAAAAGGGATGAAAGTCTTTACTAATTAACTATAGACCTGTTAGCTTAACTTCTATAGTTAGGAAGATACTGGAGAGTTTAAAAAAAGCCCACATAGATGAGTTCTTGCTAGAAAGAAATGTTTTAAGCAACAGACAGCATGGTTTCATGAAAGACAGAAGTTGTCAAACAAACCTGATTTCTTTTTATGAGGAGGTAAGTAAAACCTTGGACAGAGGGGTGGCTGTGAACGTAGTATACTTGGATTTTGCAAATGCGTTTGACACAGTTCCCCACACACCGCTAATATGTAAGGTAAAGTCTACAGGTTTAGAAAGATCAGTTTGTAAATGGATAGAAAATTGGCTAAAAGACAGAATTTCAAGAGTAGTGGTTAATGATTCTTACTCTGAATGGTGTAAGGTTATCAGTGGTGTACCCCAAGGTTCAGTGTTGGGACCCTTACTTTTTAATAGCTTTATAAATGATATAGGGTCTGGGAATAAAAGTATAATTTTAGTCTTTGCAGATGATACCAAGCTATGCAGTGGAATAACTTCCTTACAGGATGTTTCCAACTCACAAGCTGACCTCAATGCACTGTTTCATTGGGCAACTATGTGGCAAATGAGGTTTAATGTTGATAAATGTAAAGTTATGCACTTGGGGGCTAAGAATATGCATGAATCATACATACTAGGGGGAGTAGAACTGGGGGAATCCATAGCGGAGAAGGATCTGGGTGTTTTGGTAGATCATAAGCTTAATAATAGCATGCAATGCCAAGCTGCGGTTTCCAATGCAAGCAAAGTCCTTTCTTGTATTAGGAGAGGCATGGACTCCAGAGAGAGAGATGTAATTTTGCCCATGTACAAATCATTAGTTAGACCTCATCTGGAATATGCAGTTCAGTTTTGGGCACCAGTTCTCAAAAAAGAATATGAGGAACTGGAAAAAGTGCAGAGAAGGGCAACCAAACTGATAAGAGACATGGAGGAGCTCAGCTATAAGGATAGATTACAGGAACTGAATTTATTCTCTCTTGAGAAGAGGAGATTAAGGGGGGATATGATCAACATGTACAAATACATAAGTGGTCCATATAGTGAACTTGGTGTTGAATTATTCACTTTTAGATCATCACAGAGGACAAGGGGGCACTCTTTACATCTAGAGGAAAACAGATTTCATCTTTAAATATGAAAAGGTTTCTTCACAGTAAGAGCTGTGAAAATGTGGAATAGACTCCCTCAAGAGCTGGTTCTGGCCAGCTCAATAGATTGTTTTAAAAAGGTCTGGATTATTTCTTAAATGTACATAATATAACTGGGTACTAACAGATTGTTTTAAAAAGGTCTGGATTATTTCTTAAATGTACATAATATAACTGGGTACTAACAGTACGGTTGAGCCATGGAAACTCCGATTGCCTCTCGGGGGATCAGGAAGGATTTTTTTCCCCTGCTGTAGCAAATTGGATCATGCTTTGCTGGGGGTTTTCGCCTTCCTCCGGATCAACTGTGGGTTTAGGATTATGTTTTGGGATTGTATTTTTTTTCTCTTTTATTGGTTGAACTAATGGACTTTTTTCAACTTGACTAACTGTATAACCAGAACGCTTGATTTATTGGTCAATTCGCTAAAATGCTGAAATCTGATTGCGCCACAATCAGTTACAATGCCTTTCTTTCTTTCAGAGGGGGGAAGAATGAGCCAGAGCCAGAGCAAGCAGTTCCCCGGAAGGTACAGATGGGGTCCTTGCCATCTTTAGAGGATGTCGACCCAGATGTGCTGGAGAGTATGCATTCCCTAGGCTGCTTTAGGGACCGGAACAAATTGCTGCAAGACCTGTTGTCTGAAGAGTAAGAGTCAAGATCGCTGTGTTTACTGCAGATATGTAGATCTGGTGAACTGTCTGGCAAAGCATCCTGGTACTTTAATTTAGCAACAACTTGCAAGCCTCACGTTGCCTACCTCAGGTAGAAGGCAATAAAAATGACATGTGGGTGATGGGAAGAGAGACTTACAGCTGCAGTATGTATCACTATAGGAAGCTTAAAGACTGCTGGGGACAATATATACAGGGAAAGCTGTACAGAGCAAGCAGTGGAATTATGAGAGACAGGAAGAATTACATGCAAGCTCAGACAATAAGCAGATTTAAAAAAGCAGTAGAATCACATTAAGTGTAGAATTAAATTATTACATGCTGGAAGATTTTCTAAAACATTTTCTCCTTGATGATCAGAGAAAACCAGGAGAAGATGATTTATTTCTTGTTACTGGATCGGAAAGAGAGGTATCCCAGCCAAGAGGATGAAGATCTCCCACCCAGGGCAGATATTGGTAGGATTCCTAATCTTCCAACTCCAGATCCAGACTTCAAGTTGTTTCTTTATATATTCAGTCTGACTCCTTGTCTTATTATCTTCTAGATCCTCCTAGGAAGCGTGTTGACTCACCTATGTTGACTCGTCATGGGAAGAGAAGGCCAGAGAGAAAATCTATGGAGGTTCTGAGTGGAACAGATGGAGGCTCACCAGTACCAGCACGCAGGGCAATTGAGATGGCACAGCATGGCCAGAGGTCAGAAACTGTTTGCTTATATGGATATCTGCATATGAAACTTGTAGCATGGGTAATATGATGTAATGTTCTTACATACTTTAGACTTCAAGGGGTTGATTTATCTAAAACTGGAGAGTGCAAAATCTGGTGCAGCTCTGCATAGAAACCAATCAGCTTCCAGGTTTTTTTTTTTGTCAACGCTTAATTGAAGAAGCTAAAGTTAAGCTGATTGGCTACCATGCACAGCTGCACCAGATTTTGCACTCTCCAGTTTTAGTAAATCAATCCAAAACAGTCCAGATTTTGGGAGTCCCAAATTGCAAAGGATTTCATCATATGACTGCAAAGTATGAAAAAATGCAGGAACGTTCTACAATTCTGGTGTGCATCCACAGGATTTTAAAGTCACAGGTCTAACCTAGTGCGAATATGCGATTTGTACACGATGTGAGGCTCCACATAGAGCCTCTGGGATTTAGGAGCCCACTGACAGGTGCTGGAACTGTGTGACAGGTGCTGGAACTGTTTCCATTGTTTCAATGTATACCTGGCCATGGCTCATTTCTATCTAGTTGACATTAACACATAGTAAATAAGTGTTTTTTACTAGTCCAGTAATATAATGGGAAGCTTGAAATGTGGTCTTACGCAGAAGCCCTTTTGTGACTTTGCCTGAGACTGGGTCTAACTGTAACTATATGAAACCCAGCTAACTAAGAAAAAATACCTAAGATATACATGCTTATAGGTGGTACCGTGGACTCTGAGGATAAATTATCCCAGCATAGTTTATATATTTTATTCAGTGGTCGGAGTGTCACTATTGTGGTCAAAAGGGTAAATGAGGCCCAACATGGAATCCCCATCACCCACCCATCCTCTTTGCTCCCTGACAGTCTGAACGGCCAGCTTGTATAGTAGAAACACACAGAAAAAACCCGGCGCTAAGAGCTAACACATCTAGAGACCAGAAGACTGATTGAAACAGTAGAAATGGTAATAAATAAAATTGAACATTAATCTCGTCAGAGGTGCAGCTGTCCCACACTCAGTCCCAATGAGATAAGCTACACAAACAACAAAAATGGTTTGCTCTTACAGTAGCACTGCCTGCCCACAGTAAAGTTCAAATTACAAATGTCTCATAGGCAGGGAGTTCCAGGTTTTATTTATGTGAACCAACTCATGCCCTTAAAGTACAGGTAAACCTTGAAATACCTTGTATACCCCTTTTCCCATCTGCTGTACCCAAAGACAGACCTCAGATATGCAACAGAGTCTTGGGCTCTCCCATTAATTTCTTTTAGTGCTTGTAGTCATATTTTTTCAGCTTTGGAGGAATTTCCAGTAACCTCCTGTCTCAGAGGACAACAGGAAGTGAGAGGAAATCTGTTCAAAGTAGAGGGCATCGCCTTTTAGATTGTGACCCCTTTCAAATATTATCATTATTATTCAGGATTGCTCCAGCAGTTTAGATAACATTTTACCAGATTTGATTTCCCCTCCCCTCCCGTTCTAGCGACAGCTGTAAAATTCTGTTTTTCCTGTCACGTTCTTTCTCAATGGTAGCAGTCCTCAGGACAAAGAGAGGGTAAATATGTCAAGTGGGGCCAAAGACAGAGGCAATACAAACATGACAGGGGTTCTAACATTTCCCTGCTCTAGTCAAACTGCTCTAGCAAAACTAAGTAAAGAAACCATTTATTTTGTAATCCAGGTATTTATATAGTGCCAATAGTTTATGCAGTGCAGCTTTACATATTGTACGTTCTTGTCAGTCCCTGTCCTCAAAGTGCTTACACACTAAGGTCCATAACTCTCATGTATACATACACGCATACTAGGACCAATTCACACAAGGGGCAATATACCTACCAGCGTGCCCTTGGAGTGTGGGAGGAACCCAAAATATCCGGATGAAAGCCACAAAAGCAGGGAGAACATGAAAACTTCTTGCAGCTGGGGTCCTGGCCAGAACTGTAATGTGTAAGGCAGAAGTACTAACCACTAATCCATTGTATTTTGCTAGCTAATGGTGGTAAATCAAATTGCACATGTCAAAAATACAGTTAAACTCACAATACTAAAAACAATATGTTCTTCCAGGTCGCGATCCATCAGTGGTGCATCTTCAGGACTTTCCACCAGTCCGATCAGTAGTCCCAGGGTAAGTCTTTTTAACCCTTTATCCCAACCCCAGTTTACCCCCTCCAACCCCTTCCTCCCAGTATTTGGGTAAAAGACAGGATGATAGATCTTCCTGAGACTACCCTGTGCTGCATGTAAGTGCAGTTTCATTTTAAAATTATAGGGGCCTTTTTTCATTTGCCGTGTTTTTGTTAATCTGCTTTATTACATGCATTAACTGGCTATTTGTATGTTTGACATGGTAATAAACCTATGCACAGATGCAGATGATGCCTGATTAGTTAAATTTGAACTTGGTTATACACTAAAGTTTAAAAAAACTGTATAAATGTGATCATCACATTTACCATGTTTGAGATGCTTATATGAGACCATATGGGGGATGAGTGAAATGAGTGAATGGGAGGGTCTCCACTTTCCCATTCAACATGCAATGATACGTAAAATATTTCATAATTTTTGAAGTTTCTACTAAAAAAAGCAGAATAGTTCCAAATACCCTTGGAAGGGTAATATGTCTAAAGTGGAATGATGAGGGGTTCACCTATTATGGAGGATAATTAATTTTTGATTAAAAAGGAATACCTCTTAAAGGGTATGTACACAATAATGCCTCATATACATCAGCCATTTTTTCCCGCAGCGATAAATCCTGGCGTTTTCAGGCGATTGGGACTCTTAGGTGCAGTGTCTAGCCTCACTGCTTGCGGCCTATTAAAATCTATGACAGCTTGAATATACAGCGGCTGGACACTGTACTGAGCAGTAGTTGTATTCAGGGCCATATGCATTCAGAGAGGTATGCTGAATTCCTGTGTCCAGGGCATACATCCCTGAATACGTACGACCCCAAATGTGAAAACTGCTTGGTACAGTGTCCAACCGCTTCCAGACACTGCGTATTTCAGCCTTTCATTGATTTTGATAGGCTGCTGGCAATGCTACAACTGTTCAGATATTAACCCGCACTAAGCATATACAGCAATACAAAAACAATGTGCAGCTGCTGTTCACCAAGTAAAAAAACTCAGAAATATATATAGGTGATAATAACAGCGCTTGCCCCTCACAATCCTTTAAAAAAATACAACAATAACAATCATATAAAAATTATTAAATAAAGTGTTCTTGTGTAAAAAAAATTCATTAACATCAATAAAGTGCTTAAGTGTTCCAAAAAGTCTCATAAAATTTCTGATCAAAGTGCTAAAAGTGCTCTAAGAATCCACAAAATGTGCTAAAATGCTTCAAATAAAAAGTGCTGAGGTGCTTCAGGACAGATCACGCGGTGCATGGTGCCTTGCTCCCCTCCTGTATCCCCACTCACCAGAAATAATAGACCCTCAGCTATTTCAGTCTGGGGGTCAGTAAGGCTTTTAGCTGCTGAGATGGAAGCCAATTCACCACTGTACACAGGCTTGTTATAGGATCTTTGGGGGACACAAATGAAATGAACAGGTACCATAGTGAAGCCCGTTTTGTAAAAATATATTGCGCAAATAAAATATTACTTACAAGAAGTAAAGAGATTACAGCTTGTAGCAGAACATCGAGGCTCTTCCGGGAACGCCGTCTGGCATGCGTTCCAGAAATGGTTCAGCGTAACCTGAAATATGCCAGCGCGTTTTGCCCCACCCTCCAGGGCGTCATCAAAGGACATATGGGGGGCGAAATGCATTGACGTATTTCTGGTTATGCTGAACCATTGATGTCACTTCCTGTCCTCCGTGGAACGCATGCCAGACAGCGTTCCAGGAAGAGTCTCCATGTAAATCTGTAATCGCTTTACTTCTTGTAAGTTACATTTTATTTGCGCAATACATTTTTTTTCAAAGCTGGCTTCACTATGGTACCTGTTTGTTTAGTTTGAGTCCCCAAAGATCCTATAACAAGCCGGTGTACAGTGGTGGTGTGGCGGTATCCAGCAAGTGAATTGGCTTCCATCTCAGCAGCTATAAGCCTTACTGACCCCCACACTGAAATAGCTGAGGGTCCATTATTTCTGGTGAGTGGGGATGCAGTAGGGGAGCGAGGCACCATGCACCGCGTGTACCTGAAGAACCTCAGCACTTTTTTTATTTGAAGCACTTTAGCACATTTTGTGGATTCTTTGGAGTACTTTTAGCACCTTGAGCAGCATATTTATGAGACTTTTCGGAACACTTAATCACTTTATTGATGTTAAAATTTTTTTTCACATGAACACTTTATTGAATAATTTTTATATTATTGTTATTGTTATATTTTTTATAAGATTGTGAGGGCAAGTGCTATTATTAACACTTATATAATGCCACACCTTTGCCTCCCAGGCCTGTGAAAAAAACAGGATTAGACGCTTGCTGGCAAGATAATTAATTTTCTCTTTTGATTTTGGTCTATTCTATATGCCATTGAAAGCACAATTGATCCTGCCAGAAATCTAGTGGACTCATAACTTCCCGCCATTGCTGAACTAAAATCCTAAACATTTTTATCAGCCATTCCTAATTCATTTTGTGGACTGCAGAACCCCTCTACACTTTGTTATGGAGAAGAGAAGAGCGGGTGGTGTTCTATAGTCTTAGCACACCTCTAGGATGACAATGCTGCTTCACGGTAGGACAGGAAGCATGTTCCTAACAGAACAATTAGGTTAAAATAAAGAAAAAATAATATTTAAAAAAGAAAATGAACACAGTCACCAAATCTATGGACTGGAAAGTGGAAGAAAACCTTTACTGAGAGAAAAATTTAAATTTTTTTCTTCAGAGAATGCTTGTTTCCTGGCTGTCACGGATTCAGTAAAAGTATGCAGATCAGGTTTTCTGACTTCACTTGCTTCTTTTATCAAAACAAAAGACAAAGACAACAAAAACAAAAACAACATATAAAAAAGACAGTTGGGACTTTGAATGAGGCAAAATCCATCTAGGGCTCAATGTCTCCATCCCTATCAGGTATATTGGAGGGGAGGGAGATAAAATGGGTAACTGGAAGGATATAATGGATTCAGCATATTGGGTATAATACAGTGCTTTGCGAAAGTATTCGGCCCCCTTGAACTTTGCGACCTTTTGCCACATTTCAGGCTTCAAACATAAAGATATAAAACTGTAATTTTCTGTGAAGAATCAACAAGTGGGACACAATCATGAAGTGGAACGAAATTTATTGGATATTTCAAACTTTTTTAACAAATAAAAAACTGAAAAATTGGGCGTGCAAAATTATTCAGCCCCCTTAAGTTAATACTTTGTAGCGCCACCTTTTGCTGCGATTACAGCTGTAAGTCGATTGGGGTATGTCTCTATCAGTTTTGCACATCGAGAGACTGAAATTTTTGCCCATTCCTCCTTGCAAAACAGCTCGAGCTCAGTGAGGTTGGATGGAGAGCGTTTGTGAACAGCAGTTTTCAGTTCTTTCCACAGATTCTCGATTGGATTCAGGTCTTGACTTTGACTTGGCCATTCTAACACCTGGATATGTTTATTTGTGAACCATTCCATTGTAGATTTTGCTTTATGTTTTGGATCATTGTCTAGTTGGAAGACAAATCTCCGTCCCAGTCTCAGGTCTTTTGCAGACTCCATCAGGTTTTCTTCCAGAATGGTTCTGTATTTGGCTCCATCCATCTTCCCATCAATTTTAACCATCTTCCCTGTCCCTGCTGAAGAAAATCAGGCCCAAACCATGATGCTGCCATCACCATGTTTGACAGTGGGGATGGTGTGTTCAGGGTGATGAGCTGTGTTGCTTTTACGCCAAACATAACTTTTTGTATTGTTGCCAAAAAGTTCAATTTTGGTTTCATCTGACCAGAGCACCTTCTTCCACATGTTTGGTGTGTCTCCCAGGTGGCTTGTGGCAAACTTTAAACAACACTTTTTATGGATATCTTTAAGAAATGGCTTTCTTCTTGCCACTCTTCCATAAAGGCCAGATTTGTGCAGTATACGACTGATTGTTGTCCTATGGACAGAGTCTCCCACCTCAGCTGTAGATCTCTGCAGTTCATCCAGAGTGATCATGGGCCTCTTGGCTGCATCTCTGATCAGTCTTCTCCTTGTATGAGCTGAAAGTTTAGAGGGACGGCCAGGTCTTCGTAGATTTGCAGTGGTCTGATACTCCTTCCATTTCAATATTATCGCTTGCACAGTGCTCCTTGGGATGTTTAAAGCTTGGGAAATCTTTTTGTATCTTATTGTATCCAAATCCGGCTTTAAACTTCTCCACAACAGTATCTCGGACCTGCCTGGTGTGTTCCTTGTTCTTCATGCTCTCTGCGCTTTAAACGGACCTCTGAGACTATCACAGTTCAGGTGCATTTATACGGAAACTTGATTACACACAGGTGGATTCTATTTATCATCATTAGTCATTTAGGTCAACATTGGATCATTCAGAGATCCTCACTGAACTTCTGGAGAGAGTTTGCTGCACTGAAAGTAAAGGGGCTGAATAATTTTGCATGCCCAATTTTTCAGTTTTTTATTTGTTAACATAGTTTGAAATATCCAATAAATTTAGTTCCACTTCATGATTATGTCCCACTTGTTGTTGATTCTTCACAAAAAATTACAGTTTTATATCTTTATGTTTGAAGCCTGAAATGTGGTAAAAGTTCGCAAAGTTCAAGGGGGCCGAATACTTTTGCAAGGCACTGTATGTAAACATGGGTATATTGATAAATATTTATATCATTATTACTCTTAAAAAAGCCGATAACCCAGTATTCTTGATATGGTAGAACTTGCTTCTTGTTCAGGCGTTATTAATGCCAGAGTCAGCAAAGCAAATAGCATTTTCTGAAGGATGTTGGTCTACAGATATCTCCCAATACAGGTTTCCTCTCCATCATCCTTTCTGCTCTCTGTGAATGCAATAGACGTTCACTGGCTCAATAGCTCAGGCTGCATCTGTATCTGTGTCCTAGGTTTATGTGTGTGTGGTGAGTATGCATTGTGCAGGATGTGGCAGATGCTGGATAATGTGAACATATATTCAATTCATTAAACATTCTGAGTGCACTTCTAAAGGGGATCTGTAAAGTGAGGCGGCTATACCTTAGATCTTTAATAGGCAAGGTTCTCCATGTAGTCCTGTTTGGCTATGGTTTTCTGTATACCTTCAAATTTTCTAGTATTTACTGAGCTCGATGTCTTTTTATTCTGAAATACTCTAATATCTTACAATTAGAAAAAAAGAATGTGCAGTGGTTGCCCAAAGCAACTTACCAGCTATCAGTTGTCTGCTGATGCAGAATTATTAGAGATAATTCTGAAATGCGATTGGCTGGTTTATCCATCAGCTTTGTCTTTTCTATTCCTGCAATTTATTTCTAAAAATCTGTGCCTTATCTATGCTATTAGAGGGTAAAAAAAAATCACACTTGTCACTTTCGGAGGGTTGTGGATGGGATGTGCTGTTAGAGTTACCAGGCAAAGGTACCCATAGGCAAATGCTGACTTTTTTTTAGCATTGTCATATATGGTTTAGCAGATTATTTTTATCATTGCCATAGATTTAGCTTTAAAAACAGTAATCCATAGTGACCAATCGGCATCCATCTATTCTTCTATCTTCAGCAAGGAATTGGTATTGGTTGTTATGGGTTACTGCACTGTATTTCCATTTTTTGCAGTCAAAATAGAAAACTATACAACATGTATGTTATGTCTTCCTAAAAATAATTTAAAAAATATTTTCTACATTTAGATGTGTTTGGGCAGACTGCAAGCTACTCTGATCAATTTAAAAGTGAGTCTGTCCCCAGACAAAGACTGTGGACAAACTGAGGTTGATTTACTAAAACCAGAGAGTGAAAAATCTGGTGCAGCTGTGCATGGTAGCCAATCAGCTTCTAACTTCAGCTTGTTTAATTTAGGCCCCTTTCACCCTTGTGCAACCTAAAAGTCAAGCGATTTTACCACATTTTTTTTTAAACGCAATTTTGACTGGAATTGAAGCAATGCCTATGTCTATAGACCTCAAAACGTCTTAAAATCGGACTAAAGTAGTGCAGGGACTACTTTGAATTTGCACAGATAAGAATGGTACTCATTGAAAATCATGGAGTACAACTTGCCATGCGACTTTGCAGTCCCAAGTCGCAGGACAATTCGCACAAGTGTGAAAGGGGCCTAAGCTAAAAACCCCGGAAGCTGGTTGGTTTCTATGCAGAGCTGCAACAGATTTTGCACTCTCAAGTTTTAGTAAATCAACCCCACTGCATTGCACACATATGCAACAGCAGGGCAGATGGGCCGCATAAATGTGTTGCTATCATATTGTGGGGCACACTCTATAGGTGCCCCCAGAACCGTGACCAAGCTACCACTGGCAGCTCACAGCTAACTACTGTTTATTGCATGCTGGTAGGTGCAGCTTCAGATGATGTCAGCACTGTGCATCCAATCAAAGTGGCTAGATTGTGAGTCCTGCTTACTGGCCCCCATTGTTATACCCCATTTAAAATGCTAGCTCTATCCAACGTCACAGGGTAAACCTACAACAGAGAAGCCCATCTTCTAGATATTTAATCTTTTGTTAGGACAGGAAGTCTTCTAATCTGGTTTACAACTGATAATGAGAACTGCCAGCACAGGACAGTCAGGATTAATTACTGTAAACATTAAGCAAGCAGTCTGTATTCAGTACATTCATCCATGGGTGCATACTGTCTTAACTGTTAGTAGCATTAGGTGCCCCATCCAGGTTTCAGCCTCTCATAGTTTTACAGGCTGCGAACAGTGGGGGTAGACTGTGCTCCTGTGCCTTCTAAGTCTGCGTGTGGATGTGGGTGCAGGAATCGCAGCAATTCTCTCACCCGCAACCACCCGCATTGAAAACGCGCTGCTCTTAGGAGACCCGTGGGGCTGCCATTCATTCTGAATGGCAGTCCAACGCATCTTAACCCCAGCGCATTTATGGGTGCGGGAACCGCAGGGAAATCACATTTTTTTTGTGGAAATGCAGGCACGGCAGCCTATTCATATTCATATGTGGGCCGCAAAAACGCTAAGGTGTAAATCTGGCGTTAACACCCAGTGCGCATGGGGGCCTTATTGAGTTAGAATGCTTGAAGACATCTAGTCTGGCTGTTTACTGGCTGTTGTTTTGCATATGGTGTAAATGTTAATTACAATTCTGTCACCTTTAAAGTGCACTCAGAATGTGTTATAATACACAAGTGATATTAACTTTATGTCTTATATTCTTCTGGACTTCATGAGCAGTAATGCCATCACTTATGTCAAGGGTCTCATAAATAAATACAGAATGTGTGTTGCCTATAGCAATCAATTAGGATCTCCTTCACTGCTACAGGCAACAACTCTACAATCCTCTAATGCAGTTAGGCCCATTCTGATCTCCTTTCTTAGGTGGAAGTGTACCATGAAAGTAGTTCATTTAGATGAACTCTTCTGACAAACAAGCTGCTAAAAGAAAAGGATACTTGTGTATTATAAGAAATGATGACTCCCATTCTGTAAGGCCATAAGGATAACAGAGGTCATCAATTTATGTCATTTATTCTCCTTTCCTGTGATTTTATACAATTGTGGGTGACTTCTGATATCCTTGGTGCTTGATCTATGTATACGATTCACATGATCCAGCAATGCCGGCTTAGTCTAATACGTATTCTGGGTAATACCATTATCCATGCTTCTGGTTTCCTATAGTGCGCTTTTAATAAATCTACATGCAACATTTTGACATTATTTATGTATCAATGCATACACTCAGCAAACCTTGCTTCTTTATTATCTAAAAATGACAAACTTCAATACTTGCCTTAAGGTGTATCTATTATTTATGTAGACTTTAGAAGCCATGACCCTATCTTTATAAATATATTCACCTACTGGTGAAATCTCATGAGAGGGCTTCCATTGCTGATCTACAAAATCCTAGGCACCTATACTGTCATTCTGATTCTCTAATGGCTTTTTCCACTGCATGGAACCAAACGGTTCGGCTCGCTTTTGTGCTTTTCCACTGCTGGTACCGCATGGTACGGTGTAGGAACGGTTCGGTACGGTACGGTGGCGCTTTTCCACTGCATGGAACCGAACGGTACGGCTCTCAAAAACAGTACCTACTCGATTGTGGTTCCAACAGGTACCATACCCGGTACCATATCCCACAATCCTTTGCATGCAGTCACTACTAGCCACTGATTGGTCAGAGAATCCCACCCACCCCATTGTTATCCCACCCACTTAACTTTAGTACTACTTTAGTGGAAAAGCAAACCATACCGTACCGTACTGAACCGTTCCAACACCGCACCATGCTGTACCAGCAGTGGAAAAGCAAACCGGGCCAAGCTTTGCCGGCACATTTCTTATATTACTGTAAAAGCAATTGTTAATTATTGATTTGGAACAGCAGGGGTTTCAATAGTTAGACTGCTTTTAGGAGGGCAAGTAGAAAGTCGTTGGTGTCTCTAACGTGTTCACTACAGTTGTGTAAAAAATTAAGTATACCCAATGGAAATGGTTGACTTTTTCAACCTATTTGAACAGGCATACATTAGATCCTACAGATATGTTTGAAAATAAAACAAAAAAAAATAATAAAAAATCAATGGATGTAATGATGCACTGTGGAAAAATAAAGTACACCCTCGTTATTAACAGCTACTATTGCCTCTTTTGGGTAAAAAGACTTCTTGTTGGCATTGTGTATAACTGGCCACCTGTCTCTGAACTGAGACAATCGTGCAAAATTCCTTTAGTTGTAAAAGGTTTATGAGTTTCTTTCAATGGAAATCAAATCAGGGCATTGACTATGGCAGTGCTTCTTTTTGAGCCATTTCTTGGTGGATTTTCTGATGTGTTTTATCATGTTTCTGGTTCAACTTTTGGACAACTTTTGGACAAATAGTCAACTTTTGCACAAATGGCCTCACATTCTCATCGGCACATTTTGATATGATGCAAAATGTTTGATTGAACACAAACTGCCCAGGCTTTGAAGCAATAAAGCAATCCCAAAAACCTTAAAGTGGTATTAAAGCTTACTTATTTTTAAAAATAACAAACATGTTATACTTAACTGCTCTGTGCAGTGGTTTTGCACAGAGCAGCTCTAATCCTCTTCTTTTGGGGTCCCCCGCCAGCGCTCCTGGCTCCTTCCCCTCGAGCAGTGCCCCCAGAGAAAACTGCTTGCTCTGGGGGCACCGCTGCGTGCTTGCTCCCGAGCCGCTGCTCTATATGTCTCATGTGTCTGAGCTCTGCCCCCCATTCTCTCCTCATTGTTTTACTGGTTGTGATTAACAGCTTTGGGTCAGTCAATGAGGAGGGAGAGTCCTGGGACAGCCAAGGCTATCATGAACATCACTGGATCGGGGGGAACTCAAGCAGGGATTTGGGGGGGGGGGGGTTACTACACACAGAAGGTTTTTTACCTTCATGCATAGAATGACATATTAGGGTTTATTTACGTAAGGCAATAGGCTATTTACTTTGCAAAGCAATTTTCCCTTTGATTAGTAAATGCAGTAAAAATTCAGTTTGCAAAGAATTTCAAAAACTGTATTTTTGCTTGCACATGATTGGATTGTGGGCATCAGCAGAGCTTCATATCATTCAGCAAGCTTTTAAGCTCCGTTCACATGTAGGCGTTTTGGGGCGTTTTTGGGGAGTTTTTCTGCTCTAGGATCAGCTCTCAAAACGCCCAACAAGACAAATTCTATTCATTTCAATGGCCCCTGTTCACATCTGAGCGTTTTGACGCTGTGAGCAAAATGCCCAATGCTCAAAAAAGTACATGAGCTTCTTTTTGGGCAGATTACAGGCGTTTTCCATTGGTCTCTATTCAATCTAAAAACGCCTGTAAAAACGCCTGTAAATCGCGGTAAAAATCACGGTAAAAATCGCGCGAAAACGCTATGCTCAGGTGTGAACGTAGCCTTAAGAAAAAATTCCCTTGCAAGGTGAACGGCCTATTTGGCTTTAAGCAAGAGTATCGGAATGGCAGCTATGCAGCTAGTATTTTTGGAAGTCTGCAAAGGAAGCCTCTATGTTTCTCTTACAAGTTTACTATAAGTTGTTTTAGGCCAGTTTAGCTTCCAGGTTTGTTTTTTTCTTTTTTTGTGGCATATAGCAGGTTAGATCATCTATCTGCTACCCTGGCTGTCTGTTCACAGAAACGGTTATTGTTAGAAGGTCTTATTAAATATAGAAAGTAGAAGATTAGAAGTGGGTGTCCACAAATATGCTAGATGATTAGAAACTCCACTAAGTAGATCTTGTGGTCCAATAGCTAAGGGAATGAAAGAACTAGGCTGGACACTTGAAGGACCAGTGTCCACCCAACACTGAACCCATCACCTCCGAGTGATACTCTGCCTGTAAGAAAAAGTGGGTTCTAATAGAGAAAAAAATAGCCTAAATTATTTTTTGGTGTGGACACTGCAACATCAAGGACCAAGAAAGGGAGTGAGGTTTGCTGATTTAACCCATTTTCTCTGGTGATGCTATAATAACTGTGCTTAAAGGCTTAGCATTTTCTGTTGCTACTGAACTGCTCTCTGGTTCTGGCTGCTCTTTGGGATTTGCTTCTAACATGCATGTCTTTTTTTCTTTTTTTCATTCTTTGGTCCACATTGTTGGCTGCTATCTTTCCTTCCATCTGACCCTACGCACCCATAATTGACCGCGCCAATACCTTCCTCCGTCCATGGCTGCTTGGCTCTTATATTCATGTGTGGTTGATCTGCAATTTTTCAATATGTGTGCATGTGTTACCCTTTCTTCTGCATATATGTATTGCTGGAATCATGCTTCCTTTCAACTGGCATTTATTCTCCGGCATTTATTACTCTCTGTCAATCTACATTTCCAAATGAATCATTCCTCACGTTGCTTTGTGTATTTTTCTATCCCCCTATCTCATTCCATCAACCTGTATTCTTATTTGTGTGCTTTTCAATATCCACGTGACTTACTCTTCCCTCTATTATTGCTGTATTATTTTTTTGTTGGGTTCTCTGGTATCCCACTTTATTCTCTATCTTTCTATTTGCCCGTTTCTCTTGCTTTCCTTACTGCTTTTTCACTCACAGCCAATAAGGAGGTTTTTTGCCCTCCCCCAGCCCCCTACCCCACCCTCTTCTCCTCATCCCACAAAGACCTCTGATTCTTCAGGGCATAATGATTGCCCTCTTGGTCATCCCAAAACCCATACCTTCCCACCTAAGCCCAGGTCTTCAGAGAAACCACTTCAGACCACCCGGTCCAACCCACTTCCTGCCTCAAACTCCCCAACTGTCCCCCCGCGGGCCCCTAATTCTCCCGCTGGGCACAATGCTTGCCGAACAGCAACCAAACTGCCCGCATCTGATCTGGCCCCCAAATCTGTACCCCTTATACAGGTTACCCCTCATCCGTCACCCCGTGGCAGTCCCCTCCCTACTCCCAAGGGAACGCCTGTGCACACGCCTAAGGAAAGTCCAGCAGGCACCCCTTCACCAACCCCACCATCCAGTCCAAGCATTGGTGGGATGCCCTGGAGAACAAGACTGAACTCTATCAAGAATAATTTCCTGGGGTCACCAAGATTCCACCGTCGCAAGCTGCAAGGTAAGAAAGACTTATTAGAATATCAGAATAAATTGGGTGTGGGTTTGTGGCTATTTACTCTAGATAAGAATTTCATTGTTCGGCTTCTGTATAGAATTGGTAAAGAAGTGCAAAAAGTGCTTTGTTTACAACCTTTATAACAACTGTGTGTTGAGGGCAGGGACTGAGGGACTGATGTGAATGTACAATATGTGTGTAAAGCGCAGAGTAAATTGACAGCGCTATATAAGTACTTGTAATAATTCAATAAATAAACTGTTGTTATGCCACGGTTCTCAAATTGCTGGTCTGAAGTAAAATATGAAAATATAATGACCATTGCATAATGGCACTCATTTGCCATTGATACTGAATTTAGATGTGATTTGTCTGTGATGAGAGAAAAATTAGATTATATTATCTATTATTAATAACAATCTTTTGATATGTGTTCAGTTCCCACAGCTGATGAAATGACCAACTTGACACCGGAGTCATCTCCAGAGTAAGTATTGTTCACTGTGCCAATAAATGCTATCACATACCCTATTCCATTACTGCTTTTAAAGGAATACTGTGTTCTAGAATCCTGAATATCATTAGTTCTATTTTAATTTATCTTACACAACTGTAATTTAAAGAGTTCCAGTCACCTCCAAAATGTGTAGCTGCTGACTTTTCAAAAACAGCCGCTCACCTGTCCCAGGATCCAGCAGTGAGCTCACCCCAGTCGGTCTCACCCACTGTCTTTGGTCCCCGGAGCTGGCATCTTCACTATGGGCACCCAGCTGTGACAGCTTGCGGCTTCACAGCCGGTGCCCACTGTGCAGACGCAAGTCGCACTGGGCATCGTGAGTGGTGGATGCACTCTTTTGGGACCTGTCAGTGTCCCAGAAGGCTGCAGGGGGGAGGGAGGGAGGAAGGAGAACTTCCTTTGCCGAGCGCCGCGGTGCTCGGAACGGAAGTGGGAAGCAGGTACCTGTCAAAATCGGGTAAACGCCCCCCCCGCTCCTCAAAAGTGGCATTTGTTTAAGAGGAGTGGGGAACAAGTCCCTAAAGCAGAACTTCCCCTTTTTGGTGGAACTCTGCTTTAA
The DNA here is from genome assembly GCF_965119305.1 of Pelophylax lessonae. Taxonomy (NCBI): domain Eukaryota; kingdom Metazoa; phylum Chordata; class Amphibia; order Anura; family Ranidae; genus Pelophylax; species Pelophylax lessonae. The sequence continues at coordinate 79,364,957 of NC_138777.1, read as the reverse complement.
ATGGTGAAATTGGGCATTAGTTCATCATGTCTGTTATTCACTTCCAGTCTTGACCAATCCTGACATTTTTTCACATTAATGGTAAAATCAGCATTCTTTTGCTAGAAAATTTCTTAAAACCCCCAAACATTTTATATTTTTCGAAGGCAACAGTTTTGGTGAATAAAATTGTTGTTGTTGCAATTTTTTATGCCACAGTTTATGAAATGCTAATTCTCAGGAAAAAATATGCCTAAAGTGGATATAAACCCTCACATATACCCAGTGAAGTGAAGAGCCTCAGATGATACACAGAGATGGGACAAATCTCTTTACATAAGCTTTACATGTATATCTGCTGTCTTCAGCTTGCTATATTCTTTAGAAAGTGCACATTATTTTACAATTTGTTCTTCCTGTTTCAGCTGTGGGAGTGGAGTCCTGGCTTAGACTGTGTGACAACTGATTGGAGGAAAGGCACACCCACCCCCCCTCCCTCCACATAGGCAGAAGAATGAAGATACTTGCAGAGCTGTGCTGTGAATAGACCAGCTCTCTGCTATTCTATTTATGGCGCTTTTCCACTGCATGGAACCGAATGGTTCGGCTCGCTTTTGTGCTTTTCCACTGCTGGTACCACATGGTATAGTGTAGGAACAGTTCTGTATGGTACGGCGGCGCTTTTCCACTGCATGGAACCGAACGGTACGGCTCTCAAAAACAGTACCTACTCGATTGTGGTTCCAACAGATACCATACCCGGTGCCATATCCCACAATCCTTTGCATGCAGTCACTACTAGCCACTGATTGGTCAGAGAATCCCACCCACACCGTTGTTATCCCACCCACTTAACTTTAGTACTACTTTAGTGGAAAAGCAAACCATACCGTACCGTACAGAACCGTTCCAACACCGTACCATGCGGTACCAGCAGTGGAAAAGCAAACCGGGCCAAGCAGGGCCGAGTAGAGCCGAGCCGGTACTTGCAGTGGAAAAGTGCCTAGAGCACCCGCCCAAAATAAAATTTCAGCTGCTTTTATCTCCAGTGTCTGAGAACTTGTCAGAAGTTATCATACTGATAACAGAAGCAGCAGAAAATCACGGGACTTATGGCTTTGGAGAGAGATAAGTAAACACTACAGATATATGTGCCCAGGTCAAATTTCATGAATCGGGTTTGTATCCACTTTAAGCACATTTTAGTGCACACAAACACAGTACCCAATTTTTGGTAAAATTTTATGGAAGATCATGTTGTGGTGAATAAATTGATACCAAACATGTCAAGATTTAAAATTTCATAACCTATGGTACCTAAAAATCTTCATAGGTGATGCTTTAAAAGCCTTTACAGGTTACTACTGTAGTTTAGAGTTAATCATGAGCTCTGGTGCTAGAATTATTGCTCTCACTCTGACATTCACGGTGATACCAAATTTCTGTGGAGCACACACTGTTTATGCATGCAGAACCTATGTGCATTTGCGCATGAGCATGTGGGGACAGGAGTGCTGTAAATATTTTTTTTTTCTTTTTAATAGTTATTCTGTTTAAATGTATTTTTTACACTGTTTCTTTACATTTTTTTTAATTGTGTATTGCTATCACAAGAGATGAACACCTTCCCTTGTGATAGCATAGGCAGTGACAGGTATACTTTATTGAGGGATCTGGGGTCTGTAAGACCTGTAATCTCTTCTCTGCCCTCCAATGCTGTTTGATCAGCTGCCTGTCTGTCTGGTACAGGCCAGTAAACAAACAACCAAAACCAACATCGTAGTAACTTCCAGCTTCATTCATTACAGAGGAAAGGGAGCAATGGATATTCCTCCCTGACCTCTGTCTGCTGCTGGCCCAACTGTACTGGTCCTTGGCTCCCCACTGGATTGAGACAGCCCAGGATTGGTGGTGTGAAATGGGGAGGGCTTTCATGTCCTGTAAAATTGATCGGGCGGTCTGTCTGCTGGTCTCCCCCCTCGGAGGAACTCTGCTCTATCGCCCTGAAGGAACTGTCTGTGACATTAAGATGGGAACTATGTGGTGTACTGGGCGATGTGCTTGATGCTCCTTCCTTGTTCCTCTAAAGTCTCAACTGACTAATCCGAGGGTACCGGATTCAACACCCCCTTCTGGGATTGGCCCTGGTGTTGGCCCTTGTGGTCTATCCAGGGGCTTTAGCCTCTTCACATGGCTCTCTCGGGCTGTCTGCGGCCTCGTTTGGGTGATCAGTGCCCGGAATTCACGGCCCCCCCAAATAATTCTATGTAACTTGTCCACCTGGGATGTCAATTGGTCTTTGAAAAAGCTATTTTGCGAAACGCGTCAGTGCCGTCCCTACCTGGTTGAGACTACAATGGTTACATTATGTTTGTTGTGAGATTTATTCTCTTTTAATGGTGTCCAAGTTTTTATCCGTTTAAATAAACTGATTATTAAACTTATGAATATGTATTGTTTAACTCACCTAGTCAGTAACCCTCCTCATCAATCCATTTCTTTTATTTGGAAGAGCTGAGGTTTCTGTACCCGTTGGGTTTGAACTCCGCCCTTCCTATACTTTTATCTATCTGTCATATCGGGATTGGAGGGCTGCTGAACAAAGTGATGTATCCAACAATCACTTCTCTTTGCTATATATATATATATATATATTGATCGGGCGGTAGTTGGAAGTAGTTAATCACAAAAGAAAAGTAAATCTTACTTGTCAATGTGTCCCAAGTAAGAGTAGAAGGCTCGTTTTCCCACGGGACAAAGTATGTACAAGTTGGGACATGTAGTACTTTGTTCCATCTTCCTAGGTGCTGTCTAATACTAGCTGTGAAATTGGACAGAGCATTTTTCCTCCCTCCATGGCAACCCAACAATGCAGCCAGCAAGTAGATGGCTGAATTGACAGACAGTACTGTTAGGTTGTTGGTAGTGTTGGTAGTGGGCAAGTGCTTGGAGATGGAGAAAATTGCTGTTTGTCAAAACAGTCATCTCCTCGCTAGCTGCATTGTCGGACATCCATGGAGGGTGGAGGGGTGTTCTGTCCAATCTCACAGCTAGCCTTAGACAGTACATAGGACAATGGGACAAGGTACTAATGTGTTTAATTCCCTGGGGAACAGAACACATGAAAAAAATGTGTGAGACACTTTCTTATAGACATCAGATTCACTTTCCTGTTGTGATTTTCAAGTGCAGGTTATTTTCTTATTTCAGTCCTAAATTGAAAGAAACATAACAGCCTGGGAAAGACTCTAGCTGGTCTCTAAGGATAGGCAGGGTCCAAATGGTATTTCCTATCACACTGAGGAGAGACCATCTGACAGACAAAGAATATCAATGATGGGTTTGAATTACACAGATATATTAATATTCTATATATACCCTCATGCTAAATTCCATCTTCTTTTTTTTTTTTTTTTTTTGTTCTGGGTTTTGATTTCTCTTTATTTGGCATAGTTTTTTTTTTTTATTGTGGTATGTGTTTTCTCCACAGACTTGACAAGTAGCCTCGGTTTGGTGTTTTTTAATCGTGCTATGTGTTTTCTCCCCAGACTTGCCAAGAAGTCATGGTTTGGTAACTTTCTTACTCTGGAAAAGGAGGATCAGATCTTCGTGGTCATTAAAGACAAGCCTTTAAGTTCAATTAAAGCTGACATAGTACAAGCATTTCTCTCGGTAAGATTGCCACCCCCAGATTCAAGCCTACTTTCCCAAAATTGTCAGGCCATAACCTAAATATACAAATTTTTGGGTCAATGCCTTGGATAGCAGAATAAAATATAGCAACACCAAAGCAACATTTTTTTCAAGTCAAGTTGAATGTACTTTTTCCTCCGAGACTTTTAGGCAAATTAACTAGCAGTAGCGAACAGTGTGAGGGTACAAGGGCTACAGAGAAGAGTCGTAAGATTCCCTGTAGTATAGTAAGCATGCAACATTCAGATTTTTTGGCAAGCTCCTGATTGGTGGACTGCATATACAGCAGTTCTTTGGATAACACTTTCTGGTTTTAATATTCAGGATTCTTACATAAAGTTGATATCTAGAGCAGCATGAACCTAAATTTGACCTTAAATGCTATGATCCCAAAATGTCAATTATGACAATAAACCCAACTGCTACTAACTGGCAGAGGTGTTTGCATAAAAGAATCTGCCAATTGTCTACATTTTTGTGTAATTTCTTCCCTACAGATCCCAAGCCTCAGTCACAGTGTGATCTCACAAACAAGTTTCAGAGCAGAGTACAAATCCACAGGAGGTCCATCTGTCTTCCAGAAGCCAGTCAAGTTTCAAGTGGATATTACATATTCAGAAAGTGGGGAGAAGCAGAAGGACTGTGGGATATACTCAGTCACTTTTACTCTGCTATCAGGTATCATCTCCTATGCACATAAGACTCCCTAAATATTCTCTGCTAACTTCCATTTTCTATCTCTGGAAAGATTAGAATACCATGCTGCAGAGGTGACCATGTATGGCCCTACAGTCTTTATCTGATTCAGCCATACATGGGAATGGTCAAGTCTCGCTGATTAGAATATTTTCATCAAATATGAAACTTGTAGACTTGTATAAACTTGTATAAAACTTGTAGAATGTGCAAACAAAAGAACAATTTGTATGAAGACTTTATATATGAACATGTAGCACTGCTCCCTTGGGAGCTGCTGGTTATGGGTTCCCCTGGGTTACCATTAGCAACAACATAGCAGTTAGGCATTTTCCAAGTGTTTTTAGCTCAGTCAGGAAACAGTCTAGGAGCTTTGGTTTTGTGTTTTTATTGAGAACTTGGATAGGAGAAGGGAATGAGTGGGATACTCCTTATTCTGACTCAGATTGTTGTGATAGTGATCTAACCCTTGTGAGACCTCTGTGCCTGGCCTGTATAAGCAGTTACGGTCACTGCGGACAATCCTCCTCAGATAGCTGAACTCACCAATACTGGTTTCATCCAAAAGCTGGTTTATTCTGAACATCACACAACAGGAATACAGCAGAATGAATGGATTTCAGTATTATGCAGTCAAAAGATGATGCTTTCCTTAGCTAGCATGTGGAATACAAGAGTCCCTGTTACATGAGGGAAATGCAAGCAGCCATGACACAGGAAATACAGCAAGAGCAGGGGGTGGAGTTTAAATACAAGGAAATGATGTGTCATGCTCACAGGAGGAACAAGAGCATTACCAAAAAAGGCCAGCAGGTGGCAGCAAATACCTACCCATAGAAAAATACATGGTAAATAAATCACATAATATACTATGTAAATTGCATCTACAATAATGAGAATATTAACTGTGTAACAGCACACTCCTACTTGTAAGAACTATGCACAATCTGCTGGGATGACTGAATATTGCTGAGTGCGGCAAGGCCGCTGCTTCACCTTGACAATAGCAGTGAAGAACTAGTTAATGGACTATTTAGATAGACTGGACTGTACTGCAGAACACTCTTCAGGGCCATTCCTGGCACCCCCTTTGTCCCTATTCTTTAGGGTTAACTACATGGCACCCCCTTTACTGTGTTACTCTCTGTGTGAGCTAGCTCCTTGATCCACTGGCTTCGCTGGAGTGGTCCCCCTTCCTGGGCAGACCCTTAGGCAAATCTCCTGGTAACTCATGGACACTGTTTTTCCCAAGAGACTCTGCCAGCAGCTCCGCCGTCAGCTACTCTGGATCTTCTGCAGCTCAGCTCCACACCTGGCTCACTAGGCCGACTGCCTAAGACCACCTTCCTCTCACACTGCAGAAGGAGAGACAGCCGTCCACCTCCTCTTGGGACTCTGCTTCCCGCCAAAGACATCCTGTCACATGTCTTATGGTCAATCCCAGGATGCATTGAAGGAATGCCCTCCCACTGGGACTGCCATAAAACATGATGTGTCACTGGCTGGGTTTCCTCCACTGTCCAACAAGCTCCCTCATTGGATGCAGTGGGGACACTCACTCAGACTCAGTGAATCACACCTGGAAACATATGACAGGCAACCTAATAGATCATGCTCCCCCGATAAGCAGCAGGAGCAATAGATGTTTATGCCAAGCACCTACCTATCTAGGAGGGTGCTACAAACACATAGAGTCTTTGTGTGTTCACTTATCCTGACTCTTGAGTAGATATTTTTAGTCTTGGAAGTTGTATGAATTCTGCAACTTTTAATCATTGGCAAAGGCAAAAGGTCTGAAACAAAATTGGTTTTACTTAATTATTGGGATGTATGGGCATTGTAACTCAATGGCCACCGATGTTGGCAGTATTTGCATAGTGTGCAGAATTTTTTAAATTATTTTAAACAGAGGAAAAATGTACACGTATGATATATACACATATTGTTCATTTTATATTGATTTCATGAGCAGGCTTTAGTATAGTAAATGGTGCTTAGCTGAAAGAATTAGGAGTTTATGTATAACAAATTGCTTTGCAAATGTCTCAAAATTCCCATATAATATCCATAAGGTTTTTTTCTTTACTATTTCCATTTTTAGGGGAATGTACCCCTTACTCATTCACTTAGGAGAGCCAGTATGTTGGGGGGCCCCCTTATTTTTAAAATGAGTTTCCAGATTCTGATAAGCCCCCCTGAAGGGAAGAGGTTCTTGTCCTCATCAATAATGCACCGCCCCCCTTGCCAGGCTGCATGCTGAAATAAGGGTCTGTCATGCATTTTAGGGGGGGCCCCAAGCTTGTGGGGTTCCCCCTTACAATCCATGAGAGAAGATCTCAGTTCATTTTTATTTTTTTTTATTTTTATTGGGCCTCAATAAAACTCCTACCAAATCTGAATGGTATGAATTTTATCGGGAACCTGTGTTTTTTTTTTTTTTTTTATACACTATTCCCACCCCTTTGTTGTATCCCTGGCTGACAGCTGAATGCGCTGGGAGGGGATTCATCTCTGGTTGTTAGGATGCCAGTAGTAGTGGGTATACCACCATTAAATGTTTTACTTTCCGCTGTACCAGGAGGTTTCTCCCTCATATTATTTCTTCTTCTGGCCAAATGTTCTTAGCCTATAGTGCTAGTGATATTTTCTCTATTGGTTGAATGTTCTTTAGGTTACTTTCTTTTAGGATCGAATGTTAAGAATGTTACATTTACCCAGTAAAAGTCAACAAATAGAAACCAACATTACACACATATTAAAACCATTAGGGGTATTATTTTAACAGCACTCAAAGCTCATCCTCTTCCTCGTGTACCCCCAAAGCAAGCCGTGTGCTATGGGGAGAGCCATGTGGACACGCTCCTGAGCCCTGCTGTGTGGGTCCATAGACACACACACAGGGCAGCTCACCACCAGCGCTCACTCCTCATAGGACTTGATTGACAGCAGGAGGAGCCATTGGCTCCCTCTTCTACCTCTGTGTCCTGTAAAGAGAGGAAGAGGGGAGAGTGCGGCTGCGGAGGGGCACAGTGCTGGATTGAGATAGGACTCAGCTCTGTGCAGTGGTTTTGCACTGAGGAGCCCAGATTCTCCTCTTCTTAGGTCCCTCTTCGGTGCTCCCAGCCCCTCCCTCCTGTTGAGTGCTCTCACAGCAAGCAGCTTGCTATGGGGGCACCCGAGCCCAGTCTCAGCTCCCTGTGTCCAATCAGACATGGAGCCGAACCCCGGAACTGCCCCCTCTCTCTCCTAATTGGCTTACTGACTTTGATTGACAGCGGTGGCAGCCAATGCCGCTTCACTGCTGTCTCAGCCAATCAGTAGGGAGAGTCCCAGGCAGCTGAGTCTCTCGTGCAACATCACTGGATCGAGAGGGGGTCAGGTAAGTATTAGGGGAGCTGAAAGGGGCTGCTGCACACAGAAGGCTTTTTATCTCAATGCATAGATTGTTTCACTTGATTGTGCTCTATTGTGTAACCATTTATACTATCAGATACCTACATCCCAAATTATACAGATTTTGTATTACCAATTCCTTCTAGAGGGGATTGGTGATTAGTGGGCTTAAAGGGGACTTTACTGGTATCATACTCAAAATTGTATAACTACACGTGTATTTATATAAAAAGTATTTTTAATTATGTCATTAAAAAACATTCAATTTTCACATTGACATTTTAGACATACAAAAAATGCACAAAAAATATATACATGACCAACATATAATTGGTGACAATTAAACAAGTATTTGACATGTAAGATCTTCTTTATACTTGAGTGGGGGTACTCATGCCACCACCCATATCCTTGCCCGACATGCTTCGCTACACAAAGCTTCTTCAGGATTGAATAAGGCCCCTTGCAGCAGCGAGGGATCTGTCTGCTGATCCCTGCTGAGCAGTCGGATCACAGGTCTGTGCCCACTCCGTTGTGCAGAGCGGACACGGACACAGCCAGCTCTTCTCTATGGGGCGATCAGATGAAAATGGCCATCTAAATGTCATCTGATTTGATCCAATCCACAGTACAGATGGGGATGGATCCCCATCTGTCTGTTTTTAGCGGACAGGATCGGATCGGGTGCTGGCAGGTGTCAGGGGACACATGTCCGCTGACTTCTGCCGCTATATAGAGAGCCATGGATGGTCCGATTGGGTCTGCTTGAAAGACTGCTAGGTGGACTGATCGGTCTGTCAGTGTAAAAGGGGCCTTAGATAAAAAATGTCTTGGCTTTAGAACCACTTTCAGTTGGCCATTGGGCTGCCTATCTGATAGACATAATAAACAGTCCAACACCCAACTGAATGAGTGCAATGGCAGGTTGACAACACTGCTGGTAATTTGGAGACTGGTTGGCTTTGTCAGTCTGCAATGGAAGTGCTTTTACTGGCAGGTTCTTCAGGTAAGAAACTTTGCAACAAATTAAAAAAAATAATTTGCTGAAGAAAAGCATATACCATGAGACATAACGTCAAACATATTAAAAAATAGATGAGTATACATTCATTGTACGGAAACTGCGGGTTTACATGGCCTATGGATGCATTTGCATAAATGTAGGTAAGGGAGAGGACTGACACGGTACTACACAGAGGCCTGCTGCTTTCATCATCTGTAACTGCTAGAAGAAGCAGTTTCCTAACATCAAGCAATTTCTGTAATGCAGTAACATTGCATAATGTGCTCTGCAGTGAGCGCTGTTACAGTTTTTATTACCACCTAAAAGCTCAGCGTAGATAAATATAGCAACAGTACCACCTGCAGTATGTCACGCTGTGCTGCAACTCATTTACGGAAGTGTCTGAGTTTCATTTACAGCTTTGTAGCAACGCTGTCAGGACCATTGCTATCCGTCAAAGCCAAGGCCCCTATCCAGTGCCGCAGGCTGCTGCTGTCCAATCCCAGAAAGCAGAGCTAGATCTGGGGCATTGCACATCTCTGCAGCATTGTACCATCCATGTGTCTAATCCTGCAAAATTATTCAATTGTTTATTCAAACATGGGAGGTCAAAATTCAACTTTTGGATGTCATAGAAAATTATAATTGTAAATGAACAGCAGAGGACAGAAAAAACAGCATGTTTGTCACCTTGACCCATGGATTACATTTCCTGTGCCAAATAATATATTGTGACGCATGTGCAGTTTATAAGTTACAACGAAGAACAGCATGGAATCAGGGAAAAACTTTGTCTAATACAGCCATACTTTAATAATCTGTTATATAGTGATCTATGAGGAGGGGTGGATGAATGAAAAGTCCACCTCCTCTATTCATAGAGCACTTATTATTGCAGAAAGCATAATTCTTTTAACCACTTAAGCCCCGGAAGATTTTACCCCCTTCCTGACCAGGGGGTATTTTGCGATTCGGCACTGTGTGACTTTAACGGACAATTGCGCGGTCGTGCGACGCTGTACCTAAACGAATTTGATGTCCTTTTTTCCCCCACAAACAGAGCTTTCTTTTGGTGGTATTTGATCACCTGTGCGATTTTTTTTATCAAGCGCTATAAACAAAAAAAGAGCATCAATTTTGCAAAAATAACAATATTTTTCACATATTTTTATATGAAATTCCCCCCCAAAAAAATGTAAAAATCAAAATTTTTTAACATTTTTGGCCAATTTGTTTTATGCTACATATGTTTGGTAAAAAAAATCGCAAAAAGCGTATTTTGATTGGTTTGCACAAAAGTTATCAAGGGAAAGATTTTTGTCATTTTTGTTGTTTTTTTTTTTACGCGTAATGGCGGCGATCTGCGATTTTTTTTGCGGTACTGCGACATTGCGGCGGACAGATCGGACCCTTGACTGACATTTTTGACACTTTTGGGGTTACCAGTGACATTTCTACAGTAATCAGTGCTATACATATGCACTGTTACTGTAAAATTACACTGGCAGTGAAGGGGTTAACTTTATTTGAGAGGGAGGGGTTTATGTGTGTCCCTAGGGGCGTGATTCTAACTGTGATTGGCTGTGGCTTGAGCTGTAGGAACAGTGATCAACGGTCCTACATAGTAGAACCGTATGATCATTGTTTCTACACAGGGGAGAATGACAGGCGGGTTGTTTACACTAGCCGCCTGCCTTTCTCCCGCTCCACCGACGATCGCCGAGTGACCGGCGGACATCGGGTCCGCCAGTCACACACGCGGGGGGGTCCGTGACCGCGCGGGAGCGCTCCTCCGGCGGCGCGCGCTCGCTCCCCAGAGCCTCACAGGCTAGCGACGTAGACCTACGTCGCTCTGCCTGTGAGGGGCTGACTGCCACAGTAAATCTACTGACGGCAGTCGGCAAGTGGTTAAGAATGGAGGAGAGGGGGGGGGAAAGGGTGGGCATAGTCAACACTCTTGATATGTCCCTGTGAGAGGTTGAGCCACTCATATTATCCCCCACAATTGTGATCTTCCAGTGCTGCAGGCAAGGCTGCTGTTAGAAATCATGGGGCCCGAACAGCCTACCTGACAGGGCCCCCTCCCTGAGGGAAGTGAGTGACTGAGGACATAGATTTATAAGTCCCTTTCTCTGCACAGATGAATGCTTTGGAATGCTTCAGCAATGAATAGACACAGGAGTGATTGGTACAGATCACTCACTGTGTTTCTTCAGGAAAGGAAGGGGCCAATAAATTATATATTATTATTATACATCCCCCTGTGTGCCCACAGCAGCTGCTGGCAGGAGAGGAGGCAATCCTGCAGCGCTGCAAGGGAAAGGGGCACACAGGGGGGCCTGGACAGCAGATGGAAGGGACGCATGTGCTAGAACCAATCCCCCTGCAGGGAAGGCAAAGGGAGAAAGAGGAGGAGAAGCTGGCAGTGCTGCTGGGAGAGGCAGAAGAAGATTGGTGTCTTCAATAAGATAGTACAGTCGGCCCTCCTGCCTAGCAGGTTCCCGGGCCCCCGTTTTTAATGGATGTGGCCTGGGCCCAGTACAGGAGGGCTGGCTGTACTGCCTTATCAGCAGCCCTGGCTGCAGGGGTTAATATGAGTGGCTGGACCTGTCACGTGCAGTTGTTGAAAATATTGGGGGGGGGGGCAGAGGGATAAAGATTTCAAAAGATGCAGCTGCTGGTCCTGATTTGTAAGCCTTGTGGGTGTGTGCCCCTCAATGCACACTATCTGCATTCGGGGACATGAACCCACATGGCTGTCAAATTGGGGACTGGCAGCTGTGTGCAAACAGCTGCTGCATGCCAGTAGACATGAATGGGACTGCCTGCTTGCTGATGCATGAAACACCAGGGCATCCTGTTCAGGGAAAGACTGCTCTTTGGACGGGTAAAAAAATAGGTACGCCTATGTAAAGGAGGCCTTAGCCATCATGCACAGTCAGAAAGGAACATTTAGAATAGGGGTTTGTGCCATGGTGAAGATGTGTTCAAAATTCACAAAACTGTATTGTATCCACTCATTTGCCACTTTATTAGGTACACATCGTTAGTACCGGGTTTGACCCCTTTTGCCTTCAGAACATCCACCACATCCCAAAGGTGTTCTATTGGATTGAGATGCGGTGAGTGTGGAGGCCATTGGAGTACAGTTATCTCATTGTCATGTTCAAGAAATCAGTGGTGAGATGATGGGTACACTATAGTCATAAAGGGATGGACATGGTCAGCACCACTACTCAGGTAGGCCGTGGGGTTTAAACGATGCTCAATTGGTACTAAGGGGCCCAAAGTGTGCCGAGAAAATATCCCCCACACCATTACCCCACCAGCCTTAACTGTTGATATAAGGCCGGACGGATCCATGCTTTCATGTTGTCTATGCCAAATGATGACCCTACCATCTGAATGACGCAGCTGAAATCAATTCCCATCAGGCAATATTTTTCCAATCTTCTATTGTCCAATTTTAATGACCCTTTGTGAATTGTAGCCTCAGTTTTCTGTTCTTAGCTGACAGGAGTGGCACCTGGTCAGGGGCAGACTGGCAACTTTCAGCCCAGGGGGCAAGTACAAACCAGAGGCCCATGGTGCAGCTACTCAGCCCCCCTCCAACTCTCCCTCTTTCTGTCCTCCTCCTGACCCCCCATTCAAGGTTGAAGCCCTTTTCCAGGTACTCTCTACTCACCGACTGAATCCGGGTTCCCAACCTGGCGAGTAGGGGGCAGTTGGGGGGAGCTGTGACAGCTCGGTTGGGGCTGGCCAGGGGAGTAAAGTCTCAAGTGGGGCATGGAACCGGCCTCTGCTCAGACACAGCTTACACCATCCATTCATCGTGCACTCAGTAGGTCAGTGGCAGAGACTTTTCACTTCTCTTCATCAGGAATCCTTTAGGCATGTCTGAGGCAGCCATTTTACAGGACATCAGAGCGGCCCAGGGGGCAATTGTCCCCCTGCCCCCTGGCCCAGTCCTCCCCTGCACCTAGTGTTGTTTTCTGATGATGCTGTAACCCATCTTCTTCAAGGTTGCCGTGTGGGTTCAAAGTCACAAAGTTACCCTTTCTTTCCTATTCTGATGCTGGGTTTGAACTGGTCAGCACCATCTAGTGGTTATAATGCGGTATTTTCCACAATCACACATTCAAACTGCAGAAAATGTAGCCTAAGAACATTCAAATTTACCTCCCTCACACAGAAAAAATTACATGTAGTTTGCTGTCTAAACAGTAATGTAAAGTGTTTCCTTATTGGGCTAGGTGAAGAGACAGGGCAGTGACGTCAGGACCTCCACCTCATCCAACCAGAGGGTACTTTGCATTAACTGAGTGTTCATTCATCAAGTCTTCTGTATGTAGCAGGGCAGCTGCTCATAGCTGGTGGAAATCTTTGCAGTAGCGGTGCCTAGGCCAACTACACTTGCCAGCTTCTATGGGGATCCCACAGGTATGGCACATACATACCCAGAAAGGGTCAAAGATGGACCAATGGGGTTAATTTACTAAAACTGAAGGGTGCAAATCCTGGTGCAGCTCTGCACAGAAACCAATGAGTTCCCAGGGTTTTTTCTACATCCAAATTGGGTGAAGTATAAGTTTAATTTTTCTGCACAAGTACCACTTCAGTGTATGTTTTTCTAGGTTGCTTCATGAAATCAGTTGGAATTTTGGCACTTTTCCACTGCAAGTACCGGCTCGGCTCTACTGGGCCCTGCTTGGCCCGGTTTGCTTTTCCACTGCTGGTACCTCATGGTACGGTGATGGAACTGTTCGGTACGGTACGGTATGGTTTGCTTTTCCACTAAAGTAGTACTAAAGTTAGGTGGGTGGGATAACAACGATTCTCTAACCAATCAGTGGCTAGTAGTGACTGCATGCAAAGGATTGTGGGATATGGTATCGGGTATGGTACCTCTTGGAACCACAATAGAGGTGGTACTGTTTTTGAGAGCCATACCGTTCGGTTCCCTGCAGTGGAAAAGCGCCGCCGTACCGAACCGTTCCTACACCGTACCATGCGGTACCAGCAGTGTAAAAGCACAAAAGCGAGCCGAACCGTTCGGTTCCATGCAGTGGAAAAGCGCCATATCTAGTGTGTTGCTTTGTAAATGTTTCTACTACACACCCATGCTCCTACAAGGACGCAGTGCAGCTATGCCCTTGTAGTTGCATTGGAGGAAATATTTAATTAACACTGTTCTAGTTTTTATGTTTTAGGTGTGTGGTTGCTGAAGACATTCTGTGAGGTCATTGACAAGCCATGCTTTTTCCTTGTTCTAGGTCCCAGCAGGAGGTTTAAACGGGTCGTGGAAACAATTCAGACTCAGCTCTTAAGCTCACATGAACAGCCGTCTGTACTGCAGCTATCAGGTGAGAATCCTCTAAAAGTGTAAAAAGAAATACATTGTTAACCGGTCAGTCCGCGCAACCCAATATATTGGGGATAAATGAATGGTGGTAGGTTGATTCACTCAGTGGCTCTTTATAGTTCTTATTGAATCCAGCAGAGAGGCCCACTATGACTGCTATAACGTAGTCTCAATCTTCCTGTTGTATTTTCCATGCTGCAAACTAAAAGGGAATTCCAACAGGGAGTGTGAGGCCTTTCTATAATATCAAAAGAAATTAAGTGGAGCTGGGAGTTAAGGAACAAAGAACTTGCTACCAGAGTGCTCAAAATGAAACTATGCTTTGCCCATACAGAGCAAAGCAACCAGCGCCCTTTAATGGTTTTCCTTCTAGCAGCCAATTTCTTCTCTTTCCCACCGCTCTGTATGCCTGCAGGGGGCAAAGAAAGTACTTGCAGGTATAAGGAACTTGTGACTCACTCCCCTTTGTCCCATGTTACAGTACTGGTGCCTGAGGATTGGCTTCACTGACACCCAGCATTCTCACATGGGGGGCCGGGAACATACTCTTAGTAAGGTCAAAACTTGCTCCCAGTGGCCAAATATATCATTAGAGAAGTAAACATACGTAAGTATAGGTTGCTGGTGGGGCTAGCACTAAAGTGAACATGCTGCTTTGGTCTACATAGGCAAAGCGAAGGTTCATTGTGAGAAGCATAAGCATTCTTGCTAAGTTCAACCTGCCAACATTTACCCAAAGCTGAAAATTTGGGAGAACTGAATCTTTAATAACTTGGTACTTTCTGTAACTTATGTAACTTATTGGTTTATGATGCAGCCAAGGATCTTTAAACGTGGACAAAGCACTGAGCTATAAATCTCTTGATTTACATAATATTAATGTGAGCAGCCAATAGATACAGTACACTATTTTACCAAAAGTATTGGGATGCCTGCCTTTACACGCACATGAACTTTAATGGCCCACCCTTTGGAGCTATAACAGCTTCAAATTTTCCAGAAGTGCATCTATCAGGTCAGGCACTGGTGTTGGACAAGAAGGCCCGGCTTGCAGTCTCCACTTTAACTCATCCCAAATGTGTTGAAGTCAGGAGTCTGTGAAGGCCAGTCAGGTTCCTCCACCCCAAACTCGCACATCTTTATGGACCTTGCATTGTGCACTGGTCCAAATCATTTGGTGGAGGAGGGATTATGGTGTGGGGCTGTTTTTCAGGGGTTGGGCTTGGCCCCTTAGTTCCAGTGAAGGGAACTCCTAAGGTGTCAGCATACCAAGACATTTTGGACAATTTCATGCTCCCAACTTTGTGGGAATAGTTTGGGGATGACCCCTTCCTGTTCCAACATGACTGTGCACCAGTGCATTAAAAAGGTCCATAAAGACATGGATGAGCGAATTTGGGGTGGAGGAACTTGACTGGCCTGCACCTGATAGAAGACCTTTGGGATGAATTAGAATGGAGACTGCGATCCAGGCCTTCTCGTTCACTTCAATGCCTGACCTCACAAATGCGCTTCTGGAAGAATGGTCAAACATTCCCATAGACACACTCCTAAACCTTGTGGACAACCTTCCCAGAAGAGTTGAAGCTGTTATAGCTGCAAAGGGTGGGCCAACTCAATACTGAATCCTACGGACTAAGACTGGGATACCATTAAAGTGAATGTGTGTGTAAAGGCAGGAGTCCCAATACTTTTGGTAACATAGTGTATCTAGTTAGGCCTCATTTACATCTATACATTGCATTAAGAAAAATGTGTTTTCAGTGGTGCCTGTGTGCGCATTTTTTGAAGTGCCAACCCATAAAAATCGAATTGTGTTGACATATGATGTACCATCTGTGGCATAAGATAATGCACATGCATAAGTGCAATTGGGGCCTTTAACCTTCCATAACAAACAAGCCATTCAGCTTGCAATCCAAAGGATTTGTGGCCTTTATATTTATTCTTTACTGAGCAGAATCCACCATGTTCTTCTATCACGTTAATCTGAAACATACATATAGTGTCAGTGGAGACGTACACAACTCTAATATACTAATAGTTTTTTTTCCAAAAAACTGCCACATGCAACTCTGTTGTTTCGTGATAGGGTAGAGTATTATACCACGCTTAAGCTATGTACATGTACTGATTTTTCTTTAACATGTAGACAGCTTAACCTCCCTAGTGGTATTCCCGAGTGTGGCTTGGGGTTAAATTTCAGTGCCAACAGCGGTAACCCCGAGCCACACTCGGGGTACCGCTAGGGAGATCGCTGGATCCTGTAAGAGAGGGTACTCGCCTTGTCCCCGGGATACACACACAAATAAGGGCCATACACACTATAAGATTTTCTGAAGACTTTTTCCTTCAGATTTACCTTTTCTATGTAGCGCAAGGGCCTGCCAGATTGCATACAAATTGAAAGTGTTTAGGTTTGACCTCATATTATATGGTTTTGGTAAATCTAAAGGAAAAATTCTTCAGAAAATCTTATAGTGTGTATGGCCCTATAGTAAAACACACCAAACACACTGATACATTGCAAAATAAAATACATTCACATTAGTTTGCCCCCCCCCCCGCCCTTTCCTGCAGTTTTATTGTACTTTTTATGTATATATACGTATACACACACACACGCACACGCACATATATATATAATATATGTATACACACACACACGCACATATATATATAATATATGTATACACACATATATGTATATGTATATATATATATATATATATATACATACTTTAACTTATTTATAGTTATTTATTATATTATAATTTATGATTTTGTGTTTCAAACTTTATTATACCCGAGATGTTATATAGAAGAACACACAGTAAAAAAAAAATCATATGTAAATAGTTGGTTTGGGATGCTCGTTCTTAAGAATTACATGCAAAATAATGGTACCGCCAGGGAGGTTAATGCAGGTGTAGCACTACGCCCAGAGGAGCCACTAAATTGTATTGTCATTTCTCTGTACACCTGAATATGACACACTTCTCTCACCCAGCACTTACTGACACACTTTGAGGTATTTCAAAGAGTTTATTAGGTCAAGCATAGCTCAAAAGGAGAAATTATTCACGTAATTATACAAACAATCAATAATACAATAATGTTACTCTGAGAGATAAGGTTAAACACCCGCAGCATTCTGAAAACCAGTAATTAACAGAAATGAACTGCATTTACCTAGTAACAGTATATAAAGACAGTGCTAACTTGCTATAACAGTCCTCCTACTGACCTGTGATTGATGGGGAAAAAGGTAGCCAACAAAGTTGGGGCCCTTGAAGAAAGCACAACAGTTCCCAGCAGACATGAGATTAACTTGTATAATGTTAGCCTCTTACCAGCCCCAGGGCACCCTCTTCTGGGTCCCTGGACACGTGCTCCGATTCACTAAAAGTCTAGTTCACGCTGCAGAAGGATAATACTTCAGCAACAAAGGAAGAAGTTCCACCCCTGTTACTGACTACAGTGCAGGTCACATAAGGTGTAGAACGAAATTGCATCAAAGCAATCCTGTGATGTAATGCTGTCTTCACTATTCTTGGCTGAATCTATTCTAGTAAGTTACAACAGTATCATTTCTGGTTAAAGAGATTACTTTAAATTATTTGAATTGGTAATTAAGCATAAAATGTTATCACACTGTCACATAGAAGAGATATTAGCAGGTACTGTATATTCTGATACA
Source organism: Pelophylax lessonae (assembly GCF_965119305.1). Taxonomy (NCBI): domain Eukaryota; kingdom Metazoa; phylum Chordata; class Amphibia; order Anura; family Ranidae; genus Pelophylax; species Pelophylax lessonae. Next base: position 79,347,131 of record NC_138777.1, on the reverse strand, counting down.
TCGTGTTGCTTTGGTTGACATAGGTCAGCTTTATGGGATGAATGCATTAATTAAAGGAGAGTTAGTTGAGTTTTCTGTGTAAATATTCCCCATTATACTACTGTCACCATGAACTTTTAGGCCCTGCCATCCTAGAACTCTTTTTGTTTGCATTGGGGTGCCCCTGTCACTTTACAGCAAACAGTATGCTACAAAGGAAGATGATAAGAGAGACAGGCAATGTCCCTACCCTGTATTTTGGGTGGTTAAAGGGAATTTGTGAGGAGTTATGTTAAATCCACTATCCCAGACTATTAAGCCTTTCCCATTACCAGTATGCTATTCATTTTTGTATATTTCCATGATCTGTGGTGGTCGGGTATTAGGATGTTGTTCTCCTCAGATGATGTTTTGAGGTGCTAAATAACAGTTGGTAAAAATGCTAGGCAAAAAGTATAAAGGTTTAATACCTACTGGGAAGAGCGGGGAGGTAACCGCTGTGGCACAGGATTAGACTCGCTTTGAAAGCCAACAGTTTTTTCTCCTTTTTTTTGGATTGAGGGTCCAAGAACAATAACAATAAGCCAGTACAATACTTTTTGTAGGGGAGTCATAGGGGTGTGAGTCTCCAACCCCAACACCATTTGAAATACAAATACTTTAAGCACCATAAATCAGGGTTCAGTCTTTACGTGGAAAGAAGGATCAGTCAATCCCCTATGGACCACACTGAATTTTTTGCTACTTTGTGTTCTTCTCCCAAATGGCATCCTTGAAAGGCCACTGAATATGAAGTGTATTCTTTGTGTCCCTTGCTTCCCACTCAGTGACATATTCAGGAGGTTACTGTCCACATTATTCTTTTTATTACTATGTACGCATCCATACTCCATCAGTTCCCACCTTGCTCTTGTGGAAATCCACATTCTGTAATCGCATCTGTCTCACATTTTGTTTCCCAAAAGGAGATAATGTGGAACCAGAAAAATAAATTAAAGCCCAACTGATGTCTCCCCCCCCTCCCCCCAGTCCTCTACTATTGGTATAACTAAGTAAGGACCACGTTCCTTATTACAATAGAGGTAGCACACTAGTAGTGTTGAGGAAAAGTGGGGGTGTGTCTGACCAGTTCAGGTTAAATTATGAAGTGCCTTGGGCAGATCTGGTCAGTAGAGTGTCTGATACATTGCCCAGTTATATTAGCACACTCTGTGTTGCTGCTATAGCATGAAAATGGAGAAGGACTAGGAAATGGAGGTTGTATACACAATGTCCCTCACTGAATATATATTTCTATGACTTCATTTGCGCTTTAAAGGTTCAGGAAACTATGACCCCACCTACCCCCTTTACCCTACTAAAAAGGCATACAGGTATTGAGTAGGCCTACAACATGACTCCTACAAAATCCTAAAGATAGTGCCTACCTCTCCTTCATTCCTTCTTCTACAGCATTATGCTTATTACTAAAACACAGGGGAAATTTATGCACTGGACACATTTATGGAAAGTCTTCTACACCAAGGCAGTGAAACTTGAAAGTGGTGGTACATTACACTAAAAACCTCACATAATTCACTTTCACCAAAGGTTATAAATGGCACTTTTCCACTGCAAGTACCGGCCCGGCTCTACTCGGCCCTGCTTGGCCCGGTTTGCTTTTCCACTGCTGGTACCACATGGTACGGTGTTGGAACGGTTCGGTACGGTTTGGTATGGTTTGCTTTTCCACAAAAGTAGTACTAAAGTTAAGTGGGTGGGATAACAACGATTCTCTGACCAATCAGTGGCTAGTAATGACTGCATGCAAAGGATTGTGGGATATGGTACCGGTATGGTACCTCTTGGAACCACAATCGAGGTGGTACTGTTTTAGAGAGCCGTACCGTTCGGTTCCATGCAGTGGAAAAGCGCCGCTGTACTGTACCGTACCGAACCGTTCCTACACCGTACCATGCGGTACCAGCAGTGGAAAAGCACAAAAGCGAGCCGAACCGTTCAGTTCCATGCAGTGGAAAAGCGCCATTAGTAGAGTTACCAATTAGCACTGTTAGACTAGTTAGAGAAGCTTATATTTAATTTCACATAGACAATCACTGCCTAATGTTTTCAAATACATTCAAGTTGAAGGTCCAGTTCACACATATAGTTGCTGGGGTGTGCTGCATTATGCAGCCCATTCAAAATGAATAAGCTGGCAACACACCTCTATGTCCTAGAAAACAGACATGTATGCAATGTTGGTGCATTGCTCTGCGCTTACCCTGGTGTCTAGAGGCAAGGTGGATCAGAGTGCCATTTAGAATGAATGGCACCGCATCACACCAATGTAAGTGATGTGCTCATGTACACCTTCCTGTAACACAAAAGTATAAACCGAGCCTTAGAGCCCTGCTATTGTTTTTAGAATAAAAAATATTTTGAAGAGGAGGGAAACTGTTCCAAAAGAAAGAAAAATCTCAAGGATAGTCAAGTATAGTCATATGAGTTAAATGGCTAAATCTCTTAGAAGTAATAGATTAAAACTACTGTGTAGCCCTATGCCAAATATACCTGAATGCCTAAGCATTTGGTCCTGTGACTACTGTGTGTAGAAACCCAGTGTATGCAGTGATGCTACCTATAGAGTTTTATGGCTTCATTGTCACCACCATCGAAGCCTCATTTATAGTGGAGGAAGTGGAAAAGGATCGGGACAGGATTTGAACTCAGGACAAACAGATTGGCACTGCTGATTTCCACCTCTGAAAAAGCTTGTTCTTTGGCTTTCATGCCTCATTTCTTTCTTAGTCACTGTCCAGAAACAAGAATTCAGAATAGAAGTTCTGACCTTTTTTGACTTCATTTGCTGCATGATTGTTGTGGATCAGTGACTCAAAAGGTATTAAAGCCATAGACACCAGGTGACCAGCATTTATAAAATAAGATTAATTGCTTACATCTTTCACTGTAGGCTTCCTTTAAGACTTTCTTAAGTTTCTTAGTCAGCTAATGAACAAAAGACATCATGCAAATAAATATATGCTGTCTTCCATGTACTCAGCCAGTCTTTGTTGCTCGTAGCAAGCAATCAGATTCATAATGTATATCACACAGAAAAGAAGTCTGATTGGCTGATCTAGGTATTATAGGAGATAAATTACATAAAAAGGTGAAGCTGTTACTCACTGCAACCGAGATGAAACTTTATTGGTTGCTATAGATACATTTCAGTGCATTATATCTTTTCTCTAGTTTTTGTAAATCCACCAACTTTCCAAGTCCATTTATCTTTTAGACACATTGATAAATGTTGTCCTAATTCCATGGTTGCCAACTTTCTTCAAATTCCAGGGATGGTTCTAAAATTTGAAATGTCTGTCCATAGGCCATTTGAGGTCAGGTATATGGACTGGGTCAGATAGGGCCTGCTCACACTATGCTCTGTGGTTATACATGTGTTTTGGTATGGCGAGGCTTGCTACCTTAAGGAACCCCATTTCTTTTGAATAGGCTGGAAATGTACCTCAAAAAACATACCTCCACCATTTTGTTCAGTGCAGTATACTACATGCACAGCTGGCTCACTGCACATTTGGGTGCCATTCAAAAGTCAGTATGAAGCAACACATGGGCATTTAGGGCATGGCAGTGTGTGCTAAACACAACACATGTGGCATGAATCCAACTTTAGATCTGTGCTTTAATACAAAGAGCTAGTGTGAATAGGCCCTATGAGATATAGGGCGAATTTAGTACTTATTACTTAATTAATTTATTCAATTATTTTAATACTTAGATTAATAAATTAGTATTTAAATGTAGACTTTAATAACCCAACCATGTGAAAAAACAAATCCCCATTTATTTATTTCATCTGTACATGATTAGGTATTCAAAGTGAACACAGCTACAGTCTATTGAGTACTGATTCTCAACTCCTTTAGTAAATTATCCTCTGACTCTACTGTGAATGCAGATGTAGTGCACCCTTCTACAAGAAACTTTGCACATTTTAAATAGGCGTACACAGTAGTCCAGGTTATTTATCTCTAAACTGATACAAGGCAAATGTAATGCAATAGTAATGTGCACCACACAATCTTAATTTTTTAGCTCCTAGAAATTTCACAGGTTTTCAAGAAAAACAAACCATACCATCACTTCAATTTAATTCTTATAATATGTAATGTTATTTGGGCTTTAAATCCTGAATTATTATAGCACTGTATAATTCCAAAAGTAGATAAATAAAATTAAAAAATGTAAAGGGTCAAACCACCCCAAAAGTGTTATTTTAATTGGAGGTGGAGCCTGCTGGACTAGCCCCAGGTATCATATTTTATATAGATAGATATCCCTGCCATAATTCATGTTCCTCTACACCTGGGCATTTGAGTGTTCCTGCCTACCTTTGATGGTTCCTACTCTTCCTGTTGCATTCTCCATAGGGATAAGCTCAGGTGTGTTCAGATTCAAGTTCAACCAATATGAGTAAGCCCGCCAGGAAGCTGTCACCGAACTGGGCCAGTCATTTTCAGGTGGGACATTCCCTGCCCCACATCCACGCGTATAAATGGGGCATGTATATGTGCAGCTGCGGGGCGAGGCATGCCTTGGCTGCCTTTGATTCACCCAGTACAGGTAACAGCTTCCTGGTAGGCTCACTTAAGCCCCGTACACACGAGAAGAAATTCGGCCGGGAAATTTCGTCAGACGACCGATCTCCCAATTTTCGGCTTGTTAGTAAGATGCTTCCGACAACCGACTCCGACTTTTCGGCCGAAAAAATTCTGGTGTGCAGGCTATATAATTTTTGTCGACCATCAAAACACGTCTGATTTTCGTCTCATTAGTACAGATTTCGATGGGGAAAAATCTTATGAGCAAAACTAGGCATGCTCAGAGATGAAAGAACACATAGAAAGCAATCCAACACATGACATCACTTCTGAAGTAGAATTCTGTAGTGCGGGAAAATTCGTGTGCAGTCTACAGCACATTCCAACCAACAGACACGACTCTGGACAAAAGACGGACGACCGATCGGCGGAAATTCATTGCGTGTGTACGAGGCTTTAGTAGGTGGTCAGGCAAGGTCCATGCCACCCCTCCCCCCACACCCCAACTGGGTGCAAACTGTGCGGGTGGAGGGAGTGCCAGGCCCCGGCCTAGACTTACATGTTACAATAGTTTAGCATTAGTGTTAGTGTTCTGCCACAGGGTCCACACTCCGGACAAAAGATGGACGACCGGTGGGCGGAAATTCGTTGCGTGTGTACGAGGCTTTAGGTGGGTTCGGATAAGGACCCAAACACTCTCAAGCTCACCTTTACTCCTTATGCTAAAACAAATAAATAAATCCAGCAGGGAAAGCAGGGCATTCTGTTATGGCCACAACAGGTGTGCAGTTTTGGGAACTCAAATGCAGAGAACCAATAAAGTCCTCGTGAAATTTAAAATAAAAAAAAAGCTGTCAGATGTTTTCATGCTCCAGTATCTACCAAAAAAGAATATGAATTTTGAGAGTATTGACCCTTTGAAATTTTCCTCTCGTGTATACAGGGCCTACGGTTCACCAAAGCAGTATAGTCATACTGAGCTTAAAAACATCAACTTTGCAATAGTGTCCCTGGAAGTTGAACATTTTTGGCAGCCATGTAATTCCAATGTAATGTGTGCACTTACTGAGTCTAACCCTCACTGGCTGACTTGAAGACTCTAATCCATCTCACATTCTCATTAACATAACATTTAATAGTTTCTTCCTAGTGTGTTATTTTATTATTCCAAAGTCTCAACAAAATAGACAACATTACCAAATGGTAGACTGCCAAGAGAATATGAACGATGTGTGGGCAGACATTTTGAGATGATATATTCACTAGAGGCAGCCTCTTCATTCTTTGACATGAGTTCTCCCACACCTATACACTAAATACAGTCATTTTGTGGGTTAAATTAATTTTCAGTCTGTTCTTTCACCGTGAACTATGGATGTCACTGTTCCATGAGAGATAAAATCTAGATTGCAGTGAAATTAGCTGTTCTCAGTAAACATATAGGCTAAAATTTCTAAACTGTTTGAAAAATTGTCCCATTGTGCCATATATACTGTCATATAAGTAGGTTCCCACAAAATGGTTGCTTCCACCTGTTACCTTATAAGCTTGCACTATTATGCTACCTCAGAGCTTGCAGTAGTCACACACATACTGCAACAAGAACATATATTGTGTAATGGAAAAGTGGAAATGTGGGGGATGCGTTTTGTGTGGGAATGTTTGGTTCATGTCCCCCACCCTGTTTTTCCCCTTGTGCTGTTCAGACCCCAATAACTGTATGGAGTATCTCAGTGGGAAGCTCTCAAAATGTGGTAAGGACCCTCCAGCTGTGTGCTCATACCTCTGCTGCTATTGCTATCGCTCTCCCCTTTGCTACCTACGCAGACTCCCCTGCTCATAACGATTCTTTCTCTCAGATTCCCACCCTTTCCTTAAACTACACACCAACCAATGCAGACTGATATACATCACTTACTATACATACATATCACTATACAAGAGGGCCTTAACCCAGCTATAGGAATGTCAAAGAATTCTGTCATATGTAGCCACCAGTTTTCACCAATGCTTCTCCACATAAAGGGGCTGTGTTGCTTTGAAGGTACTGTAAATACAGATGATGGGTTCACATCATTACACAAGCTTGTAAACATGTTTTTATTCCACATACAACACTATGTAGTGCCTAAGACAAGGTAAGAACATGGCTACTTCTTTCTTTACAACAGATAATTGGATCATCAATTGACAATTTTCAGCTGAATGATAGTACAAGTCCTTACATAGCCATTTTTTTTACCCTGCAGACTGCCAAAGTAGTATCTAAATACAATGAAATATGTTAGAATCTATGATTGGCATCGAATATGCATAGTAATAACTATGCTTTCTTTGGTAAAACACTATATTACCAAAATATGTAGACACCTCTCCAAACTATTGAGTTCTTGTGCAAGAAGTCTGTGTGGAGGAACGCAAGTGGCCTTCACAAAGCCCTGATCTCAATCCTGCTAAACAGCTTTGATTGTAAGTCAAATTAACCTGTCCAACATCAGTATTCCACCTCACAAATGCCCTCTTGGCTGAACTGTCACAAATTCTCATAGACACACTCTAAAATCTTGTGGAAAGCCTTTGCTGAAGAGTGGAGGCTGTTAACAATGGCAAGAAAGGTGCAACTCTCATAATAAAGTATATCTAAAGCCAAAACTGTTGTATCATGTTGGATAGAGTAGAGGAGGGTTAAAACCTTGTTAGTTTTTTTCATCTATGTCTCATTAGGGAGATTCCCCTTTACTTCCTGTCCTCTAGACTCAACAGGAAGTGAAAGGATATTTTTTCCTATATAAGGGATGTCCCCTCTTAAACAGTTGTCACAGGAATAAGTGTCCCCATTGTAAGATTACCATCTACTCTTGTTCTGTTCTGTGACAACTGAAAACTGGATTTACCCTCACTTTCCATCCCAGTGACATTCTTGCTCAGGACAACCATGAAGGAACAAAGACACAAATTAGAATCTCCCTAGTGGGAACACATAGTGGTTGATTTACTTAAATCTAGTGCCAGTTCAAATTTTGTACTCTCCAGCTTCCAGGTTTTATCGCCAAAGCTTAATTGAACAAGCTGAAATGAGAAGCTGATTGGCTACCATGCACAGCTGCACCAGATTTTCCACTGTCTAGTTTTAATAAATTAACGCCATAGAGCAATACAAACTTGACAGTGGTTCTAACTTTTCACCAATGTATCGACATCTAAAACAAAAAAATAAAAAAAAATAAAAAAAAGCTTTGCCTTTAGTTATACTTTAGAGTCCATGAATTAGGAATGGGATGCCCAACAAGCCCACGTGATCGGGTACCCACAAACTTTGTTCATATAGTGTAAGTATAGCGATGAGAATAGGTTGGTGAACCTCAGGAAACATAAGAATTTCTGCACAAATGTTTTTACTGTGACCAGATCTGTATTTCAATTGTCAGAGCAAATAAAGAAATTCTTATTTAACTAACAACACACAAGATTTTACATTATGATATCTGTGTTAAACAAATGGTTTTAATAATAAAGGTCATTGATGAAAAAAGTAGATGAACCTCAGGGAGAATGAGAGATTGACTATAGAGTATTGAGAGTCAAGTATTTCAGACAATGGGTAAGGTGTTCTAGTAAAATAAGGTGTAAAATAATATGGTTACCTGTTTATTGTTACAACATGGTTCTATTGATATGCAGTATGGTCTGATTGAAAGAGATTTTACAAGAACTTGTGTGCATATCTTACACTTTAAAACATATGTATACATGAGTCTACATACAGCACAATGTTTGGAGAATACAATATATCACATTCCAGTACAAAAACAATATCCCAACTGTGAAGAATGGTGGGATGGTATGGCGCTTCTTTAGAGGCAGGATAGCTAGCAATAACTTAAGGATCAATGAATTTTAATTTGTAGCTCGAGATTCCCCAGTAAAATGTCAGGGTGTGAGTTTGTGATCTGGAACTCAGAAAGTTGAATCACATAAACACAGTAAATCAACAGCAAAATGGTTCAAAGAGACCCAGGTCAGAGTTCTGACTACATTCCAGCTGAAACTCCATATTAACATCTGAAGGAGGCTTTTCAAGCAAGACTTACCAGGAATAAATACAGGAATGAGCCAAACTAGCTCCTAACTCTAACCGCTTGATCAAGATGGTACAACTAGCTGGTTAACATACTTTATCCATCAGTGACCTTGACTATGAAAAAACATTTCTTTAACATAGAGATCGTAATTTCCAATGTTTTATTATGTTTTCTAAAACTAACTTTAGAAGTTACTGTATTTTCTGGCGTATAAGACTACTTTTGAACCTCAAAAAATCCCCCAAAAATGGGGGGTCGTCTTATACGCCAAGTATAATATCTCCAAGGTAACCTAAGTATAAGTATTACCGGTAGATGTAATCTCTTAAGACGCTGGCTGTGTGGGAATCCTGTACTGGTATACCGTATGTACTGTAGCTTTTCCTACATACAGTGTACCACGCTGAGCCAATCGGGGAGATCGATGTATTCTATTATTGAATGCAAGGCCTGCTTAGATTGGCGGAGTAATATCAGCCCGCCTCTCTGACTCTGCCAATCCGAGCAGGCTTGGCCTTCAATAATAGAATACATCGCTCACTGTGATTGGCTCAGCGCGGTATACTATATGTAGCCAAAGGTACGGTACATACGGTATACCGGTACAGGATTCCCGCACAGCCAGCGTCTTGATATTACATCTACTGGTAATACTTAGGGTACCTTGGAGATATGATGAGAGATTACATGTATTACAGTACTTGGGGTACCTTGGAGATCTATGAGAAATCTGATGTTTTTCAATGGTGTTGTCTTGCTTCGGAAGGGGGGTAGTCTTATACGACGGGTATAGCCCAAAACCTATGTTTTAACTTGAAAATTAAGGGGGTCGTCTTATACACCCAGTCGTCTTATATGCCGGAAAATACGGGTACTTTTTTATGACTTAGATAAAGATAGCATCACAGTTTAAGAAATTCCTACAGAATTCCAGAAACTTTTATTGGCTTGATGGCTATTTTCTTATAACTATAATTATATTGGGATGCCTAAATGTCAATTTTCTTTAATAAATTATGTTCTGAGATAAATCAGTTCCCACAATTACAGACTGAAAACCAGCTGTAATGGAAAGTGATCTAGCCCCACTCACCCTCTTCCCCTACTTGTTAGTACATTTGCTTGCAACTTTTTGGTTTGCTTGGCCGCCATTTTTTTTCTAGCTTCAGCTAGTAGCATGGAAAAATCTTGTATCCAAGAAACATGAAAAGCCCCAGCTCAGTTTTTCTGGAGTAAGACTGCTTTCTCAGTAGATGCCTAATTTGGGAACATTAAATTTAATAGTCAGTAATTTTTTTCTTAACACATGCGGCTGTCCCACTGTGCCCACCTATTGTCTCTCTCTGTCTCTTCTTTCTTTCACCCTTCCTCATAAGGTTCCAGGTTTTCTTTTTGTGTCTTTTTTTATCATCCACTTAGTGTTCCCTTCTGTTTATGTTGCGCCTTCATTTTCATTCCCTTGTCATCTTTCTGCTCTTACATGATGACTTTAGTCTCCATTTTGGTCACTGCACTGGTCATGGCTTCTAGCCTTCATTTCATTTCCTTCAAAAAATATGTCAGCAGTGAATTCCATCACATAACACTTACATTGTCCTTACAGTTTATGTGGACACAAAGTATTACTGTCTTGGCCCAGCACTTGAAACATGAATGTGAAGGCAGTCTTTCCCAAAATGGCTCCTTGTATAAAACTGGAGGAGAGGAAAAGTGGAAGTATGAGGAGCAGTAGAAAAATCACATCAGAACTCTGATTGGTTGTTGTGGGTAGCAATACTCTTTCCTTTTCCTCCATTTTGTATATATGAGGCCTAATAAATAATTGAACTATGTGTAATTTATACTTCTGCTATGGAAGCAGCAATCTGTAACCCTCTCATGTTGCTTGTCCTGGACAACAAAATCATTTCGTAATCACATGTTTTATCAACTCATACAAATTTCACATATTCATAAATATTGCAGATGGGCCTGATTATATAGTATGCAATGGCCCAGCATTTAGGACTACAAAAAAGTGACCCGTATTTCTATAAAGTCTATCTTTTGCCTGTGTCTTGTGCTGGCAACTGTGAAACTCTTTGTCGCCTAAACTTTGCTTGCACTGCATATAGGTTATAGATACACTTTAGCAGAATAATGTGAACTGGAACAGAAGGATGTTACAGGGTTTAGTCTCTTCTATAAGATATAACAAAGGCAGGCAATTCAATGACATATCATATTCACTCTTACACATTGGTCATATGTGACTGCATTCTCAAAATATCTCAGGAGTTAGTTCACCTGCAAATAACATTCCTTTATTGTTGGTTTTGGGCCATACATTTATTTTAATACACATGGCATTCGTATAGAAAGATGAGTTAAAACAGATGTTATAGTTTATTACATAAGACCCTTCCTATCCAAATACAAAGATAATACGCAGAACAAAGCAATACACATTTAGAAACATTATTTTGCCCTTCTGCCCATATTATTTAATTTTCTCGCCTAAGTTGGCCACATACATTACAATCTAATTGCATAAACTTTTTTAGAGCTGGTTCCCACAAGGCTGTTTGGGTAGCGTTGATCAATGCAGTCCCAACAGACAAGGGAAAAAGTCCTGCTCTTTATAGGGCTCCACATACCAACTGGCTGCACGTAAAATGATGCAGAGATCAGTTTATCGCAGGGCATTACAGTGCTGTGCAACATATCCTAGTGCACTTCAGCATATAACTGCAAAGCAGTGCACAGTGTTGTGTACTTCAGTGCAGTATGGTAGTGATCGACCGATATCGTTTTTTTGTTGCCGATACTGATACCAATATTTTGGCCATTGAATATTGGTATCGGCCGATATATTTGTACATTAAACATTTTTTTTTTTTTTTAATCACTTGACAGGTACACTTGTGGAGGGATCTGGGAGTCTAAAAGACCCCCAAACCATCCTCTGCACTTAAAAGCATTCAAAACACCAAGTTTGGCTATTTTGAATGCTGTCATTTTTTTTAAATCTAGCGCCGAGTACCTGGAAGTTATGTCATGACATCACTTCCGGATTTTTACATGGAGACCCAATCAGAGCTGAATGCGGCTTTGATTGGATCTTCGGTGGCCGGGGGCGTCCTCTCCCGCTCTTCGTAATGACAGCCGACCGTCGGTGGACGCCGGTACCGGGGTGCTGCCTCTAGCTGCAGGCATCACTCCGGTACAAGCACTTTCCCGAAATATCGGCAATATTGGCAACCTCCGGGGGCCGATTCCGATATATCGGGGAAAGTGTATATAGGCCCCCGATATATCGGCTTTGCTGATAATCGGTCGATCCCTAGCGTTAACCAGTCCTTACATCAACCAATAACTTTATAGTACATGGACTTAACTACATACAAATTGGATTGTATAGGTATGCCATCACATGGCATAGTTTAACTAAGTACAGAGGTAGGAAGACCAGTTGTAACAAAGTACAGAGGTTGCACAATCAGACTGTAAAGTGTATGGCCAGGTTTACACTGCACACGTGTTATTCTACCCTTGAATCCACAATTTCCACATATCCCAGAATCCTTTGCAGGCTTGAACAAGACACACTATATAATCGGCTCCTGCTCTGCTTTCCTCACCCCATTTGCTGCTTTTTTCATTGCCAACACGCTAATGTAAGTCTCCTTTTCCCTCTCTCACGCCTCTAATCGCTTCATGTGTCCATCTGTCATTCAGCTCAATGCCTCTAAAGACTACAGCATATTGCAGCTTTCTATGACAACGAAGCTGATAGATTGCTTGTAAAATGTTTCATGCATAGAATTCTTTGAATGATTTGTCTTCATCTGTAACTGTCATATTGTCTCATATCTGTCTTTGGCTGTCTCTGCATATCAGTGCCTCTTGTGCAAGCAACATCTATCTCTCTACTGCTCCTCTCCTATCTCTTATAACTTTCCTTTGGTCCTCCTCACTTTACCATACTTCTTATCTTTTACCAAGCTGTGCTGGTGCAGCTGATTTCTGTTTTCTAGAAGTACTTGTTACCTGGCTATTCTGGATATGGCAGCTTTATGGGATGAACCAAGATTGATCATTCCAATATGATGAAGATCTTGTTACTGCTGTGCAACCAATTTACAATACCAAGCTAAATTTAAATGAATGGGAAACCCATAGCAGCCAGTTTGTTTTTGTCCTTTCCCTGGCGCAGGTTAGAAAATAAAGCAAACATGAAAGGTATAAGCAACGCTGCTGTTAAGCATTTGCTCAAACTGGGTGCAAATGCTGGTATGACCTTGCACTGTGTAGCTCCCTCTCATACGCCAATGGGTATGGATGAGGCTACACTGGACAAAATTCAAAAAAATACTATAGCTTAGGTTGGGAGTCAGTATTTTTTCTAAAAAAAATAAAAAAAAAATTCTTAAAAATGTTTAGTTTATCTCCTCTTCAAATAGTTCTATCCTCTGGATTTTGTAATAGACAACTAATAGAACCTCACAATTATCAGTGATCCATGCAGGTAGTGATTTTTTTAAGAAGGGGACAGCCTGTGTGATAATCTTTGTGAATTGACCCTACTACATTGTATACCAGTTCAGGCTGAGACCTAGGAGCACATTTTAAAAGCATTGGTATGGTCCACCGCTGCTGCAAAAAATAAAAAAAAATAAAACAATTCATATTAAAAATCCGTGATATGGCCGCACCTCTACTGTAAAAAAACAAACAAAATAAAAATACATGTCTGCATGTGAAGCAGAAGTACGGCCAGACTGCTGCTGTAAAAAAAAATACACATATTAAGAAGCAGTGGTATAATTAAGCTGCTGTGGGGCAAAAAATATATACATATATATTAAGAACCAGTGATAAAAAAAAAAAAAAGAAAAACAATATAAATGTGCGGTTTTCTTTTTTTTTTTTTAAGAAGCAGTGGTGGTGTGGCTGGACTGCTGCTGTAAAAAAAAAAAAAAAACATTTATATTAATAAGCAGTAAAAAACAAAAAAAGTGGAAAAACAGCCCAAAAAAAAAAAAATAGTGGTGTGCTTTCCAAATGTGTTCTTCTGCTGACTTTGGGACTAAAACCCTACGGAGTGCAACAGAACTGATAAAAAGTTAGAAGTAGATCCCGGTCATGAGATTTGTCAAAGGTCTCATGAGCGGCACTTCTTCAGTCATTGAGCTCCATCAGCTTCATTAAGCATAGAGAACTTTGTGGGGCTTCTGCAGCTATACACCACGGCTCAATTTTTATAAATGGAATCAGCTGCCTTGTGCATAGTAAAGACCAGTGTAAGGTGATGTAACAGCACTCTACTCCTATCAGTGAGTGTTCTCTGTAGCATTATGAAGAAAATGCAACTCAGGACTTTAGGGGATCCACACTGCGCTTTTGCATTTTATTAACAAGAATGCCAGGGAATTGTAGAATATATTCAACGATGCCCTGTGGCGTTGGAGAGATGGGAAACCACATAAGTCTATAAGGAGTTTCCTTATCTGTATTCACACTTAGTGGAGCGTTACAGGTTTTGTGCAATTTTTTTGCATGTTTTTTTGGTGTGAACAGGGCCTTAGGGTTATTTGAAGAATTGAGATTACAGTAAGAAAAGGGATATAGCTAAGAAGACAGCCAATTACATCGGTTGAGCAATTGGGAGAAATATTGAATCAAACTGGCATGCATAATTTGGAAGTTACATAAACTTGACTATTTATTGGTTGAACTAGAATGGACTTGTGTCTTTCAACCTGACTAACTTATGTAACTACAAGTATTTATGTTTTATTAGACATTCACAAGCACTGGTTCGTCCAACAAAAATGTCATATCCAAGTAAATACTAGGAAAGATTTTACAAGAGCAGAGAAAGCAAGAGCTTTATATACTATCTTTAATTTGTGTTTTTATTGTTTTTTTTTTTTTTTATATCATTTCTAATATGTAAATATCAGCACAGATAAACTAAATATTACTGCAGATCATATTGTATAGGTGACAGGACACAATTTCATGGAAACCAGAAGCTATTCTGGTTTCCATATTAATATGTTAATATGTAGTGTAGTTACATACAACAGTGGAAAAACTTTGTGAACTCTGAAAATTTAAAGTCTGCTAAAATGGCTTCTAAACTTCATCTAACTCCTATAAATAAATACAGCCTTCTTTAACAAATACACATGGGGCTTGATTTATCAATACTGCCGCATAGCAAGGCAGAGCAAAACATGGTTAAGGAGACATTAATAAAAAGTTAAAGCTTGATAGATAAAGGACTTTTTCTGCCTCTTAGAAATAGCACTGTGCCAGTAGAAAAACAGGTTTAAACAATCAAGTTCATTTATAAAAAACAATAATCTCAAACCAATGCTTTTTCTCCCTGCAGATCAAACTTACATAGGATTAGGCATTTTGGCCAGTTCCTGTATATATATCTGTTCATATTTTTTGGTTTTTGGCATGTCTTGATAAAGTAATCTACTTTAGATCATGCCACAGCATGGAAGGAAGAATATTAATGTTATTAATTCCATCTGAAAACTGTGTTCCTGATTGGACACTAATGGGGATCTCAAGTCTCTAAAAATTTGTTCTTAATGCTTTGCTGACAAGCAACATCAAACAATCCAGAGGTAATCCTCCTCTGATTTCCTGCAGACAGTCACTAGAGACAGTTCACACATCCCTCCTTACTTCCGTTTGCTCGTTTCTCACTAAACATGGATGGGAGAAGTGAATAGTGGGATATTCCAACTGGAACTATCTACAGTTGATAAGGAAAACTCTCATTTAGCCTCACCAGGTTACTTGTGGAAGCACTGCTTTAACCATACTGCCACTTGTATGGAAAAGTTAAGTCTTCTTGTTCTCTCCAGCAGCAGACTTGATGAAACTACAGTTTCTTCAGGACACTCTCTAGCATCCCCTTGACTGAAACCCGTCAACTAACTCTTCTAGCTGAAGGGATTGTCCTCTCAGGACAGGCACCATGACACAGATCTGTACTAACTATAGGCAGAATCAGATCTTTTCCAGTGTCTCCCTTTCAGTCAGCTCTGCAGGACCTCCGGGTCTCAGCGTCTCTCTGACTCTCAGGCCCTCAGGTCAACCACCTGAGGCTGCATGGCAACTTCTACAGGGGAGGGGTAGCAGTCCCCCTCCTCTGGAACCCCACTCTCCAGCAGAAAGACCCCAAACACATGTGCATTTTTACAGTATTCCAGCATGCACCAAGGCACTTTCCTCTGCCAATCACCAGGGCTGTACTAATTGCCTGTGCACTCATTTGTCAGATTTCCTTCCACTGTCTAATATGCCTCCCTATTGGACCTGTGTGAAACACTTCAGACAAACTGAGCTGCACCTGAGCACCATGAGCAGACCTCACTAGCAGATCCCGCTCTCTGGTAGGCAGAGAACAATATAGATTTACCTGGAAATCTCTCTGGTAAGCGGAAAAGATCCAAAACTATACTCGCTCTCTCTAGCACCTACCCAGGAGGGTGCTGCAGACCTGTAGCACACATGCGCATTAAGAGGACTCTAGGATGTCTTCAGTGCAAGGGCTGTGGAACCCCGAGCAAGTCAACATAAGATCACTAGAGAAGAAAAAAATATATATAATTTACCAAACAGCGTCACTTAGAGGGGTGGGATGAGTACTTAAAGGACAACTTTACTGAATGTAAAGTTATCCTGAAACATCCCCTGAAATCAATTTTATTGGATCACAAATTCTGGAATGAAGAGAAGGTATCAAAAATGTTTATTTTTATATAAAGCAGGAGATGTAAAGCCCACCCCTGAACTAATTAAATAAATCCAACTAAAGTTTTTTTAAGATGTCATTATCTTAAAGGATTCATACACTACTTTTCCTAAATGACTTTGATTGTTTAAACCATCTATTCAATAAATATATAGTAATGGAAAATGTTGTGATTGCTGCTTGTTGAAATAGACTGTATTTTTGTTATCAATTTAATTAAGACCTGATCACATCTTACAAGCCATTCAAGCAGCAAGCCACAACATGTTTTCTCACAGCTGTATAATATGACATGAATTAGAATAATGAGTAATTATTTGCAACAGTAATGATTTAAAAATAAAATTAATTACAAAATCAAAATATAGTGAAAAGCTACAAGATGTTATATAATGATTACTTTCAAATGGAACCCCTAAACACGATTAAAGCTACATATCTGTGAACTCTTACCTCCCAAACAATTAGTCATTTTGTTAATTCCATTCTTGTGATCTAGGCACCCCTGCCAGGTCAGTGACAATAGTTTTCCCCCCATTGCAGTTCATCAATACCCTTTGGTCACTGAACCAGCCCCATCTTGCTAGCTGGACAATAAATGATTAGACCCTCATGGTAGAATTATCACTCTTCTCACTCCACTTACTTTAATGTTAAACTGACTGTGCTCTGCAACAAAACCTCCATATCATCCACGTTGAGTCCCACTGTGCAGGAATTTAAAATCAGCTAATATAAAAAATAAAAAAAAAAACAGATCCAAAAAAAAAAATATATATATATTTAAAAAGATTTTACAAATAACTAAATTAA
The DNA here is from genome assembly GCF_965119305.1 of Pelophylax lessonae. NCBI lineage: Eukaryota > Metazoa > Chordata > Amphibia > Anura > Ranidae > Pelophylax > Pelophylax lessonae. The sequence continues at coordinate 79,329,894 of NC_138777.1, read as the reverse complement.
ATAGCAGTATTCAAAACCTGCTTGAAGTTCAGTTATAAATAAAGTAAATAATTGCCCAATTACAGCCACCATTTTCAATGCTATAATTACCGTACATACAATTCTGTAAATGAATTAGGACTATTCAGCTGTTATATACACACTTCTGAAATAAAATTTCAATGGAAAACTCCCAAAGCAATAATGTTAGTAAAATAGTCTTCTGTGAGCGTTAATGGTTCTTTATTTTGAAAGCGAATAAGTTATTTAAATTGATTATATAAAATTAAAATTTTACTTTTCACGCTAGTCTTAAAAGATGTAGCTTAGCTCCCTATACATTATTATGTTCTAATGTACTTTGACATCTACAAAATGGCCACTATTTGCTATTGTGCTGCCTTTCAAGTTAGTATCTATTTTTTAGAGCAGAATATTATGTTCCTTTACTTTTTTGTTTACGCCAATCCAGTATTTTAATTTATCAAATTTGTTTGCTCCTCATCACTCTTGCTCGCATAATTCCTCTGCATTTCACCCCTCACGTAATTTCTTCTTCATCCCTTCTGTAAAGTGCACCTGTCATCACATGGAGGTAGCCATGGTCCTGGAAAAGAAACCTATTCAATTTATTAGAAACTGGTGACATCATTAGAAATGCAATCAATGATCCCAGCAAAAAGCAAGGATGTCACAATGAAAAGAATGGCTGCTTTCATTTAAGTGATGGGCATACTTTAATTCTTCCCAACTCTCTTCCATTCTGTCTTTCTTTCTACCTCTCTCTCTCTCTCTCTCTCTGCCTGTCTCTTACCCTTCCCCTCCTCTCTCCCTTCCCTGTTTTTCTCTCTATCTCTAGGCCGCCCAATCAGTAACTTCTTTGACGTACTTAAACAACTTTTTTCAGACGAGAAGAATGGTCACGCTTCTCCTGCCCCTGGGCCCCACAGCAAGCAGCGTTCGACTGATAATAAGGAACAGGGGCCCGTGGGAGCCAGCGGGAAGGAAAAAAGCAGGAAAACCAGCCCCGTCATCACTCAGGAGACCCCTGTCACTGCTTCTCCTAGCAAACAGGGCACATAACAGAGGAATATTCCTGCTGTGACCTCAAGATGTCACTAAAGCCCAATGATACCACAGGGAGTATGCCCTGCAATATACTCAGTGAACACAAGATGGCAGTGTCATAGAGTGATACTATAGGGTTTTGGCCTGTAAAATACACTCTGCTGACATTTTTTCTGTGCTGGTTGAACATACCCAACATGACCCATAAGGACTTTCAGAAAAAAACAAAACAAGGAGAACTTTTACTGTCACGGTTTCAGTGATTTACAGGTGGTAGTAGTATTATAGTGACAGGAAGGTGTGATTTTCCTATGTATGTCTTCAGAAAACATGTACGCTAGAAATCTGTAGCTTTTCCAACTTTTATGGAGCTACAGATCTCAGCATGATCTTTTGTTATGGAACATATTTCAGCAATTTCATTGATCACTGGGACTGTATTTCCATCACCATTTCAAGATCAGCAGATTATTGAACCTTGATGTACATACAATGAGGTGCAATTGTCTTGATAATGATTTAACTCGCAGCCTTGGGGCCATCACCTTGTCAATTGCAAATCATTTTTTGCACCATCATCTCCATTATGGATCCAAATGCACAAATAAGCTCTGAGATTTGGGTTTGCCTTCACCCCCCATGTCATGCCAGATTGTAGATATTACCAAACTATGAATTATGGATTTATCTTACATATACATATATATTTATTCTGCCATGTAAATACATATATACGTGTGTATATATTCTTGCACACCCTTGTACCTGCAGTATTAGTACTAAAGATAGAAGTGCATCATTTGATAGCCGGAATACTGAATGTTTATGTATATAAAGCTATAAATATGTATATAGAGAGCTCGGAGCACAATCGTTATTGGATGCTGCCTGCTTGGTTCCAGCTTCCTAAACTAATGGTTCTCCTTTCCTGTTCTATATGTTTGTTTGCCATTTCACCTCTATAACACATCTTCTCATGACCTCAATTCTTTTTTTTTTTCCCTTATTTTTCTTTCATTTTTTTTTTTTATATTGCCTCTTTTTTTTTTTTGCATTCTTTCTCTCTTTCTCGCATGTGTCTTCTCCCTCACTTTACCCCCCCAGGAATTATCCCAAAAAGCTAACCAGCCGCCCTTCTTCTTTCCTTGTCTGCCTGGCCAGAAGATGACCCTGACTCTACCCTGCGCCTGCCACCCAGTATGGAGCCTGCAGCAGGGACATCTCTCTTTCCGAGATGGGCAATAAAGCACACAGGAGTTGGGTTACCATCAAGTAATAGTACAACTGACAATGATGTTGGGAGTTTACATTGGTCCTTGCAGAACATTGCAAGACACAACAGTTGTTATTAGCTTAATAATAACCCTACTCCTGAAATCCTGCTTAGCTGCACCACCCAAGAATCGTAGATCTGTACTTGAATGCCTAGGGTTGTGTGTAGCTTCCTGGGCAGGAAAGGGTTCCATAGAATATATTAAGGGTTTTTAATGCTGAATGTATTTAAGGGGTTACATATGTTTACACACAAACACACGCATACAGCACACACACTACAGACTGCTACATGAAGAGAGGGTTGAAAAGAGGAGCTGCGTTCTGTACTGAACCCCTATTTAGGGCAGTGCCCTATTATTCGGCTCTTGGGGGGTTGGAATGATTTCTGAGGGATGTACACAGGGTGGGTAGGAGGGGGTTGGCATGTCCTGTTGCATAATGTGAAATATCGGGGCTATTTTTATAAGGTTTGTAAGTTCGGGGTTGGGTGTTAATCCTTTGTGTTTAAATTATTAACTGCTAACTGCAAGATTGGCCTGTGGATCAGTGTTGTGCATGGTGGGTAGAGACACAAGAGTGCCCAGCAGCACAAGAGCATTGCGCCAGTGTTTACATATGTTCTTGCCTGTATATAGAAGCACACAGCGCTCTGCAGAGTGCCTAAATGTCAGAGCCAAATATAATTCCCCCAAATGTGGATGAAGAATGCAACACACCTTTCTATACTCCAAAAAAAAGATGGAGGTTGGATGGTTTAGAGTTCTCACAATATCTTTAATAAAAGCAGCCATATTGCAAGAAAAAGATAGAGACTAGATGGTTTGGAGTCCCCACAATACCGTTAATAAAAGCAGCCGTATTGCAAAAATATGATAGAGTCTAGATAGTTTGGAGTCCCCACAATACTGTTAATAAAAGCAGCCATATTGCCAGAATATGATAGAGACTAGATGTTTTGGAGTCCCCATAATACCATTAATAAAAGCAGCCATATTGCAAAAATATGATAGAGACTAGATGGTTTGGAGTTCCCTCAAAACTGTTAATAAAAACAGCCATATTGTAAGATTATGATAGAGAAAATATGTATTGAAGTCCCCACAATACCGTTAATAAAAGCAGCCATATTGCCAAAATATAATAGAGACTAGATGTTTTTAAGTCCCCACAATACTGTTAATAAAAGCAGCCATATTACAAGAATATGATAGAGACTAGATGGTTTGGAGTTCTCACAATACCTTTTAACAAAAACAGCCATATTGCAAGGTAAATCACTTTTCAATGTTAAAGCTTGACTTCTGTGATGTGTCTTTGGGTTGTTTTACCATGCCATTCTTTATAGTCATTGATCTGCATGACTGCACAATTCTACAGTGTGATAGGACATTCTGTTCCTGATTTTCTTTACCCCCGAAGAAAGAAGAAATGAGATAGGAATATAAAGTAATGGGGAAAAGCTGTGCTTCTCCTATAACTGTGCCACCTTTGGCCTGGTCTGATTTGACTTTTCCATAAATCCATGCCATTTCCAGGATTTTGGTGCCCAACTTCCCCTTCCCAGTGCATCCCTTAAAATCTTTACAGCAAAGACTAAATACATTACACAAACACAGGCACAAAATATCTGCAATGAGGTGATCACATTTATTATGATTTTACAGGCTGGATTATAATTAGTGTTAAATGTAATGACCACCGCCAAGCATTGAACTCCATACCAAAAATCATTGACAGGACAAAGATTGTTTTAAAATACTGATAAATTGATGAAAAACTTCCTTGATGTACATTTTACAATAACACTTGTTGTTGGCTATAAAAAAATAGCAATAAAGTAAATAATTAAATGTACTATTTAAATCTAAACTTAAATGTAATTGAATGAATTTACTTATACATCGTGGATTTTGTGCATTTTCATGGTCCCTTTAAGTTGTTTCAGAAACTATACACAATCGGTGCAGTTTTGGAGGTCTAGTTCACTGATTTATACATTTTAAAGTTTTTTTGAGGCTGGTCTTGTTTAAAGATGCTCATTCTTTCTACTGATGCTCACTCTACCTACTATATCCTACATATGGGGTGGCAATAACAGAAACACCTATTGTTTAGTGACTGATAACCTTTCAGTTCAGAACTGAAACAGCATTTCCCAGATTTCAGTTATTTTTAGCTGTAAAAAAAAAAAAAAAAACACCATACCTTCCATGATGCTCAAAACCTGAGTATTTGGATTTGCAGCCTACTGTATTTGCAGCCTAATCCGAATTCACGGATCTTCCTTTAAGTAAACCCCTTCTTATTTTTGATAGAACCCTTAAATTGATATAAAAGTCATGATTGCCTTATCATACACCAATTATCTAAACATGTTATATAGTCAAATATATGTGAAACCCTTCATAATAATTGAGTGTGCTTGTTTTGGCCACAACCATTGGTAAACCACATAGCCATGCAAGGTTATTGTTAATGCTACAGCATACATTTTAGATGATTCCTTGCTTCCAGCCTTTCGGCAACAGTTTGGTGATGGCCTTTTTGTTTCAGTATGACTGTGCCCCATCAGATCCATAGAGACATGGCTTGAAGAGTTGGCATGGAGGAATTTGTGTGGCCTACACAAAGCTCAGAGCTCAACACTACTGAACACCATTGGGTTGAATTGGAACACGATTGGGAGCCAGGTCTTCTCTTCCAATATCAGAACCTGACGTCAAAAATACTCTTAGACACTCCAAAACAGGTGTGATTGTCAGATGTCCACAAGCATTTGGCCATATAGTGTGAAGTGTATAAATTACTCTCTACTTTGATTCCCAACTAGATAGGCCTGGATATGGATAATGGAAATTGTAGTGTGATAACAGTCTGAGGCTAGAACCCTGGTGCCAAAACAACTACCGATACTCCATCTACAAATCAGGGTAGAAGTCAATAACCTATTGTCCCATAACCTTCAGGGCTCTGCAAAGTGTATGTATGTACTAAATTCTGCAATGCTTGAAAGGTACTGTATACAAAAGCAAGCCATAGTCTGCAAGTTGTATGCGTACCACACTGCACTCACTGTCCTCTTGGCGTCTGTACGTGGCACAACGTTCCACAGGCCTTTCGCACAGTGCGTGGTGTGAAAGTCTCTGTTATTTATAAATACAATATAAATATATATATTTAAGCTATTAGCTGTACAAGGATCAAGTTTGCGATGAATGATTCAGTTGGTATGTAAATAAACTGTTTTACTGAGCATATGTCCTGTGAATGGGAGACAGCACAATACATATTTATGGTTCAGCAGGAGAAAACACATCTTACCGCCATCCAAACGCAACTTAAGGTTCTTCATGAAAAACAAGGCCTCAGTCTCCGATCCTCCTAACTCCTTCCCTGTTCTCTCTTGTCCCCATGGTTTTAAAATCCATCCCGTTTGTTGTATATACGTCTGAAGCAAATGACGATCAGAGGGTATTATGTACTAAGAGGTGCTGAATTTTTGGGGCAGGAGAGATGTAAGGGCAGGGCTTGTGACTTCTGGTAACCCTTTAAATGTTACCGGTTCCCTGAAAGGGTTCATGTCAATGTTCTGTTGAACTCCTGTCTTTTTACACTTGCACATTTTACAGTATTACACCCCACTCAACTGCCAAAAAACCAGGCGTACCCAGCTCTGTGGCAGGAGTGGCGGTGGTAGGCATATGGACAGCAATATTCTCCTTGTGTGTTTTGTAAAGCCAGCGGGCACACACAGCGGCATGTTACCCACCCGCATTGGCGTTCAAAAAAAACAAAACAAAACAAAAATGAACGTCAGAAAACAACCAATAAAATTGTTCAGTATGTACACAAACTGTTCTGGTGTCATTATTACAGAATGTATTCTTATCAATGTTTTTTCTCTCAAAAAACAAAGGCTGTATAATGGGAACTTGTTACGGAGGAGGCATGCAGTCCACCATCGCTGATCTTTTACTTTTGAAAAGAAGAATTCCCTGACTGATATTCTGATTCTTTAGTACTTCCTGAATCACAGACTCTAAATAAGCCAGCATATCAATTTTGGGCTTCAGTCATTCTTTCTTGATCCACACGCTTGTTCTGGGTGTCTGACAGTTTGGAAGTCAGACAAGCAAATAGCATTTTCAGGAAGAGGTCAACAGTGGCTGCTTCTGTGTTTTTTAAAGTACAGGTTTGTTGAGAAACAAGCAATACCCTCTAGGTCAGGGGTGTTCAACTCTCCTAAAGAGTGAGGGTCACTTAGGTGATTTAGTAACCAGTCACGGGTCACAATGAACTATGGTGTTTTACTGCCCCTAAAACCACAAATGTAAGTGAGCCCTTACTGTTCTGGCCCCCCTATAAGGCTGCTCTCGCACTGATGCGCTGCTGTTTACCTGCACCCCGGGTGCAGCACAGTGCCTCGGCGGCATACCTATGGGTTACCTGCAGGGATCATATACTTCTATTACATCTTGCGGGTATTGTGCATTTTCTGAAAGCATTCAGGAGTTTTGGTGCGCTTTTAGAAAGCGCATCAAACCCACAGCATATGATAGAAGTCTATGGCTCAGTGCAGCTAACTCGCAGGAAAGCTGCGGGTGCACTGGGCTGCACCTGCGGATAAGTGTGAAAGCAGCTTGATAACCCATTTTAGAGGCGCTTATATGCCCATTGCAAAAGTGCAGTTTATGTGATGTTTAATACATTGACTTTTCCCTCTTCCAACTTCTGCTGGCATCACTCTCCAGAGTGCTAGAAAGGTCCTAGGTGAAGTGCACTTGGTGTTACTCTGCCTGGGACAGGAGCCAGCGTTACAGAGGAAGCATGGGCTTATGCAGCTCCTGCTCCCTCAGCAGCCCTCTGCTGCCAGCGCCAGCTCCATGCATTTCATCAATTTCCCTTTGGGATTAATATTTTGTATGCACTCTGATGCTCGTTGATTGTGATCTGGGTTTGCTGACCTGCCATCCCAGAGCATGGGCATGCACTTTCCCGGTTTGAGGTCGTGGGCAATTCCTGCCATCCCAGAGCATGGGCATGCACTTTCCCGGTTGGAGGTAGTGGGCAATAACAGAGGGGCCCACGGGCCACGGGTTAAGCACCCCTGCTCTAGAGTGATCTACATACACTGCAAGTATTTTAGCAGACTTTGTTGGTGATTTATACCTTTTCCTGTTCTGAAGAAATAGCGGTTTGTTTTATCATGCCACTGGATAGGAAGGTCAGCCTTTATTTCTTTTTTTTGGGGGAAAAGACACTGTCACCTTGCTCATTTAATGTGTTTCTAAAGCCAGCCACCCCAGATATATTGTGCTATATGAACTGCTCAAAAAAGATTAAAAGGAACACTTTGAAAACACGGCAGGTTTCAATGGGGAAAAATATCATGCTGGATATCTATACTGATATGGGCTGGGTAAAGTTTTAGAAATGAAAGGATGCCACATCGTTTGATGGAAATGAAAATTATCAACCTACAGAGGGCTGAATTCAAAGACACTCCAAAAATCAAAGTGAAAAAATGATGTAGCAGGCTAGTCTATTTTGCTGACATTTCATTGCAGCAACTCAGAATGGTACTCAGTAGTTTGTATGGCACCCACATGCTTGTACGCATGCCTGACACTGTCCGGGCATGCTCCTAATGACACGACAGATGGTGTCCTGGGGTATTTCCTCCCAGATCTGGACCAGGGCATCACTGAGCTCCTAAACAAAGTGGGGAGCAACCTGGCAGATGAACCGAAACATAATGTCCCAGAGATGTTCTATTGGATTTTGGTCAGGAGAGCATGGGGGCCATTCAATGGTATCAATTCTTTCATCCTCCAAGAACTGGCTGCATACTCTCGCCACATGAGGCCGGGCATTGTCATGCACCAGGAGGAACCCAGAACCCACTGCCTCAGCGTAGGGTCTGACAATGGGTCCAAGAATTTTATCCCGATACCTAAAGGCAGTCAGGGTGCCATTGTCCAGCCTGTAGAGGTCTGTGCATCCCTCCATGGATATGCCTCCCCAGACCATAACTGACCCACCACCAAGCCGGTCACGCTTAGCGATGTTACAGGCAGAATAACATTCTCGATGGCTTCTCCACACCCTTTTACTTCTGTCACATGTGTTAACCAGTTCTCATCTGTGAAAAGAGCAGGGCGCCAGTGGCAGACCTGCCAATTCTGGTGTTCCAATTGAAAATGCCAGTCGATTTTCACAGTGCCGGGCAGTGAGCACAGAGCCCAATAGAGGACGTCGGGCCCTGAGGCCACCCCTCATGAAGTCTGTTTCTGATTGTTTGGTCAGAGACATTCTCAAAAGTGGCCTGCTGGATGTCATTTTGTAGGGCTCTGGCAGTGCTCATCCTGTTTCTTCATGCATAAAGGAGCAGATACTAGTCCCTTTGATGGGTTAAGGACCTTCTAAGGCCCTGTCTAGCTCCCCGTAGAGTAGCTGCCTGTCTCCTGGAATCTCCTCTATGCTCTGGAGACTGTGCTGGTAGACACAGCAAACTTTCTGGCAATGGCACGTATTGATCTGCCATCCTGGAGGAGTTGGACTGCCTGTGCAACCTCTATAGGGTCCAGGTATTGCCTCATGCTACCAGTAGGGACACTGACCCTAGCCAAATGCAAAACTAGTGAAAAACAGTCAGAAAAGATGAGTAGGTAAAAAAATGTCAGTGGCCTCCACCTGTAAAACCATTCCTGTACTGGAGGTTGTCTCATTGTTGCCCATCTAGTGAACCTGTTTAACACCAAAGCAGCTTAAACTGATTAACAACACCCTCTGCTACTTAACTGACCAGATCAATATCCCAGTAGTTTAACTGACTTGATGCTACACTCTGATTAGAAAGTGTTCCTTTAATTATTTTGAGCAGTATATATATATATATACACTGTATATAGCTATATACCAGTGCTCCCTTGCAAATGTCTTCATTGTAGCCAGAGAAAATATTTAGTGCCTTTATATAGGGGAGCATAAAACCTCCTGCTAGGCCAGAACACTGTGACAAGACGAGAAGGTGACATCACTGCTCCCCTAGCCTCCAATACTTAGGCAACACCTTGGATTTCAATGCTGGATGCAGCAGAGGCAGGGTCTGGGCAAGGTAATAGTGTCCCTTTAAGGTTATGTGTAAGTTCACCTTCACCAAAAACTACACTATACTGTCCCATATAGGTATAGCAGCATAGTGTGCTAAACCTACTACTTCCAATAAGGGCTCTCTTTCTGTTTGAAGAATATAGTCTAAAACCACATTCAAAAGAAACTTTCTTAAAACCATCTGCAGCCTGTGATGGCTCAAACCCGAGTTATTGTAGGGACGGAGCAACCACTGGGACCAATGCCCCCTAGTGCCATGGAAGGGAGTGCAGTTTTTTCTTTCAGGCCACATGTGCTCAGCGTGTAATCTCCTGTCACCTACAAGCTCAATGGCTGCAGCAAGAGGGAGCACACACTGTGTATGTGCGGTGCATTCACTTCCTTGGCACTAGGGGGCGCTGGTCTCAATGGCTGCTTCATCCATGAAATATGGCCTGCTTCAGCTTGTATAAGAGCAGTATGAACACAAAACTTTTATAAAGCATTTGTTAAAGCATTTAAAGTGCCATTCATCTTTGTAAATTTTGAACACAGATGTTAATGGGAGTGCTGATTGCCACTTTAAACAAGCTGCTAGCAGGCTTCAGCACTACTTGAAGCTTTTTGAAAGGCTGCTGAAGCCTGCTAGCAGCTTGTTTAAAGTGCAAACCAGCACTCCCATTAGGATCTATGTTCAGCATTTACAACCTGGAGCTGAAGGATGTTTTAACCACTTCAATCCTGGGCACTTTTACCCCCTTCCTGCCAAAGTCAATTTTCAGCTTTCAGCACTGTTGAACTTTGAATGACAACTAGAGCTTTCTTTTGGTGGTATTTAATCCCCACTGGGTTTTTGCATTTTTTGCAAAAATTCGTTCTTCATTTCCGTTATAACATTTCTCAAAAAAAATAATCGTTCTTCATGGATTTAGGCCAAAATGTATTCTGCTACATTTTTTTGGTGAAAATAACACAAATCAGTGTATATTATTTAGTGTGTAGGAAAATTATAGTCCACAAAATATGGTGTATATATATATATATATATATATATATATATATATATATATATATGAAAATCGATTCATTTCTTGACGCCTGAAAACGCCATAACAGTACAAATACCTCCAAATGACCCCTTTTTGGAAAGTAGAAAGTCCAAGGTATTTAGTAAGAGGCATGGCAAAGTTTTTGTCACAATTTTTTGGAAAATTAAGAAATGTAAAAAAAAAAAAAAAAAAAAAATATATCACAATTTTCTATAATTATTTTTTTTTTTTTAACATTTTTATTTTTTTACACACTATGACTAGAGCAATACAGTATTAAAATAGTAATTCTGAACTACTCTGGGAAGTGTTTAGGATTTTTTTTTTACACATTACAATTGTTTTTTTCACTGGTATAAGCAACTATTTTTACTGAATGAAATTGATTCATTCAGTGTGTTTTATTGTGATTAGCTGTGATTGGTCATAGCTAATCACATGGTGCAGATGGGCTGCGATTGGCCCTGTCTGTGCCATGTTATTAGTGTGATCAATCAAGGCTAGCAACACAATTGTATACAATGGTCAGCATGAAAGGAAGCCATCCATTATTTACAATTATAATGCGGTCTGCTGTGATTGGTCACAGCGATCAGCTATATAGCCAGTGACAAATCAGGCCACATGTCTGACAAATGTCCCGCCCAACCCTCAATTGACAATAGGCCGGGTGGGAAGTGGTAAAAGGCTTAGTGCCCATTCACACTACCGTGACTTGTCAGGCGACTTGGTCAGCCTGACAAGTCGCGGTCCATGCAGTGCTACGGGAACCTTTCTAATAGGAGCGACTCAAGTCGCTCCGACTTCGAAAATAGTTTCTGTACTACTTCGGGGGTGACATCGGAGCGACTTGCATTGACATTCATTATATGAAGTCCGTGCAAGTCTCACCGAAGTCACGGTGCACGCAACTTCACAGGTCGCCCCCGAAGTCATGCCGCGGTACTGTGAACCGGCACTTAGAGAAAGCTGCACAAAGATTGCTGAAAGTTTCATAACGCTTGTTGTTCACACTGCTCTTATACAAGCTGAAGCCTGTGTGAAGCAGGCCTAACTCAGGATGTCTCGTGTTGTAGCCGCTGAGCTCATCATAGATGCCAGTAGAGTACACACTGAGCACTTCTTTTACATGTGGCTTTGGACTACAATGGAAAGGGAGCCCTGGCTGGAAGGTAGGTTTAGCACACAGGCTTATAGGCTGTTTCACTTTGCAAGGGAATTATCCCCAGAGCTTAGTGTACAAGCTCTGCTGACTTCCATCATCCAATCACGTGCAAGCAAAAAATGTCTTTTTTTTTTTTTTTCTTGCACAATATTGGGTATTCCATGCATAGCGAAATGTCACCACATTCACTAAGCTCTGCGGAAAATTTCCTTGCAAAGTGCAACTTTGCATGAAAAGTATACAGCCTATTTGAATTTAGTAAATCGATCCCATGGTATTTGTACTTACAAAGAAAATTATAATCTCATTTCATTTTTTTTTTTCCTCCTAAAGCATAGTCTGAATAGGTGACTTTTATCCCAATTAAAGGAACTTGTTATGTGCAACTGACACCGGTATTGGCAGCACATTTTTGGTTGCGAGCTTTTAAAAGCAATTATTGGCAACAAATAAACCAATCAATTCCTAATGCTGTCCAGCAAACCCTACAACTGCCACTCAGTTTACCTTAATCCACTGCAGCCAAGTTTATAGAGGTCCTCACATATGGTATGGTTGGGTCTGCTCTCTTCTCCTTTGTACCTCCAATCACATTCAAACAGCCAAAGCAACCAGTGGCTTTGAGGAACGTCGGAATGGTGACTATGCAAGTAGCCTACAGAGGTTTGAGAATTTCGCACATTACACCTCAGGTAAGCAAAATGGGTCACAAATCACCCACTTACCAATATGAGGGATTCACTGAGCACTACAGCAATGTCTGAATGAAAAAGTCAACCTAGAGAATTTACAAGCACTGTGGGTCATACCATCTGCCAGTGAGAGATCAAGAATTTAGAGGGCCCAAGCTGGACCTCACTCTACATCATGCCATTGTGGAGCAAGGCATCCCCTGACTGATTTTCAGTTTGAACATTTTATTCCACTGGATTCTTCCAGCCTGTTTAAACAACTATTCATATGGCCAGTTTGTTTGCCCTTTACTAAGTATGCCCCAAGAGAACATCTGGAATCTACATTATCAAGATGTGGTAAACTTGGGAAGACAATTTAGTTATGTATGACTTGATTAATATTTCATGTATTATGAAAAACTGTTTGCTCCTTACAGGTTATATAGATGATCATTTTCTATTTTTTTTTCTTTTGTAGCTGAAGGTTTACAGCAATATTTCAAATTAAGGTTAAAACTTACCAGCTTTCTCTAATCATATTTACAGTATGACTATACACAACTGCTCTTTGAGCACAGTTCTCCTTGGCAATCTATGGTTACTTTATTCAGTGGGCTAGGTAGTAAAGCTGGCCATAAATGGATCGAAATGTGGCCAGTTCAGCACGGACAGCTGAATTTTGAGCCATGTGTTGCGGCTCCTGCTCAACAGAAGTCGATCCAATGATCAACTTCTTACGAGTGGGCTTGTTAGTAAATTTATCTCGATCAGCAGCTGCAGCAACCGATCAGTGTATTCTGATAGCAGATGAGTCCTGCAGTCAGAATACAATGTTTCAGTGGGGAGGATTCCTCTATTCACCTTGACTGAGAGGATGGAGGAATCTGTCTTTTTTTTTTTTTTCCTTCAGCTTGCTGGCTCTGAATGAAAACAAAATAATGATCCACCTATGGCCAGCCTAAGATGAAGGACTGAACTTCATTTTATTGGTAAGCTATCTAGATCTCTCCTGAGCTTTTATGGTTGTTGGACCCCCAAAAGGGTTTTGGAACTGGCTAATACAAAGCTATACGCTTTCTTACAAGATTTAGGGATTGAATTGCCCACATTAGAAAAGCAGGGCATTCTAAGAGTGATTCAGCCTTTCAGAGATAATTTACCTCCAAGAACTAGACTGTTAAAGCAGAAGGTGGTTTATCCTAATGCATTCTATGAATTAGGTTAAAACAAAAACTTCTGCATGCAGCTCCCCCTTATACTTACCTGATCCTGACCTCAATCCAGCGATGTGCACAAGAGCAGTGGCTCTATTGTCTCTTTCCCTCCTCATTGGCTCCTGCTGCTGTCAATCACAGCCAGTGAGGAGGGAACGTTGCTTGGAAGCAAACATGGACATGTGCCCCCCAGAGCAAGTGGCTTGCTATAGGGGCACTTGGTGGGGGAGGATGAGCCAGCGGGGATCTGAGAAGAGGCGGATTGGGGCTGCTCTGTGCAAAGTTGTTGGATAAAGCAGGTAAGTAGAACATGTTTATTTTAATTTAAAAAAAAAAAAAACTGAACCTTTAATATCACTTTAAAAAGCTCCTGTTCTGTGTATTCCATTCTAGACATTTTTTTTCCACAATTACTGTATATCGAGTCTGTAATGATAACAGAAGAGGAATACTAACTACATTTAAGAAGACCTTACATATACTTTAAGAAAATAATTGTTCTTTTAGGTAGAAGTTTTCTTTTACAAGGAACCGTTTCACACTACAACCACCTTTGGTATCTCTAATTCTCTAAATGCATAACTGGTCTAATTTCTTCTCCCACCTTTTTTTGGCTCATTCCAAAAGGCATGTTGGTAGTTTCTGGCATCCAATCCTAGATCTCCAAAGATGAGACATCTGAAATCCTTCCATGTTTCTCTAAAACAGTGGTCTTCAAACTGGCCAGCCGGCCTTTCCTTGCTTTTATGCAGCCCTTAAGGTGCTATTCCTCCCACTGACACCAACAATGGTGGGTTATGCCTCCCACTGACACCAACAATGGTGCGCTATTCCTCCCACTGACACCAACAAAGGGGCACCATTCCTCCCACCGACACAAACAAAGGGGCACAATTCCTCCCGCTGACCCCAAGAATGGGGCACTGTACCTCCAAACGACACCAACAGTGTGGCATAATTCCTTCCACTGACACCAACAGTGTGGTATAATTCATCCCACTGACACCAATGATGGGGCATTATTCCTCCCACTGACACCAACAATGAGACACTGTTACTCCTAATCACACCAATGATGTGGCATGATCCCTCCCACTGATACAATTAATGGGGCATGATGATTCCTCCTGTTGACCACAATTGCTATGTCATATTTCTATTCCCAATGACTACCAAACCAGGAGGCATTGCTTACTCCCGCTGAGTATATTGTCACTTGTCAGTTTCCCTCCCTGCTCACAGGAAGGCTCACAATGCTGCGACTAGAGGCCACAGTAAAGCAGGAAACAAACAGCCGTAGCAGGTTTTGGAGCCAACAAAACAGAGCCTAATTTTCTCTCGTAAGATAAAGCTAAAAAATAAAATGGGCACAGAAAGTATACGCATGAGCTGCCAAATTAGACTGAGCTGGAAAATAGATTTAAACTATGTATGGGAACTAAAAAAAAAAAAAAAAAAAATACCAGTATAATCTTTGCAGTATGTGCACATTTCCACGTTTTGTCTCTAAAGAAACACTGCAGAAAATTATCTGGTGAGCCCAACTTGTCGTGAGCTGACAACATGGTCTCCGCTGCTCTTGAATTCCTAGAGAGTGTTGTCAGCCCTACCTAAGTTAGACTACAGGAATATCTTCCACTTATATTATGAAGATGGGGGAGGTTCAGAAGAGAGAACTGGGCAATTATCAGCCCATAACAAAAAGTTAAAGTATAACCAAAGGCAAGGTTTTGGATAGAGTGGAGAGGGATTGGATTGCTTGTCAGGTTTTATTGCTGTCTGTGCCCCCATTATGGAGATTCATCCTCTCTATTTGTCCTGTTTATCATTATCATTGAAAGTAAAAGAAAATCTTAAATTGTGTGTTTTCCCCAGAAAAGTAATAGAGGGTAAATCTTCCAATGGAGACACTGGTTCTGGTGACCAAGGAATTCCCATTAATTTTAAGGATTCCCTCTCACTTCCTGTCTGTCTATAGGACAGGAAGTGAAGGGAAATCTCTGCCATGGTACACTGATGGCAAAAAAAAAAATCTGACGTGTTTTAACCTTCCCTTCCTATATCCAAAATGGAAAAAAAAAAAAGAAAAGTTTTCCCTATAGCCCTACTTTAACAGCTCTCTGGATTTCTGGCACATTAACAGGTTATTTGTCTTTACTTACACTGTGTAAAGGGATACAGCTTTAATAAAAGTATTGCTGAGATGTATTTTTTTCCATCTTTCTGTTCTGCCTGCACTTTATACACATGTATCAAAGTCTTATTTTAAAAAAGAAACAATAAAACCCTATTTGTTGTATTGCAAAGTAGAAGGGCATACACTGCCAATAATGTTGATATTGGTTTTCATTTGGTATTTTATTGTATTTGTCAATGTTTCATTAAAAATAAAAAATTACTATAAAGATTAAAAAAAAAAAAACACACTGGAAAAGAAAAATTGAAGCTCTGATCAGGTAGGTGGATCTCAATGGTTTTATTTTACATTTGAGCATATTCTACAAATATAAAGACCTGGAAACTCAGTGAGAAAGGACTACATCCTACAAGCGATCCAAGAGTCCCTGTAAATAGGCAATGGTTTGTGGGTATTCAGACAGTTTTCTGAAATGGTAAACTCTTGTAGTATAAAATGGAAATGTAAGAAGTGGGATGCATCCTTCATCATAACTTAACTTGGCTTCTGGTTTCTAATATCCAGGCTGTATTAGACAGCAAGTACCTCCTTCACATCTTGCTTGACGACACAGACGAGCAGAATGCTTCCTTTATTTCCTTGATACCATTTGAAATTGTCGTTGACTGCCTGACCCAGTGTGTATATCGTGAACCATAGAGTATGCCATAAGTGTTGAAAAAGGCTCTAGTACTAAGCCCAGAAGTTGGACTGATCACTCTGTAGCAGAGAACTGTAATCACAATGCTTCCACCTATAGTACTGGGCAAAAGTTTTAGGCAGTTGTGAAGAAATGCTGTAAAGTAAGAATTCTTTCGAAATTATATATTTTAATTATTTTAAAAATACAAAGTGAGCGAACAGAAGACAAATCTATATCAAACCAATATTTGGAGTGACTACCCTTTGGCTTAAAACCGACATCAGTTCTTCTAAGTACAGCCTTGGCCAAATGTTTTGAGAATGACACAAATATTAATTTTCACAAAGTCTGCTGCTTCAGTGTTTTTAGATCTTTTTGTCAGATGTTACTATGGTATACTGAAGTATAATTAAAAGCATTTCAAAAATGTCAAAGGCTTTTATTGACAATTACATTAAGTTTATGCAAAGAATCAATATTTTCAGTATTGACCCCTCTTTTGCAAGACCTCTGCAATTCGCCCGGGCATGCTGTCAATCAACTTCTGAGCCACATCCTGACTGATGGCAGCCCATTCTTGCATAATCAATGCTTGGAGTTTGTCAGAGTTTGTGGGGTGTTTTTTGTTCACCCTCCTCTTGCAGATTAACTACAAGTTATGTGGGATAAGGGTCTGGGGAGTTTCCTGGCTATGGACCCAATATTTTGATGTTTTGCTCCCCAAGTCACTTAGACATCTTTTTTTGCCTTATGGCAAGGTGCTCCATCATGCTGGAAAAGGCATTGTTCCTCACCAAACTGTTCTTGGATGGTTGGGAGAAGTTGCTCTTGGAGGATGTTTTTCTCTTTAGTTCATTGATGGACACAGCTGATTCTTCTTAACCATTGGGTTATATTGCCCCCTACAGGAGTAGGACACTAGGCAGGAAAAAGCTTGACAACGTCTATAGGCAGTCCCAGGGGGTATACACCTACTCTCAGCTATAGGCACTCGATTTTTTTTCTGCCTAGTCAGGAGTAAGGACCTAGTTCCTTGCTGGGATCTTATTTTTAATGGAATTTTTTCCTAACTTTGGTATTTTGTTCCTGTGAGAATCTACAGTCAATTGCCAGACTGGGAGACAAACTGGATAATCTAGATCCAGAGGGCTCCCCCAGTCTGGCCAGCGAGTGCGCTCAGGCCTCAGCTCTACGCTAGGTCAGCTTTGCAGCCTGAATTTTTGGCCGGATCAGGCTACGTGAGGCACGGACCTGCGAATAATAAACCATCCGCTCCTCCAGCCCAACAGCCGCTGCAGGGATTTCAGAGGACATCCCTGCCCTAGTCACCAATCCCCATGGTGCCAGGGAATCCTGCTCAAGCCCCCGTTGCACACCAGGAAAAACCCGGTCAGCAGCAACTCCAACAACTCCCTTTTTAGAGCATGTGGCAAAAGCCAGTTCATAACCTCACCCTAAGATTTGTCTGAGTCAGTGACTCCTACGCTGTTGAAAGCTAGGAAATTTACTTCTAGGAAGATCTACCGTTGTACGTGGAAGATGTACATTGCGTGGTGAGTCTCTTGGGGTTCATCCTTGCTCCTTCTCGGTGGATCGGATCTTAACCTTCCTTCAAAGGGGCGTGGGGGTGAACAGCACTTGACCTTGAGTACCATCTAGGGCCAGGTATCAGCTTTGGTGTTTTTTTCTAACGACCTTTGACTACACACACTCCCTGGTGCGTACCTTTTAGGGTGTCCGACATTTTGTTCCTTCAGTGCGTGCTCCATTGCCACCCTGGGATCTTAATTTGGTGCTTTCAGCTCTACAGAAGCCTCCCTTTGAAAGTATTTGGGAGCTTTTACTGCTTTCACTGTCCCAGAAGGTAGCCTAGTTTTTTGGTGTCTTTCACCCCTGCGCGTAGCATGTCGGAACTGGCTGCGTTATCTGTCATTCTTTCCTAAGGTGGTCTCGTTTGACTAAAGACAATGTGTTTTCTTCCCTGTGTCCCAGGCCTAAACAACCGTAGGAAATTGCCTTGCATGCCTTTGATGTGGTCCAGGCAATTAGGGTAGACCTGGCAGCTACGGACTCTTTTAGGAAGTCAGACTCTCTATTGTGCTCATGGACGGACCTCACAAAGGGTTGTCCACTTACTCTAAAACCATTTCCAGATGGATCAGACAGACGGTGGTTCAGGTCTATTCCATCAAGGGTCAGGTTCCTCCTTTCCCTGTCAAGGCGCACTCTATTAGGGCGCCTAGTGCCTCCTGGGTTTTCCGTCGTCATGCATCAGTGACGCTGGTTTGCAAGGCGGCCACCTGGTCGTCGGTGCTCACTTTTACAATGTTTTTATAATGTGGATATGTTGGCATCTGCGGTTCCTTCTTCTGGCCGCAAGGTTTTGCAGGCTGCGGTTTAAAGGAGCTGGATCTCTTTGAGGGTATGTTTTTCACGGGTGGGAGCTGTGTCCGTCAATGAACAAAAGAGAAAATGGGATTTTTGACTTACCGTAAAATCCATTTCTCTGATATTCATTGACGGACACAGCACCCACCCCCTCCGTGGAGTTGGCTTTCTTCTGACATTGCTTGTAACAAAACTGAGTGACTATAGCAGGGAGAGGGAGTATACCCCCTGGGACTGCCCATGGGTGTAGCCAAAAAATTTTTTCTGCCTAGTGTCCTACTCCTTTAGGGGCAGTATAACGCAATGGTCAAGAATGACAGGAGCTGTGTCCGTCAATGAAAGAAAGTGAAGAATACTTTTAAACACTTTTTTCTAACATCTTTTATTAAATCATGCTATACAATCCCAGTTTAGCTCTTTATTTGCTGAATTCAAATGCATTTTCTTAAAGCCGGTTCTATGTAGTTCAGACTTGACAAAAAAAGTGGTTACAAGCCTCTAAGGCCACTAGCAACTATACTAGCGGAATGCTATTGCTTTTAAATCTCCTTCAACAAATGCTCCAAGCATATGCCATGGCTGACGTCAAAATCCTGGGATGAAGCAGAAGACACATAGCTTGCAGATGTTATAAGTGTGGCATACAGTATAACCCAGCACAATTTAAATATATGTATTGCTTTTAATATACACCAGACTATTTTAAATGAGAAGGGGACCTAAATGCTTCAAGTATTTGTCATTCTACCTGTACATTTCTTTTATTGTGTGGTGGCTGTGTGCTGTTACACAAAATAATTGGAATAAAGTGCATAACCCACCTGTTGGCAGACTTATTTTTGCTGCTCCTAACACACCAGAGTTTCTTTCCCAATATGCTCACTGAATTTGCACCAAGAACTAAGGCCCCTTTCACATGGGCATCATCTGTTCAGTCAGGAAAAATTGATGACATTCAGATTACATCAGTTTGTGCATCTGTCTTTAGTTCAGTTCATATCAGTATTTACCCGTTTACATTTTTTTTTATTTAGCTATTGCAGAAACCAAAACAGAGGTGACAACAGTATCAACAAAAAAAGGTTTCTTGCCTAAAAACACTCATAAGGCCACTTTCACACCAGCGGAATGATCGGGTCCGCCTGTCCGTTTTTCAAGCGGACCCGATCAGACCACCAATTGATCTCTATGGGGCAGTGGGTGTCCGCTGACACCCGATCAGGGCTGCTAAAAAGCGGATGGCCATATGTTCGCCATCCATTCGGCGGATTGAATAACAATCAGATAAAAATGGACATGCAGTCAGTTTCTATTTGACTGCCCTATAGAGGAGACCTGTCATCTGCCTGCTCAGTGGGAAGCAGCGGACAGATCCCCCGCTGAGCAGACGGAACTGCTCCATCTGAAAGGGGTCTAAAAGGAAGGGAAGTAAACGGACGGTATTTGTTTACATCAGTTTCATTCCATTTCAATGGATCTGGACATTAGATGTTCAGTTAAACCCCTTCACACCGACAGTATGCAAATATGCGGCCTCTCAGCGGGTGGGCCTTAACGCCAAACAGTTGCATATTTGCATACCAGATTGTAAATGCAGCTGTGCAGAAAGCGTGCGCCCGGCACATTACCGGCAGCAAGGCAGTAAAGCTACTTGCGATCGGGAGCTTTCCAATCAAGTGACCGCTGTTACAGCCATTTACGGCGATCACATGTTCATAAACCCTGCCTCCCGGCATTTGCATACCCCTTAAGGGGCCGGGAGTAGCCAGCGTGAAGGGGGTTACAAAAAACAGAACTGAACGGATGCGAATGTAAATAGATGATTATACGTTTACAGCCATGTTTACACAAAAAGAAATTGCTGACGGAACACGCGTGTGAAAGGGGTCTTAATCTAGAAGCTTAGTGTGACACAATATATTCAGAAATTCTAGTCTGATCCTATTTTAAAGAGTCACTGTCACTTTTTAATAAGCACTTGCCCTGTATGAGCAAAAGATGACAGGATCTCTTTAAAGTTAGACACTCGAAGGCATGTATATATTTTGCCAGGCAATTCCAATCACAATGCACAAAACCACTGAGCAGATGAATTCAATCTACAATGCAACGGTGGGTGGCAGGCGATGAATTGCTTGGTAATTGCCTTATGTATGGCCAGTATCAATGATGACTCAAGAAGACCAATCCAACACCATTTGTTCTTTTAGGGATTCCAATGGCATATTTCTGTTTCCATACAAAACAGAAACTCAACTCCACAAGCTGATAGAATCTGTTTTATTATTAATATTATTATCATCATTATTTAACAGATAAACTAAAAGAAGCCAACATTATTATTCCACCCCACTAAGGGGTGAGCACCCAGCATTCCTCCAAAAGAGTG
This sequence comes from Pelophylax lessonae, assembly GCF_965119305.1. Classification (NCBI taxonomy): domain Eukaryota; kingdom Metazoa; phylum Chordata; class Amphibia; order Anura; family Ranidae; genus Pelophylax; species Pelophylax lessonae. The sequence continues at coordinate 79,308,782 of NC_138777.1, read as the reverse complement.
GGAAGGGGGAGGGGGGGAGCCGATGACCATATCGGATGGTGACACAGGAGTCTCAATCCATTCCAGAGCAAGGGATGACATGTGACCGCTTCTCCACTCTGACAGTCCATCCCACCCAGGTCTCACCCCCCGCCCACTCAGGTGCTTCAAACATTCCTCCTAAGCCACGGCAAAATAAAATAAAAACGCAAATATTTTCTCTCATTAGGATAATAGAATTAAGCCAGTAACGGCAGTGCCACCCATAAAAAGAAAAAAGGGAGAGTCGGAAAAGGAAAATAAAAAGGAGAGGAAAGGAAAAGAAAAGAATGGGGGGGGGGGGTCATAAAAGAAACAGAGGAGAAAAAAAAAGGAAAAAAAACCTCAAGACACAAATAAAAATAAGGTGATACTCGGTGCAACGTCCTGCTAAAGATAAGAGCGAGGTCTGCTCCCCCTTCAGGCTGGGGTAATGCAGGCAGGGCCCTCCCCCACCTCCAAAACTGGCAGCGCAGTTCCTATAACCCCGTTTCCCCTGTGCTTTGAGCTGGGAGCTTAGCGAGCTCTTTATAGGGGTTAGGGCACGCTGGGAGGGGGCAGTGGAAGGAAAGGAAGCGGGACATTGTGGTGGAGAACTCATCTCTCCTTCACATGGTTCTGTGCCCCTCCTGTGGCCCCTGCTGCCTCCCTGCTGTCCTCCGAGAATAGCATTTCAGACAGGTCGTCCAGGATGGCGGTCTCCTTGGTGTCCAGTAGATTAAACTCCCGCACAAACAGGAGGAAATGAATAAACAGAGTGTTTAAATGTCCGTGTAGCTCCATGGCGACGATCTCTTTGAAATGAGCTGAATAAATGTGAGCAACAACATGGAATAGGTATCTGCAGATCTTTTTCACCAAGGAATCAAAGGAGCTTGGAAAGTCCCTGCCTGCAAAATTAAAAGAAAGACCAACTGTGAAACAAAATGGAGAAAGTACTGAAAAACAACACAATGCAAAACACGATCACATATTAGTGCTGCACTTCAGCATTTTTACCTTACTTATTCTTTTAAAGCTGAACTCCAGGAATTCAGCCACTGTGATAAATGTGTAGGCACACTCTGAGTTAAGCTCAATGAAGCGCATGCTACCTCGTGGACTTATCTCTTTTTTATTTACTTCTGACCATTTTATGAAGCTCCAGAAGAAAAGTTATCACTATAGTTCTGGAGCTCCAACACTGAACCTTCTGTTCTCAGCTCCTTTTGCAGCAGTCACATGCAGCTGCTGTGCCTGCCTTTTCCCTCTGCTGCCCATTCACAGAAGCCTTCATTCTCAAAACACAAAGGCTTCTGTCAATGGACAGCAGAGAAGAGGGGTTGACAGAGATGTCTCTCTTCTCAGAGTGATTCCTCTAGGAGCGCCATAAAACTGTCAGATCTAAATTAAAGAAATAAGTCCATGAGGTCACTTGCACCATGCTGGAATTAAAGTACCTGAATTCCTGGAGTTCAGCTTTAAAGAATAATTCCAGGCATAAAAATTTTTTTATATAGTTACAATGGTCCAGCTTGGACCAACATAACTATGTATATACCGTACCTGTTCGAAGTCCCGGAAGCTGGAAAACACTGTAGTAGACAGTGCTATTTCAGTAATCTCCACTTGCTTCCATGGGCTGTGTTGAGAGGCCAGGCTGATGCATTGTGAACACAGGTGGTCAGACACTCAGCTGGACTTATACAATTCTTATTACAAGCACTTCAAATTTTGGTGAAACTCAGATTAAAGCTCATTTCAAGCCAAAGCCAAAGATTAGATACATATATGGGTGTGGCTTAACCTGCTAAAATATTAGCATTTTTGTCAATCCAGTTTTAATATTCACACAGCCCATCCACTCTACAGTAGTACCTTGAAGCATAGAGCAGTGTTTTCAAACTCCGGTCCTCAGGGCACACTAACAGGCCAGATTTTAAGTATTACCTTGGGGAGATGCAGACAAGAATACTGCAATCACTGCAAGAGTAGCAAATTATATCACCTGTGATTTATTTCAGTTTTCTTGCAAACCTGGCCTGTTAGTGTGACCTGAGGACCGGAGTTGTGAAACACTGGTATAGGGGACCTAATTTTTTTCTGCAGTAGTTAAGGAACACTTTAGGGCCTGTCCTTCCCACAGACTGGACAGTGAAAAGAGAAGTAGCAGATTGATAAATTCCTATCACTGTTACTTCACTCTTTTCTCCTACCAGGAAGCTCCTTGTTAGCAAATGCATACTGCAGCATAGCCTATTGTATCCTGGTGCTGCTTCTCCCTCCCCTAGTTTGAAATCTACTGCCTCTAGTACCAAGTGGGTCAAACTTTTTCCCACATAAAAAATTTCAATATCTAAATGTATTTATGGGAACTGTATTTGTGTTTCTTACTTAGAACCATTTCAAACCGTACTTCACCCCCTGTGTAATCACTTACCGTATTTGGTGGGGAAGATATCCTCGTCTGTCACCAATTTCTGTACAGAACTCATAACAAAGTCAATGTACTGAGGGGCTGTACATTTTATCTTCTTCCCCCGCTCGTCATACCAGTAGTACTGTCTGTAATGAGGAATAACAAATTAGTAGGTTTGCATCAATTACCCTACTCAGTCTTTATATATTTCAGTGTGTGTGACTACTGCCAGCATTCATTAATCCCAGTTTGTCCTCTGCTAGTCTGTAATTCTCCAGCTCAACTGAAAACATAGATTAATCTACACTGTGTGCATAACTATTATTCAAGTTGTATTTTTGAGGATTGATTTCATTATTGAACAATACCGTGCTCTCAGTCAATCCAAATTGTTAATAAACGTCAAACCTGAATATTTAAAAGTGATTGTAAAGTCTTGTGTTAAAAAAAAAAAAAAAAAAAAAAAAAAAAATCTTATACCTACCTCCTCTGTGCAATAATTTTGCATAGAGCAGCTCTTCTTGGGTCCCTCGCTGCTGATCCTGGCCCCTCCCTCCTGTTGAGTGCCCCCACAGCAAGCAGCTTGCTATGGGGCACCCGAGCCAAGCTGCAGCTCCGTGTGTCCATTCAGACATGGAGCTGCCACTCAGATCCGCCCCCTCTCTCTCCTGACTGGCTAACTGACTTTGATCGACAGTTGAGGGTGCCAATGGCGCTGCAGCTGTGTCTCAGCCAATCAATAGGGAGAGTCCTGGACGGTCGAGGGACTTATAGACATCGCTGGAAAGAGTAGGGGCTCAGATAAGTATTAGAGGGTGCTGGGGAGGCTGCTACACCCAGAAGGTTTTTTTTATGCCTATGCATAGAATGCATTAAGATAAAAAAAAAAAAAAAAAACCCTTCCTGCCTTTGCAACTTCTTTAAGAAAGTAAAAGTGAGGTTTTGGCTTTCTTAGGCTCCATGTACACGGGACGTTGTTAAAAATCCCTTTGAATGCTGGAATTTTTAGGAAGTTTGAAACGTCCGTTCGGTCGCGTTTGTACCCGCGTTTAGCGGGCGTTTGCGTTTAGAACCGTTCCTAGGGGTCAAAAAAATTATTCCCCTTTAAAATGGAAAAACGCAAACGCTAAACGCGGTTCATCGCGTTTGGACGCGTTCGGACGTGTTCAGACGCGTTCGGACGCGTTTGTGCGTTTGAAACGCCGGGAAACACACGTTCGAACGCAAATAATTGCGTTCTAAAAACAGTCCCTGAACGCAACTGCCCGCAAATGACTGTAAACGACCTGGTGTACATGGACAGATAAGATAAAATGTAGATGGGTTCAGGGGCTTCTGAAAAAAACGCCCAACTGCTCCTAAACAGCCATTTCCAGCGTCCCGTGTACATGGAGCCTTAGGAGAATATCTGTGTGTGCACAATTATTGAGCAAATATTAGTGTGCAGAAATATTATGCAACTAAATGAAAAATGAACATTTTCCCATCATCTTCCCACTTGTTACTTTTCATCTGTTAAAGTGAGAATAATAAACATACTCAAAATTTAAAAATAAACATTTCTAACATTTAAAAAAATAAAATAAAAAAATAAAAATCAGTGACCAGTATAGCCACCCTTCTTTTCAATAACAATCATATGCCTTCCATTCATGGAATTCATCAATTTCTTGATGTGTTGACAATCAACTTTTTGTGCAGCAGCAACCACAGCCTCCCAGACACTGCTCAGAGATGTGTAGTGTTTTCCTTCACCCTGATTCCCTTGTTTATGAAGAGCCTACAAGTTTTCAATAGGGTTTAAGTCAGGTGACGAAGGAGGCCATGTCACTATTCTTTCATCTTTAAGGCCTTTATTGGCTAGCCACGCAGTAGAGTACCTCGATGAATGCGATGGAGCATTGTCCTGCATAAATATCATGGTCTTCTTGAAAGATGCAGACTTTTTCCTGTACCACTGCTTGAAGAAAAGTGCCTTCTAAAAACTGGCAGTAGGTTTGAGAGATGATTTTGAGTCCATCTTGAACCCAAAAAAGTCCAACTAGCTCATCTTTAACATTACCAACCCATACCAGTACTCCACCTTGCTGGCGCCTGAGTTGAAGTGGAGCTCTGTGCCTGTTTCTGATCCAGCCACAGGCCCATCCATCTGGTCCGTCAAGAGTCACTCTCATCTCATCAGTCTATAAAACCTTTGAAAAATCAGTCTTTAGATATTTCTTGGCCCAATCTTGAAGCGTTATGTGTCTTGTTCAGTTGTAGTCAGGGTTCAGCCCTCCTTACCTTGGCCATGTCTCTGAGCACGGAACACCTTGTACTTCTGTGCACTCCAGGCAGGTTGTAGTTCTGGAATATGACAGCACGGGAGGATAATGGCTTCCTGGAAGCTTCACATTTGATTCTTCTCAAATGATTGGCAGTTAATTTGTGTCTTTTTTTCACAACACATTTCCTGAGACCCTGTTGACTATTTGCAACAAAATGTTTCATGGTTCTGGGATCATGCCCCAATAGCTTAGCAATTTCAAGAGTGCTGCATCCCTCTGAAAGATTTAGTGCAATTTTTGACTTTTCAGAGTCAGTTAAATCTCTTTTTTGGCCCATTTTACCCGAGGAAAAGAAGCTGCCTAATAAATATGCACACCTTAAAATAGGGCAGTGATGGCGTACCTTTGCACCCCAGATGTTTTGGAACTACATTTTCCATGATGCTCATGCACTGTGTAGTGTAGTTGAGCGTCAGGGGAAATGTAGTTCCAAAACATCTGGGGTGCTGAGGTTTACCATCACTGATATAGGTTGTTGATCTTCTTAGGCTACACCCTCCCTCATTACACAAATACACATCACCTGATATGTTTAAATCCAATAAGAATTCAAGTTTATACAGCTTGGAGTTGGACAATATGCATAAAAATGATGATTTGGTCAAAATACTCACTTGCTTAATATTTGTGCACACAGTTCATATTCTCAATGTACAATCACAATGGTTACAGAATAATGTAGCATTTTAAGACATGACAGTAACCAGTGCAGTCATGCGACAGCTACTGCCAGTAAAGGAATAATGCTGAACATACAAGCACAAAATTCCTTTTCTGAAAGATCGTTCGACATTCGTGCCGTTAGTGAAGCCAACTTTAATGACAATTTCGACCAAGGGCCCGGCTAATGTCGATGGATCTTAAGCGAAAACTTTTACAGCTGCAGGCATCATTCAGATATTTTTTTCTGCAGGCGATTCCCTTCACCATAAGAACAATCATAACAGCTTCACCATAAGAACAATCATAACAGCTGAACAGCCACTTGATCGTTCTTACAGGCGGCCGGAGGGGACATCCCCCCCCCCCCTCCAGTGCTTCTACCGGCTCGCTCATGCGATCGGTGTGACAGAGAAGGAATCGGCCGGTGGCGCAAGTGTACCATAGAGACTGCGAGGACCTGATGGTCCCCGGCAGTCTCTACGACTCTCGGAGGCCCGGGCGTGAGGCTCCCATGGTGTGTCCCAAAACGGTAATTGACTTGATCAAGGAGAATCTACCGACATATATGCAGCATAGGTGGAGGAATGGGTAAATGCTAACCAACAGCCCCAAATCTTGTGTGCAAGGGGGGCAAGACCCTTAAAGTACAAGGTCATGTCTTTCATGTGGTAGATGCGATCGACAGATTTCAACCATTGGTGTATGGGGGGGGGGGGGGGGGGCAGTAGTTTGTTTCCAGTACTTAGGAATGAAAGCTTTAGCAGCGTTAAGTAGGTGGGGAGTGATAGACTTGATGTTGGGTATCTAATTACTCGGCGTGACATCATCTTTCCCATTATACAAAAAAATTGGGCTAACTTTAGACTTTTGTTTTTTTTTTCATTCACAAAACAACACGTTTGAAACTTTTTATGTTACACGATATTTGCATAGAATTTTTTCAATGACCGCCATTTTATTCCCTAGGGTCTCTGATAAAAAAAATATATAATAATGTTTGTGGGTTCCGAGTAATTTTCTAGCAAAAAAATGATGATTTTTACATGTAGGAACGAGTGCCAGAAATCGCCCGGTATGTGGTTAATAAAGATTCTAGGAATTTTACTGCAGTTTACCTTTTTGCTGGGCCTTTTTCGATTTTGTGCTGTGAATTTGTGTGTGCAGCGGTGGTCTTACTTCACCCAGTTTTATGTTTTTATTTGGAGTGCAGCAGCATTCTTAAGCCTCCGTTCACATTAGGTCGCTCCGACTTAGGGGGCGACCTGTGAAGTTGCGTGCAGCGCGACTTCGGCGCGACTTGCACGGACTTCATAACATGAATGTCTATGCAAGTCGCCTCCAGTTCGCCCTGAAGTAGTACAGGACCCTTTTTCTAAGTCGGAGCGACTTGTGTCGCTCCTATTAGAACGGCTCCTGTACTACACAGTGGGAGCGTGAGGACCGCGACTTGTCAGGCTGACAAGTCGCCTGACAAGTCGGATCAATGTGAATGGACAAAAGTTATTGACTACATATGACATATGAGAGATGTTATTAGAGAAGCTAAATACAACATAGTAATATTGGGCTCCTGTCTGGGCACTATAGATCATTGCTACCAGTCTAGCTGAGTGGTATGTATGATGTGCTCTAGTACTGCCTTAGCTTTCTGGGGAGAGGAACATACAGAGCAGTAAAAAGCCCCTAAGGCAGGCAGCCTAACCCTGTCTAATGCTGTAAACTTACGTGTTGCAGGCAGCCATAGTCTGGCAAGTCTCCCCTGTGCAGAACTCTGAGATGGTGCTGTACTGAAGGTTGATGTGGTTAAAGAAAGTGGTAACTGAAATTAAAAAATAGCTACATTACAAACTGAAAACAAACAAGAACTATAAAAAATACTATATCATCTACATATATAAATAAGCTTTTGTGAACCTTTGTTTAAGTACTTCCTCTTAGAAGTTGACAACGCTCTTTCCTGGTCTCCCAGTTGTGCTCCCCATTCTCTTGTCATGCGTTTCTGGAGGCTACAAGTGACCATTCCAACACACATTACTTAAGCTGGATACACATTATACAACTTTTGTGGTTAGATTTCCTTTAGATTCACCTTCAACTATGTAGTGAAAGAGCCTGCCTGATTGCATACAAATTAAAAAGTGTTTAGATTTGACCTCATATTATATGGTTTTGGTAAATCTAAAGGATAAAATCTAAAGACAATTGTATAGTGTGTATGGCCCATTAAGTATGGTCAACTGTTATCACCATAAGGAAACCCATTACTGGTGTACAAGCATGTAGACAGAAACTAGGCTGCTGGAGATTAGCAACACTCAGCTGCAATAAAGGCTAAAAACACTGGATATACATTTGATTTGAAAAAATAAAAATAAAATAAAGAGCTGTTTATGATACACTGATCTCTAAACTGCTCATAAATGGATTGAAGTTTGTCCCATTTACCAGGAACCAGCTGATTTTTGATCCATCTATGCCCATTCTCGTTCATGCATATGCAATAATGCAACGCGCCAGAGCGGGAAGGTGTGAAAAGATGGATTTAGGCAATAAAGGTCAGCTGTGAATCTTTAGGAAAATAACTCGAAAAGACGGCAGTAGGGATCAGATTTGGAATACGTTGGAAGTGCAATTTATTCAGGTGTAATATTTTTAAAGTGGAGTTCCACCCTATTTTTATACTTACCTCCATCTTCTCGCTCCGGGTCACCTGAAAAAGAAATGGATAATCGCATATTTTTTTTTTTTTTACTTACCTCGTAGCGAACAAAATATACTTACCTTACTTCCTTCTTCCTCCTTCCTCGGCCGCGGCCCGTCGTCACTTCCTGGCTCTGCAATGATTCCTGGGAGCTGGACGTCATAGCTCCCAGGAATCATTGCGCCTGCACCGGCCCCGACGTCAGTTCCGGGTCGCGCGCGTCATCCCCTTCTAAACAGCTTCTGGGCATGCCCAGAAGCTGTGGAGGGGTGACGCGCGTGACCCGGAAGTGACGTCGGGGCCGGCGCAGAGCATCGTGGGACCACAGAAGGCGGAAGAAGACGCCGAAGAGGACGCGCTGGCTTCAAGCTGCCCACATCTGAGATGGCAGCGCTGGACAAGACGTTTGCAAGGTAAGTATTTCGTCTTGCAGGTAAGTGCAACCCGGGACAGATCAGAGGCTAGCCATTGTGGAATGCACTAGCCCTGACTGTCCCGGGGGTATTAAAAAAAAAAAAACCAAATCCAGGGTGGAACTCCGCTTTAAATATTTTCAATTTTCAAGGCTGTAAGTTTAACTTTACAGCAGGAAAGATATACAGTGGCTTCCATCAGTGTATGTACAATATCTCACAAAAGTGAGTACACTCCTCACATTTTTGTAAATATTTTATTATATCTTTTCATGCGACAACACTGAAGAAATGTCACATTTAAGGCTAGTACACACTATGAGAAAATCGGGCGAACATTTTCATCCATACAACTTTGGGCAGTCGATTCCGAATTTTCGTACGAAAATTCTCAAAGGGACAAACGCCAAAATGTTTCTTGTACGGGAACAAAACAAACGATTTTCGTATAATGTGTACTGTTTTCGTATGATTTTTGTACAAGAAAAATCCGAAAAGAAAGACTGCACATGATCAGAAACAAACAACAAAAAAAAGCCTTTGTCGTACCAGAATTTTCGTACAAAGTTTAGTTCATTGGTTCGGATTTGCTGTGAAACAACGAGGAAATTCGGACGAACGTTCGCCCGATTTTCTTAGTGTCTACCCCACTTTAGCTACAATGTAAAATAATGAGTGTACAGCTTCTATAACAGTGTCCCCTCAAAATAACTCAACACACAGCCATTCATTTTTAAACTGCTGGCAACAAAAGTAAATACATCCCTAAGAGAAAATGTCCAAATTTGGCCCAATTAGCCATTTTACCTCCCCGATGTTATGTGACTCGTTAGTGTTACAGGGTCTCCGGTATGAATGGGGAGCAGGTGTGTTACATTTGGTGTTATTGCTCTCACTCTCTCATATTGGTCACTGGAAGTTCAGCATGGCACCTCATGGCAAAGAACTCTCTGAGGATCTAAAAAAAGAATTGTTTCTCTACATAAAGATGGCCTAGGCTATAAGATGATTGCCAAGACCCTAAAACTGAGCTGCAGCACGGTGGCTAATACTATACAGCAGTTTAATAGGGCACTCAGAACAGGCCTCACCATGGTCCACCAAAGAAGTTGATTGCACGTGCTCAGCATCATATCCAGAGGTTGTCTTTGGGAAATAGACGTATGGGTGCTGCCAGCATTGCTGCAGAGATTGAAGGGGTGGGGGGTCAGCCTGTCAGTGCTCAGACCATACGCCACACACACTGCATCAAATTGGTCTGCATGGCTGTCTTCCCAGAAGGAAGCCTCTTCTAAAGATGATGCACAAGAAAGCCGGCAAACAGTTTTCTGAATTCAAGCAGACTAAGCACATGGATTACTGGAACCATGTCCTGTGGTCTGATAAGACCAAGATCAACTTATTTGGTTCAGATGGTGTCAAGCATGTGTGGTGGCAACCAGGTGAGGAGTACAAAGACAAGTGTATCTTGACTACAGTCAAGCATGGCAGTGGGAGAGTCATGGTGGTCTGGGGCTGCATGAGTGCTGCTAGCACTGGGGAGCTACAGTTCATTGAGGGAACCATGAATGCCAACATGTACTGTGACATATTGAAACAGAGCATGATCCCCTCCCTTTGGAGACTGGGCCGTAGGGCAGTATTCCAACATGATAACGACCCCAAACACACCTCCAAGGCGACCACTGTCTTGCTAAAGAAGCTGAGGGTAAAGGTGATGGACTGGCCAAGCACGTCTTTAAACCTAAACCCTATTGATCATCCGTGGGGCATCCTCAAACGGAAGGTGGAGGAGCGCAAGGTCTCCAACATCCACCAGCAACGTGATGTTGTCATGGAGTGGAAGAGGACTCCAGTGGCAGTGGCAATCTGTGAAGCTATGGTGAACTCCATGCCCAAGAGGGTTAAGGCAGTTCTGGAAAAAAAATTGAATTTTTGTACTTACCGTGAAATCCATTTCTCTTATTTCATCGACAGACACAGCGCTCCATAAACCATAACTACTGGGTTATATTGTCTCCTCCAGCAGTAGGACTAGGCTGAACAAAAACACCAGGCTATGGCCATGGGCCATGCTCAGCTTAGTATATAACCCCCCTCTCTGCTTTAGGTAATCAGTTTAGTAGCAAGCAGTATGAAGTATCAGAACTCCATAGAGGGTTGGGTGCTGTGTCCGTCGATAAACTCAGAGAAATCGATTTTACGGTAAGTATAACATCCCATTTTCTCTTTCATTCAGCTACAGACACAGCACTCCTTAAATCATAACTTCTGGGACGTCCAAAAGCAGTGCCAAAAGGGAAATAAGGGGTGGGGAAAATAATACAAGGCTAAACATAAGTGCCCCTAAAACACACAGGAGCCTTAATCCATTCACAGGAGCCCTGTCTGAAAAAATAAAAGATTAAAGAAAAAAAACCCTCAAGAGGGAACAGCCCCTCCTCAACAGCTGCCTGCAAAACTTTGCAACCAAAAGAAGCATCCGCATATGCCAAAGTATCTACTTTATAGAATTTTGTGAAGGTATGCACCGTCGACCAAATGGATGCCTTGCAAACTTGCAATATTGATGCCTAATGACGGAAGGCCCAAGAAGCACTCAACGCCTGAGTAGAATGCACCGTGACAGGGAAAGGTGGAACCTGGCCTTTAATGGAATAGGCCTGAGACGCTGTCTGTTTGAATCATCTGGAGATTTTAGCCGAAGAAGCGGCCAGCCCTTTTCTTGGTCTGTCCGTAATCACAAAAATCGAGTTTGACCTCCGAAAGGACTCCGTAGCTGCCAGAAACACCCGAATCGCACGAGCCACATACAAGGTATGCAAAGCAAATTCCTTAGAATGAGCCGGCTTGGGACACAAGGAAGGCAATATAATGTCCTCATTCAAATGGAATTCAGAGACAACTTTAGGCAGGAATGATGGATAGGGACAAAGAACCACTTTATCCCTATAAACCACCAAACAGGGACTGTAACAGGATAATGCAGCCAGTTCCGATACCCTGCGAGCCGAGGTAATAGTCACCAAGTATGTCACCTTCTGGGATAACGTAGACAAGGAATCTCCCGAATATTCTCAAATGGAGGTTTCTGGAGAACCAAATACACTAAATTTAAATCCCATGGTGGCAAAAGAGACTGTACAGGTGGGGCTACATGTTGAACCCCCTGAAGGAAGGTACCAACTAAAGAGTGTGTGGCGAGGGGTCGCTGAAGCCCAACTTCTGAACACCCCGTTGAAGAAAGGTTAAGATCCGAGCCACAGAAAAAGATTGAGGCCAATCAACTCACACTAAGAAATGTACGCTTTCAACGTCCGATGGTATATATCTTGCTGGGAGACAACTTCCTCGCCTTCAGAGTAGGGATCACTGATCCAGACAAACCTCTGTACCTGGCTTTCAATAACTAAGCCATTAAAACAAGTGACTTTAAAGCAGGATGGTAGATTAGCCCTTGGGACAACTGGTCTTCTCTGAAAAGATGTTTACGGCCACCAGGATGATTGAAAAATCCTCGCTCTTTATTCCTCACAGGAGCTGCAGAAGAAGCCTGAGTCAGGAGCTGATGAGCCCATTGCCTTTTAGCACCATAGAGTGCACACAGCGTGTCTGGCTCATTATAATTTTTGAGCTGCTAGCAAATTATTACCAGCACACAGTCACATATATAGTATAGAAGCACCAGCACCTTTATTGCCTTTTGCACAGCACTGAAGATTTTCTGGATTTTTGATCATGGACTTGGAACAATTTTAATATGGTTTACCACTTGGAGTATTTTTATTTCATGATTGTGAAATTATTGCTAGCACGTGCACTTTTTGTTTACTTTGGCACTTTTTGACAGTTTAACCACTGTCATATAATTTATTGAATCCTATACGCATTATATATATTGATTTATCGGTAGCACTTGCACTTTTATCACTGTGCTTAGTCACCATTCATCATCATTTCATATTTATTGGATTTGTATTTATTTAATTTATTCCTCTGGCGCTGCATTCATTTTAGATTGTATGTTCATTTGTGTTATGTGAAAGCACTAAATTTAGGCGGCCATTGGATTTTTTGCATTTCATTTTGGTTAGCGCTGATTTTATTTATTCTCTAACACTTTCGTGAAGACCTGAGGAGCAGAAGCAAGACTAAAGGGTAACCCCACAAACTGATAATGCTCCTCTCCCACGGCAAAGCGAAGGAAGCGCTGGAGGCCGACACATATTGGAATGTGAAGGTAAGCATCCTTGGTATCGATGGAGGCAAGAACAATCCCCCTAATGTAGGGAAGTCACCACCGTGCAAACGGACTCCATTCTGAACTTCTGCACCCAGAGTCTGCGACACTAGGGCAGTGGTGAATATCGCCCTCAGTGCCAAACCAGCCAGGGTGTACATATTGTGGGCCACAGCCTCTGCTTTCCTGTCAGCTGGGGACTCTTCAACCAGAATCATGGTGCCACCGGTGGAACAGTCTACTTCTTAAGAAGGGACTCCTCTCCTCATAGGCGTATCGCCTAGCAAAATCGCTTAGGAACCCAAAGGGGAATTCTTTCAAAATAGGAGGGGAAAGGGAACACCTTTTTCGCTGTGTATGGCTTGTGAATGCCAAACGGAACCTGCACCTCCGCCGCAGCTTCAGCTGTGACCTCCATCTTTAAGGTCTCACGCACAACTACAATCAGTGCGTTCGCTAGCACCTTTTCGTACGCGGTTGCCGAAGTGGAGGAATCCTCCTCACTATCTGAGGATTCAGGGCGCCTGGTTGCAAACTCAGCAGGGTGACCCACGCCTGCGGTCGGCCGACTAAGACTCAAGATCTGATCAGATGAGGCAGAGGAAGACAGGGGCGCTTTTTGCCAGCCGTCGCCCAAAAGCCACCTCCACGCGGGACACCAAGGACTCTAGGACCGCTGTCCGCGCATCGATAAATGGATGGGACCCGGAGGGCCTCGCAGCCTTAGAGAGGGGAGATGGGCTCCATGACTCCATGAGTCACCAGGGGGACCCTACAAAAAAGTGTAAAACACTGCTAAGGGACAACCCTCACTGCTCCGGCAGCCAATCCAGTTGCCAGCCACAGAGAACCAATCGATCCACAGTAGAGAGGGAGATGACCCCACCAGACTCACCATCCAGCAGAAACCAGGCACCGCAGCTACCAGGAGAATCTGCATTGCACGAACAGCAATCAGGAAACAAAAAGAACCAGGAGTCAGCACCAAGGGATGAGGAGGGGCTCCCACTGCCGAAATCGCAACTGAGGGCTCCACTGTCATGGCTGCAGCTATTTTCAATGGAAAACCATTGAAAAATGGTTGCCGGACTACACAAAAATGGCCGCTGTGTGTTAAACACAGGCTATAAGAAAATGGCGGCCTCACAAGGCTCCCAGGAGGGATCCATAGACCTCAGAAAACAGAATAGGCAGGAAGGAGAGGGGGAATGGCAGGAGCCCCCCACGGGTACAGCCCCCTTCCCCCACAGTTGATCGCCCAGTCACCAGCGGCACACCCCCCCACCCATAATCGCCAGCACAGCACCCTGCCCCCACCATAGGCTGTGAACCAGGTCACCCCACAGCCCCAGCATCAAGGGGGGGGGGAGGGGCGGATGAGAGGTAAGATGGCCCACAGGGACCCACCAGACGGAGGAGGGGTGTGCCCAACGGGAAGGAGGGGAGCCCAGGGGTCTGACCGACCCATGGAGGGGGGGCCACGTCCACCCCAAAAACCAGGGGGAGAGAGGGGGACAGCTACTCACCATACCCGGAACCAGACTGGCACCACTCCAGACAGAACCCCTCTCCATCTAAATGGGGGGGGCTATCGGCCAGGAGGAATGCTGTGACGTGGGCCGAGACCGACCTGGTAGTATGCGACCTCACAAGGCATTTACCCTGCAGGCCAACCCCGTCCAGTGGGGATATGTCGAGACCGACCTAGCGCGGAGCTGAGGTCTGCCCGCACTCGCTGGCCAGACTGGGGTGACCACTGGATCTAAATTATCCAGCGCGTCGCCCAGTCCAGCAGTTTATTGTAGATCTCACAGGAAAAAATCCAGGAGAAAGAAATTCTATCTAAAAAGAAAAAAAAATTGCCAGGACCAGAGATCCCAGCAAGGAACTAGGTCCTTCCTCCTGACTAGGCAGGAAAAAAAAAGTACCTATAGCAGAGAGAGGGAGTATACCCCCTGGGACTGCCATAGGCGTAGCCATACTTTTTTTCTGCCTAGTGTCCTACTCCTGTAGGGGGCAGTATAACCCAATAGTTAAGAAGATCAGGAGCTGTGCTCGTCAATGAACGAAAGGGAAATAATGGTGGCCACACAAAATATGGACACTTTGGACCCAATTTGAACATTTTCACTTAGGGGTGTACTCACTTTTGTTGCCAGTGGTTTAGACATTAATGGCTGTGTGTGGAGTTATATTGAGGGGACAGCAAATTTACACTGTTATACAAGCTGTGCACTCACTACTTTACATTGTAGCAAAGTGTCATTTCTTCAGTGTTGTCACATGAAAAGATATAATAAAATATTTGCAAAAAATGTGAGGGGTGTACTCACTTTCGTGAGATACTGTATATCATGCAATTTTATGCTTGTTCACATGCTGCCATAGTGTTAATGCAGCCTTCTACAGTGCCTTGAAAAAGTATTCATACCCCTTGAAATTTTCCCACATTTTTTCCTGTTACAACCAAAAACGTCAATGTACTTTATTGGCATTTTATGTAATAGTCCAACACAAAGTGGCACATAAATGTGAAGTGGAAGGAAAATAATAAATTGTTTTCAAAATTGTTTACAAATAAAGATCTGAAAAATGTGGTGTGCATTTGTATCCAGCGCCCCTGTGTCAATACTTTGTCGGTGAACAGCAATTTTCAAGTCTTGCTGCAGATTCTCAATTGGATTTAGGTCTGGACTTTGACTTGGCCATCCTAACACATGAATATGCTTTGATCCAAACAGTTCCACTGTAGCTCTGGCTGTATGTTCAGGGTCGTTGTCCTGCTGGTAGGTGACCCTCTATCCCAGTCTCCAGTCTAGAGTGTGATATGATGCGCACGGTGATGTCCAGTGTTAGTTTTCCTACCACACATAGAGTTTTGCTTTTAGACCAAAACGTTAAATTTTGGTCACATCTGATTAGAACATCTTCTTCCACATGTTTGCTGTGTCCCCTACATAACTTCTCGCAAACTGCAAAAGGACTTCTTATGGCTTTCTTTCAACAATGGCTTTCTTCTTGCCACTCTTCCATAAAGGCCAGATTTGTGGAGTGCACGACTAATAGTTGTCCTGTGCACAGATTCTCCCACCTGAGCTGTAGATCTCTGCAGCTCCTCCAGAGTTACCATGGGCCTCTTGGCTGCTTCTCTGATTAATGCTCTCCTTGCCCGGCCTTTCAGTTTAGATGTACGGCCATGTCTTGGTAGGTTTGCATTTGTGCCATACTCTTTCCATTTTCGGATGATGGATTGAACAGTGCTCTGTGAGAGGTTCAAAGCTTGGAATTTTTTTTTATATATAAACTAACCCTGCTTTAAACTTCTTCACAACTTTATCTCTGGTCTGTCTGGTATGTTCCTTGGCCTTGTTCACTAAGGTTCTCTAGCAAACCTCTGAGGGCTTCACAGAACAGCTGTATTTATACTGAGATTAAATTGCACACAGGTGGACTCTACTTACAAATTAGGTGACTTCTAAAGGCAATTGGTTCCACTAGATTTTAGTTAGGGGTATCAGAGTAAAGGCACCTGAATACAAATGCAAGCCACACTTTTCAGATATTTATTTGTAAAGAATTTTGAAAACCATTTATAATTTTTCTTTAACTTCACAATTATGTGCCACCTAATGTTGGTGTATCACATAAAATCCCAAAGAAATACATTTAAGTTTTTGGTTGTAACATAACAAAATGTGGAAAATTTCAAGGGGGTATGAATACTTTTTCAAGGCATTGTAGAAGGCTGCATTCACACTATGGCAGCATGTGAACAAGCATAAAAGTGCATGATATACATACACTGATGGAAATTAGGTCAGTCCAGCAAGGACCGGACAAATTTGGATCGGTGTGTGGACTCTCCCACTCAACAGTTTTTTCGACCTCTGTCAAAGGGACATGTTGGAAAATATGCTATTGATCAGCAGCTGCAGCCACTGATCAGAGCGTTCTGCTGGTGGAGCTGTAATAATACAACGCCCTGGGGCGGGCAAGGAAAGGGAGGGTTTGGGGATTACACCATCCACCTTGCTTGTGTGGATGGAGGAATCTGCTAGTGTTTTTTTCATTTAGCCAACAGGTTAAAAGGAAAAAATAAATAAAAAGACTTAACAGTGTATGGCCAAGCTTTACACCACTGCTGAAAGGGGACAGGACTTGCCCTCTCTCCCTATATATTTATCAATGTACAAGTGTAAAAATATATGAATAAAAAGAAATTTGCTACAGTGACTGGTTTTGAAAACTTGGCCAAAGACACACTGACTGGTTCCTATACATAACTATAGAACACAACATTCTAACAATGCGATTATCATAAGACTTGCACATATACCGTATGTACTCGAGTATAAGCCGACCCAAGTATAAGCCGAGGCCCCTACCTTTACCACAAAAAGATGGGAAAAATGATTGACTCGAGTAGGGTGAGAATGCAGGGTGGCGGGCATGGTACAGGAGAATGCAGGGTGGCGGGCATGGTACAGGAGAATGCAGGGTGGCGGGCATGGTACAGGAGAATGCAGGATGGCAGGCATGGTACAGGAGAATGCAGGATGGCAGGCATGGTACAGGAGAATGCAGGATGGCAGGCATGGTACAGGAGAATGCAGGGTGGCAGGCATGGTACAGGAGAGTGCAGGGTGGCTGGCATGGTACAGGAGAGTGCAGGGTGGCTGGCATGGTACAGGAGAGTGCAGGGTGGCTGGCATGGTACAGGAGAGTGCAGGGTGGCTGGCATGGTACAGGAGAATGCAGGGTGGCTGGCATGGTACAGGAGAATGCAGGGTGGCTGGCATGGTACAGGAGAATGCAGGGTGGCTGGCATGGTACAGGAGAATGCAGGGTGGCTGGCATGGTACAGGAGAATGCAGGGTGGCTGGCATGGTACAGGAGAATGCAGGGTGGCTGGCATGGTACAGGAGAATGCAGGGTGGCTGGCATGGTACAGGAGAATGCAGGGTGGCTGGCATGGTACAGGAGAATGCAGGGTGGCTGGCATGGTACAGGAGAATGCAGGGTGGCTGGCAAGGTACAGGAGAATGCAGGGTGGCTGGCATGGTACAGGAGAATGCAGGGTGGCTGGCAGGGCACAGGAGAATGCAGGGTGGCTGGCAGGGCACAGGAGAATGCAGGGTGGCTGGCAGGGCACAGGAGAATGCAGGGTGGCTGGCAGGGCACAGGAGAATGCAGGGTGGCTGGCATGGTACAGGAGAATGCAGGGTGGCGTGCATGGTACAGGAGAATGCAGGGTGGCGTGCATGGTACAGGAGAATGCAGGGTGGCGTGCATGGTACAGGAGAATGCAGTGTGGCGTGCATGGTACAGGAGAATGCAGTGTGGCGTGCATGGTACAGGAGAATGCAGTGTGGCTGGCATGTACAGGAGAATGCAGTGTGGCTGGCATGTACAGGAGAATGCAGTGTGGCTGGCATGTACAGGAGAATGCAGTGTGGCTGGCATGTACAGGAGAATGCAGTGTGGCTGGCATGTACAGGAGAATTCGGGGTGGCAAGCATGGTACAAGAGGATGCGGGGTGGCAAGCATGGTACAAGAGGATGCGGGGTTGCGGGCATGGTACAGGAGAATGCAGGGTGGCTGGCATGGTACAGGAGAATGCAGGGTGGCTGGCAGGGCACAGGAGAATGCAGGGTGGCTGGCAGGGCACAGGAGAATGCAGGGTGGCTGGCAGGGCACAGGAGAATGCAGGGTGGCTGGCAGGGCACAGGAGAATGCAGGGTGGCTGGCATGGTACAGGAGAATGCAGGGTGGCTGGCATGGTACAGGAGAATGCAGGGTGGCTGGCATGGTACAGGAGAATGCAGGGTGGCGTGCATGGTACAGGAGAATGCAGGGTGGCGTGCATGGTACAGGAGAATGCAGGGTGGCGTGCATGGTACAGGAGAATGCAGGGTGGCGTGCATGGTACAGGAGAATGCAGGGTGGCGTGCATGGTACAGGAGAATGCAGTGTGGCTGGCATGTACAGGAGAATGCAGTGTGGCTGGCATGTACAGGAGAATGCAGTGTGGCTGGCATGTACAGGAGAATGCAGTGTGGCTGGCATGTACAGGAGAATGCAGTGTGGCTGGCATGTACAGGAGAATTCAGGGTGGCAAGCATGGTACAAGAGGATGCGGGGTTGCGGGCATACTAGTGCCGCTGTGTTTCACTTACCTGTTCCAGAGGCGCCTTCATTTTAAAAATGGCGCCGCCCGGCGCTGACACATCATTGCGCACGCGCCGCCGCTCGGGAAAGCTGGTATACATTCGGCTATCTCCGACCTGTCCCGAGAGGTGGTGGCGCATGCGCGGTGACATGTATATGCCGGGCGGCGCCATTTTTAAATCTTAAAAACGTAGGAGCGGCCGGGAACTTTTTTTTTTTGTTGACTCGAGTATAAGCCGAGGGGGACGTTTTCAGCACAAAAAAATGTGCTGAAAAACTCGGCTTATACTCGAGTATATACGGTAATTGTCAAGACATGGGGGTTTTGTTTATATAGGGTGTATTCAATGAAAGAAGTTTGAGTAGCTATTGATTACTAATTAAGTGTAAATGGGACAAAACCGAATGTTCTTAGGATACATTCTCTACAGGTTGAATGGTATTCATTGAAAAAAAAAAAAAAAAGTGATTCAAGAAAATTTTGTGGCATTGTGATGGAAATAATAATCATAGAAATTCTTTCCTTAACCACTATTATTATTATTTTTTTTTTTTTAATTAACAACTAAACTATCGATCTGCAAAGGAAATTGGAAAAACAAAGTTTTGTCTCATTTACACAAAATGACTAATAGCTGTTATTCTGGATAATTATCTATACACCCTCAGATCCACTGTGAATATTTATGAAGATGCTACGGAAAATATAGTCTTATTGTTTTTCTTGCTTTTTCACACCTAAATCAAGCTGGCGAATCTCCAGTTTCCCACAGTGTTTCTCTTTGGGACTGCCCAGGCTATCTGATCAACCTCTGTGTGTTATTTCTTCATACACGCACGCAAACCCTTCTTATGAAAATGAAACCTACTGTTGCTGGCCATCCACTCGTTGAGGTCAATCTCCTGCGGTAATGAGACTAGTTGCTTAAATTCAAAGTCCGTGACGCGGACACGGGTGTATTCGGGCTCCAGGTACAGCTTCTTCTCTTCGGAGGCTGGTTTCTTACCATTTGGCTTAGCCTTTGATTTTCTGCAGGAAAGACAGAAAGCCGGTTAACCATTTTACTAACTAGAAGCTATATTAACCCCTTATGCCCAGAGAAAATTCAGCCTTTTTCAAATTGTGTAAATCTAAGCATCAACCTCTTGAATCGTTTTGTATAAAACAAAAAAAATTACCAAAGGCTGGTTTCAGGCTTCTAGAATATAACAAGTCACATTTTAATGCATCCTTATCATTTAGGAAAATACATAAAAAAAAAAAACTTTTTTTCTTTTCTACTGTAAAAAGTTGCAAACATCTTTACTGCCCAGAAACAATATTTTGAATACACGGATACTAGGGATAGACCAATATGGGTTTTTCAAGGCCGATACCGATATTTTGGTAACAATGTAGCAGTATCGGCCAATATTTTCTACATTTAAAGTTTTGAAAAATAAAGACAATTTTTGACACAAATCTGGTACTAAACATGTTAATTTTTGTTTAACCGCTTGCCGACCGCCGCAAGTAGATTTACTGCGGCAGTCAGCCCCTGCCAGGCAGAGTGACGTTAATTAACGTCACTAGCCTGGGAGGGTCTGGGGAGCGAGCGCGCGCCCGCGGAGGCGCGCTCCCGCTCCCGCGCGGTAACGGGCCCCCCGCGCGTGTGACCAGCGGACCCGATGTCCGCCGGTCACTCGGCGATCGTCGGGGGAGAGGGAGAATGTCAGGCAGCTTGTGTAAACAAGCCACCTGTCATTCTCCTCGGTGTAAAGACACTGATCACACGGATCTACTATGTAGATCTGTTGATCAGTGTCCTTACAGCTCAAGCCACAGCCAATCACAGTAGAAAGCACGCCCCTAGGGACACACACAGCCCCTCCCTCCCAAATAAAGTTAACCCCTTCACTACCAGTGTATTTTTACAGTAACAGTGCATATGTATAGCACTGATTACTGTAGAAATGTCACTGGTAACCCCAAAAGTGTCAAAAATGTCAGTCAAGGGTCCGATCTGTCCGCCGCAATGTCGCAGTACCGCAAAAAAAAAAAAAAAATCGCAGATCGCCGCCATTACGCGTTAAAAAAAAAAAACAACAAAAATGACAAAAATCTTTCCCTTTGTTAGTAAACGCGATAACTTTTGCGCAAGCCAATAAAAATACGCTTTTTGCGATTTTTTTTACCAAACATAGGTAGGATAAAACAAATTGGCCGAAAATGTTAAAAAATTTTGATTTTTACATTTTTTTTTTGGGGAATTTCATATAAAAAAATGTGAAAAATATTGCTATTTTTGCAAAATTGTCGCTCTTTTTTTGTTTATAGCGCGTGATCAAAAAATCGCACAGGTGATCAAATACCACCAAAAGAAAGCTCTGTTTGTGGGAAAAAAAGGACGTCAAATTCGTTTAGGTACAGCATCGCACGACCGCGCAATTGTCCGTTAAAGTCACGCAGTGCCGAATCGCAAAATACCCCCTGGGCTTTTAGCAGGAAAATCCTCCGGGGCTTAAGTGGTTAATGTTTAATGGCCCCTGTGGTGGGTGGCTGGCTGGCACACTGTGGTGGGTGGCTGGCTGTCTGGCACCCTGTGGTGGGTGGCTGGCTGTCTGGCTGGCACCCTATGGTGGGTGGCTGGCTGTCTGGCTGGCACCCTGTGGTGGGTGGCTAGCTGGCACCCTGTGGTGGGTGTGTGGCTGGCTGGCACAGGGCCTGTGGGTGGCTGGCTGGCACAGGGCCTGTGGGTAGCTGGCTGGCACAGGGCCTGTGGGTGGTTGGCTGGCACGCTGGTACAGTGCCTGTGGCTGGCTGGTACAGGGCCTGTGGATGTGGGTGGCTGGCTGGCACCGGACTGCTGTGGGTGGATGTATGGCTGTGATACACTCCCAGGAGACTATTCCCGACTCCAGACGAGGCTGTCCAAGGTGAGGGAGGCAGCCATAAAAGGCAGAATGACGTCACAAAAATATCGGTAAATCGGCCAGTTCCGGGGCTGATACCGATATATTGGGGAAAGTTGATATCGGCCGGTCGATCCCTAATGGATACCAATGTATGGATGAGTCCCTTTTTGTTTACTACTTGGTCCAAAATAAGTATGCATGTTTTCCTTTTAAAAAACAAAAAATGGGAATAGTCTACATTGCAAAAAACCTACAACAGGATTACAATTAGGAAATGCACAAAACACGCTTGGCTCAGTGCCAAAACTTGGTACATGAGCTTCTTTAGCCCGTTTTTGGAGCAAAGGAGGCCCATTCAAATGAAGGGTGCCTCTTAAAAACGTGCTATAAAGGTGCGCTTGGGTGTGGATGGGGCGTCAATGCATTCAGTTCCAATAGCGAACACTTAAAAACATTTAGGGCCAATTCATACTGCAATGCAGAGTGTCAGGAGCGATTCGCCACTCCATCTGCTCTGTATTGCCAGCTGCAGTAGGGGGCAGTGTGGTGCACGATTTATCACATTGCACTGCTCCACCCCCCCCCCCCCATTTTTTTTTGTTTTTGTTTTGTATGAGCTTTATTTAAAGTGTACAAAACGTACATTTCATAACATTGCACTGATCACTTTTTTTGTTTTGTATGAGCTGTATTTGAAGTGTACAAAATGTACATTTCATTAATACATTGCAGTGCAATTAGGGCCGGTGAGCTGCAATAAAATGCAACATGTCTGCACTGCAGCGCAGCACTAGGCTGTGTTGCAGTGTGACTGGGGCACATAGGAAACAATTGTTTTCTATGTGTCCCTGTGGTGGTACAATGTCTGTCTCTGCACATAGTGTGAATGAGCTCTTAGTTATGAATGATTTCCATGTATCCATTATTTTTACCCTATGTTGTGTCATTTAGTAGCTGAAGTTCTGAAAGGCCCACACATTAAAGAATAAAAAATAAATAGCATTTGTGTGCCCAAACTCAGACCACTCGGCATATCATTGCTCAGTAGGTAGAAACTAGAAAAAAAAATCCCTCCTATGAAAGAACGGGCGCTCCGGCTCCATGTCCAGTATGTTGTATTGGAAAGAGCTGAACACAGACATAAGGTTTTTTTTTTTTAACACAGGGGCTGTCATTGTCAACGCCTCCTTATTAAAATGCTAGTTGCCTGGCTGTCATGCTTATCCTCTGCCTTCAAACTGAGTTAGTGACCTTGGGACATGTATTCAGACAAGAACTTCTTATTCTGACTCAAAGTACAAACGCCAAAGAGAGCCAGGCAACTAACAGTAATGGCAGCCCTCGGGTTTGTCTCAACACAGAGATAGTTATAACGAATGTCCAGAAATGCTCCATTTCCCTGCAACTGCAAAGAAAATCAGAAATGTAATAACGCTGAACGCCAGGCAAACCGCTAATTTTATTGGGATCTGCTGTACCTGTTGAGGATTTTCTATTTCTGCCCTTCCAGACCTGAGATTTACACATCTCTGCCAAGCAGCACAGCCCTGTCTAGCAGGGTAGAAGACCTCTGCTGCAGGTCAGTAAGACTTACAGGTCTTTTCCCCACCCCCTGCCACTCACTAGATATTCAAGGATTTGTATTTCTGCCCTTCCAGGCCTAAGATTGACACATTTCTGCCATACAGCACAGCCCTGTCTAGCATGGTAAAAGACCTAATTTCTCTCTACTGCAGGCCATCAAGACTTACAGGTCTTTTCCCCACCCCCTGACACTCACTAGATAATGAAAGGAGAAGCAGCAGACTGAGGAGCTCCTTTCTGTCACTCTGTTCTCTCCTCCTATCAGAGTGTTCTATGTTAGTACATGCAAATACAAGCCTTGTGCTGCTTCGTCCTCCCCCAGTTGGAATTCTGTATGCCAGGGGTCTCTAAAATTTTCAAAGGGCCAGTTTACTGTCCTCCAGACTTTAAGGGTGGAATATAGGCCAGTTGAGTTAGAAAATGTCCCAGGCCCAGAATAAGCATGGTTTCAGGGTTGGTGGTCAGTGGGAGGAGGAGCAGTCCCCTGGCACCAGAATTAATAGTTGAGTAATAATACCCCATCACTGGTGTCAATGAAAGAAATAGTGCCCCATTGTTGGTGTCAGTGGGGGGGAATAGTGCCTCATATAGTGCCCCAAGGGTCAGATAAAGGCTAGCAAAAGGGCCACAGTTTGGAGACCACTGCTGTATGCTGTATAATAAAGATGGCTCTGATGAAGGCTCCATTATTCTTGAAGTACTCCATTATAAAGAAAACCATTATAGGTTGCCTCTCTCTAAAGCCATATAGGTTGTCTCTCTCTAAAGCCATATAGGTTGTCTCTCTCTAAAGCCATATAGGTTGTCTCTCTCTAAAGCCATATAGGTTGTCTCTCTCTAAAGCCATATAGGTTGTCTCTCTCTAAATGTCTAAAAGGTTCCAAGTTATGGGGTTTGTTCTTTGTAAGCACACCAATTGGCTCCCTGTGCTGCTTCTCCCTCCCCCAGTCTGAGCTCTGCTGTGTAGTGGACCACATGAGGTCGATGGATGAGCTGAATTCAGGTACATGCATTGTTTCCATCAAAGAATATACATGCAATTAAAGTATTCATAAACAGAGCTGCATTAGTTTGTACGGTTTAGCTTTTGCTGAAGTTCTGCTTTAACAGATTATTCTTCAGTATTTCAACCGCTCTTCTATATAAAAACAATACGCCGATTTTCCATTACACAGGAGTTTATGTTAAAAAGGATCTGTCGCTAACCTAAGTGTTTCAATGCATCATAACTGGCTAATAGCAAGCAGTTTAAGGTGTCCGCACATACCTCTGCCTCTCTACAATGGTGGTCCTCATTACACTCCCCCCCCCCCCCCCGAACTGCAGCGACCAGGAATGGTCTTTAGCTGCTCTTTGCTCTTCTACAATGCTGCAGGCTGCAGTGTGACTTGTTGCTGAGAGTTATTGAATGATAGGAAGACCCTTGTATGTAAAGTTGATCTGGGAGCCAGGTATGATGCGATCATACAGCATGGCAAGGATTGAACTTTTAACAAGACTTCAAGTCTGCCAACTTCTCATTATAACTGAGAGTCATGAACAGGGTTAAACCAGCAGAACCCTTGCCAGCCTGACTTCCCGATACTTTCGTTCTCACGGAGGAGTCTTTGCCTTAAAAGGAATCCCTGAGCTCCCACTGAATCCTGGAGATAGGGGGGAGGGCGAGGAGATGGGGGCAGTGCCCAGGCATGTTATACATACCACAGCCACAGCAAAAACACACACAGGAAACAGACGGGCAAAGGCTGACAGCTCAGACAAGGGCGGGTAAAGAGCCCAGGCTGGCACAGGGACGGTCACGTCACCAGTAGCCCCAGTGGGCAGAGGAGCAGGCGGCAAAGGTGCCAACAGCACAGGAAGGAAGCGGCAATACAAGTCTTCCTGCAGACAAAAAGCTTTACATATGAGCTTCTTATATTCAGACTGACTGTATACAGAGTATATGATCTAGGCTGAGTCATAATATCTACTATTCTGGGCAATTAGTATATGTAGGGTTGGTGACTTTAATAAGTAAATGAATATCAAGCTGATTCAGCTATGAAACATATCCTGTATTATCACCAATCATTTCTTCACAAGCCCGGAGGCAAACCCTGCATTCCTCCAGAGGGGGGGGAGATTAAAAGGGACACTAAACACTTCATTAAAAAAAAAAAAAAAAAAAAAAAAGATATTTAGGTATGTATCCTTAATTCCGAAAAGAACCTTCTCTCAGCTTCCTCCAAACTTTTTTTTTTCCGACTTCCTGTTAGAGGGTGGCTACTTTGGTTCTCCACTGTCCCACTGTATGTAGGAACGTAGCCACCCTCTCTTGCTCGCTCCTAGGATAGACTATGGGCTATAAGATTTGTAGTGTGCATAGAGCAGGGGATGTTACAAGGAGGCAGAAAAATGCAGAAAGAAAGGATTTCATGAGAAAATGATTACAGGACCATTAAAGCCGAGCGCCACCATTAATGTCCATTCAAATATTTCATTTAGGCCAAGCTGACCAAAATTACCATTTACTGTATGAATAGTGCTTACTGGGTGCACTGTATGAAACTAATGCAGCTTTTCGCTACATACAATACACAGCACCATAGCTCTTGTCCCTGATTTCGAGGGACTGTCCCTGATTTCGAGGGACTGTCCCTGATTTCAAGGGACTGTCCCTGATTTGGAACAAAGTCCCTTTGTCCTCCTCATTTTCTCTCATTTTGGTCTAATCTATATAATTGTATACAAAATGAACTATTTATCTTTCAAAAAGTGTTTCCCCTTTTATCCAAATTCTTAATTGCTGCATTTGTAAATTTTATCCAAATTCTTAACTGCTGCATTTGTAAATGCAATTTTAGTTTGGGTTTTTGTATCATTTTCCTTTAAGGGGGCACGGCAGGGGATGTTTCCTATGCCTACATACTTTTGCTAATAGGTGCCCCTCGCTCCCATCTCAAAATGTTGGGGAGGTATGCAGCACTGTATTCCAGCTGTGGGACGGGGCCCTTCCATCTCCCTCCGGGAACAAAATATTGAGTCAGGCTGAATGCTGCTTAGCCATTCACAGGCAGCTTTGTATACTATTAATGACTACAAAGCTTCCTCTGAGTGGCTGAGATGGAGGGGGGGGGGGGGGGCGGATAAAATCAAGAACACCAGCTCAGCGAATCAGAGCAAGCTTTGTATTCATACATGGAATACAAAGCCGCTTGTGAATGGCTGAGCAGCTCTCAGTCTGACTCATCATTTTGTGTCACTTGCAGGACAGTAACATGTACAGTACATACCACCGTATATCCACAAAAGGACTCCACTAAGTCTGTGTCTGCAAGGTAGGAATAAACGGTCACACAGGGGCACTAAATTTATGAAAACAGAAAAAAAAAAAAAAAAAGGAGCTTTTTTCCTTTCCAGATCTCCAGAGAAAAAAAAAAAAGCCAAAAAATAAAAAGGACCTATTAAAAAATAAAAATAGCAAAACAGCTTTTGCTAAAATGTTCACATAGAATCCAGAGATTTCCCTGCAGTACTTTTTTTGGCCGCAAGATGTCCTCAGACAGACGGCCAGCATCATTCCACCCACTTTCTCTGAGCCCAGGTCATCCCGGCCCTGCCCCAGCCTGTGACTGAACAGTAAAGGGAGGAACAGTACAGCGATTAGTTCATTTCTCTATCACTTTGCTCTATCAGCACGCTTCTGATCAGAACAATGAGCTGAATGGCTTCTTGGACCGCCTTATCTCTCCAGTTGTGCTGTACAGCAGGCAGTGCAAGTTCCTGACTTTGATTTGGTGTCCTCCTCTTGCTCTCTTTATACAGCAGAGCTCAGACTGGGGCAGGGTGAAGCAGAGCAATAAACCAATGAAGCAAGCAGTTAGTGCAAGGAGTATATTGATTTAAGAGACAGCATAGTGACAGCAATGAGCTAAGCAATATGCTACTGCTCCTTTCATTATCGAATAGGCCGGGTTTGCGGAAAAAACTGCAAATGAGCCCCGGTTCACACTTATGCGAGTGCGGGGTTCGCATGTAATGTCGGAGCGCACTGCTCCTTCATTACATGCGATCGGCTGTGCGGTGCGAGTTTAGGTCCGGTTCACACTAATGCGATGCGGGAAGGCTGCGAATCCGCAGCCTGTTCCCGCATCGCACACGAACCCCCGGCAGTTCACACTGCCATATGCGATACGCTGGGGGTGTCAATGTAATCTTAACGACACCCCCAGTTTGATCGCATATCGCAGTGCGATCTTGCAGTTCGCACAGGATCGGATCGCACAAGTGTTAACAACTGTGCGATCCGATCCTGATACGGCTTCCAAAAAGGGTCCTGTGCGAGTTTGCTGCGGCTGTGGTGCGAATTTAGCCATACAAAGTGTATGGCTAAACTCGCACCGCACAGCCGATCGCATGTAATGAAGGAGCAGTGCACTCCGACATTACATGCGAACCCCGCACTCGCATAAATGTGAACCGGGGCTTAGCCATACACTTTGTATGGCTAAATTCGCACCGCACCCGCAGCAAACACGCACAGGACCCTTTTTTGCAGCCGCATCAGGATCGGATCGCACAGCGGTTCACACTTGTGCGATCCGATCCTGTGCGAACTGCACGATCGCACTGCGATATGCGATCAAACTGGGGGTGTCGTTAAGATTACATTGACACCCCCAGCGTATCGCATATGGCAGTGTGAACTGCCGGGGGTGCGTGTGCGATGCGGGAACAGGCTGCGGATTCGCGCCTTCCCGCATCGCATAAAAAACTTACAGCTCAACTTTGGGCAAACAGCTAAACACATCGATGAAATAATCAAAAGGGGAAATGTTTTTTTCTGCAGCAGAACATTTTTTTTTTTTTTTTTCTGTCCATCAGTTCACTTTCATGAACCGGACCCAAGTGTGAACCGGACCTTAATAAAACAGAATTTTCCAAAACTGAATCAATCATTAAAGTAAAACTAAAAAAGGAAAAACTTTTTACCCTTAGTTTTTAGGGGGGATTAGAACACCTGTCATTTTTTTATTGCAGTCTGTGCCCGTTTGGGAGATTCACCCTCTCTATTCAATGAACGTGAAAAAAAATTCAAACGTTTCTTACAAATGCCATACCTACTTCTAATGCCCTCCTACCTACAGATGCTATACTTACTTCTAGTGCCCTCCTACCTACAGATGCCATACCTACTTTCAGTGCCTCCTACCTACAGATGTCATACCTACTTTAGTGCCCTTCTACCTACAGATGCCATACCTACATCCAGTGCCCTCCTACCTAGAGATGTCATACCTACTTCTAGTGCCCTCTTACTTACAGATGCCAAATATACTTCTAGTTCCCTCCTACTTATAGATGCCATACCTTTCTAGTGCCCTACTACTTACAGATGTCATACCTACTTCTAGTGCCCTCCTACATTCAGATACCATACCTACTTCTAGTGCCCTCCTACTTACAGATGCCACCTACTTCTAGTGCCCTCCTATTTACAGATGCCATACCTACTTCTAGTGCCCTCCTACTTATAGATGCCATACCTTCTTCTAGTGCCCCCCTCCCCCCCCACTTACAGATGTCATACCTACTTCTAGTGCCCTCTTACATTCAGATACCATACCTACTTCTAGTGCCCTCCTACTTACAGATGCCATATCTACTTCTAGTGCCCCCTACTTACAGATGCCATAGCTACTTCTAGTGCCCTCCTACTTACAGATGCCATATCTACTTCTAGTGCCCCCTACTTACAGATGCCATAGCTACTTCTAGTGCCCCCTACTTACAGATGCCATAGCTACTTCTAGTGCCCCCTACTTACAGATGCCATAGCTACTTCTAGTGCCCCCTACTTACAGATGCCATAGCTACTTCTAGTGCCCCCTACTTACAGATGCCATAGCTACTTCTAGTGTCCCCGTACTTACAGATGCCATAGCTACTTCTAGTTCCCTCCTACTTACAGATGCCACCTACTTCTAGTGTCATCCTACTTACAGATGCAATACCTACTTTTAGTACCCTCCTACTTATAGATGCCATACCTACTTCTAGTATCCTCCTACTTACAGATGCCATACCTACTTCTAGTGCCCCCCTACTTATAGATGCCATACCTACTTCTAGTGCCCCCCTACTTACAGATGCCATACCTACTTCTAGTAGCCTCCTACTTATAGATGCCATACCTACTTCTAGTAGCCTCCTACTTATAGATGCCATACCTACTTCTAGTAGCCTCCTACTTATAGATGCCATACCTACTTCTAGTAGCCTCCTACTTATAGATGCCATACCTACTTCTAGTAGCCTCCTACTTATAGATGCCATACCTACTTCTAATAGCCTCCTACTTATTGATTCCTTACCTACTTCTAGTGCCCTCCTACTTATCGATGCCATACCTTGAATAAACCCCCTAGCATTGATAAAGCAATAAAGAGTGGATTGTTTCCAATACTTGGGGAAAACATCACTGTGACCATTGCTAGGAAATTAAAACTATTGTTTGACTGGTTGTAGGAGCAACAATTCCTATTTTATTTGCTTAAAATTGCTTAAAAACTGCAGATCGGGCCAACATGCAATACATACTTACATAACTATAATGATACATACATATTCTAGCAAACAGGGTTTGGGACTTTGAGTTCTGTCTAGTAACCCCAGAATGCCTAGTACATGGTATTTACTTACTGATGATACAGAGCAATATGCACAGCACCACCTAGTGGCTGCAGAGGAGATTCGCATCTGTTGAAACTAAAGGATGCCAGTTTTTAGTTTTTTCTATAGAACTCTGCTCTACCTGCAGCAAGGTGAGGAAGAGGAGTAACGGGAATTCTGCTGGTTTTATTCCTTCTGTACGGTCAGTCAGCAACCTATAGTCACTAGATCTGGTCACTAACAGTACACAGAACATGAAAATGCAATCAATTTAGTAAATATAAACTGATAAATACCTTTTCTCATCAGCAGTTTATAGCATTCTTGTGCCGTTTATCAGTGTCCGGCCGAGCACTGGTTAAAGCTTGTAGTTTTTTTTCTCCTCTGACTGTCCAAGGAGGCTGCATGACCCCTGACCCTCTGCCTGGACAGTAGTGAGCGGCCCTGTGCTGATTACATGCACACCCCCCCCCCCAAAAAAAAACTCTAGCAATACACACCAAACTGAGCATGTGCAGAGTGTCTCCTAGGGCTCTGTTCTATCAGCAAATGGATTGGGCACAGTAAAAGAAGGGAAGGATCAAAGAAGACAGGATTAATGAGACTTTTTACACAATGCAGAGGATTAACCCCTTAGGTTCCACAGCGAGTATAACAAGCATGCTTTACTGCATATACACAGATTTTACTTCTGTGGGTTTAGTAACACTTTTAGTGCTGATTCACACTAGTGATGCCAGACATCGCATGTGATTCGCACAGCATTGCTGTGCAGGTCACATGCGATGTCTGTGCGATGCGATTTCAGTCATACAAACTGTATTGCTGAAATGGCATCACGTTTGTACCAAAATGGTGCAGGATTCCTTTTTTTTTTTGGTTCGCACTGGAATCCGATTTCATGGGTGTTCACACCTATGTGATCCGATTCCTGTACCATTTCACGGTTCGCACTGCGATCTGTGAACCGATCTGAGGGTGTCATTAACTTCACATCGACACCCCCAGTGATTCGCAGATCTCAGTGTTAACCACTGTGTGATGTGGGAACCGGCACTGAATCGCAGAATTTCCCGCATCGCACCAGTGTGAACCGGCACAAAGGGCTATAACAGACAATACACAATACTATTTTTGGGGCCAGCTTGTAACATTATTTGCACCGGCAACTCACTGAACAGCAAATAAGCTGCAGCACTAAATTAGAAATTTATTGTTGCTAATGGATGTACCTCCCACCATAAACAGACTCCTCCCCCAACCCATTTTGTCCCTTACAGGGCTTAGTGGCAAACCCAATCAAGGCCTCAATGACTAAGCCCAATCAATGGAAATCTACATCTGTGGTGTAGCCAGCAACCGGCAGGAGATATGCCTACTGCAACAATAAACTTTAAATTTAGTAGTGGTGCAGTTGATTTGCTGTAGGTTTCCAAGTACACATTTAGGGTCCATGCATTTTAGGCAGCAGGAAAAATGCCAGAACTGCATAGAAAACATGCCCTATGGAGTATTTGGGGACATTTATGATTATAAACATTTTTACCAAAAGCACTAGAGAACACTAGAAAAAATGTATACTTAAAAACACTTGACATTTCTGAATGCCGCATTTAGGCAGATCAAGCATTTTTTCTGCCCAAAAGCTTCCCTCAAAACCACATTTTTTTCAGCCTGTAAAAGCTCCTCTACAAATATGCCTGTAAATGCCTAAACATGCATGGGCACATAGGATAATATAGTGCTGCTTACCAAATGTGCATGGGCACATAGGCTAATATAGTGCTGCCTACCAAATGTGCATGGGCACATAGGCTAATATAGTGCTGCTTACCAAATGTATATGGGCACATAGGCTAATATTGTGCTGCTTACCAAATGTGTATGGGCACATAGGCTAATATTGTGCTGCTTACCAAATGTGTATGGGCACATAGGCCAATATAGTGCTGCTTACCAAATGTGTATGGGCACATAGGCCAATATAGTGCTGCTTACCAAATGTGTATGGGCACATAGGCTAATATAGTGCTGCTTACCAAATGTGCATGGGCACATAGGCTAATATTGTGCTGCTTACCAAATGTGCATGGGCACTAGGCTTGTGACGGTATCAGATTTTCATGCTGCGATTAATTGATTAAGGTTTTGCCACGGTATACGGTATAATCACGGTATTCTATTATTAATTTTAAATTATTAAATTTCCACCTCACTTCAATTTCATTGCTGAATTTAGGGGCTTTGGTTCACTTATGCACATTATTATATAGTCAGTCAGTACAGACTCTGTGAACCAGGCCTAAAATAGGTCATCAAGCAGTGTCTGGCCTAACTGGTGATAACTGGTCCTGGCGCTCGGCTCCGATCCGATGGCCTGGTCATTAAGAGGGCAAATCCTTGTGGTCAAGAAGTGGTTAAACCTGAAGGAGGTGTTGTTTATAAATTACTTTACTATTGCTTTAGGCCTGGTTCACATGTATGCGGGTTGGTGGTTCACATGTATGCGGGTTGGTGGCCCACATTTGCACAGGCATAGCAGCCCATTGATTTGAACGGGCTGCTATGCCCTCATTTTCCGCAGAAAAAAGGTGCATGCAGCATTTTTTTTAAATTCAGTGGTCTTGAAATCCATCCTGCTTTTGCACCATGCGACTAACCTGCAGTTCCTGCTCTGGCAAGCTTTCTGCATTTTTTGTATACGTGGGCACGGCATTTAAAAACAGTTTGCGTGTGCAGCAACGGCAGGTAAGTCGCATGGTGCAAAAGAAGGATGGATTTCATGGCCACTGCATTTTTTTAAATTCTGCATGCACCTTTTTTCAGCTGAAAACGCAGGCATAGCAGCTCAAGCCCATTCACATCAATGGGCTGCTATGCCTGTGCAAATGTGGGCCCCCAACCCGCATACATGTGAACCAGGCCTAAAGCAATAGTAAAGTCATTAATTGGTTAAACCTGCAGGAGGACCGGTGTTTTTATCTTGATTTACCCCTTTAAAGACCAGGCCATCGGATCAGAGCGCCAGGACCAGTCATCACCAGGTAGGCCAGACACTGCTTGATGGCTATATAATAATGTAATGTGGGCTGCTATGTGTGTGTGTGTGTGTGTGTGTATATTATATATATATATATATTAGAGCTGCACGATTCTGGCCAAAATGAGAATCACGATTTTTTAGCTTGGAATAAAGATCACGATTCTCTCACGATTCTCTGTGTAACAAAAAAAAAATTGGGATAACTTTACGGTTACGTTTTTTTTTTTTTGTTATTCATTAAAGTCTATTAATTGCGTTTGAAAGACTGCTGCGCAAATACAGTGTGACATAAAATATTACAACAATCGCCATTTTTTTCTGTAGGGTCTCTGCTAAAAAAATATATAAAATGTTTGGGGGTTCTAAGTACTTTTCTTGCAAAAAAAAAAACTGATTTTAACTTGCAAGCAACAAGTGTCAGAAAAAGGTCCAGTCTTTAAGAGGTTAAACTTCCTTTCTCCCTGGCAGAGGGAAGGAAAAGATACAATGTAATCATTTTTGTTTATTTACATTAGCTGTGTGAGTGAATGAGTCATCCAGCTCACTGAAATGTATCAATTCCTAAGTCAGACCCAGGAGCAGAGAAACTCTGTATTTTAAAAATGCCACAATACCGTGGCTATGCAATACCGCGATATATCGAATTACCGAAAACCGGCATATGTCTAATGGGCACATAGGCTAATATTGTGCTGCTTACCAAATGTGTATGGGCACATAGGCTAATATAGTGCTGCTTACCAAATGTGTATGGGCACATAGGCTAATATTGTGCTGCCTACCAAATGTGTATGGGCACATAGGCTAATATAGTGCTGCTTACCAAATGTGCATGGACACATAGGCTAATATAGTGCTGCTTCTACAGGCTAAAATAAAAAAAAGCCAAACGCCTGTATAAGCAGAATTTTTATGCCCAGCGTGCATGAGGCCTTGAGGTGACCTCAAGCCACTCAATGTCTAAACTACATCATCCATACTTGTTCTACGTCAGTGACTCACTAGGTGGTAAAGCCAGGATCAGATAGACAGCTCAGGAGATTGTACAGTTCAGCAAAGGCAAGCTGTTTATTTCTGTCCTTACAAGTACACACAGTACATAGGGACCCTAAAAGCAAAAACCAGCAGTAGGCTACCCAATAAGTTCATTAGAACTCATCCTGAATATTGGCTAGGTTCCCCACAGCTCTCACCGGTTCCTCCGGCTGACCTCAGTGTCACTACAGTATACAGCAGTGATGTGGAGCTCAGCAGGAGGAACCGGTCAGAGTTACAACGGACCCAGAAGATCAACAAGAGATATGTGCTGAGTGGGTTTAGTAGAAGCAAGGCTCCA
The DNA here is from genome assembly GCF_965119305.1 of Pelophylax lessonae. Taxonomy (NCBI): domain Eukaryota; kingdom Metazoa; phylum Chordata; class Amphibia; order Anura; family Ranidae; genus Pelophylax; species Pelophylax lessonae. The sequence continues at coordinate 79,274,344 of NC_138777.1, read as the reverse complement.
ACATGAGTAAAGACATTCCAATACCATGGAGGCAGAAGCCAGCCTGACCAATAGGACAAACATCCTCCAAAGAGTTCTATACCAGCTGTAAGGTTTCGGGTACACTGCCTGGCACCAGCGACCGCTTCAGCTCTTCACCTGTATTCACCACTACCACATGGGTAAGGGTCCTTTCACACAGGCTTTGCGCCTGGCGGACTCAGTTTTGCTCAGCAGGGATCGATCCGCCGATACCCACTGAGCAGGTGGGTGACAGGTCCATCTCCTCTTACTTTGCAGAGACTGAGCTGTCAGATCCACGCTCTCCTCTATGGGAGATCGGATGAAAACGGACCGCCTGTCTGTTTTCATCCGATCCGATCCTCCAGACGGATGGAAAATAGGGTTTCCATCCGTCTGGAGCATGGAGCATCCGATCAGGTCCGCCTGAAAAACTGACAGTGGACCTGATCAGAAAGCCGTGTGAAAGGGGCCTTACAGGACTGTTTGAAAAGCCTTTTGGTCATTGTACTGTATCGCTTTTAGAAGATGGCAAACCTGTTTTGTGATGTTTTTCCTTTATTTGCTCTTCCAAAATATTGTCCGTGAACATGTACAGACATGTCTGAACAGCTGTGCAAACTCTATAGAGAGCCATTTGTGACATCTGGTAAAGGAAACCTGCCGGGACGGCTGTGAGCCGGCACAACACAGACTTGCTGGATGAGGCTGCTGCAGCTTCATTCGCTAGATTCCAGGTGTTCAAAAAGTGGTTAAAATGGCCTTAAAGTGTTACTAACCCTACAACCGTAAATTCAGTCTGTATATGCAGTAAAGCATGCTCGTTATACTCCGTGTGGAACCTAAGGGGTTAAAGAGGAAGTGCTGTCTTTTTTTCTTCTAACCTGCAAAGTAAAGGCATAATGTGCTAGTATGCCTTGCATACTAACACATTATGTGAAACTTACCTGCAAACGAAACCCTCGCTGTCATCATTGGGGGCCGCATCCATCTTCCTTTGGGGTCCGCGGATTTTGGCTGTGTTACTGGCCGGAGCTACATGATGCCACACTGGTCACTGCACGGGGCTCTGAAGAATTGGCACGGGTGGCCGTTCCTTCAGAGCGAATGCGCCAATGACTATCACGTTTAGGAGATATTTATTTACAGTACCTATAGATAAGCCTTATTACAGGCTTATCTAGAAGTTAAACAATCAGTGGAAGTTTACTTCCAATTTAATCTTCTGCATTGTGTAAAAAGGCTGTTTGATCCTGTATGCACTTCTTCCACTGACTCCAGAACATGTCCGGATAAGACAGAGCCTTTGGAGTCGAGCTGCACATGCTCAGTTTGGTGTGTATTGCTACAGTGTTTTTTTTTTACTCTTGGGGTGCATGTGATCAGCACAGGGTCAATTAGCAATGTCCCGACAGAGGGTCAGGGGTCATGCACCCTGATAGGACAGCCAAGTGCAGTATGAAAACTCCTCCTACAAACTTAATCCAGAATGGATAGAAGTCCAAAGACTGCTATATAATGCTGATGAGAAAAGCTATATAGCAGTTTATATTTACTAAAATAGTTGCATTTCCATGTTCTGTGTACTGTGAGAGACCAGATATAGTAAATGCAGGATCCTGGGTTTAGTAACACCTTAAGGCCCTTTCACACGGGCTTTTAGATCAGGTCCGCCTGTCAGTTTTTCAGTCGGATCTGATCGGATGCTCCATGTACCTCTATGGGCCAGCGGATGTCAACGGTGACATCTCCGCTGACACCCGTTGCTATCCGACCTGATCCTGTCCGTGAAATCCAGACGGATGGAAACCCTTTTTTCCATCCGTCTGGAGGATACCAGATCGGATGAAAACAGACAGGCAGTCCATTTTAATTCGATCCCCCATAGAAGAGAGCGGGGATCTGACAGGTCTGTTTCTGCACACAGAGCAGAGACAGAGCTGTCATCCGCTTGCTCAGCAGGGATCGGCGGATCGATCCCCGCTGAGCAAAACAGAGCCCATGTGAAAGGACCCTTAAATTGCCATGTGTACAATAGGAAGCAGTTGTCTGAAAACAATGAGTCTGATCCACCTGAATTCAATCAATCGAAGTGGGCTATAAGTTGACAGCTTCAATACAAGTAATTAGAAAGAAAATAGAAAAAAAAAACTGCTGCAATTCTTTCACAAGCAACCTTTTTTTTTTTTCCTGGGTTCTATCAAGGCAATTTCAATCCCATCTGCTTCCAGTAGATAAAAGCACTACATTTCTATATCTGACCACATGAAATGTTAAAGCGGTAGTAAACAGCACCTTTAAAAAAAAAAAAAATAAAATAAAAAATAAGAACTCTGCAAGACAACGGCATAATGTGCTGCATACTAGCACTTTAACATGGCAACATACATGTTATATGGTCTGTTTACATCCGACTGCCCACAGAGGAAAGAGGGCTGTGTCTGCTCTGCATAAGTGGAGTAGGCATGGACCAGCCATCTATCTGCTCAGCGGGATCAGTGGACAGATTCAGACTCCAAACTGAACCCGCTCCATGTGTAAGGGGCCCAAAGCAAGTTTATAGAAGATGCTGTAGCCACAAGGTGGCACAGGTTTTTTGAGCTGGCAATGGGCTTCTAGGCAAAGGTGATCCAGGTGGCCACCTGATCTCTTTACAGGGCTCTGAAGGTGCACCCCCCATGACTAAAAAAAAAAAAAAAAAAACATAAATGAAAGAAATAAATCTAGGGTCATAATTAATAAGAAACGCTAAACAGGTTCACACTACGTCGCTCCGACTTAGGGGGCGACCTGTGAAGTCACGTGCAGCGCGACTTCGGCGCGACTTGCACGGACTTCATAAAATGAATGTCTATGCAAGTCGCTCCAGGTCGCCCCAAAGTAGTACAGGCCCCTTTTTCTAAGTCGGAGCGACTTATGTCGCTCCTATTAGAACCGGTCCTGTACTACTCAATGGACCGCGACGGTGCGCGACTTGCCAGGCTGACCAAGTCGCCTGACAAGTCGTATTAGTGTGAACCGGCACTCAAGGCTTTTAAAAATGTATTTTTGTTAACGCTAAAATTATATTTCGTGTATTTTTCCTGATACTAAAGTCTCATATTTTTTTTTTTTTTAAATTAACAAACATACTATACTTACCCGCTTTGTACAGTGGTTTTGCACAGAGCAGCCCCCAATCTATTTTTGAATCCCTCGTCGACGCTCCTCACGCCTCCCTTCTCCAAGTGCCGCCACAGCAAGCAGCTTGCTATGGGGGCACCCGAGCTTAGACACTGCTCTGTGTGTCCATTCAGACACAGAGCCACTGCTTAGCCCCACTCCCTCTCCTCATTGGCTCATTGAGTTTGATTAACAGCAGTGTTAGCCAATGGCGCCTACTGTGCCTCTCAGGCAATCAGAAGGGAGACTCCCTGACAGCAGAGTCTCTCATGCAACATCGCTGGATCAGATCAGGCTCAGGTAAGTATTATATGGAGGGCTAAAGGGGGCTGCTGCTGCATAGAATGCATTAAGATAAATAAAAACTTCTGCCTTTAGAACTACTTTAAAACAACTACGAAAATAGTGTGCAAAATAATAAATTGCAACTGCCATTATTTTATTTAACAGGGTCTCAGCTTTTAGAAAATATAAAACTGTTTTGGGGTTAAAGTATTTCTAGCAAAAATTTAGATTTTTAATGTGTGCAAAAAAATAAAAAATTGCCCCAGGGGAAAAAGGCAGTTACCAAAGAGGCAGGTTAGAAAACCTTGACTGCTTATATGCCTGTAGGCAGTTCCTATCCACTGCAAAGTGTCTTCTACAAAATAACACCGCATACATGTAGCAGGTGGGAGTGCTGTGGATGTTTGAACAATATCCGCAACGTTTGGACCATGGTCTTGGCCTTGTAATAATTTCATTGCTTCCATTGGGAATCCGCGATTGAAAAAGATCTGGTGGGGTCCTAGTAGAAGACAGACTGAGCAATAGCATGCAATGTCAAGCCGCCTCAATCAAAGCAAGCAGACTATTAGCATGCATTAAAAAGAGAATTTACTCCAGAAATAAAATAATAATCCTGCTACTTTATAAAACTCTGGTTCGGCCACATTTGGAGTATTCTGTCCAGTTTTGGTCACCACTCTTCAGGAAGGATGTGCTGGAACTGAAAAGAGTCCAGAGAAGGGCAACAAAATGAATAAGGGGACTGAAGGACCTAAATTATGAAAAACGACTACAAGCATAGAATGTATTCTTCCTGGACAAGACACGCTTGAGAGGAGATAGGATAGCAATATACAAATATTTCAACGGCGATCCCAGCGTAGGTAAAAAAAACTATTCAGTCTCAGGTAATGTAAGAAGACACGGGCCACGCAATGAGATTGGAGGAGAAGCAGTTTAACCTTAAGCAGCGTAGGACGTTTTTCACGGTCAGGGCGGTAAGGATGTGGAACTTTCTTCCACAATTGGTGGTGTCAGTTGATAGGTGATAGTTTTAAAAGACTCTTGGACATGCATCCTATGGCACTTTTCCACTGCAAGTACCGGCTCGGCTCCACTCGGCACTGCTGGGCCCAGCTTGGCTCAGTTTGCTTTTTCACTGTGTGGTACGAGTCGGCACGTTTCAGCACTGTATAGGCTCTACTCGGCTTGGTTTGCTTTTCCACTAAAGTAGTAAGTTCAGAAGGAGAGGTGTTGGGCGCTTGTGCCCAAGGGAAAGCCACCAGTATACAGCAACCAGATGGACAAGGGCTGTAATGGACCGGACTTCACTAGTATTGCAGGAGTTCAGGGCAGCTCTGGCAGGCAAAAAACGGAAATTCCGCTGGCAACAGAAGAAGAAAGGCAGGCGCCGCTGAATGTAGCAACAAATTTATTAATGACAAGAAAACGTAGTAACTCACATCATAAAATTCTTAAATCCATTTTCCGCAATGTAGTAGCTTCCTGAGTGTAATCTTCCGTGTCTGATGAAGGAAGAGTACGTCTGATGAAGGAGCCAAGTGCGCATGCTCCGAAATGCGTTACGTCATTTCCGCCCAGCGTGCGGCTCACCGCCAGCTTCCGCCCTAACCAGCTCCCTGTGAAGCTTCCTGCACGCCACCTCCCGGCTGCGGGTCAGTCGGGACCTGGAGAGACACGGAAGATTACACTCAGGAAGCTGCTACATTGCGGAAAATGGATTTAAGAATTTTATGATGTGAGTTACTACGTTTTTACTTGTCATTAATACATTTGTTGCTACATTCAGCGGCGCCTGTCTTTCTTCTACTAAAGTAGTAAGTGGGTGGGATTACAACGATTCTCTGACCAATCAGTGGCTAGTAGTGACAAACAATCAAGGCTGCATGCAAAGGATTGTGGAATATGGTATAGGTACGGCCCGCTGGGAACCCCAACCGAGGTGGTAGTGTTTAAGCGAGCCGTACTGAGCCGTACCAACCCGTACCGAACCGTTGTAACACGTACCATGCGGTACAATGCAGTGGAAAAGCGCCAAATCGAGCTGTACCATGCAGTGGAAAAGCGCCAAATCGAGCCGTACCATGCAGTAGAAAAGTGCCAAACCGAGCCGTACCATGCAGTGGAAAAGCGCCTATAGTAAACACAGTATACAGGGATATGGTCAATAATTATCAACATTGACATGTATGCACCTACACGGGTTGAACTGGACAAACTAGTATCTTTATTTAATCTTACCAACTATAAAACTATGGTAAAGTCTCCCCAATCCACGAGCTGCCAAATCAAAGGCTTCCACATACATTATCCATGAGAATGTGGTCAGGAACAAACTGAAATCACTTACATTTTAAACAAACAAGCCTGCCCAAAAAATCATATAAGAACTTTTTCTGAAAAATTGTAACCTCAATCCATATTTTGCAATAACCTGCATAGAGAACACACATAAGCCACCTCATAATGTTGCACAGGATGTCGGAGACAAGTATGGACAAAGAACAGAAAGCTAACCAACGAATGATGAAACAAGGGACCGTAGCAGAATACCACCCCACCCCTCACCATGTACACCTTTGTGATAAGATCAATAGTGTTAATGCTCCATTACCTTCCAGAAATGAAGACTGTGTTACTATAAAAAGGGTAGGAGGTGGAAAGCAATTACATCTAAATACTGGTATTTGAACCCTAACGTCTCGCTGAAACCAGATTACTAAGCCTTTGTTTATGGATTAAATGGTCTACATCCATGACTATGCCAACATACTAGTAAGTAATATGTATTCATTAGGATCTCATTCATGAGGCATACATTAAGAAACGCACGTTATCATACAAAAACACATTACAAAATTGAAATGCATTATTGTGTACAGGCGGTCCCCGGGTTACAAACAAGATAGAGACTCTATGCTTGTTCTTAAGTCGAATTTGTTTGTACAGGTACAATTTTTTAGGTGTAACTCCCTTGCATCATTTGTTTTGCTGTCTGTTCCCCTGTTCAGAACATTTAACCTCACTTTCTGTCCCTATGACAACTGGATTTTGCAAATTTTGGGTTATTGTGGAATCAAGGATTGGCGATAAAGCTTCAGTGGAGACACCTTTTTCCCATGAGAACACTTACAGGAGTGATTTTCCCTTCCTAGGGGGAGATTTCCTCTCACTTCCTGTTGTCTCCCTCCATTTGTAAGTAGGAGTTGTTTGTAAGTCGGGGGTTTGTTACCCCGGGGACCGCCTGTATGTTGAATGTATTTTTACACCCTGCGCTTAAATATACATTACTTTTTGTCATTCATAAAATTAAAAATATGTTCTACAAAAAAAAAAAAAAAATCATATGTCAAAAACAAGACATGATGACAAGAAAATGCGGGAGGAAAAACAACTGAATATTAAAAGGGGAACTAGAGTGTAATGTTTTCTTGATTATACAGGATAACAATGTAAACCTTAGCATATGAATGCTTCACAAACGGTCTCTATAGTCTATATTTTACATGCTCATCGGGAGCTCAGGTATCTGCTAATAGGTTCTGGTCCAGTGGATGTCTTCTGCTGACCTCATACCTCTGCAAATCTTTAGCAGATCTGCCTGACTGAAAACCAGCTGCTGTACAGTCTCTAATGAAATGTAACACACACAATACTGCGGGTAGCCAGATACACCAGGCTTTAAGGTCAAATGCCAGAAATCAGCATTTTGTTTAAGGCATTTTTACCCAAAATCGTTATTGTACTGGTTGTCCCTTGCTGATCTAGGCCCCAGCAGGCCTAATAAAACAGGTCATTCTCATCAAAGACAATAGATTTTCTACAGGCTTTGTAAATCCTTACATACACCCAGTGAAGTGGCTGGCCTTAGATAATACACAGAGAAAAAAAAAATCCCCCTAAATAAGTTGTATCGGTCTATCTGCAGTCACCTCTTATCTACATCAGTTCAAAGTTCAGAAATCACAAAGCTTGTTTGACAGATCAGAAAAAAGGGGGTGGAGAGCTGAAGTTACACTCTGCAAAGCTCAGTGAAGAGAGCTCTGAGAGCTGATTGGAGGGAAGGGACACACCCACCTTCACACAGCGCACAGGAACAGAACTGAAGCTGTAAATCAGCTGGATGTCCCTCCTCTGTCACCATTTTTCTCTTGGCGTCAGGAAAACTTTTCAGAAGGGATTCATGCTAAGAGCAGAGGAACGAAGCAGCAGACAAATTACACTTAGTGCTCTTAATTGAGACAAGTACACACTATAGAGGGATATGATTTGTTCATATTTAATGTCTGAGGTTTACAACCACTTTAAGTCTCTTTTCCGATGCCAATCATCTACAATACTCCTAGTCTGCCACAGGCCACATGATCTAGGCTGCCTAGACTTTACATCACATGACCGGACTCAGGAGAGGCTTTTTTTTTTTTTTTCATATGCCTTAGTTACAGCTTGAGAAGACAATGCATGGAAAAGAACGACCCTCCCCGCCACACTATCACTATACATCTGTGCAACAGACTTAGCTGTTAAGAAGAGACCTGAACAGGCAAATAAAAAAACACGTATATCCAAACATTAAGCTACACAATTGCTGGTGGTGAGGGGCTTTTTAATTCATGGTGAGATTAACCTTTTAAACCAAAGTAATCACTATGCAATTTGGCAATGCTGAGGTTTTATGGATTCAGGTTGAGTGTTAATTGAAAAAAAAAAAAAAATACAAGTTTAGATTAAAAGCAGCACCACGGTAGGTGAACCTCTGGCTTCCTAACCACTTCCGGACTGCCCACCGCATATATACTGCAGCAGGACGGCCCAGCTGCGCAAAATCACATACATGTACGTGATTTTGTGCAGGAGATGTCAGGGGCTTGTGCAATCCCCGCCCGAGCGCCGCTCCTGTTGTGACTGGACACAACGGGAGCCAATCAGCGGGTCTGGTGGCTGCGATGGCCGCTGGGACTCGCCAACCATTCAGTGGAATGACAGAACGGTGGTCTGCCTATGTAAACAAGGCAGACCGCTGTTCTGTCAGGGAGGAAGATCTAGATCTTGCGTTTCAGCTAAGCTGAACCAGATCTCTATTTTCATCTAGTGCATCCACTCCCCCCACAGTTAGAAAGCACTCCCTAGGACAGTGATGGCGAACCTTGGCACCCCAGATGTTTTGGAACTACATTTCCCATGATGCTCATGCACTCTGCAGTACCAATGTTCACCATCACTGCCCTAGGAGCACAATTAACACCTTGAATACCCCTGGTGTTAACCCCTTCCCTGTCAGCGTGATTTATACAGTAACAGTGCATTTTTTTTTAGCACTGATCACTGTATTGGTGTCCCCGAAAAGTGTCACTTAGTGTCAGATTTGTCCGCCACAATGTCGCCGTTCCGCTAACAATCGCTCATCACCGCCATTACTAGTAAAAATAATAAAAAATAAAAAAGTCCATAAAATTTATCCCATAGTTAGTAGACGCTATACCTTTTGCGCAAACCAATCAATATACACTTATTAGGATTTTTTTTAACCTAAAATACGTAGCAGAATACTGAAGACGTTTGGCCAATGACGAAACGCGTTAGGTGGAACGCACGTCGTGACGTCACATGAGCTGGGTGGAACGCAAGCCGGAAATACCGCTCTCCACACCATAGCTCGCTTATGTGACAGCGTTTTTATCTCCGGTTGTCTCGTTCCTGCATTTTGGACCCTGTAAATGGATTTATTTGATTCTGTGCAAAAAAAATTATCTGTTTAAACGATACTACACTATCTGGACCTTCCCCCTTTTTTATATACATTCCTGGCCGGAGGAGGGCAGCGGAGGAGTGATACCACTGGAGAAGGCATCCATTCGGAGGGAATCTATCCCGGCCCTGGGAGTCACTAAAGCTCGTGTGGTCTTAGTGCCATAAGGCATACAAGACTCACTAGGTCTGGTGAGTGGGAATTTTACTACTAGCCACGGTGGAAAATAAGGAGTGACACCAGGGATTGATTGGAAAACCTATCACTGAGCACCTTCACTGCGCACTGTATTTATTTAATACAATTGAACTTTTACCACAAGAAGTCACTTTTTGCACATGAACCGTATGGAGAATTTATGAGAGTATTTATATATCTCATGCACTACCTATGAACTTGATTTTTTCCGTTATATATTCATAAAAATGTATATATTTAACTTTTTAGTGTGAATCCTTTGAATGAGCAATTTTGTTTTTGTATATCACCTATACTTGTTCATGTGGTTTTTTGCACAACTACATGCACTTTAATAATTTTGTAATAATTTTTAATACTTTAGGACTGTCTTATTTAACATCTATACTCTAGGATTGTCTTATGATTTATCACTAAGCAAACGCTATAGGTAATCCTCTACAAAGGTTACTTTATACACAGAATACATATTGGCCTAAATTGATGAAAAAATAGATTTTAAAATTTTTTTATTAGATACGTTTTATAGCAGAAAATAAAAAAATAGTGTTTTTTTTTCAAAATTATGTTTTTTTTTTTTTTTTATAGCGCAAAAAATAAAAAACGCAGAGGTGATGAAATACCACAAAAAGAAAGCTCTGATTGTAGGGGAAATTTTTTATTTTTTTTTAACAACCTGAAAGAGAAACACATAATGAGCTAGTATGCATCGCATACTAGCTCATTATGAAATACTTACCTTAGAAAGAGCCCCCGCCGTGCCGCCCGCTTACCTCTATGACGGGCAACATGTTCAGTCGCCTGTCTTCCGGGATCGCGGCATCCGGCCATCTGATTGGCCGAAGCCGCGGTGACGTCACTCCCGCGCACACGCGCGAGAGCCGACGGTCACGACATGGGGCTCTGAAGGAACAGCACCAGCGGCCATTCCTTCAGAGCGCATGCGCCAGTGACGTCACTGGCTGCATGTAAGGTAAATATCTCCTAAACGGTACATGTTTAGGAGATATTTACAGTACCTATAGGTAAGCCTTATCATAGGCTTACCTATGGGTACAACTTGCAGAGGAGGATTTACTTCCTGTTTCAGTCTCTTCAAAGTCGTGCTAAAAAGTCGCTCCTTCATGGGGCGACTTTCTGGTCGCGGTAGTGTGAACCGGCTCTCAAAACTTAATAAAAACAGAACACTAAAAACAAAAACAGACGGGTCTAATCAAACAGGTATATACTATTATATGGGACATCTGTACCATGATCCAAAAAACTCAAGAAACAAACTTGCAGCTTTAAAGCGGAACTAAACCCTCCCATCCTTTTCAGCCAAGGAAGCTGCCACCTTGGCCTCTGTTTGATCTTCAACTACCATGATGCTGCACATGTGATGAGTTATGGCACCAGCCATTGGATGGTTTGGTTGAGAGCACAACCAATGTGACGGGTTACATTCTGCCATGTAACTTGTTTTTTAAACTTTTTTAAACTGTTAAATTTATAGGTTCAGTTCCTCTTTAAGGGTTGGTTTAGATTTGTTGCTGGGGGGCTTATATCACACGGTTAGGTTGTACTTTTAGCGTGCCCCAACTGATGCCCCTTAAGCTGCAAAGGCAGCGGATGGTGGCTTTACTTATTGCAGTCGTAAAGCTTTTCACCCACAGCAAACCCAATTGCTAACAGTAATAGTGGGGCAGAGATTCTGGTGCTGACGTCACGTCGCTGCACGATCCCCGGTTGGCAGCGGCTTTCCATGTGAATCTACTGGCTTTTAATACTTTGTTTTTAAGAGGACTTTGATTTTATCTGGTAATAAATTTACTACACTATTAAAGCTCATTGTGGGCTCGAGGCGAGCTTTATTTATCCTAGTTGGAGCACAGCAGAAGGTGCCATTGCAGGTGGTTGACTGCATGGACTCCCTGAGACCTCCAATGTGCATACGCTGCTGTAATGGTAGCCATGTCTTTTGGTGAGTGTTGAATTTACTAGATGTTGGTGACGTGATCTTTACGCACCTTAAGGAGAGTCTTCATGTATACCGGCAGTGTTTTACAGACTGTATTCTTAAAAAAAAAAAAAAAAAAAATGGCCCCGGCCCCTACCTATAACTGCCCTTCATAGCAAAGAGCACATGGAAGGGCAATGCATGCTCGAGAAAATCAGGGGTTTAGTAGCTGCAGGGCCATTTCACGGCACCCTGTATTCCCTGTGTTAACACATACCGTTAAACAGGTTAATTCGGTTGGTAAGCAAACTGTATGGTGAACAGAGCTAGAAATATGATGGGCAGTTATAGGTGGGGGCTGGGGCCATTTTGTTTGTTGATGTATACTTGTGAGTGGACATACTGAATGCCTTTGCTGCCATTGTGCCATGAGCTGGGCGTCCACTGTGCCTCCAAGTACCTTTAAGGAGGGTTGGGTAACCTCTGGGCTAACTTGCCCCATATCTATCCATTAGAGTGCATGTGCTTCCACTGTGGAGACTCTCAATTTTACACGAGTTAGGACTGCAGGTAATACAGGGTGCCGTAAAGTCGCCCTGCAGCTTACACATGCATTTGCAAATGTGTGCTAACTAAACCCCTATTTTTAACGCATACTGTTAGACAGGTTAATTTGGTTGGTAAGCAAACTGCTTGGTGAATTGAGCTGGGAATTTTCTCTGATTTTGTCTCGCAGACTGTAATCTTCACCTATTATGAACAATAAGGGACTTATTGACCATATCTTTTTTAGACCTTCTACATTATATTGCTATTATATAAGCAATTTTGCACTTTATTGGCGCTACACTTCATTTTGTTCTAACAGTCTTCAAATGACTATGTGGTCTCTGGTAGCACACAGTCACGTATTCAGCAGTGCACTACCCAACCACTGGCATTTTTCAAGCATAAATTGCAGTCTAAAGTAAAAGGACATTTTTTTGGAATGAGGAACTGGAGGAACCACTAAACACAATTACAGGAAACCTCTAGTTCCCCAACTATTCAGATACAATGTCACACAAGCTTATCCTTTCTATATCACTATTATTCTATGTTTAATAAAACTTCCAAAAAAACTCCTCTTTGTATTACAGCCATGTCAACAATAGTCTTGTAAAACAGGATTTCCCAAGATATTTACCCCTGCTCACTTATGTCTGCACTGATTTGTTTTCATCAAGATACTTGCAATGGTACCACAAGTCCAAAAAGGTAGAGGAGCGGGTGCAAGGTTTCTTATTACAGCAAAGACCGAATCTCCCACTAGAAACACAATGAGTAAGTGTGCAGGAAGGTCTCTGTCATTACCTGTTGGACATCAGAGGGTTAGAATTTATCAATGTAAAATGTTGCGAAAATCCTGAACAGAATTAATTGATTTTACATTAAAAAAATCCCCGTACTCATATAGGCCGTCATCCACAATTGTATAATTGAAAAGAAAAAAGGTATGAAATTGGATTTTAAAGGCTAAACAAAACTGGAGTTCAATTTAAACCATTTTTTATATTTCACAAAAAATGTATTGAATTTCCCTTAAGTATTAGTAAACCCACAACAGTAAAATTAATCTCTATATGCAGTAAAGCATGCTCGTTATGCTCACTGTGGAACCTAAGGGTTTAATCCTCTGCATTGTGTAAAAGGCCTGTTTGATCCAGTTTTCTCTGATCCTCCCCTTTTTCCACTGTCCCCAAATCATCTCCTGATACAACAGAGGTTTGGGGACAAGCTGCACATGCTCAGTCTGGTGTTTTGCTACAGTGTTTGTTTTTTTTTTTTCACTTGGGAGAGTGCATGTGATCAGCACAGGGCCAATCAGCACTGTCCAGACAGAGGGTCGGGGGTCCTGCAGCCTTATAGGACAGTCAGAGCAGAATGAAAACTCCTCCAAGATTTACCAGACACTGATAGAAGTCACAAGACTGATCTAACTGCTGACAAAAAAAAGGTATTTAGATGTTTATATTTACTAAAACAATTGCATTTCCATGTTCTGTGTACTTTGGGAGACCAGATATAGTGAATGCAGGCTCCTGGGTTTAGTAACACTATTGGCACTTTTCCACTGCAAGTACCAGCTAGTACCGGCTCGGCTCTACTCGGCCCTGCTTGGCCCGGTTTGCTTTTCCGCTGCGGTACCGCATGGTATAGTGTCGGAACGGTTCGGTACGGTATAGGTTTGCTTTTCCACTAAAGTAGTACTAAAGTTAAGTGGGTGGGATAACAACGGGGTGGGTGTGATTCTCTGACCAATCAGTGGCTAGTAGTGACTGCATGCAAAGGATTGTGGGATATGGTACCAGTTTGGTACCTGTTGGAACCACAATCGAGTAGGTACTGTTTTTTCAGAGCCGTACCGTGCCGTACCGTTCGGTTCCATGCAGTGGAAAAGCAAACCTATACCGTACCGTACCGAACCGTTCCGACCCTATACCATGCGGTACCGCAGTGGAAAAGCACAAAAGCGTGCCGAGCCGGTACATTTCTATGCAGTGGAAAAGCGCCATTTAAGTGCCGGTTCACACTATAGCGAGTGCGGTGATTGCATGTAATTCGGAGCGCACTGCTCCTTCATTACATGCAATCGGATGTGCAGATGCGAATTCAGCCATACACTTTGTATGGCTAAATTCGCACTGCGCCCGCACAAAAGACGCACAGGACCCTTTTTTCCAGCCGCATCAGGATCGGAGCGCACAGTGGTTCACACATGTGCGATCCGATCCTGTGCAAGCTGTCAGATCGCACTGCGATATGCGATCAAACTGGGGGTGTCGTTAACATTTAATTGACACCCCCTGCGTATCGCATATGGCAGTGTGAAATGCCAGATGTGCGTTTGCGAAGCGGGAACAGGCTGTGAATTCGCACAAGTGTGAACCGGGACTAAATGACATACAGCAAACTTGTTCATGAGACATGGGATACAAATAACGAAAATAATTGTGAGATACATGGGGGAAGGGAAACTATATTATATGTTGTATATAAATCTTATAAATCTATAACCTGAAAGATTACAAGAGGTTTTGCAAGAGTATAAACAGATAGGCAAAGCCCAGTGGGGATTTCTCCTCAACTGGGCCAACCAATGGTACCAAATTGGGCATAAATGGGGGTTCACAGGCCAGTGTAGGATTGAAATGGAGAAGATAAAAGGAGGGAGGGGCACGGATTGGGGGGATATAGGGAGGCAAGGGGAAAACATACATGACCAGAAGGGGGAGGGAAGGAGGGGTACAGGAGTTCCAATGAGGCACTAAACCATGTTTTCAATGTGAGGACAACTAGCTAGGCCAGTACCCGCTATCCTGAAAATGGTTTCTCTGCCCACCCTTACATTATATTACACTGACATTACTGTTTTCGTCATGCAAAATAAGGAACATGCATATTACATGCTGGACGCAGGATTCATTTTACTGGTTTTACTGTTTCTTTTACTGGACACAAACGCTGAGAAAGGGGAACGGTCACAAAAAGGCCTTATTTATTTCCTTCTAATTCTTTCATTCTCAACATGTAAAGATTTTGGTAAGTAGCCAATGAACATGCATAGAAGACAGTTTTTAGAAAAGTCTGATACAGAATGTACTGTATCATCATCCATTGGTGGGGTTTTCTGACAGCACTGATACTGGAGTATGTCAGTACAATTGCTTAATAGGAAATGTTATTAACAGCCAATGTCAAGTTGAACTAAAACAATGATATTCAGAATGTTTACAATTACGTAATTTGCTGGCAAGTCACAGGCCCTCATACTTCCTAGGTAACAACATGCTGCAACTTGTGGCCCATAAAGAGAATAGCTGGGGGAAGCAAAGAATAGCTTAAAGCGGAGTTCCGGCCACAAAATCGACATAATCGATTTTGGGCCATCCGCTTGCTTTTAGTCACCTGAAAAAGAAATGGATAGTTACGATTTTTTTTTTTTTGTTTACTTACCTTGTTATTGAAAAAAAATATACTCACCTTTCTTCCACTTCCTCCCTCTGCGGCCGCGGGCCGCGCCGTCACTTCCTATTTTTGACCTTTTGCTCTTAAAAAGGTAGAGATATTTGTGATCTTCTAGACCCCAGATCTCTCCATAAAAGGAGGACCTGTCATCCCTTATTTATATTACAAGGGATATTTACATTTCCTTGTATAAGGGATAAAAGCGATCCCCCCCCCCCCCCCACAAAAAAAAAAAAAAAGTTGACAATGAAAATAAATAAAAAAACAAAATTGAAAGCTTGCGCTCAGAAGTGAATGCATACGTAAAAGGTGTTTGCACCACATGTGAGGTATCACAGCGAAAAATAATAATATATATATATATATATATCTATCTATCTATATATATATCTCTATATCTATATATATATATCTCTATATCTATATATCTATATCTATATCTATCTATCTATATACATATACATATATATACATACATACACACGTGATCTGGCGCACAGGTGCTGCCCTGTAGCAGTAAAATTGCTATAGGGTGGACCTTAAGTGGCTAAAGTGACATTAAAGATTTGTTTTTTATCAAACTAACATGTTATACTTACCTGCTCTGTGCAGTGGTTTTGCACAGAGCAGCCCTAATCCTCCTCTTCATGGGTTCCCTGCCGGCACTCAAGGCCTCTCTCCTACCTTGTGCCCCCCATAGCAAGCCGCTTGCTATGGGGGCACCCACAGGCTTGCTCCTGAGCCATGGAGCACAGCCTGGCCCTGCCCTCGCTCTCTCCTCATTGGCTCACTGGCTGTGATTGACAGTAGCTATTGGCTCCCGCTGCTGTGTCAGCCAATGAAGAGAGAGAGACCCGGCAGAGCTGAGGCTCTCGTGCATATGGTTGGATTGAGATGGGGCTCAGGTAAAGTTTTGGGGGGGCTAGGGTCGCTGCTGCACACAGGTTTTTTTACCTTCATGCATAGAATGCATGAAGGTAAAACACCTTGAGCCTTTACAACCACTTTAACATTGCCAAACTGAATCTAAATGGTCTTTTAAGGTACTTGCACACTGTACTGATGAATGAACAT
Organism: Pelophylax lessonae; assembly: GCF_965119305.1. Taxonomy (NCBI): domain Eukaryota; kingdom Metazoa; phylum Chordata; class Amphibia; order Anura; family Ranidae; genus Pelophylax; species Pelophylax lessonae. The sequence continues at coordinate 79,257,926 of NC_138777.1, read as the reverse complement.
CAGACATTCCTAGCAGAAAAAAAAAAATGCGAGGATGAGCCGCTGTAAAAATTCTTCTAAGTTTAATCATAATCGCAAACATACTTACAGACAACACACAAATGTCTGTGTTGTTTTTTTACTCATCTGTACGCAGCACGTGTTTACACACCTGTGTGTATAGGCACATAGAAAACATTGGTCTACATTTATAATCAGAAAAAACGAAACAAAAAAAAAAAAATGCCTGTATGCCTAAAAATGCACAATACATGAGGCCTAACAGGCTTTAATAAAGCTACTTTAAGCTGGCTGAAAGCTTTGCAAACACTTTGTAAAAGCCTGCTGTACACACTTCTTCCTATACAAGTAGAAATCCATATGTAGAAGTCCTTGCTGCTTGAGAACATTAGTGGATTCTTTTTCTGAAAATGTTCTATTTAAAGTAGTACTAAAGGCTCAACCTTTTTGTATCTTAACCGCTTGCCGACCGCCGCACGACTATTTACTGCGGCGGTCAGCCCCTCACAGGCAAAGCGGCGTAGGGCTACGTCGCTAGCCTGTAAGGGTCTAGGGAGCGAACGCGCGCCGCCGGAGGCACGCTACCGCTCCCGCGCAGTCACGGACCCCCCGCGCGTGTGCCCAGCGGACCCGATGTCCGCCGGTCACTCGCGATCGTCCGTTAGAGCGGGAGAAAGGCAGGCGGCTAATGTAAACAAGCCGCCTGTCATTCTCCCCTGTGTAAGAATGGAGATCATACGGTTCTACTAAGTAGGACCGTTGATCACTGTTTATACATCTCAAGCCACAGCCAATCACAGTTAGAATCACGCCCCTAGGGACACACATAACCCCTCCCTCTAAAAAAAAAAAGTTAACCCCTTCACTGCCAGTGTCATTTTACACTAACAGTGCATATGTATAGTAGAGCTGCACGATTAATCGTTCTGGGATCGCGATCTCGATCCACCCCTCTATGCGATCTCCATCACGAATATCGGCGATTCTGGGGGTGGGATTATTTCACGGCCGCACCTCCGTCACGCCTCCTCTATGACGCGGCGGGCCGCACCTCCGTCACGCCTCCTCCATTGAGCACTCTGCAGATGACGCGGCAGGCCGCACCTCCGTCACGCCTCCTCAATTCAAGTCTGCAGATGACGCGACGGTGTCTTCCGTCCCACCTCAGCCCCGCCTGCTCTGTCCCTGGAAGTGACGAGGTCCTATTTGTTCAAGGGTCCGAGAAAATTATGGCATGATGAGCTTTCCATGAGGTAATCAAGGACAGAGGAGGGGGGGGGGGGAGAGAGGGGAAAACCCTAAAAAAGAATTAATTAAATGTATATTGTAATGAATGAATTATATATATATTTCATTTCATTATAATATACATTTATTTTTATTTTTTTTTTAGGGATTACATTTTCTGCACATAACACTACCTTTTCAGCATTTTTACTTGTGAATTATCAATATAATAATAATTAATGAAATTATTATTTTCATTATATTTATTGTAATATATATATATATATATATATATATATATATATATAAATAATATAATGAAAATAATTTCATTAATTATTATTATATTGATAATTTACAAGTAAAAATGCTGAAAAGGTAGTGTTATGTGCAGAAAATGTAATCCCTAAAAAAAAAAAAAAAAAAAAAAAAAAAAAATAAAAATAAATGTATAAATATACGTGGTGCTGAGAATCGTGAGTGAATCGTGATCTTTATTCCAAGCAAAAAAATTGTGATTCTCATTTTTGCCAGAATCGTGCATGTATAGCACTGATTACTGTAGAAAATGTCACTGGTAACCTCAAGTGTCAAAAATGTCAGTCAAGGGTCCGATCTGTCCTCCGCAATGTCGCAGTACCACAAAAAAAAAAAAAAAAAAAAAAAAAAAAAATCGCAGATCGCCGCCATTACGCGTTAAAAAAAAAAAAAAAAGACAAAAATCTTTCCCTTAGTTAGTAAACGCAATAACTTTTGTGCAAACCAATCAAAATATGCTTTTTGCAATTTTTTTTTACCAAACATATGTAGCATAAAACAAATTGGCCGAAAATGTTAAAAAATTTTGATTTTTACATTTTTTTTTGGGAATTTCATATAAAAAAATGTGAAAAATATTGTTATTTTTGCAAAATTGACGCTCTTTTTTTGTTTATAGCGCATGATCAAAAAATCGTACAGGTGATCAAATACCACCAAAAGAAAGCTCTGTTTGTGGGAAGAAAAGGATGTCGAATTTGTTTAGGTACAGCGTCGCACGACCGTGCAATTGTCTGTTAAAGTCACGCAGTGCCGAAACGCAAAATAGTCAGGAAGGGGGTAAAATCTTCCGGGGCTTAAGTGGTTAAAGGCTAATTTCATCTTCAACAAAAAATAAATGCACATATTTTTGCAGGTTAAAAAAAAAAAGTGCATTTATTATTTTTTCAAGGTCCAGAGGCATGCAGTTTCCCTTTCCAGGGTAAAGTAATGGTAATCTCTGTTTCTTCCATGGCATGTTACCTCTAATAATTCCTATATTCCGAGTACTGGGTGAATTGTACCAGTTGGCATACTCTCAGACTTGCAGTATTTAATGTTCTCCTGTTACATGACCTATCTATCTCAGATTCTTGGCATCTACAGTTGGCAGGACAGTTCACCGTACTCTGTCCTATACCAACACCTCCACACACAGTTCTTTATACAAGCCGGATGTGCTTTTTCCCTCCTCGTACAAGTCTGCATTTGTTCTACACACAAGTCTGCCAGGCCACAGTTCTTCAAAAACCTCATATTAACAGATTCATGCCAGAGACTGTCGAGAATCCATACCTGTAACATCTGATGACCAGACAGAGCTAAGGCTGGATATACATCAAGTACAACTGTCCGGACCACAAGCCCCATCGCCATCATCCAATAGTCCAGTGTTTCTCAACTTTTTTCAGTCAAGGCACCCCGTACAAATTATGGACAATCTGGAGGCACCCTTTAAAAATTATGAACAGCCTTGAGGCACTACATTATAAAATATAAAAACTATTCTTATAGTTTTTACATAATGCAGCAACATCCACACAAGTAAGACACCCAACGTTAGAGGTGATTTATTCTTCCAAAGCAAACTTTTGCACACTAGTGCTGACTAGTATTCCAATTAGGGCTGCACGATATTGGGGAAAAAAAGAACATTGCGATATTTCGTTTTCAACTATATATATCGCGATATTTCTCTGGGTGGAATGCAGAAGACGGATTAGGCAGAGTCGGGACTCACAGTTGTGGTAGGAGGTAGAAAAACACAGCACGACATGACATCTGTCCCACACGTTCCCTCTGCCGCCCTGGAGCTAGTTCTCTTGACGGAGGGGTGAGCGCGGCACAGCGAACCAATCAGATGTGCAGGCACGTGTGATTGGTTAGCTGTGCAGCTGCTCACGGCGCGCTGCTCACCGCTGAACGTGTGGGACGGATGTGCAATCACTGCGAGTCCTCCTCCTCCCCCCCGAGTCCCGACTTCTCCCTGCCTAATGGTATATATCGCGTCTACGGCGATATGAATATCGCCCACGCCTGCAGAACGAATAGTCGATATCATATCGACTATCGTTCAGCCCTAATTCCAATGTTTCTATTCTCCATCGCTATTGTGACCCCAATGCTGATGGAGAAGGGTAGGGGAGGGTCAAACAAGAATGCTATACAGTCGACTGACATCCTCAACTGCTGATGCCATTGGTCGTTAGGAAGCCGGGAGATAGAAGGTTGTAATGGTGCACATTGAAAACCTGTGGCTTTGTGTAACTAAAAGTCAGGCTTCATCCACATGCCAGCCTGTATGCAAATTTTGGGCAATTTTTAGGCATTTTGCCAAGGCACGCCTAAAGGTGCCTAGGCACCCTGGTTGAAAAAAGCGGACATAGGCCACCCCATACACAGTCCTGTGAAAGTACACTCCATGGTAATTGTTGGCTATTTGAAAAAACAATGAATCTAGATAACAAAGGTAACTGCAGAATGATTTACAGGTATTTGGACAACTGACACGGTGTTAGAGCTGCAAGATTCTGGATAAAATGAGAATCACAATTTTTTTTTTGATTAGAATAAAGATCACGATTCTCTCACAATTGTTTTAACGATTCTCAGCATAACATCTTTCACATTATACAGAAAAGTTGGGCTAACTTTACTGTTTAGTTTTTTTAAAATGCATTAGTGTATTTTTGCTATGCAAACGTGTCATTTTTTCCCAAAAAACTGCGCTTGAAAGACTTCTGCGCAAATACAGTGTGACATAAAAGATTGCAACGATCGCCATTTTATTCTCTAGGGTCTCTGCTAAAAATATATATATATGTTAGGGGGTTCCAAGCAATTTTCTAGCAAAAAAAGGCTTAGTCTTTAAGAGGTTAAATTGCCCTCATAGACGGACAGACATTCATTCCTTTGCTCTAAGGCTGCATTCACATGTCAGCTTATAATCGCGGGCAGAACCGCCGCGGTTCCGCCCGCAATTCGGAGATTTATTGCAAATCGCGGGACGCCTTGCGTTGCCCGTTAATTTGCAATAGCCCCCCAAACGCCGAGCGATGTTGCCGCGATTTACGCCTGCCGAATCGCGGCAACATCGCGCAAACAAAATCGCGGGACGCAATACGCTCCAAAGAAGCTCTTGTACTTTTTTGGAGCGTATTGCGTCCCGCGATTTTGTTTGCGCGATGTTGCCGCGATTCGGCGGGCGTAAATCGCGGCAACATCGCTCGGCGTTTGGGGGGCTATTGCAAATCAACGGGCAACGCTAGGCGTCCCGCGATTTGCAATAAATCTCCGAATCGCGGGCGGAACCGCGGCGGTTCTGCCCGCGATTATAAGCCGACATGTGAATGCAGCCTAAAAGAACGAAATGATACTTTGTAAGGCCCCTATCACACTTGTGCGACCTAAAAGCTGCGCGATTGTGCCGCGATTGTTTACTGCAAGTTTGACTGGACTTAAAGCAGTGTCTATGTCTATGGACCTCAAAACGCATCAAAGTCGGACCAAAGTAGTGCAGGGACTACTTTGAAGTCGCTGCAACTTGGAAGTCGCACAGATATGAATGGTACTCATGAGTACGAATTGTCATGTGACTTTGCAGCCCCAAATCGCAGGACAAGTCGCACAAGTGTGAAAGGGGCGTAAGTGCCGGTTCACACTTACTGCGAATGCGATGCGTTATGAAAAGTCTAGATTCGCATGTATTCCCAAAATACATTGTATTCGCGACGGTCGTTCACATCTATGTGTTGCGATTCAGATGCGAATATAATGCGATGATGAAAAGGGTCTTGTGCGAGTTTACAGCGTTGCGAATTTAGTCTCCATAGACATCAATGTAAATCGGTCTGGACTCGCATTATCAGTTCAGATATGTGCGAATTCTTATTTTTTGTTTGAATTTCCCCTCAGCTCACCCCTCCTGAGCTTAATTAACATATCAACGCAATCAATTTTTCATAAAAATCACGCTGGTACTATTGAAAAACACAAGGTAAACTCGCACTGCAAATTCGCATAGCAATCGCATCCGTTCGCAATCGCACAAGTGTGAACCGGCACTAAGAGTCGCGCTCCATTGACCGCTACAGGACCCGTTCTAATAGGAGCGACACAAGACGCTCCGACTTAGAAAAAGGGTCCTGTACTACTTCGGAGCGACTTGCATAGACTTCCATTATGTGAAGTCCCTGCAAGTCGCTCTGAAGTCGTGGTGCACGGGACTGCACAAGTCGCCCCAGAAGTAGTAAGGAGTCGTGTCGCCTCAGTGTGAACCGACTCTAAGTGCCGGTTCACACTTGTGCGAGTGCCGGGTTCGCATGTAATATCGGAGCGCACTGCTCCGACATAACATGCGATCGGCTGTGCGGTGCGAGTTTAGCCATACAGTTTGTATGGCTAAATTCGCATCGCACCCGCAGTAAACACGCACAGGAGGCATTTATGTAGCCGCATCAGGATCGGATCGCACAGCGGTTCACACTTGTGCGATCCGATCCTGTGCGAACTGCACGATCGCACTGCGATATGCGATCAAACTGGGGGTGTCGTTAAGATTACATTGACACCCCCAGCGGATCGCATATGGCAGTGTGAACTGCTGGAAGTGCGTGTGCGATGCGGGAACAGGCTGCGAATTCGCAGCCTTCCCGCATCGCATAAGTGTGACCCGGCACTAAAACATTGTGTTTATGATTATCTAGCGGCTTTAACAATGTTGATAAACGTTTGCCGGAGGCTCTTTTTTATTAATGTGATGGCATAGGCTGATGGAAGTATTATGGGTTGGGTTCAATCTGAGGGTGGGTCAGTAAGTGACTATTACTTGCTCATGTCTGACAAATTGTGATGAAACATTGTGTGTTAAAAACTCCCATTCTAAAAGGCAGCAAGCTAATATTCAAGAGCAGAAAACGAAACTGCTAAGGGAAAGCAACTGAAAAAAAAAAGAAAATCTACTTAATAAAATAAAAAAACCACACACGCATAAAAGCCAAAAAAAAAAAACTAAGAAACCTGCACTGAGAGAAAAACAGATAGCCGACCTCTTCGGAAAATGCTAGCTGCCTGGCTGTCTTGCCAACATAGATTTCAATTGTTTGAAGCCTACAGACCTATAAGTATCAAGAGTTTTGAATTCACGTGGATTATCTGATGCATGCTGGTTCCAGGGTGAAGAACTCTAATTTGATGCCAGAGACCGCCAGGCTATAAGCTTTTTCAGAAGCATGACAGCCTTCAGATTTCCTGTACAAATACCAACTGTTTATGCAGTTTCTTCCTAAAATCCTAAAAGACCAAAAATTGAGGTGCTCAGCATGCATAAGCCTCCTCATTTGTGCTCACAAACATTGTGCCTCACTCTGTATAGTATAGGACACTGCATTTTAAAATGCAAAGCTAGATGCTACTTGTGTACAATATGCCTGGGATACTCAGGAGAAGCGTCCGTGGAAATGAAAGGTCTATAAAGACACACAAAGATCACCTTTAGGCCCCTTTCACACTTGTGCGACCTAAAGGTTGTGCGATTTTGCTGCAACTGTTTGACACAAATGTGACTGGACTTGTGTAATCTTGAGGTCTATGGACATCAAAACGCATCAAAGTCTGACCAACGTAGTGCAGGGACTTGAAGTCGCACAGATATGAATGGTACTCATTGAAAATCATGGGGGATGACTTGTCATGCAACTTTGCAGTCCCAAGTCGCAGTACAAGTCGCACAAGTGTGAAAGGGGCCTTACTCTTATAGTTTGGCTTGCTGGGGATCCTAGACCGTACTATCTAGAGACCGTCACATCTAATGAGATATTATTATTATACAGGATTTACATAGCGCCAACAGTTTGCACAGCGCTTACACTGTATCAGCATTCCCTATGGGAATATATTTCTACATATGCGTTTTTCTTTTATCCATTCCTTCTATGTATTTATAGTATGTTTTGTTTTTTGTCTGTGTGTGTGTGTGTATATATATATATATATACACACACACACACACACACACACACACACACACACACATACACACACGTTTGTTCAATAAAGAAAGTAATTTTTAATTATATGGTGTGATGATTGTGATCATCCTCTCTCCAATTGCCCATACATAGTTACATAGTAGGTGAGGTTGAATAAAGACAATAGTCCATCCAGTTCAACCTGTGTAGGGGTGTATAGCCGTAATCATCTCTCATACCCCTGAATGTTCTGATCCTTGAGATGGAAGTCTAAGAGTCTTTTGAAAGCCACCATACTACCCGCAGAAACCACCTCTTGTGGTAGAGAATTCCACAATCTTGTAGCCCTAACAGTAAAGAACCCCCCACGTTGCCTGAGGTTAAAACGCTTCTCCTCTAATCGCATTGTATGCCCTCGAGTCCTCGTGCAATCCCTTCAACTGAACAGCTTTTTTTCTAAGCTGAGATCACCATTGAGATATTTATAAATTGCTATCATGTCCCCCCTCAGGCGTCTCTTCGCCAGGGAGAATAAAATCAAGCGATTGCAGACGCTCTTCATAATTAAGGTCCTCCAATCCCCTAATCAGTTTAGTTGCCCTTCTCTGGACTCTCTCCAGCTAAGAGAGAGTCCAGAGAAGGGCATACAAAGCCCCATCTTTTTCTTAGTATTTTGTTGTACATTTCATTATCAGGGGTTTGGGCACATTATCACGGTAATTGCTATTTGTTTTAAAGTGCTTCTCCTTCCAAGTAAATTTTTTTCATGAACTGCTAGTCCTGTCCACAGTTTGACTTTTATGCTGACATACCCAAGTCCGCTGGATGCAGATTACCTTCATTTAAAGGAATGCGGTGCTCTGAACCAGAGAACATCCCACCTTGATATCTACAGGCATGCCACTTAAAAAAAAAAAAAAAGGATTTTGGTAACGTCGGCTGCATAAGAGGCTGGAAAGAACATTTAATCTGTAGCTATGCAAATTTCAATGCAACATTCTACAATGAAACTGGACAGAGCGGCGTGAACCTTTAATTTGAGTTTTTGGTTACAGACGTCAGTGAAAGGAAGCGCGAGTTCCCTGGAGCCTCTGTGCCCGCTGGCTGATGACAAAGCTGACAGAATGACGATTTCTACATTAAAATTTCCTAGGCTGACATACATACATATATTTATATACACGCCGAATTAAAAGTACAGAGCCCTTTTACAGAAACAACTACATTTTAGATTTCATTGTACGTCCCTGCAGAGCTCCTCACAACCCTCCTCCCAAAATACCTTTAGGAAACCTGTTTTTTCCAAGGCATTTGGAGAGGGATGGGGGTTGCTGTGCACCTTGTGGGCATTCTCCTGTGAAATAAATTCTTTTACAAGTTTTTGTCCCGTCACAGCTTCCATTGAAAACTACAAAAAGTAGCTGCATAATTTGTAGGTTTACTTTTTTTTATGCAGCTTTTTGTTGTTAAACTTTCTCTGCAATTTTACGAAACCCCAATAAAAAAAAAAAAAAAAAAAGAAAAAAAAAAAAGAAAAAAAGGGTCCTTTTACACAGTCCGTTTTTTAACCTTTCGTTTACGAATGAAAAACGGACCTAATGTATGTCTATGGGCTAGCGGACGTTAGCGGATTACCATCCGCTGACATCCATTTTGCGTCCATCCGTTAAGTTCCGTTTTGCAACGCGAGAGAACCCAATTTTTCTTCCGTTTTAAAAACTAAACGGATGCAAAAAACGGATGTCATCCGCTAGCCCATAGACATACATTATGTCCGTTTTTCATCCGCAAACGGATGGATGAAAAACGAACGGACCCTACAAAAGTGACATCCGTGTCGGTTTAAAAAAAAAAAAAGTGACTGAACGGAAAAAAGAAAACGGAGCTGACCGTGTGAAAGGACTCAAACTACAAAAAGGATGGAGGTCAATGTAACAATTCACACTGAAAAATATGTATGCTGCTAAATCAAACATTGACAAAGTCATAAACTGTATCCAATAGGTGTTTGTGCATGCAAACACCGGTAAATACTTATTAGGTTGGAAATACACAAACACAAGCTGAATGAAAAAACAAACAAACAAAAAGACCGATTCCTCCATCCACCCTGCAGCTACTGTGCAATGACAGCCGGCCCGGACAGCTGTAAAAAAACGCAACAGTGCCTACATCTGATTGGATGCTGTTTGATTGACAATCTTCTAACTGGCTCCTTCCATTTTTCAATCAATATCTGGCAGGAGGGTACAGACAGGGCCACCTATGGACCAAACTTTGGCTAGTTTATTACAAAACTGGTCAAAATCAGCTCCATGCTTGGTCAGCTTCAAACATTTAGAGCCCATTCACACTGCCGCGACTTGTCAGGCGACTTGTCGGTCGCGGTCCATTGAGTAGTACAGGAGCCGTTCTAATAGGAGCGACACAAGTCGCTCCGACTTAGAAAAAGGGTCCTGTACTACTTCGGAGCGACCTCGGAGCGACTTGCATAGACTTCCAATATGTGAAGTCCCTGCAAGTTGCACCGAAGTCGCGGTGCACGCGACTTTACAGGTCGCCCCCCGAAGTCGTGTCGCCTCAGTGTGAACCGGCTCTTAGAAGCTAGTATAAGAATAAAAAAGCACACAACAAACAGTACAAACGAAGTTCTTGCAAATATCACAGCTACATTTTGAAGCAAAGCACCAGGAGATCTGATCAATTTATTTGTCCTTTTGTACCTGCGCAGGTAATATTATTATAATTCTTATTATTGGTATTTATATAGCGTCATCACTTTACGCAGTGCTTTACATATACATTTTATATAGCGCCATCAAATTTACGCAGCGCTTTACATATACATTTTATATAGCGCCATCAAATTTACGCAGCGCTTTACATATACATTTTATATAGCGCCATCAAATTTACATATACATTTTATATAGCGCCATCAAATTTACATATACATTTTATATAGCGCCATCAAATTTACATATACATTTTATATAGCGCCATCAAATTTACGCAGCACTTTACATATACATTTTATATAGTGCCATCAATTTACGCAGCGCTTTACATATACATTTTATATAGCGCCATCAAATTTACGCAGCACTTTACATATACATTTTATATAGCGCCATCAATTTACGCAGCGCTTTACATATACATTTTATATAGCGCCATCAATTTACGCAGCGCTTTACATATACATTTTATATAGTGCCATCAATTTACGCAGCGCTTTACATATACATTTTATATAGCGCCATCAATTTACATATACATTTTATATAGCGCCATAAAATTTACGCAGCACTTTACATATACATTTTATATAGCGCCATCAAATTTACGCAGCACTTTACATATACATTTTATATAGCGCCATCAATTTACATATACATTTTATATAGCGCCATCAATTTACGCAGCGCTTTACATATACATTTTATATAGCGCCATCAATTTACATATACATTTTATATAGCGCCATCAATTTACGCAGCGCTTTACATATACATCTTATATAGCGCCATCAATTTACGCAGCGCTTTACATATACATTTTATATAGTGCCATTAATTTACGCAGCGCTTTACATATACATTTTATATAGCGCCATCAAATTTACGCAGCACTTTACATATACATTTTATATAGCGCCATCAATTTACATATACATTTTATATAGCGCCATCAATTTACGCAGCGCTTTACATATACATTTTATATAGCGCCATCAATTTACATATACATTTTATATAGCGCCATCAATTTACGCAGCGCTTTACATATACATCTTATATAGCGCCATAAATTTACGCAGCGCTTTACATATACATTTTATATAGTGCCATTAATTTACGCAGCGCTTTACATATACATTTTATATAGCGCCATCAAATTTACGCAGCGCTTTACATATACATTTTATATAGTGCCATCAATTTACGCAGCGCTTTACATATACATTTTATATAGCGCCATTAATTTACGCAGCGCTTTACATATACATTTTATATAGCGCCATCAAATTTACGCAGCACTTTACATATACATTTTATATAGTGCCATCAATTTATGCAGCGCTTTACATATACATTTTATATAGTGCCATCAATTTACGCAGCGCTTTACATATACATTTTATATAGTGCCATCAATTTACGCAGCGCTTTACATATACATTTTATATAGCGCCATCAAATTTACGCAGCACTTTACATATACATTTTATATAGTGCCATCAAATTTACGCAGCGCTTTACATATACATTTTATATAGCGCCATCAAATTTACGCAGCACTTTACATATACATTATACATTCACATCAGTTAGGACTCCCTATGTGGATGAGCTCAGGCTACTGACAGCAGTTTCATGAGCTTTCATTACTATGGAATGGCCTAAAGCTGGATACACACTATACAACTTTTGTTGTTAGATTTCCTTTAGATTTACCTTCAACTATGTAGTGCAAGGGCCTGCCTGATTGCATACAAATTTAAAGTGTTTAGGTCTGACCTCCATATTATATAGGTTTTGGTAAACCTAAAGGAAAAAAATCTAAAGAAAATTGTATAGTGTGTTGCCAGCTTAACCCAGATGTTCCCGTATTCCCTGGACTGGAAGATGCCAATCAGCATCTAGCAGGAGAGCAGAGAAGCAATCAACAACCAAGCTCTTGTCCAACTCATGGAAAGTTGTCTCTGCTGCCGATTGCCAGTCAGCCTCTAATGCAGGTCAGAACTCAAAATTCTGACTGACTCCTTTTCCAAAATATTCAAGCCTCTGTTTTCCACTTCATGGTAGTAAAAGTTGAGCCGGAAATGCAATGCCATCACAGTGCGATGATCCAGCATGCACATTGCATAACACGTATGTGCTACAAGCCCCAACCTGCGAGCTGCTATTGCAGATGTTCCTACTCCACTTACAAAGGTATGGCAGAGCCCGACGTTAACTGGTTAACCATCAGCAAAGAATTTCTTCACAGGACTATGAAAAAGGAGAGATCAGCCAGCTGCAGCTAACATACCATAGCTTAAAAAAGAAAAAAACTGAACAAAATCCAAAAACTCGTACCTTAACACTCTGCCCACTGCCTGCAGGACCATCTTGCAACTAAATCCAGATTTTGGGCTGCCCGAGAGCAGGGTCCTGTCTGGAGAGAGTGGAGTGGGATCTCCCAGCATTCTCACATAATAGACAAGACAGCACAGTGACAGGACCTGCTCCAAAACTTCCCAGCACATACAGTAAAGGGGGGGGGGGACCAAGCCCTCCCAGGCCCTCCTCCAATGGTGGAGCGAGGAGGGAAAAGGGAGGGAGGCAAGGAGGAAAACAAACAGTCTGAAAGGTCTTATTCATAGAGAGGAGGAGAGCAGTCACATCCAAGATCCCCCCCTTCTCCCAAATACCAGCGCTAAAAGATAGCAGACAAGTTCTTCATCCATCCCCAGATGACATGTCTACTGTAGATCTACCTTTATCCCAACCTGCAGACACGTTATTCATCCATCCCCGATGACATGTCTGCTGTAGATCTACCTTTATCCCAACCTGCAGACAAGTTCTTCATCCATCCCCGATGACATGTCTACTGTAGATCTACCTTTACCAACCTGCAGACACGTTCTTCATCCATCCCCAGATGACATGTCTGCAGTAGATCTACCTTTACCAACCTGCAGACACGTTCTTCATCCATCCCTGATGACATGTCTACAGTAGATCTACCTTTATCCCAACCTGCAGACACGTTCTTCATCCATCCCCGATGACATGTCTACTGTAGATCTACCTTTATCCCAACCTGCAGACACATTCTTCATCCATCCCCAGATGACATGTCTACTGAAGATCTACCTTTATCCCAACCTGCAGACAAGTTCTTCATCCATCCCCAGATGACATGTCTACTGTAGATCTACCTTTATCCCAACCTGCAGCAGAAAAAACAAACATTTCTAGTACTTCTCCACCTCGGTCACTTTTCCCGTATCTGCCAAAATCAAAAGATCTTCAACTAGTCTGGCTAAATGCGAAATCAAGTTCTTCTTAGGGTCCTTTCACATGGGTCCGTCCTGCTCAGTAGGGGATCAATCCGCCGATCCCCGCTGAGCAGGCGGATGACAGCTTCGTCTCCGCTCTGTGTGCGGAGATGGAGCTGTTTGATCCCCGCTGTCCGCTGCGGTGCGACTTCCATTCAAATCAATAGGCTCCCATAGGGAACCATTGATTTTGAATGGAAGAAAAAAAACTTTTAACGTGGCTGAACGTACATTCATCAAGTTTGGCCGCGTTTCTGCGTTTGAAACACCGGGAAACACACGTTCGAACGCAAATAATTGCGTTCCAAAAAACGTCCCTGAACTCAACTGCCTGTAAATGACTGTAAACGACCCTGTGTACATGGACAGATAAGATAAAATGTAGATGGGTTCAGGGGCTTCTGAAAAAAAATGCCCAACTGCTTCTAAACAGCCATTTCCAGCGTCCCGTGTACATGGAGCCTAACTAAAAGCACCAAATTTCTAAGAACAAAACACTGGACAATTCTACTGGGCCTTCCATGAGCCCTAAACTGAATCCCATTGAACATCTATGGAAAGAGATGTCTGGAGAAAGCATCCTTCAAAACGTAAGACAGCTTGAGCAGTTTCCTCAAGAAGAGTTGGCCAAACTACCTGTTGGCAGGTGTAGAAGTCTCATTGTGAGCTACAGAAATTGCTGGTTTGCTGTGATATTCTGAAAAAGGTTCAGCACAAATATTCGATAAAAGATCCCATCATTTTTGTCCATGCCATTATCATTTGTTGTTTTTTTTATCATTCTGTTGAACCAAATATCGAAAGCAATTTCTGATATTTATTAACCGGTTGCCGACTGCGCACAGTATATTTACTGCGGCAGTCAGCCCCGGCCAGGCAGAGTGACATAGATCTACGTCGCTCGCCTGTCACTGGGATTTGAGCCAATACCGGGCGAGCGCGCGCCCGCTGAGGCGCGCGCCCGCCTCGGCTCGTTCAGGGAGAAGTGCGGGCGTGTGACCGGCGGACCCGATGTCTGCTGGTCACACTACGATCGTCGGTACAGCGGGAGAAAGGCAGAGCGGCTTATGTAAACAAGCCGCCTGTCATTGTCCCGTGTAAAAATGGAGATCAGACGGTTCTCCTATGTAGAACCGTTGATCTTTGTTTTTACACTAGGAGACATGTCCCACTACAGTTAGAATCACGCCCCTAGGACACACTTAACCCCTCCCTGTCCAATACAGTTAACCCCTTCCCTGCCAGTGTCATTTTTACAGTAACAGTGCATATGTATAGCACTGATTACTGTAGTAATGTCACTGGTACCCCCAAAAGTGTCAAAAATGTCAAGGGTCCGATCTGTCCGCCGCAATGTCGCAGTCCCGCAAAAAAAAAAAAAAAAAAAAAAAAAATCGCAGATCGCCGCTATTACTCGTAAAGAAAAAAAAAACACACCAAAAATGACAAAAATCTTTCCCTTTGTTAGTAAACGCGATAACTTTTGCGCAAACCAATCAAAATACGCTTTTTGCGATTTTTTTTTTACCAAACATATGTAGCATAAAACAATTTGGCCGAAAATGTTAAAAATTTTTGATTTTTACATTTTTTTGGGTGAATTTCATATAAAAAAAAAGTCAAAAATATTGTTATTTTTGCAAAAATTACGCTCTTTTTTTGTTTATAGCGCATGATCAAAAAATCGCACAGGTGATCAAATACCACCAAAAGAAAGCTCTGTTTGTGGGAAAAAAAGGACGTCAAATTTGTTTAGGTACAGCGTCGCACGACCACGCAATTGTCTGTTAACCACTTAAGCCCCGGAGGATTTTCCTGCTAAACGACCAGGGGGTATTTTGCGATTCGGCACTGCGTGACTTTAACAGACAATTGCGCGGTCGTGCGACGCTGTATCTAAACTAATTTGGCGTCCTTTTTTTCCCACAAACAGAGCTTTCTTTTGGTGGTATTTGATCACCCGTGCGATTTTTACTTTTTGCGCTATAAACAAAAAAAAGAGCGTACATTTTGCAAAAATAACAATATTTTTCACATTTTTTTATATGAAATTCCCCAAAAAAAAAAATGTAAAAATCAAAATTTTTTTAAATTTTCGGCCAATTTGTTTTATGCTACCTATGTTTGGTAAAAAAAAAAAAAAAATCGCAAAAAGCGTATTTTGATTGGTTTGCGCAAAAGTTATCGCGTTTACTAACAAAGGGACAGATTGGACCCTTGACTGACATTTTTGACACTTTTGGGGTTACCAGTGACATTTCTACAGTAATCAGTGCTATATATATGCGTACTGTAAAAATACACTGGTAGTGAAGGGGTTAACTTTATTTGGGAGGGAGGGGCTGTGTGTGTCCCTAGGGGCGTGCTTTCTACTGTGATTGGCTGTGGCTTGAGCTGTAAGGACACTGATCAACGGATCTACATAGTAGATCCATGTGATCAGTGTTTTTACAGCGAGGAGAATGACAGGTGGCTTGTTTACACAAGCTGCCCGACATTCTCCCTCTCCCCCGCCGATCGCCGAGTGACCGGCGGACATCGGGTCCGCTGGTCACACGCGCGGGGGGGGGGGGTCCGTGACCGCGCGGGCACGCGCTCGCTCCCCAGAGCCTCACAGGTGAGCGACGTAGACCTACGTCACTCTGCCTGTGAGGGGCTGACTGCCGCAGTAAATATACTGTGAGCAGTCGGCAAGCGGTTAAAGTCACACAGTAAAAAAAAAAAAAAAAAAAAAAAAAAAAAAAAAAATCGCAAAAAACCCCCTGGTCAGGAAGGGGGTAAAATCTTCCGGGGCTTAAGTGGTTAAATATAAATAATGGATGGCAGTTACTTTGGTCAGTTTCAAGTAATTTCACAGAAATAGTTCTTTTTTTTTCCATGGAATGATACTTACAAATTTGTTTGTTTAATAAAGCCCAAACCAGTCCATTGCTATTCCTCCACCTGTCTTTCCTTCAGGTTCTTCTTTGGAATGTACGGTATTATTTAAACATACAAAGACAGGATGCCCGCAGACTCTCACTAGCATGATGGTATTCAAAGCATTTACAAAGACAAAGCAAACAGTCATACTAGTTCCTCTCCAACTGCAAACTGAAAGTATACATACACATATATATATATATATATATATATATATATAGATAGATAGATATAGAAGAAAACACATAGTGAACATATAAGCACAATCTAGCAGAACCAGATGTCAGTCCATCAAACAGCATGATGGACCTCAGGTAGAAAGTACTGAAAGAGCTTACATCTCCTAGAACTAGGAGGATACAGAAGTCACTGGTTTCAATTAAAGTGATACTAAACACTTAATTGACATTGTCCCTTCATTTCTGTATATGGATAATGGCACTGTAACTATTTTAACCACTTAGACTCCATTCACACCTGAGCGTATCGTCTTCAGGCGTTTTTTTGGGGGTTTTTTGCAGGTGTTTGGAGGCAGGCATTGACATCTAACAAAAACGCCTGTAATCTGCCAAAAAAAGAAGCTCATCTACTTTTTTGAGCTTCAGGAATTTTGCTTCAGGCGACAAAATGCTCAGATGTGAACAGGGGCCATTGAAATGAATGGGATTTTGAGCTGTCAGATACCCGCTCTCCTCTATGGGAGATCAAATGAAAGCGGACCGCCTGTCCGTTTTCATCTGATCTTATCCGATCCTGCAGACGGATGGAAAATAGGGCTTCCATCCATCCGGATTTCACAGACAGGATCGGATCAGATAGCAGCGGGTGTCAGAGGAGAGGTCTCAGTTGACATCCGCTGCTCCATAGGGCTTGCATGGAGCATCCAATCAGATCCGCCTGAAAAACTGACAGTCGGATCGGAAAGCCCGTGTGAAAGGGGCCTAACCCTTACTCACTGCCAGAAATGCTAGGGGGTTGGTTTTCAAAGTGATTTCCCAACAAAATAAAACATGGAGACCTAAATGGATGTGGGGGGGGGGGGGGTTGCTTTGAATACTAAAAATTAATACAATGGTATTTTTGGTTTGTGGTGCTCTGATACCGTGAAGATCCACTTTAAATAGGCAGATAAAAGGCCCAGTGATACAATGACCCCAGACATGTGTGCGCCATAACAAAGTTTTAGTGAAAGGTTTATGTGAACGATATCTAAATGTCGTCCAAATATAGACTCCTGAAGTCTGCACCTGTTTTAGGTAACACAGAAGCCCTTTTGTTCTAAATGGCAGCAAAAGACAACTGATTGGATGTCCAGTTATCACTTCATACTAGAAAGGAAATAATACAGGGCTCTAGATATCACACAGAAAACATACAGAGAATAGGGCCACAGCCAAGAATCTCTTCAGCTACCTATTATCTATATGGCCATTGAAGTATCCACCATCTGACCACTGGATGATATTACAGTTGAAAGATTGTGGTGCAAAAAAGGCTAAGGCCCCATTCACACGGGCTTTCCGATCTGATTCGCCTGTCAGTATTCAGGCGGATCTGATCAGATGCTCCATGCACCTCTATGGAGCAGCGGATGTCAGTGGTGACATGTCCACTGACACTGGCTGCTATCCGAGCCGATCCTGTCAGTGAAATTCAGACGGATGGAAACCCTATTTTCTATCCATCTGGAGGATCGGATCAGATGAAAACAGACAGGCGGTCCATTTTCATCCGATCTCCCTTAGAGGAGAGCGGGGATCTAACAGCTCTGTCTTAGTGAGTGGAGACGGACCTGTCATCCGCCTGCTCAGCGGGGATCGGCGGATGGAAACCCTATTTTTCCATCCGTTCAGTAATCGGAGCGGAGCGGATCTGATGAGAGCGGACAAGCGGTCCGCTCTCATCCGATCCCCCATAGAGGGCAGCGGGTGCTGAGACACCTCCCTCTCCGCTCTGCAAGCGGAGACGGAGCTGTCATCCGCCGGCTCAGCGGGGATCGCGGATCGATCCCCGCTGAGCAACACGGATCCGCCTACGGAGGCGGACCGTGTGAAAGAAGCCTATCTCACCAAAAATAACATTTTGCAGGGGATGCGAAAAATCTTGCTTGTTTTTTAGTGCAGACTTCTGGGAAAAATCAGTAATCCAATCACGTGAAATGGAAAATGACATATCTGGGGGTAGTTCTGCACACAATCTGTGTACAGAGTGTATCCAGGTAGCCATATTGCATAGCATTTTACAGAAAATACAGCGGCTGCAGATGGAAAAAGAAAAGTAATTTTTAATACCATTCATTTACAATATGACTTGAGTCACAATTGTATACACTATATATTTATTTTACCATGAAACTGGAGTTACCCTTTAAGATTGCCCCAATACAAGCCATTCCAATGGGATTGCCAGGAAAGAAAATCAACCCGATAACCTGGCAAGTAAGGTAGGTCATACCAACATATGAATATTCCCCCAAGCAGTGTCTTCTCCTTCTGTCCTTCAGTTCCTGCACAGAATGGAGCGGACATACGAACATGCACTATTCTGTGCACCAGTACTGTGAACCCACGGGTGGAACAAGAACGCATGTCTATAGTTGGTCTCGATTTACCTACAGTTCATTTTTATATCTACGAACTGGAGGCCATTCTTTTTTTAAATTTGGCGCAATCATAATGCCACATTGCAAAAGTGACGCCATTAGGCCCCATTCACCCCATGGGGTGGTTTGCAATTAGATGCAGGAGATCCAGCGGAGGTTCCATGTATTTAGGTTCAGACATGAAGCCCCAATAAAAACAATGGCTGCTTCAGAAATTACATAGGAGAGTAGGGCTGAGCGATATGGCTGAAAACTGTATCACGATATCAGTGTTTCATATCGGTCGATATCGATAATTATTGATATTTTTTATTACCCATTTAAAATAAGGACCCTAGGGTGAGAATGCAGGGCGGCGGGCATGGTGCAGGAGAATGCAGGGCACTGGCATGGTGCAGGAGAATGCAGGGCACTGGCATGGTGCAGGAGAATGCAGGGCACTGGCATGGTGCAGGAGAATGCAGGGTACTGGCATGGTGCAGGAGAATGCAGGGTACTGGCATGGTACAGGAGAATGCAGGATACTGGCATGGTACAGGAGAATGCAGGGTACTGGCATGGATGGTACAAGAGGATCCGGGGTTGTGGACATACTACAGGAGATGCAGTGCTGTGGGCATGGTACAGGTAGACCATGCCCGCAGCACTGCATCCCTTGTAGTGTGCCCGCAGCCCTGCATAATGGCAGGTAGTGAAGCTGTTTCACTTACCTGTTCCAGAGGCGCCTTCATTTTAAAAATGGCGCCGCCCGGCGCCGACACGTCATTGCGCACGCGCCGCCACCGCTCGTATAATTTCGGCTATTCCCGGCCTCTCCCGAGCGGCGGCGGCGCGTGCGCGGTGACATGTATGCGACGGGCGGCGCCATTTTTAAAGCTTAAACCCGTCGGAGCAGACTTTTTTTTCCTTGACTCGAGTATAAGCCGAGGGGTACGTTTTCAGCACAAAAAAATGTGCTGAAAAACTCGGCTTATACTCGAGTATATACGGTACTTTCAAGTTCTAATATCGAACGGTTTTATCGTTCAATTTTTTTTTGCTATCGATCACGTGACTATCGAGATACATATCGGTATCGTTTTATCGCCCAGCCCTATAGGAGAGGCTGCGAATTGCTGCTGAAACTGTCAGCCTCCCATTGCTTTCAATTGGGCTTCCTGATCGCAGCTTAATGCAAGGAACCCCCACAAGGTCTCCTGCATCTAATCGCACATGGCTCCATTCACAGGTGTGACTGGGGCCCTAAGCCCTGTACAAACGGGCTGAAAGCTGGCTGACATTGGCCGGATCAATAAAAACCGGCCGACATTCAGCACATGTGTAAGGCACACCGTTTGGCTGGCTTCTGTCGGACGAGCATGCTGGAATCCAGTAGCCGACTGGCTCCCAATCAGCGCTCTCAGCCAATAGCTGAGAGGCGGAGAGCACTGATTGGATTGTTCTGGTGGGGGTGGCCTTGAACTACATAGTTAAAGGTAAGGCCCCTTTCACACAGGCGGACCGTTCAGATCCGCCTGTCCATTTTTTTGGCGGATCTGAATGGTGCCCCCATACATCCCTATGGGGCATCGGATGTCAGTGGAGACATGTCCGCCGACATCCGATCTGTCAAATCTGGACGCATGAAAACCCTATTTTCCATCCGTCCAGCGGATCGGATGAGAACGGACCAACGATCCGTTGCCATCCGATTCCCCCATAGAGATGTATGGGGAACTGACAGCTGTGTCTCCACACACAGCACGGAGAACAGCTGCCATTCTCCTGCTCAGCGGTGGATCGGCGGATCGATCCCCGCTGAGATAAACGGAGTCCGTCCGCCGGACACACAGTGTGAAAAGGGCCTAAATCTAAAGAAAATTGAATAAGAAAATTGTATAGTGTATGGCCAGCCTAATGCCTCATACACACGATCAGATAATCGGATGACTTATCGTTCCCATTTTGTTGCATGATACTAATATCTAATTCAACAATGTGTATTAAAACGTAGGATTTTTTTCGTACGATTCTGGAAAAGCTTTCTGGTTGTGTAGCTACGTATCGAATATTGCAAACCAAAAACAATGGCAGCCAGGCTTTTTCCGGGTTATTTCCGTGTTTCTGATCATGCGTGGTCTTTGTCTTTCAATTTTTAGCGAACGCATACTGTACTGATTAAATGATTGTCGTTCGTTAGGCTATCGTATGACAAAAGTTTTTGTGCTTTTCCCTTCGGATTTTGTTGGACGAAATGTCGTGATTGGCTGTCGAAAGCTGTGTACTAACGATCAATTCTGAAGCGATTTTTTTCGTACGATTATCTGATTGTGTGTACGAGGCATAAGAGTGTAAAAGCTAACAAATGTAGATGGAAGGAAGTGTTCTACATGCTGGAAGAAGTGCTAAGCACACATTAAACACTGTGGACACGGGATGTGGTCACCGCTTATCGCACATCTTGTAGTGCCTTCTCTAATTAGGACTAAGCTGAAGACACCTGCTAGAAGATAAAGCAAATACCAGCAGGCACTTAGGAATTACCTCCGGAAACCTGACACTTGCAACACATCATAGATGGAAAATACCTAGGTTGGGGTAGCACAGGGCAGGATGCAGGTGCAACAATTACAATGGGCAATGCCTTAATAATGAATCACTTGTTCATTAGGCCTCATGCACACTGCACGTTATCAAACCACCAGTAAAAAGGTGAAGAAGTTTTTCAGCTGAAGCGTTTTTTAGCAAAACTATTTTCCCACAAAAGCTTATGGCTCAAAAACGCTGATAAACACAGAATAGCCAAGTTTTTCAGCGTTTTTAAGCTCTTTTTCAGCTTTTATTAGAGTAAGGCCCCTTTCACAGGGGCGATCCGATCCGCCTGTCAGTTTTTCAGGCGGACCTGATCAGATGCTCCATGCAGCCCTATGGGGCAGCGGGTGTCAGTGGAGACATCTCCGCTGACACCCGCTGCTATCCGATCCGTGAAATCTGGACACATGGAAACCCTATTTTCCATCTGTATGGAGGATCGGATCGGATAAGAATGGACAGGCAGTCCGTTCTAAACTGATATCCCCATAGAGGACAGCGGGGATTTGACAGCTCCGTCTCTGCAAACAGAGTGGAGACAGAGTTGTCATCCTCCTGCCCGTACGACATTTTTAACGGAAAAAAACGGAGGTTGTATCATCCGTCCCCAGGCGACCAATTTTCGTTTAATGTGTATGCAGTACGTCTGCGAAAAATCGGATACGAAAGACCGCGCATGATCTGAAGTTGCTGACGACCCGGAAGTCTGGGAATAAATGTCCCAAAAAAAAAAAAAAATCGGACGAGAAATTTTGTGAACATTATGCTCTGTCAACTAAAAATGGTTATGACCGCTGAGCATGAGAGAGAAAAATCGGAGGATATAATCTGATTTTCGTCAAGTGTGTACGGGCCTTTAGGCTCGGTTCAAATTATTGCAGGAACAATTGTAATCACACACCTTCCCACAACCACAGAAAAAAAAAAAAACGTGACGTAGTTTAGGAGATGCGTGGAGGTATCATTAATCCTAATGGCACGCCTACTCCTGGAAACTGTAGTGTGGTTTCCCGCACTGGGTACTGCACTATGCGGTTTCCCTGCGGCTGCGTTTTCTGAAAACTGCAGGGACACTTTCCCTGCATTTTCAGCGGGTACAGCAGTCCATTCAAATGATTAACTGCAGCCTACTGATCGAAAAAAAAACATTCCCAATGGACTTCTGTCCTGGCCAAAGAAGGATCTAAATTCGGCCAATCCCTGATGAACCGGCTGCATTTAGATCCATCTATGGCCAGCTTAACCACTTTACCGCTAAGTACTTGAATAGTACTGCGGCAAAGTGGCTCTTGTAGGTCTGACGACGTAGACCTACGTCGCCAGACTCCTCCCCTGTAGGCAGCGCTCGCGCGCCGCCGGAGGCGCGCTCCCGCTGTTTTCATTCACAGCGGGAGTCAGGCCAGGGGAGGAGCAGCGGCGATCGCCGCTGCTCTGCCCCGATCGTCGGGGATCTAGTGTGGAGATCCGCCCGCCTGTGTAAACACAAGCGGGCGGATCTCCTCAGTGACAGGGAGTGACAGATCGGACTGTTCAGCATAGCTGGACATCCGATCTGTCCCTGTCTCACACAGACACCTCCCCCCCCCACACGTCAGTAAGCACCAGGCATACATTAACCCCTCCCTCTCCAATAAAATTAACCCCTTCACTGCCAGTGTCATTTTTACAGTAACAGTGCATATGTATAGCACTGATTACTGTAGTAATGTCACTGGTACCCCCAAAAGTGTCAAAAATGTCAGTCAAGGGTCCGATCTGTCCGCCGCAATGTCGCAGTCCCGCAAAAAAAAAAAAAAAAAAAATCGCAGATCGCCGCCATTACTGGTTAAAAAAAAAAACACCAAAAATGACATAAATCTTTCCCTTTGTTAGTAAACGCAATAACTTTTGCGCAAACCAATCAAAATACGCTTATTGTGATTTTTTTTACCAAACATGGGTAGCAGAAAACAAATTGGCCAAAAATTAAAAAAAAAATTGGTTTTTACATCTTTTTTGGGGGGAATTTCATATAAAAAAATGTTAAAAATATTGTTATTTTTTCAAAATAAACGCTCTTTTTTTGTTTATAGCGCAAAAAGTAAAAATCGCACAGGTGATCAAATACCACCAAAAGAAAGCTCTGTTTGTGGGAAAAAAAGGACGTCAATTTCGTTTGGGTACGGCGTCGCACGACCGCGCAATTGTCAGTTAAAGTCGCACAGTGCCGAATCGCAAAAAGTGGCCCAGACGTAAGACAGCAAAATGCTCTAGTGGTAAAGTGGTTAAGGGTGGCTCCACTCTGGATGGGGGAACAATGAAGACCCCTTTGAACAGCAGCATTGTCAAACTAGAGAGAGGGTAGATGCAGATTTAGATGGACATGACTAAGGCCGGCCATACACGGTTTGATCCTTGGTTGGGTACAGCAGGATCCGGCCAAGATTCAAACCATTAATTGACAAGCTGAATGTAATAGGTTGATCGATCGGTCAACTTGGGTACAACCAGCCTGCCAGATATTCTTGGGATTATCGCTAGCAGTTTCTATAGTCGCTAGCAATAATCACTGTCTTCTCCCAACACGGTCAGCTTCCCCTGTGCCAGGAGATGACAATTGCTGATTCCCCTGTCAGCGCAGTCCATGTTGATGGGGTAATTGTGCAAAAGAAATTTGCACCGTGTATGGCCGGCCTAAGGCCGAGATTCGCACCGTGTATGGGCAGGCTGAATGTACCAAGTTGATCGATCAACTTGGATACAACCAGCCTGTCAGATTTTACTTGCGATTATTGCTAGCAGCTGCCAGCAATAATCACTTTCTTCTCCCTGATGGGGCGGCTTCCCCCGGCCACCCCCTACCTGGGAGATGACAATGTTTTGGCAGGAGGGATTCCCCTGTTAGCACTGTCTGTGTTGATGGGGGAATCGTGCAGATTTCTTTCTTGCAACCAGGAAAGAAATTCGCACCATCTATGGCAGGGGTCTTCAAACGATGGCCCTCCAGGTGTTCAGGAACTACAATTCCCATCATGCCTAGTCATGTCTGTGAATGTCAGAGTTTTCCAAT
This sequence comes from Pelophylax lessonae, assembly GCF_965119305.1. Taxonomy (NCBI): domain Eukaryota; kingdom Metazoa; phylum Chordata; class Amphibia; order Anura; family Ranidae; genus Pelophylax; species Pelophylax lessonae. The sequence goes on along the minus strand of NC_138777.1, from coordinate 79,233,240 downwards.
GCCTCATGGGATGTGTAGTTCCACAACAGCTGGAGGGCCGTAGTTTGAGGATCCCTGATCTATGGTCTGCCTCATCCTTTTTTTTTTTTACAGCAAAAGTTTTACAGAAATGAATAAAAGGCCACATATACGGTAGGTTTGCATTAGGTGTGTGCTTTTGCCAAGCCCAAAAATAAAAACCCTATTAAAAATCTTCTTCATATTTTTAAGGATACTTTAGATCAGGGGTGTCAAACTCGATTTCATTGTGGGCCGCACCCAGCATTAGGTTCCCCTCAAAGGGCCGATTATCTGTAGGATTAGATGTCTAGAGCATCCCATGCCCCCTTACATGAGATGTTAAGAGCCCCCCCACCATCATAAGTCAAGAGTCACCCACCCTTTCTTACAACACAATGCAACCCCTTACCTTGTGCTGCTGCCCCGATATAGATTCGGGCGGATCTGGGAAGAAGTGCAGGGTCTGGGGGAGAACCAGAGGAGGGCTGGAGTCAGCTTCCAGAGTTTGCTGAATGCTGAGACCAGGGGAGGCAAAGGCAAGGTGGTGTTGCGGCTGCACAGAGAGGTGCAAGGTCTTTAGGAGGAGTTCTGCCCTCCTCTCTGCTGCAGACTTTTGAGAAGAGGGGGGGTGGGCAAAGAAGAGTCTTTCTGCCACTGCACAGAGGAGTGCAAGATCTGGCAAAGGAGTTCTGTCCTCTTTGCTGCCGACTACAGAGAAAAGGTAGGGGCAGAGACCAGGGGGGTGCAGCAGCCGCAGGAGAGGTGCGAGGGCCACATGAAATGGCCTGGGGGGTGCATTCGGCCTACGGGCCTTGTGTTTGACACCTGTGCTTTAGATGAAAGCTACCTCTAACGATTGCCTCTCGGGCTCACTGACCATGCAAATTACTGTTCAATCGACTCAATAAAATGGAGAGCTTTGCACACATTGTTTCTTTCACATGTGGTCTGAGAATCATTTCCCGGCTGAGCTGGGGTGTCCCACCCTGTACTATTGCAGAGGGCCATTAAACATACCACCACTAGTAATGGCATGCTTCTGAAAACTAGGTTTACCTGAGATGCAACAACACACATGTATTGATCAGCAGTTTTACGTATATTACAATGCATTGTGTCAAAGCAGGCCTCTCAAATCAATGCTCAGAAATCACTCCTTTCTTTTTTACAGCACAATGCATTGTAACTCATTCACACCATCTGCATTGCACTGCATTGGTCTACATAAATCATACACAGGCTCTACACTAGAGACATAAAACGATGCTATGCTACATGTCCTACACACCACAACACTGCGGTGCGATGCATAAAACTTCAGCAGGTCTTCATTTTTACACAGCCCAAATCACCGCTCAGACTCGTGATTTTGTAACACTTAAACCATGTAATGCATTGTAAGAACACAAATCACACCACCCTTAGTGCCGGGTTCACATATATGCCATGTGACATCACATGTGATTCGCACCGCACTGCTGTGTAAATCACATGATGTCTGTGCGATGCAAATTCAGCCATACAGATTGCATGACTGAATGTGCATCGCATTCTGACCAAAGTCGCACAGGACCCTCTTTTTGGTCCGCACAAGAATCGGATCGCATGGATGTTCACACCTATGCAATCCGATTCCTGTCCGAACTGACAGTTCACACTGCGCTATGCAAACTAATCTGGGGGTGTTGTTAACTTTGTATTGACACCCCCAGCAGTTGGCATATGGCAGTGTGTACTGCCTTTGAGTCGGGTGCGATGCGGAAACTTGCAGTGGATTTGCAGGGTTCCCACATCGCACAAATGTGAACCGGCACTTAGGGCCCATTCACACTAGGAACTGTACATCTGTGCGCTTTTTTCTTGCACGTATGCATACATTTATTGTGTGTTTATATGTGTGTTTACATGCAGTTGATGCATGTTTTTCTATCTGCATTTGTCCTGTAAGGTCCTTGCCTTCTTTTTTTCCCTGGGCTTCTATGTACACTACAAAGCTTTGCAGTGAGTTTACATTTGTTTGTGGTGCTGAAAAATGCAGCATGCTCTTTTTTTTTTTTTACTGCAATAATGTGAACGATGCCCATAGGATTACCTTGATTTTGGAGTGTCTATGCAGTTGGAATGCATTCAATAATGCAACTAACTGCATCCCACTGCGTTAGATGTAAATGGGCCCTTACACAACAGACACCACCCTGCTGCATTTCAGCTTGCGGGCTGCAGTGAAAAAGCTCTAAATGTGGTTTCATTTTAACAATTGCTCTAAAACAAATATTAATGTAAAATACTCGTCGTACATTCAAAGTGATCAGAAATAAAGTAAATATCCAGATCACTAAGGCCTCATTTACACTGCTGTAAAAAAAATACATTCACAAGCATTTTGTTTTTTTATTATGCAGCTGAATTGTTTTTAAGTCCCGGTTCACACTTCTGCGATGCGGGAACGCTGCGAATATGCAGCGTGTTCCCGCATCGCATCCGCACCCCTGGCAGTTCACACTGCCATATGCGATACACAGGGGGTGTATATTAAAAGTTAACGACACCCCCAGTTAAGATCGCATATTGCAGTGCGATCTGCAAGTTCGCACAGAATCGGATCGCACTAGTGTGAACCACCATGCAATCCGATTCTGCTGTGGATAAAAAAAGGGTCATGTGCGTGTTTAGTGCGATTGCGGTGCAAATTCAGTCCTACAAACTGGCTGAAATTTGCACCGCACAGAGATCGCATGTAATTTAGGAGCAGTGCGCTCCGAATTACATGCGATCTCTGATCGCACTAATGTGAATCAGCACTAAAGGTAAGCTCTAACTAGCAGGGCCCTCCAATTCCTCCTGTATTGAATTGTAACTGTATTGTCTTCCCTCATATTGTAAAGTGCTGCGTAAACTGTTGGCGCTATATAAATCCTGTATAATAATAATAATCGAGACACAATGGTGCGTAAACATGAACTGCCTTTAGATCCGTAACACTAAAGCCCCGTACACACGTACCGATTGTCAGCCGTAAATATTCGGCCGACGACCGATCGGCCGATTGTAGGCTTGTTAGTATGATGCTTCCGACAGCCGACAGCGAATTTTCGGCCGAAGAGAATCTGTCGTGCAGGCATTAAAATTTTTGTTGGCCAACACCAGAACGGCCGATTGTTCGCCAGTCAGTACAGATTTCGGCCGACAGACAGCAGATTTGCAAGACTGGGCATGCTCAGAAAAGAAAAAAGACAAGGAAAGTTAACCATCACATGACATCACTTCTGCAGTCGGCTGTTGTTGGCCGACAAAATTTCGTGTGCAGTCTTTTGCAGTTTTCAACAGACACGCCAGCCCTGGACAAAAGACGGCCGATCGTTCGGCCGACGATCAGTACGTGTGTACGGGGCTTAAGGTTCAAACTTGTGCAATGCCGGAACCAGCCCGATACCAGTGCGGGTTCCTGCATTGCAGGCAGATCACATTGCCCTCTGCCAACCGCAGCAGGTGAAGAAGTTAATGACAGCCCAAAATCAGTTCGCAGATTGCAGTGCAAACTGTTAAATTGGACAAGAATCGGATTACATGCAATTCGATTCCAGTGCAGACCAAAAAAAGGATCCTGCACCATTTTGGTCAGAATGCGCTGCAAATTCAGCCATACAAACTGTATTCACATCGCACAGACATCGCATGTCATGTGCACAGCAATGCAGTGCAAAACCCATGCGATGAGTGTGAACGCAATAGTGTGAACCCAGCCTAAATCCAAAAATCTGTGTCTGAGGGCATACGTCCACACACATGCCAGATGCAGGTATTGGGGGGGAAAAGACGGTTTGACGCAAATATTTACTGATCATTACGCAGGAACGTTTGCGATAGAAAAGCTTTAGGCTGGCCATACATTATACTATCTTCTTGTACAATGTTCCTTCAGATTTACCAAAATCATAGACTGTGAGATCCAAACTAAACACTTTCAATTTGTATGCAATCAACCAGGCCCTTCCACTACATAGTTTAAGGTAAATCTAAGGAAAATTGCATAATGTATGGTCAGCTTTAGACTTCATGGTACATGTGATCATCTACATCCATCTCACACATGTATATCTTTATCCACCTGGAATTCCACATAAACCATAACCACATAAGCAGAGTGGAGAAAAAAAGCAGAGTTAAAAAAAAAAAAAAAGATTTTTTGATTTAAATCTGATTTTTTTGATTTTTATCAAAATGTATTTTAATAAAATGCTTTTGGAGTAAAAATCTAAAGATAGTTTTGTATTTAAGATACATTATTTAGTTTATTCAGCATGAAATGGAGCTTAGTATTGTAGCATGAGGCTGTATATTCTGCAATATATTACTCATTCTGAATCCAAGATCTGCAACTGCATTGATGAATTCACACCAACTACCAACAAGAATGAGTCCTTACATTTAAAGAGCAGCTGTCATTTCAGATCCATCATGGCAGCGCCTGATAGCGGGCATCCACTCACCTGCCGCCGCCGCATCCCCTCACCTTGTTGTGTCACTGCCGCATCACCAGCCATCCCATTAAAGTAAATAGGGCTGTCAGTAAGTCAACAGCGGCTCAGAGATGACAGTTGCCCTTTAAAAATTATGATTTGAATCGAGTGGTTTTAAATCAAGCTTTTTATTAGCGATTTAAATCAAATCCACCCTGCACATAAGGCATTTCAATGTCGCTGGATTGCGATTCTCACATGACTGACCAAGTCAAAGCACTTCTCACTGTCTCCACCACCCAGACCAATGTACACATCATTAGCTGTCATTTCCATGTAAAACAAATCTATGCTTCAATTTACTTGGGGCAACAAAGGACGCCATCTTACTTGTTGACTTTATAAGAGCCAGTGCGCCTGATGCTCATGCTAAATTTAAGCAGCTTCACAAACAGATCCAGATTGAAAGCGCTCTCTCTCTCTGCTCTCCAGGCACTGACAGATCTTCATTTCAGGGTCAATTATGCTTAATGACTTCACTTGATCCTGGGTGGGAGCATTGGGAGTTGGATCTGTTCTACTATACAGGGACTTGTGATGAAAGGTTAAAGCAGCTCATAGAGGCGTGTGAGCTGACAGCAGTGACAACAGAGCACAGTTGTGTGTTTAGAGGCACAGCATGGCACAGTGACGCACACACACTGGCAATCCATGGAGAGTGGCAGGTCGGTCAGGAGGGGGTTAATGTAGAGAAGCAGGAAGCGGGAGGGAGGGCGGGGAGGTAATGCCAGGCAGGGAGGGAGGGACACACCCCACCTGCTATAAATACTGAGCAGCAAAATATAGCCAGACACAGACCTGGAGGGATGGGAGAATAGCCGCTACTATTCAACACCTTCACTGCAGGGCTGAATCACTGCTCTCCCTGTTGTCAGCAGTCGTTTTCCATGAGATCAGCGAACGGCCTGACTTTATAAAGCTTTTCTCAGCTAAAAATAGCATTAGGTGGCTGCTGGAGTGACAAAGAGAGCTTTCTCTAGCTGCAGAGTATTCCTGCTATAGAACTTTACAATTCTGCAGGGTATTGCACCTTATGTAAAAGGCAAGCCTTGCCTGATTACAATGCAGATATATAGGAGGGTTCATCCTGGTACCTGTATACACAAATCAGTCTATCCCAGCACCACCTGCACTTCATTTACTGTGGGGTGAGTTCCATAACCTTCTCCCTGCTAAGTTGGGTTGGGGTAGGTATGGCTTCCATATCAAATCTACACTCACTGGCCACTTTATTAGGTACACCTGTTCAATTGCAGGATTTACAGAGAATGGTCCGAAACATATCCAAACTATAAAAATATCCAGAGAGCGGCGGTTGTGTGGACAAAAATGCCTCATAGGTCAGAAGAGAATGGGCAGACTGGTTCCATATGATTGAAGGGTAACAGTAAGGGCTCTTTCACACAGCCGTTCAGTTTTTTGGCTCCGCTCCGGTCCTTTTTTTTTCACGGAGCGGGTGACATTTGTGTCATCCCATCCGTTTGCGGATGATATACGAACATAATGCAAGTCTATGGGCATTGCAGATGTCAGCGGATGACACCGCTGACATCCGATTTTCCTTCCTTTCCGTTTTTTTAAACGGAGAAAAAATAGGGTTCTGTTCCGTTCCAAAAAATGGAACAGAACTGAAAGGAAGAAAATCGGATGTCATCCGCAATCCCATAGACATTCATTATGTCCGTAAATCACTCGCAAACGGATGGGGTGATTTACGGACATACGGAAGGTCCGTGTGAAAGAGCCCTTACTCAAATAACCACTCGTTACAAATACCAGCTCTGAACGCACAACAAATCGAACCTTGAGGCCTTGTTCACACCTGAGCGCTTTTCAGCTCTTAAAAACGCTCATCTCTGAAAATCCAAAAACGCCCAACAAGCAAAATCCCATTCATTTCAATGGCCACTGTTCACATCTGAGCGTTTTGTCCCCTGAAGCTAAACGTCTGAAGCTCAAAAAAGTACATTGAGCTTCTTTTTGGGCTGATTACAGGCGTTTTTGTTAGAGGTCAATACCTGCCTCCAAAAACGCCTGGAAACAATACGCTCAGGTGTGAATGGAGCCTGAAGCACCGGGTGCCACTCCTGCCAGCTAATAACTGGAAACTGAGGCTACAATTCACACAGGCTCACCAAAATTGGACAATAGATTGAAAACATTGCCTGGTCTGAAGCCCCGTACACACGCAACGATTATCGGCCGACCGATCGGCCGTCTTTTGTCCAGTGTTGTTTTGTTGGTTGAAATGTGCTCTAGACTGCACACGAATTTTCTCGGCCAACAACAACCAACTGCAGAAGTGATGTCATGTTCTGGTTTACTTTCCGTGTGTTTTTTCTTCTCTGAGCATGCCCAGTCTTGCTCATCACATTTTTGTCTGCCGAAATCTGTAATGACTGACGAACAATCGGCCGTTCTGTTGACGACCAACAAAAATTTTATAGCCTGCACACCAGATTTTGTTCGGATTTTGACAAGTCGGAGTCGGTTGTCGGAAGCATCATACTAACAAGCTGACAATCGGCCGATCGGACATTGGCCGAAAATTCCCTGCCAACAATCACTGCGTATGTACGAGGCTTGAGGAGTCTCAGCTGCGACATTCAGAATTTGGCGTAAACATGAAAGCATGGATCCACCCTGCCTTGTATCAATGATTCAGGCTGGTGGTGGTGTAATGGTAGGGTTGCCACATCATCCATTTAAACCAGGACATATTAATTACACAGCTTCTGAGGCTAATATAAGGCACTGAGTTTAATTACCACCCTAATCAGCCACAGAACCTGTGCAATTATTGTGGGCGAGGTGGAAACCCTATGTGAAGGATATTTTTTTGGCGCACTTTGGCCTCTTAGTACCAATTAAGTATCGTTTCAACACCACGGCCTACCCGAGTATTGTTGCTGAGCATGTCCATTGTCCACCCCTTTATGACTACAGTGTCCCCATCTTCTGATGGCTCCTTCCAGCAGGATAATGCACCATGTCACAAAGATCAAATCATCACTTACTGGTTTATTGAAGATGACAATGAGGTCACCGTACTCCAATGGCCTCCACACTCACCAGATCTCAATCCAATAGAGCACCTTTGGGATGTGGTGGAATGGAAGATTCCCATCATGAATGTGCAGCCAACAAATCTGCTGCAACTGTTCGATGCTATCATGTCACTATGGACCAAAATCTCTGATGAATGTTTCCAAGAATGAAGTCAGTTCTGAAGGCAAAAGGGTGTCCAACTCAGTACTAGCAAGGTGTACCTAAAAAAAAAGTGTCTGGTGAGTGTACATTAAAAACAAGGCTAATAAAATGAATGGGGCTGCCTCAGTCCCGGTTCACACTTCTACGATGCGGGAATGCTGCAAAAATTCAGCGTGTTCCCGCATCGCATCCGCACTTCTGGCAGTTCACACTGCCATATGCAATATGCAGGGGGGTGTCAATTAGATCTGCGATATGCAAGTTCGCACAGAATTGGATCGCACTAGTGTGAACCATCATGCGATCCAATTCTGCTGCGGATAAAAAAAAAAGGGTCCTGTGCATGTTTAGTGCAATGCGAATTCAGCCATACAAAGTGTATGGCTGAAATTTGCACCGCACAGAGATCGCATGTAATTTAGGAGCAGTGCACTCCGAATTACATGCGATCTCTGTGATCGCACAAATGTGAACCGGCACTCAAAGCCCAGATCTGGGAGTTACAAAAAGTTACCCCTGCAGGGTTAAATGCTTGTTAACTCCAAGGAAAGGGGAATAAGGTGTAACACCTCTTAACCCTTTAATGCCTGGGAAGTGGTGCGGCCTCTTTATCATATGACTGCATCTTGTGATGGTCGCATGATCAGGAACTTGTCCCACTGGCTCCCAATCCAAAACTGACAGCTCAGACATGTTCAGTTGAAAGAAGGTAAGATGTTAATAGAGATTTCTTTTGTTTAGCTGCAGGCTGACCTAAAAAAATGTAAACAGATTCCTCCATCAACACTAAACTGCACAGGTGGATGAATCTCCCACTGCTATTGTATTCTGACTGCCTCCTGTCACAATACCTAGACAATGCCTGAATCCAATTGGATGCCTTGTAGACCCTGTCTGATGTGGTTTTCCATCCAGTTTCCTTTAGTTCAGGGTTGGGAACCTAAGGCCCGGGGGCCGTATGCAGCCCTCGAAGTCATTTGGTCCGGCCCCCCATGCAGCTGTGTCTCTCAGCTGATCTGTCAGAATGGAGCCGATGCTTCCTGTATAGTTCCGTCTCTGTTCTGACAGTCTGAGTGAGGCCAGCAGTGCCAGCCACAGCCAGCAGTACTCACAGCAGTACCAGCCAGAGCCAGCAACACCAGCCAGAACCAGCAGTATTCACAGCAGTACCAGCCAGAGCCAGCAATACCAGCCAGAACCAGCAGTACTCACAGCAGTACCAGCCAGAGCCAGCAATACCAGCCAGAACCAGCAGTACTCACAGCAGTACCAGCCGGAGTCAGCAGTACCCACAACAGTACCAGCCAGCAGTACCTACAGCACAGTACCAGCCTAAGCCAGCAGTACCTACAGCACAGTACCAGCCTGTGTCAGCAGTACCCACAGCAGTACCAGCCTGAGCCAGCAGTACCCACAGCAGTACCAGCCAGCAGTACCCACAGCACAGTACAAGCCAGCTGTACCAGCCTGAGCCAACTGTACCCACCAGCAGTACCAGCCAGCTGTACCCACCAGCAGTTCTTTTCAAAACTTACCACCACAAAGAGTCGAGTGCGCTCCAGACTGACCGACGCAAACATGGAAAACCAGTTGCGAGTAGCAACATCATCAATACCAGCTAATATCACACACCTCACCAAAGAGAAACAGTTGCAGCCATTACATTAGGGGTCAGTTAATTAAATGTTTGACCAAATATAACAGGCACATTTTTAAATTGATAATTTTATACGGCCCCCGAATGATTTTATAAATACCCAAATGGCCCTTAGCAGAAAAAAAGGTTCCCCACCCCTGCTTTAGTTGGAGTATATCAGACAGGAGAGGGCCAAAAGGCCACCCACAAATTCCTGATGAACCAGCTGACCATCACTCTGTGTATGGGCAACTTGACTTCTCTCTCCATCTGTGCAACCGTTCCTCCAAAGCCTGTCCTAGAAGGTGATCTGGCTGGCAGTCGCATCAATACAATGCAGGACCAATAGCCCTGCATAGTACATGAGGATGGCGAGGGACTGACAGAAAAACATCAGAGGTAAGTGGAAGCCTCATGCACACTGGATGTTTTTACAGCTGCTGTTTTTGACGTCAGATGTTTTTTCTGCAGCCAGTAAACTCCCCAGCATGTTATCCTGTGTGTCCATGCACACACAGGATTTTATCATTTTTTGGCAGGGGCATTTTCTGGCTGGAAAAAAAACTCAGACCTTGTGGGTTGTAAGAGGAGTTTTTCAGCTGTAAAAACACCCTAACTCTGATCAAAGCTTAATGCCAAATAAATGCTGAAAAACGCAGCTATTCCACATTTATCTTCGTTTTTGAGCCATAAGCTTTTGTGGGAGTATAGTTTTGCTCAAAAAAACTCTACTGAAAAATTCATTCTAGAGCTGCAGCTTTCTACGGCCCTTTTTTGACACCGTCCAGTGTGCACGAGGCCTAAGGCTTCATGTACACATAGCCTATTATGACCACCGGCCACGGGAAAACGCAAAATGGTGCCGCGATTTTACCACGCTTTGTGGCCAGTGGTCAAAATGTTCCTTTCCTGAACGCGATTCTTCCACATTCAGGAGAAGGTTGAGTGCCGATTCACACTACTGTGTGTGCGCTGATCGCATGTAATTCGGAGCGCACTGCTCCTTCATTACATGCGATCTCCTGTGCGGATGCAAATTCAGCCATACAATTTGTATGGCTGAAATTCGCACTATACCGGCACAAAAGACACACAGGACCCTTTTTTTCAGCCGCATCAGGATCGGATCGCACAGTGGTTCACACTTGTGCGATCCGATCCTGTGCGAACTGTCAGATCGCACTGCGATATGCGATCAAACTGGGGGGTGTCGTTAACATTTAATTGACACCCCCTGCGTATCGCATATGGCAGTGTGAACTGCCTCTTGTGCGGATGCGATGCGGGAGCAGGCTGCGAATTCGCAGCCTTACCGCATCGCACAAGTGTGAACCGGCACTGAACCTCCCCTAACTGCAGCAGCGGTTGTACATTGTCACACAGGCTTTTTATGGAGTCCTTTAGGAGCCGTAGTGTACATAAAGCAGTAGGCAAGTATTACACTTCATTTCCCAACACCTAGAGTTAATGAGCATTTAACCCCTGCAGTGCAGACAGACACTGGTAAATGAACAGTCTACTCCTTTAGACCTCGTTTACACTCGTTTTTGGGAGACAGTAAATATATGCAGTTTAACCACAATTTTTACTGCAGCCCACCCAGTAAGCCTCAAAAGTGCAAAGGCAGCAGACGGGGGGTGTACACATGCAGTACTGTCCGCTGAACATGACTTATTCACCTAAATGGGGCCGCACCGCAACTGTGTGCAATGCACATGGTGGTATGGGACTTTAAGGGTTAAAACATACGGTGAAGAGGTGACCAGATACCCTCAGGGGTAAAAGCTAGTGTAAACTGGTCCCTAGCAGTGTTAATTTCGTCGACTAAAACCGACTAAAACGTTTTAGTCGACTAACACAATTCAGATGACTAAAATATGACTAAAACTAAAATGGCATTTTAGTCTTAAGACTAAAATACGACTAAAACTAAAATGGCATTTTAGTCAAAAGACTATAACTAAAACTAAATCGAAATTTGCTGCCAAAAATTAACACTGGTGCATGCTCAAAGCATAAATAATAACATGTTAGATTTTTCACTCCAGGACCAGCAGTAGTATATAATGAGTTTGGAAATTGTAGAGAAATGCTTAAATAATGCATTACAAATTACAATTGAACTACACCCATTTGATTATAGATGACTAAAATGAGTTTTAGTCGACTAAAATGTAGGACGTTTTAGTCGACTAAAATATACTGGAGTTTTAGTCGACTAAATACGACTAAAACTAAAACACTTGCAGAAGACTAAAATGGGACTAAAACTAAAATGCCATTTTAGTCCTAAGACTAAGACTAAAACTAAATTGAAATTTGCTGCCAAAATTAACACTGGTCCCTAGTAAATGAACTTGAAACTTTTTGAAAATACGTTATTGCATGTGCTTTAAGGCCTGGTTCACACCTTTGCAGGTTATGCACTTTCTGGGTGTTTTTTTACACACGCATTTTTTATGCATTTTTGGGAGGTGCCTGTTGTCTTGCGGGAAAAAAAAACATAAAAAATGCAGTCACTGCATTTATGATGCAGTTCCATTTAAGGGGTAACTCCAATTTCGTGGGGGGGGGGGGGAAAAATCAGCAAATAAAGAAAAACAACATAGCGTATAAAATTGCAACACAAATCATATTTTAATTGAATGTTATTAAAAATGACCTTTCCTATTCAATCTGCAGCTGTAGTAATTTCTGAAAATGCAATGCAATATGGCTCCCTGGAGCTGTTCTGTGCACAGAATGTATACTGACCACACCCCAGAAACATAATTTCCTGCTTGTGTGATTGGCTCACCAACTTTCCCAGAAGTCTGCACTAAGATACAAGTCAGATTTCTGGCATCCCCTGCAACAAAAATTTCATTTTTGGTGAGATACTCCCAATAGGAACACGTCTAAAGGGATGCAGGCCCAGCAGATTTCCTCATTAGTGCTCTGCAGCTGCCACAGCTGATAGATAATTATGAAACCACTCCCATTAGACCCACTCAGCACAGAGGAATGAACAATGATTTCTTCAGAATAACAAAAAGGTAGGAATCTGCAACTAAGGCAGGCCATAGACGATTCGAATTTCGTTCAAAAATCGTAAATGGCAGTGTTATCGAACGATTTTCGTATCGTTAGTGTGGTATGTAAAACGTTCGATTTTTGTACGACAGCAAAAATTCACATATCCAACATGTTGGGTTTTTTTGCGAAAATCGGCCGAATTTCGTATCAGTGGGGGAGTTGTATGATTTTGCCTAACAAAACACAGAACAGTAGGGAGTGTGTCCGGTAGAGATGTGGTTAAAAGGCACAAAAAATAGTGTTTTGTCGTACGATTTTCGGCTCACATTGATGGTACACTCGATGATGTGCACGAGTGCCGCTTTCGTTTATCGAACGATAAATCGTACAAAATTCGAATCGTCTATGGCCTGCTTAAGTTTGTTAAAATCCTTGTAATGTACAGAGATCACCCGGAGGGGAATGTTTTTTTTTCTCAACAAAAGTGGAGTTACTCTTTAAGCCTATGAAACCAAAAACGCAAGCTGCTGTGCTGCAAGAAAAAAAAGTCCCTGACCCTTTCCAAAAAATGCACCAGTGGAAAATGCACAGATGTGAACGTGACCCATAGGAAAACATGTGAATGGACCGAAGCGTGTTTCTGCAAAACTGAAAAACGCATAGGTGTGAACCAGTTACTTTGTGTTGGCACTGCGTTTGTTTCTGTGGATACCTCAGGACAAACCTCGTAGTTAGCAATATTTTCTATCAAAAATGTGCCAAAGCATTAGATGTTTTTTTCACTTTCATGTATAAGCAATCAGACTACACATAGTACAAACAACTTTTGCCAGCACAGTTTAAAGCTGAATTTCACGCATACAAATTTGATTTACATAGGTTACTCAGCAGCTACAGGATATAAATCCATGTTGTGTGCACCACATGCCTTTGCAGAACGAGATATTACTACGTAAAGGCAAGAGTGAGGACATCACTGTGCTGTACCTAGCCTGAGCAGAGCTGTGGGAGGGACTCAGCAACTCCACCCACTACAGGAGGGGGCGAGGCCAAGACCAGTCATCCTGCACAAAGAGAGAGAGCAGCAGTGGCAGGTCTTTAGTACAGGAAGCTCTAGGACAGGGGCAAAGTATAGGGGTTGTTTCACACTGAATTACTCGGATCTAAAACATGAAGAAACACATAAAGCAGTGTTCCCCAACACCCGAGCCGCGGACCAGTACATGGATCAAACGGTACCGGGCCGCCCAAGGAACTTTAAATTATTTTACTGTGGCGGCCGTGGCGCAGAGAACTCTGCGCCCGAGCCTGCCCATTGTGTGACAATAGCGAATGAAAATTCGCTATTGTCACACCGATCCTCCTCCTGGCCAATCAGGGAGTGCGTCCTCCTGCTTCCCGATTGGCCGAAAGGCAAAACTCATGCCATTGGCCGAGGAGGAGGCGGGAGGACTGAGGACTCGATGACACCCAGGGAATGAAGAGAAGCTGCCGTGAGGTAAGTGCACTGGTCTCGGGGGAAACGCTGGCATCTCTGCATTGATTGGGGGCATGCTGTGGGCACTGTGCATTGATTGGGGGCATGCTGTGGGCACTGTGCATTGATTGGGGGCATGCTGTGGGCACTGTGCATTGATTGGGGGCATGCTGTGGCATCGCCCCCCCCCCCTCCTCCCTCAGCGGGCCACAGAAAAATTATCAAACGTTGACCGGTCTGCGGCGATAAAAAGGTTGGGGAGCACTGACATAAAGGACACAAAAAGTCATGAAATACGCATGCTTCTTGTATTCCTACCATATTTGTTTAGCGGTGTCGGAGCTCACTTGACCAAAGTGAGGAAATATCATCAGCAAATCAAGGATTCCTCGAAAGGGTCCTGAGAGAATCGTGATTCTCATTTTATCCAGAATCGTGCAGCTCTAATGCATAGAATGCATTAAGACAAATCACTTTAAGGGCTCCCCGTTGAGGAAGTGAAGATTTGGATGTAATCTTCAGAATGGAAGAAGTTGTTCCAGTTGGACCATACATCATGAAATGTAATCTTTTATGAAATTGTAAGACTTTCTATATATTCTATAACTTTGGGAGAGCTAGTGTGACCAGTCAAGGCATAACATCTTCTTCTTTATCCTGAGGAATCATCATTCCGGGGGTGAATAGAGATGTCCTTTGATTTATCATATTACCTTATTTACATCAAGTGTGGCATCTGATTGATTTCTGCCATTTCTGACCAATCTATAATTTGAGGGTCAATATCTGTTAAGCAGTTTTCATATATACCAGGCGCTGATTGGTGAGACGCTTCCCATCCTATTCACTGGTGTTGGATGACCTTCTCAATTCAACCTCTAATATGGACTTTAATGGACTGTGATTAATATTCAATATATTGGCGCTGCCTTCTGTTTTATATATTCTATATCATGAGCTCGACTGAACCATTGTCTTATAGTGGGAGGCGAAGAGGATTTCCAAAGAGCTGGGATGCAGGATCGGGCTGCATTAACCAAATGAATAATGATTTAATTTTTGTATTTTCTGAGAGGAATGTTAATATGGTGTAAAAGGAAAAAACTGGGGTCCTAAAGCTGGATACACACTATACAATTTTCTTTGGATTTTTTTCCGTTAGATTTACCAAAACCATATAATATGAGGTCAGACCTAAACACTTTAAATTTGTATGCAATCAGTCAGGCCCTTCTACTTCATAGTTGAAGGTAAATCTAAAGGAAATCTACCAACAAAAGTTGTATAGTGTGTATCCAGCTTTGGGAACTGGAAGATCAGCAAACTTTTGAATAATGATGTGAACCTACACACTATCTAACTTTTGTTGGTAGATTTCCTTTAGATTTACCTTTTCTATGTCGTGCAAGGGCCTGCCAGATTGCATACAAATTGAAAATGTTTAGATTTGACCTCATATTATATGGTTTTGGTAAATCTAAAGGAAAAAGTCTTCAGAAAATCTTATAGTGTGTATGGCCCATTATTTAGTCCAAAAATCATGAAGGTATGGACAAGTCCCTGCGTGGCCTGGAAACGTTGCTGTATGTTTATCATGTGACCATGAAATAAAGCTTTGGAGCTTTTCAAGGAATCCTCGGTGTGCTGATGAAATTTCTTCACTTTAATCATCCACGATTTCCAGCCAATGGTCATTACAGCACCCAGCGAAACTGAACAGCCAGTTTCTTGTACGTGTGCATGGGGAGTATTGTGTTTCGTGTAGTATAGTGATCAACTGATATTGTATTTTTTTTTTTTACCACCGATATTTTGGTCATCGGTATCGGCCGATATTTTCGGACATAAAAAAAAAAAAAATGTAAATGTCTACAGGTACTGTGGTGGAGGGATCTGGGGGACTAAAAGACCCCAAACCCCTCCTCTGCACTTAAAAAACGCCAAGTTTGGCTGTTTTGAATGCGGTAAGATTTTGAATTCGGTGCCGCCAGTACCCGGACAAGACATCACTTTCGGGTACTCGGCGGCGCCAAATTCAAAGAAATGGAGACTCGGTCAGATGGCTTCGGTGAAGGTAGGATGCACGGGTCTCCCGGTGGGACAGGAGACCCGGGCGAGCCGCAAAAAGGAGGCGGGGGGGGGGGGGTACGTCCCCTTCCGCTCCTTGGAATGACAGCCGAGTGGCTTTTCAGCCATATCGGTTGTCATTACAAGACAGCTGACCGTTGGCTATGGACACCGGTACCGGGGTGATGCCTCTAGCTGCAGGAATCACTCCGGTACATGCACTTTCCGAAAATATCAGCAATATCGGTAAATAAAAAGGCTGATTCCGATATATCGGGGAAAGTGCATATCGGCCCTCTATATATTGGTCAATCCCTAGTTTGGAGTATCACTTGACTGCGCTTTGCACAAGGGAAGGAGATGGTCGATGTGCAGAAGACTTCTCCATAGCCAAAGACGCTCAGCTTCTCAGTTTCCAACAATGCTGGGGGAAGGGGGGGGTTCAACAATCACGGGAAATGGGGTTAACATGAGGGAGACAGCAGAAGCAACAGGTAATGTTTATTGTACATTAGAGTAAAAAGAGGAGCATGCAGTGATTGAACATATTCTAAATAAAACTGGCGTGAATTTTACCCGGAGAGACACTTTATCTCCAATATAAGAGCAGTCTACTCCGCCAAGGCTAGAATCAAAGCCATTCCAAGCATTGCTGTCTACACCACCCTTCCTGATGCTTTGAAACAAGAAAATAAAATAAAGAAACAATGCTATTGTGCAGAGAAAATCCGAGGCTGCAGAGAGTTTCCTTCCAGTCTAGCAGATGATGGACACTGCCGCCTGGGACTGCCAACTCACAGGAGGTGCCAGCTAAAGCCCTCCAATCACCAATGATTTCTACTCCATTGTAGGAATGTCAAAGAACACATCAGTCCAAATCATGTATAGACCCCTCTCTGCCTCAAAAAGCGAAATCAAAAAATGTTAGTAACGATTATGGAGACCTAAAACTATTACAATTCATAAGAACGAAGAAGCACATAATCAATAGAACTGCTTTTAGGAAACAGACAAACTGCTAAATACACAGGAATAATACATTCCACCCACAAGGGAAGCTCTGCTTGTTTGTCTCCCCCCTCTGCTGGGATCAGGTACCTGGTTTTGACAGGTGCCCGCTCCCTCTTCCGGCTGACTTTGCCGCAGCAAAGTCACCCAGAGATTCGGCCCCCCACCAGGCCAATCACAAAGTGCAGCATGCATGCGCAGTAGGGAGCCAGCTTTGAAGCCACAAAGCCTCACTTCTGGTTTCCCTTACAAGAAATGGCGGCACCCCCCGAGAGCCGATTGAAAAAAAGACACTGGTGGATAGGTAAGTGTCCTAACATTATACAGTATTTGTATTTCTGTCCATCCAGTCCTAAGATTTACTCAACTCTGCCACTGAACATAGTCCTGTCTGGTAGGGGAGGGACCTGATCTTTCTCTGCTGCAGTTTCACTTTCACTTACCGGTCTTCCCCATCACCCAGACTGTGACTGCACAGAGAAAGGAAATGCAGCATGCTAACAAACTCCTGTCAATCTCACTCTGTTCTCCCCTTCTATCTGCATGCTTTTTGTTTTTTCACCACAACGTATCTGACTGTCCCCTTCTCCCTCTCCGAGAGCTGTAAAAGGACTGCAAGAAGTGAATACCAAGCCAAATTTGGGTGCTTACCCTGCTTGCTTTAAAAATAAAAAAAAAGTGAATGTTGTAATTACAGAGCTGCAATAATGTCTTTTACCTCTGACTGATGTTTCTCTTTATACTGGAGGATCCAGGCTGTTAGCTGCAAAGTCTTGTGCACCCCATTATGCAACTACCTCCCGTGGTGACCATCTCTGCCTCACCGCACCTTATTCCTGGCACACCTCTCTGATGGGCAGCCTCACTAACCAATAGCAAGTGCCAATTTTTGCAGAGGAGCAGTTTGTTTTTGGAGCGCTTTAAAGCGGTAATAAACCCAAACCCAAAATGTATCAGATTGCAGCTTACCAATCATACGTGGTGGCTGCATTAGTTTTCCTTTTTTTCCTCTAGTCACCTGATGATCTGGCCAGTAACACACTTCCTGTATCAGAGTAAAATTCATATCTGTGCGACTTTATAGTAGTTTCTGCACTACTTTGGTCCAACTTTGATGTGACTTGAGGTCCATAGACCTTAGATTACACAGGCATTGCTTCAGGTCACACAAGTGTGAAAGGGTCCTTAATGTAATGCTGGGGCGCCTGCGATAGAATGTAAACACAGGTCTGCTAACTTTGTAAAGTCCAGTGGTTTGCTTAAGGCCCCATTCGCACTTGTGCGACTTGTCATGCGTCTTGGGACTGAAAAGTTGTATGACAAGGGGAATCCCATGATTTCCAATGAGTACCGTACATATCTGTGCGACTTCACGTCACAGCGACTTCAAAGTAGTCCCTGCACTACTTTGGTCCAGCTTTGAAGTCAGAAGGTTTTTTTTTATCTTAATGCATTCTATGCATTAAGATTAAAAAAAAAAAACTTGTGTGTAGCAGCCCCCCCAAATACTTAGTTGAACCCCATCTCTGTCCAGCGATGCCCACAAATCCCTCAGCCGTCCGGGACTCTCCCTCCTGATTGGAGGAGACACAGGAGCGGCGCCATTGGCTCCCGCGGCTGTCAATCAAAGTCAGCCAGCCAATCGGGGGAGAAGGGGGGGGGCGCGAATGGCAGCTCCGTGTCTGAATGGACAGACATAGCTGCAGCTCGGCTCAGGTGCCCCCATAGCAAGCTACTTGTGGTGGGGGCACTCGATAGGAGGGAGGGACCTGAGAAGAGGAGGATCCGGGCTGCCCTGTGCAAATTCACTGCAACAGAGCAGGTAAGGATAACATGTTTGTTGTTTTAAAAAAAGAAAAAGAGACTTTACAATCATTTTAATGAAAACACTGAATTACATCTTTAGACAATTATATGATGTATTTATATATTAGAATCAATTACTCCTTTAGGTTGGATCAGGGGATCTAATTTCTAACATCCACTTGCCTCCCTTTTTTCCTCCTTAACCCCCCTCCCTTTTTCACAAAATGATTTTTTATTTATGTTATTATATTACTTAATTTTTCCTTGCATATTCACGTCATGTTGTGTTTATTATAGCATTACATATTTTAATATTGTTTGTCGTAAATTCCTCTTATATGTTTTCTTAAATTGTAATATCTCATATTTCTTAAATAAAAAGAAATTGCACAAAAGCAAATGGAAATCCTTATAGTAACAGTGTGTACTTCAGCACGTTCCAGCGGGATCGGCCAGGTACGTATACATAGTTACATTGGCCCAAGCTGGACTAATGCAATTAGGCTGTAAAATACTACATGTGCCTCATGAATTCCTCATTAACAAAAGCACTGTGCTAATAAACGGCATATACAGCCTCTCACAAAAGTCAGTACACCCCCCTCACATTTTTGTAAATATTTTATTATAACTTTTCATGTGACAACACTGAAGAAATGACACTTTACTACAATGTAAAAGTAGTGAGTGTACAGCTTGTATAACAGTGTATATTTACTGTCCCCTCAAAATAACACACGGCTAATATTTTCTAAACCACTGGCATAAGTGAAAATGTCCAAATTGGGCCCAATTAGCCATTTCCCTCCCCGATGTCATGCGACTCGTTAGTGTTACAAGATCCCCCCACCCCTTCAACCTCGGCAGCAATGC
Organism: Pelophylax lessonae; assembly: GCF_965119305.1. Lineage (NCBI taxonomy): Eukaryota > Metazoa > Chordata > Amphibia > Anura > Ranidae > Pelophylax > Pelophylax lessonae. Next base: position 79,213,628 of record NC_138777.1, on the reverse strand, counting down.
TGGCGGCACTCATACGTCTATTTCCCAAAGACAACCTCTGGATATGACGCTGAGCACGTGCACTCAACTTCTTTAGTCACCAATGGCGAGGCCTGTTCTGAATGAGACCTCTGTATGGTCTTGGCCACCATGCTGCAGCTCAGTTTCAGGGTCTTGGCAAACTTCTTATAGCCTAGGCCATCTTTATGTACAGCAACGATTCTTTTTTCAGATCCTCAGAGAGTTCTTTGCCATGAGGTGCTATGTTGAACTTCTAGTGACCAGTATAAGAGAGTGAGAGCGATAACACCAAATTTAACACACCTGCTCCCCATTCACTGCACACTGCATCAAACTGGTCTGCATAGTTGTCGTCCCTGAAGGAAGCCTATTCTAAAGAGGATGCAAAAGAAAGCCCCCAGACAGTTTGCTGAAGACAAGCAGACTAAGGACATGGATTACTGGAAGCAAGTCCTGTGGTCTTATGAGACCAAAATAAACATATTTGGTATAGATGGTGTCAAGTGTGTGTGGCGGCAACCAGGTGAAGAGTACATAGACAAGTGTGTCTTGCCTACAGTCAAGCATGGTGGTGGGAGTGTCATGGTCTGGGGCTGCAGGAGTGCTGCCGGCACAGGGGAGCTACAGTTCATTGAGGGAACCATGAATGCCAACATGTACTGTGACATACTGAAGCAGAGCATGATCCCCTCCCTTTGGAGACTGGGCCGTAGGGCAATATTACAACATGATAACGACCCCAAACACACCTCCAAGATGACCACTGCCTTGCTATAGAAGCTGAGGGTAAAGGTAATGGACTGGTCAAGCATGTCTCCAGACCTAAACCTTTTTAGCATCTGTGGGGCATTCTCAAAAGGAAGGTGGAGGAGTGCAAGGTCTCTAATCCACCAGTTCCGTGATGTCGTCATGGAGGAGTGGAAGAGGACTCCAGTGGCTACCTGTGAAGCTCTGGTGAACTCCATGCCCAAGAGGGTTAAGGCAGTGCTGGAGAATAATGGTGGCCACAAAAATATTGACACTTTGGGCCCAATTTGGGCATTTTAACTAGTGAGGAGTCTACTCACTTTTGTTGCCAGTGGTTTAGACATTAATGGCTGTGTGTTGAGTTATTTTGAAGGGACAGTAAATTTACACTGTTATACAAGCTGTACACTCACTACTTTACATTGTAGCAAAGTGTCATTTCTTCAGACCCCGTTCACACTGGGGCGACTTGTCAGGCGACCTGGTCGCCTGACAAGTCGCCGTGGGTCGCCTGCCATAGAGTAGCACAGGACCCGTTCTAATAGGAGCGACACAAGTCGCTTCCGACTTCGAAAAAAGGGTCCTGAGCTTCTTTGGGGCGACCTGGAGCGACTGCCGGCTGCTCCGAGGTCGCGGTGCGAGCTGCGCACCGCGACTTCACAGGTCGCCCCGGCAAGTCGGGTCGCTCATATGTGAACCGGCTCTTAGTGTTGTCACATGAAAAGATATAATAAAATATTTACACAAATGTGAGGGGTGTACTCACTTTTCTGAGATACTGTATACAGTAAACTGAAAATCACCTCTACATCAGCTTTTAGGATCCTTGCACACAGAGCTGTCTAGGAACAGTGTGTCCTTCCCAACCTTCGTCCCTAAACGCACAGGGTCCTAAGCGCGAGCAAATCTCGGTACACCCCTAACCTAAAAAGACTTAGACAGGCTGCTTGCAACAGGGCTGGACAGTGAACCGGTCCTTCCCAGGTGGATTAAAAAGCCGAGAGGGATGCACTGCTCCTACACGGCCCTGTGTTTAAAGGTCCTTATTAGAAAGTCAATGATGAAGTGGGTAAAAGGAATACATTATTTGTCAGTGTTCAGCAGATAAAGTTCTACATTACTGACAGATAAGAATCTTGGTGCTCCTGTGTCTGTCGGAGATGTCCAGGAAAGGTGAGCCAGGAAAACGTGATGGTGTCTAGATAAAGTAAAACTACCAAACTTTAAATGTTATTCTATATGGTCAGGCCAGCATCTCATTCAGGAAAGAATGGTATTACTCAAACAGGCCTATTCATTAAAAGAGTGCAAAGTATGGCTACGCAGAGCAAACAAAGTTCATCTTTTATCGGTCCAACCTCAACAAAGCAAATTTTGATTAACTGGATTGAGACAAAAGTCTCTAGATTTATAGTGTAATGTCTCTGCCACTGTCACAAAAGCATCCATAAACAATCTAAGCCAATTAAAAGCCCAACTGCAGACACAAAAAAATAAATTAAGAAAAGTTACCCTTGCACTGGGTAACCCCACCCCAACACTGCAAGGGTTTCATGCTGGTTAAGTCTAGGGGTTCTAGGGGTAGAGGTGTAACGTGCAATACTTACCTTATATCTTGCCATAGCAGGCTCCCTCCATCCGTGCAACCATTCCACCAAAGCCTTTTCTGTAACACGCTCCAGCCAGCAGTCGCAGGACTAATAGCCCTGCATTTTCCTCCAGGACACCAAGGGCCCTCGTACAACCTGGAGCATGGGAGAGGTAAGAGCCAGAGTCTGCCAGTGCAAGGCGTAAGTTAAAGTGGTAGTACACCGCTGAAAAAAAAAAAAATTGCATACTAGCACATTATGAAATACTTCAGTTAGAAGGAAGCCCCCGCAGCAGCGCCCGGTCACCGCTGAGGGAGCTGACATGTTTCCTCTGCTTTTCCTCCAGGTTCAAGGGCACCGGCGCTGTGAGTGGCCGGAGCCGCCCGCGATGACATCATGGGAGCCCTCCATTCTGGCAAGGAGCTTTAAAGTTCCGGCACAATACCCTGGACATTCATGCGCCTCTGACATCTGACAACTAAAGTCCCATACACACGTAGCGATTGTCGGCCGTAAATATTCGGCCGCCGAACGATCGGACAATTGTCGGCTTGTTAGTATGATGCTATTGACAACCGACTGCGACTTTTCGGCCGAACAGAATCGAGTGTGCAGGCTATAAAATTTTTGTTGGCCGTCACCAGAACGGCCGATTGTTCGCCAGTCAGTACAGAATTTGGCCGACTAACAGCAGATGAGCAAGACTGGGCATACTCAGAGAAGAAAAAAGACATGGGAAGTTAACCATCACATGACATCACTTCTGCAGTCGGCTGTTGTTGGCTGACAAAATTCGTGTGCAGTCTTTAGCACTTTTCAACTGACAGGACAGCACCGGACAAAAGACGGCCGATCGTTCGGCCGATATTCGGTATGTGTGTACGGGGGGGCTTAACTCTAAACCTACTCTCAGCTACATTCTAAGCCTAATCTCTCTAGCCCTGTAAAGAAAAAAAAAAAAAAAATCGCTGTTCTTGCCCTTTCTGCAGCCCCTCCAATCCGGTCCCAGGTTGAGCTGTTAGTGAAGATTTCAGTGTGTAGGAGAAGTAGCCAACGGAAGCCCTATAGTAAGTCTATGGGTAACTTCCCAGCCATTGTCGGCTTTCTCCTGCACACAGAGGACGCCTCTGGAGACCAGACTGGAGCGGCTGCAGAACAGGCAAGTTTGAGATTTTTTTCCTTTTTCAGGGCTAAATAGATTATAGGCCTAGAATGTGGCTGAGAGGTGGATTAGAGTAAGTTATGTTTTGATTTTACTTCCTCTTTAGGTATTCTACCTTATTCCTCTACTCCTAGACTTAATGAGCATTTACCCTTTGCAGTGTAGGAGTCCCAATGTATCCCGAAATTCAGCTGCAAAACTGTAAATAAATTAATGCAGCTCTGTATCCATTAATACGACAAAAATATTTTTTTTAATGCAGCTAGTACAGAATCTGATTTTGAATTGATTCCAGCCTCATGTAATCTCTTTATACAGCAGAACTCAGACTAGGGGACAATCAGGGGTGAAATTGGAAGACATGTTCTATAACACACCTAGAAGTGTCAGGGTAGCAGTGGTGCCACTATCTCTGCAAGAGAGTGAATAAGGGATTCACTGGGCATTGGACAGGTAAGCAGCACATATATGCGGCTGCGATGCTTTGCATGGCAATGCGGTAAAAATGTATCCCCACTGTTGCGCTTGGCAGGCAGTGCCGCAATATAAATGTGACCTAGTGCAGGTCTTTCTTAGATGTTAAAACAGACGGTGAGGAGGAGACATAACGCCTCCTCGATGCCTGTCAAATGTCCTCTAAAGAGTGATCTGTCACAGATTGTTCTTCAGAGGGCAACACAAGTGTAAACAAGTCCTTACTGTAATGGTGTCATCCATCTGGCTGTGCTGTGAGCTGGATGGACAGAAATACAAATTATTTTGGCATCTAAAGCTGCTTCCTTCAATGTCTTGCATCTGTGTATTTAGTGGTTGTCCTGGAGTTCAGCTTTTATGCTACACAGGAAATCCACAAATGCAGGGAGAATGTGCCAACTCCATCCATAGGTCTCTGGTGGGAACTGAGCCCAAAACCTCAGTGCTGCAAAGCTACCTATTGTAAACCCTAGAAACCACAACATGCAATTATTTGTAAGGACTAATACAAGGACCACCTGTATTTATTAAAAAGATCGAATATACAAAGTGTCATTTCCTTTTCAGGCTTCTTAAACACATTGATTGTAGGCGGGGACCCACTGTATTATATGGCAAACATTACACATCTGGGTTTCCCTACATCTGGGGTCTGGGAACACTGCCGCTGACACAAGTTTCTAAATATAACTCAAACCGGCAACTCCACAGACGCCCAATGACATCACTTTCCAAATATAACCGAGCCCACCTGATGGAAAAGTTAGGTAGCCAAATAAAGTTACAAGTACTTTGGGTAGTACTAAAGCCACCTTTTTATATAACAATACATCCCTCCACCTATTAATCACTGGAAAAATCAATGATCATCTACAACAACGCCTCTTTTATTCATTTTACACTCAGCCTCTAACTTCCCCGAACCTCGGTTGGCGAGTGTGCACTTTGAATATAAACAAAACGATCCCATTTACCATTCTTGGGACTACATGTCCATCATTCTTGGTGCTGTCGTGCATGCACCCCCCATCATGATGTACCCATTTCTACCACTATGAGCTGCCTAAGTATGTCCATGGCAGGCAGCAGCTGTAGGTATTCTGTGATAGCACATATATGGGTGGTTCCAGCTGCATTCTACAGGACCCTGCAAGCCAAGGAGCCACCCTTACAACAGAAATTTGGGCCATCGTTCAGGGGACTGAGTCATAAGGGAGGATAAAAAAGCAGAACACAATGTAAGTCCTACCTTCAGCATCTTAAATAGAAAAAAAGAAGTACAGCCAAAGCTCGTTCGGCTGTACTTCTCTTGTGGATCACAGCAGTGCAGTGGGTTCTGCACTCCTGTGACCCGTTTTCAACAGACAGCAGGTTGAATCCCGCTGTCGGCTGATGTTACAAAGCCAGTCCAGGCTCGGGAAGGATCACAACCATATGGTCAAGATTTGCCCACATGCCTGGACCCACACCCGGCTCAGCCTTTCAGAGAGCCGCTGAAAACCTGAGCTGGCAGCTCCCGCCCCTTCCGCCCCTCATCGCTCCAGTGAGCATGGGGGGAAAGGGGGGGGGGCAGAGCAGAGAGCTGCTGAAAACCTGAGCTGGCAGCTCCCGCCCCTTCCACAGCCCAGCGCTCCAGTGAGCGCAGAGGGAAAGGGAGGTAGAGCAGAGAGCTGCTGAAAACCTGAGCTGGCAGCTCCCGACCCTTCCACAGCCCAGCACTCCAGTGAGCATAGGGGGAAGGGGGGGCAGAGCAGAGAGCCGCTGAAAACCTGAGCTGGCAGCTCCCGCCCCTTCCAAAGCCCAGCGCTCAAGTGAGCGCAGAGGGAAAGGGGGGCAGAGCAGAGAGCTGCTGAAAACCTGAGCTGGCAGCTCCCACCCCTTCCACAGCCGAGCGCTCCAGTGAGCGCAGAGGGAAAGGGGGGGGGCAGAGCAGAGAGCCGCTGAAAACCTGAGCTGGCAGCTCCCGCCCCTTCCACAGCCCAGCGCTCCAGTGAGCATGGGGAGAAAAGCAGAGCAGACAGCTGGTGAATGGCAGCCAGCAGCATTTTGCTAAAGGAGCATTGAGAACCAAGTGATCGGCAGTGTTTGATTGCTTGGTTCTGTGTTAGAGCCGGCGGGGAAACGATGCAGCATTGGACCGATGTAGGCAAGTATGATAAAAAAACATAACAAAAAACAAAACCCCATACTTCTTTTTTAAAGAATAAAAAAAAAAAAAGATAGGGTCTATTATAACTTGGGCTCATGCACATGGGCAGCGCAAGGGTGCTGTACAGTGAACAAGAGCATATACCTGCGTACAGCCATATCCTGCAATTACCTTCAATGGGTGACTGTATGAAGCAGCTAAAGCTTCCAGAGAGAATTTATAAAGGTTATGTACGCTCTTGCTGGCAGTACGACAAAGTGAATGAGCCCCTCAATAACATTTTAGTAATGGCAGTGTTCAAATCGATGCAACGCCGACTTTATGGTGCTGCATTGATTTGAAAAAGTCGTTTCCTGCACTACTTTTGGCGATTTTGGGTGCGAGTTGAATAGACATTTGTGTATGAAGCCGCACAGATGTCTTTCAAGTCGCACGCCAACTGACACTGACATGCAGCTTTGAAATCGTGCAATTTCCACTGAAGTTGCACAATTTCAAAGCCGCAGTCACTGTGAGCAGGGGGTTAGGATTCATTTTGAACTTTCCTCCTGCTAGTTTATCATATCCCTGTGTTCTTGATCTTGGCTTCATACTGAAATTACTGCCCTCAACCCCATAACCTGCCTGCACTTCTCTACTACGTGGATCATTTCTAAAATGACTACAGGGCACATTAAAGTGTATAGAAAACTCAACAATGAACTTCCCCTATTTGCTCCCTTTTGGTTTGTCAAAACGGAAATAAAGTCCCGCTGTGACAAACTGCTGGGAGTTCAAGTTTTTTGGCTAAAGAAATATGCAAACTCTCTTTTGCTAGAAAACCTTTGCCCTACACTCCTAGGAATGTTTCTAAATAGCAGAAGACTAAATTACCCACAGAACTCATACAACTCCCAGCATGAACCAGAGCGGACACTTCCCGCACATAAAAGCAGACCCCAGCATGGCCTCCACCCATAATGAAATCGCAGTTTAAGATGGATCAATCACTTTGGATTCGGAATCTTCATCCCCATTTTAAAGCTCATCACTGGAATCCCAAATTAAAGCATTTGTAGAAACTTCAGCCCATATTATTTTTAAATGTTTAAAGCCCAACTTCAGGAGTTAAAAAAAAAAAAAAAAAAAATACCCTTGCAGTGCCCCCACACTGCAAGTGTTACATGCTCATTAACTCTAGAGCACGTGTCAAACACAAGGCCCACGGGCCGAATCTGGCCCTCCAGGCCTTTTCATGTGGCCCTCGCACCTCTCCTGCAGCTGCAGAAGAGCTCAAGTCTTCTTTTGGTTTTTGGTCCTCCTCCAGACCCGGTACTTTATGCTTGCCAGCAATGCCCCCAGCTTCTTCCCAGCAGCAGCACAAGGTAAGGGGGGTTCACTGTGATGTAAGGGATGGGGATGCTCTAGACATCTAGTCTAACAGATACAACTGGCCCTTTTGAGGGCAATCATAATGCAGATGCGGCCCACTATTAAATTGAGTTTGACACCCTTGCTCTAGAGCACATGTGTCAAACACAAGGCCTGCGGGCCAAATGTGGCCCTCCAGTCCATTTTATTTGGCCCTCGCACCTCTCCTGCAGCTGCAGGAGAGCTCCAGCCCTCCTCTGGTTCTCCTCCAGACCCTCTACTTTCTGCTTTCCAGCAATGCCTCCAGAAGCAGCACAAGTTAAGAGGGGTTCACTGTGATGTAATGGAGGGTGGGGGACTCAAGTTGATTGAAGAGGCTCTTGAAATCTTATGTAAGGGTAGGGGATGCTGTGGACATCTAGTCGTACACATACAACCGGCCCTTTTGAGGGCAATTATAATGCACGATGAAATTGAGTTTGACACCCCTGCTCTAGAGGGTAAAGAAAAAGGTGTAATACTTACCTTACTCCTCATTCATGCAGAATTTTGTGCAACTGGCCCCCAAAGTCTCTTCTATAAGGTACTCCGGGACAGTCACATGATGACAGCATCAAGTACACTGCAGACCCACCAGCCCTGCATTGTACATGAATATGGAAAGGAGCCACCCACAACCCAGAGCGGAGGAGAGCACCAGAGCGATGAGTAAGAAAAGTATTACACCTTATTCCTCAACCCCAGACCTAGCTTCTACAGTTGGGATTTAAAATGTGGTAAAAGACACTTTATGCAACTTAACTTTCTTTTTAAAGCAATTCTCCATTAGGGCTCATTTACACCAGTTGCAGTCGAACATGTTTTTATATGCAATACAAATGCATGCAAGAAAAATGAACCAAGCATGTTGCATTTTTTTTCAAAATACTGAAATGCACCGCAAAACGTATTTAAATGCAACAAGTCAGAAAAAAAAAAAACCCATAAAATATTAGCCTAAGGCCTTATTCACAATAGCATAGTGATATGTACACCTGTGCTAAGGGGTCATCTTCACCCATGTGAAATGCACAGTTGTTTCATGCAGACCAATATCAATGACAGGAGGCCTGATGCATGAATCTGTGCCGGGTCTGTTGGCACCCCTGAGGGCACCTCTGTGCCGGTCCGGCGGCACCCCTGAGGGCACCTCTGTGCCGGCCCGGCGGCACCCCTGAGTGCACCTCTGTGCCGGCCCGGCGGCACCCCTGAGTGCACCTCTGTGCCGGTCCGGCGGCACCCCTGAGTGCACCTCTGTGCCGGTCCGGCGGCACCCCTGAGGGCACCTCTGTGCCAGCCCGGCGGCACCCCTGAGGGCACCTCTGTGCCAGCCCGGCGGCACCCCTGAGTGCACCTCTGTGCCGGCCCGGCGGCACCCCTGAGTGCACCTCTGTGCCGGCCCGGCGGCACCCCTGAGTGCACCTCTGTGCCGGCCCGGCGGCACCCCTGAGTGCACCTCTGTGCCGGCCCGGCGGCACCCCTGAGTGCACCTCTGTGCCGGCCCGGCGGCACCCCTGAGTGCACCTCTGTGCCGGTCCGGCGGCACCCCTGAGTGCACCTCTGTGCCGGTCCGGTGGCACCCCTGAGTGCACCTCTGTGCTGGTTTGATGCACAAATAAGGACGCTGTACACTCTGGTCTGCCTGTCATTTACCTGTACAGGGGCCGCGGCACAGAACACCCATTCTGCTAACGGACGTTATCCTTTCTGCTTATGGAGGGCTATACACATACCTTTGAATCACATTATAAGCAGTACCGGGTGGTCAGCACTGCTGTAAATAATAGTCCTGCACAAAAGAGGTCACCAGGTTTACAAGCATGCAGTTTACAGACTGTTCTAGTAATACAAGCATGACTTTTGTTATCCAAACTGGAGCTCATTTTACATCCCATTCCAACACCTACAGCAAAAACATGCTTTGCTTTGTGATAGTAAGAGTCACACTTGCCACGTTTTAAGAAAAAAAAGGCTCAGACCCACTATTGATAAGATCATGATAAGCACCTTATAATAATAATACTAAACCATATAAAACACATGCATGGTCTGCCTAGGAGAACATAGGATTCCAGACATCCACAGTCATACTGAAATAGTCATACAAAACGAACATTCGGTTTTGGATAGAGTGGAGGGGGATTAGAACACCTGTCAGGTTTTTATTGCAGTCTGTGTCCCCATTAGGAAGAATCAACCTCTGTATTTGTCCTGTTTACAATTATCACTGAAAGTGAAAGAAAATTTCAAATTTTGGGTTATCTCTAGAAAAGTAACAGAATGGAAATCTTTCAATGGGAACACTAGTTCTGGTGACCTGGGGGTCCCCAAGGGATTCCCTTCATTTTTAAGGAATTTCCCTCACTTCCTGTTTTTGGCTATTTTGGCTATGGGACAGGAAGTGAAGGGAACTTTCCCCAATGGGACACAGAAGGCACAAAAAAAAAAAAAAAAACTGATAGGGGGTAAGACCTTCCCTTCTACTTTAAGCACATCTAAACCCAAGAAGAAAAATGTAATATATTGCAGCTTACCAGTTCTTAGATGTGGTGCCTCTATTGGCTTTTCTAGAAAGAACATTTCTAGAAAGTACAAACCAATCCCCTGTTCACCCTGCCAGTAATTCAGTGTTCTTGTACTGTCCTGTGCACTGAAATAAAATCTCAAAGAATGTTATTAGCTTTCTCAGTCGTCTTCAGCCAATTACATAACACATCCCACCTATGTTAATGGACATGAGAAGAAGGGTAGGTGTTTGTAGGCCAATTCAGGAGAGCAGTTGAGGATGACAACGCCACATCTCCATAGATACAGTGTAGTGAGTGTTGTCACCACAGCACAGGAAGTGTGTCACTGGCAGGATCACCAAGTGGAAAGAAAAGAAAAAAAGAAAAGAAATGCAGCCACCACAGTATAAGGACTGGTAAGCTGCAATATATTACATTTTTATTTTTGGATTTAGGTACGCTTTAGACCAGAAGTCAATTTTAAACACATTATAAGGCCCATTCCCAACAACATTGTACTACACACTCATGCAAAGTAGAGATACGCCGAAACATATTGGCCAAAAATTGAGTTATCCGCATTTTGTCAATAAGAAAAAAAATGCAGATAATGGCGCCGAAAAACCCGAATACGCAGCAATTTTGACTAAAAAACTGCATTAAAAACGTAACACGGGTGTGTTAATGATGCGTTCTTGCTGCGTATTCAAAGCATTTCAGCAGGGATTTGCGTTTTTAGTGCATTTTTTTTTCAATCACGGTTCACACTGCTGTGATGTGACAAACACTGCAAATTAGGGCCGATTCCCGCTTTGCACCAGAATTGCATACTGGTTCACTATGACATCTGTGAACCACTGGGGGTTTCAATGTAAAATAATGACACCCCCAGATTAAGTGGTCGTAGGAATAGGATTGCAAAGCTGTGAACATATATGCAATCTGGTTTCAGTGCGGACCAAAAAAAAGGGTCCTGCACCATTTTGGTGCGAATGCGATTTCAGCCATACAGTTAATATAGCTGAATTTGCATCACACAGACATCGCATGTGACCTGCACAGCAATGCGGTGTGAATCACATGTGATTACTCCAAAAAAGATAACCCCCCTCCTGCGCTCAGAACCTGGTCCTCAGGCTGCCTCAATCCCGGAACTCGTGCTAGTACTTGGCATCCATTATGGCTAGGCTTTGCTGCCCCTTACGACCGGGCGGTCAACCAAACACTGTAGATACAAAACAATAAAAATCAGCTACTCACAAACATTCGTGAAATTCAGGCACATCAATTCCATAAAGCCGCCTCATAGCAGAGGTCCGACATCTCACTGGAAGCAGAGGGCTAACGCGTTGGCTATTTCTTGATCTGTACCCCTAACCTTTAATGGAATAAAGATGCATCTGGACCGCTTAGCAGTGGTGTGGCGCTTAAATTTCAACCCTTCCTACATTTCAATATAACATGACTGGTTTAAGCTTGTATGTGCAGAAATACAGGGTACCCCGAGCACAGCTTTTATCAGTTTACAACAACCAGATCATTTATAGCCCATCTGTAAGCCAGCTATAGCGAACACCAGGAGTATTAATAGACCATATTATGTTCAATGGACTTCTAAAAAAAGCAACGCTAACAAGTTCTAGTCAGCTGAAACTTCCATATAAATGTCTAAAGAAAAAACCTTTTTTTGTAAACAATTTTTATTTTCAAAATGCAGAAAAAATAACTCTAGAACAACCTGGAGAAAGCAGACATCACCTGTCATTTTTAAGGCTACGTTCACATATGGGAGTAGCTGATCGTGGGCAGAATCACTGCGATTCTGCCCGCAATCCGGGATCATTGCAAATCGCGGGACACCTGTGCGATGCCCGTGATTTGCAACGGCACCCCAAAACGCTGTGCGATGTTGCCGCGATTTCCGCCTGCCGAATCACGGTAACATCGCGCAAACAGAATCACGGGACGCATGAGGCCCAAAAAGGTACAGGAGCTTCTTTTGTGCTTCATGCGTTCGCGATTCTGTTTGCACAATGTTACAGCGATTCGGCAGGCGGAAATCGCGGCAACATCACACAGCGTTTGGGGTGCCATTGCAAATTACGGGCATCGCACAGGCATCCCGCGATTTGCAATGATTCCGGATCGCGGGCAGAATCGCAGTGATTCTGCCCGTGATCCGCTACGCCCACATGTGAACGTAGCCTAAAAGGCTGGAAAACTAATCATCTGACAGGTTGCTTTTGGCAATGCCTACAGTGTGTATAAACCGGGCTAAGACTTACCTGTAGGTAAAATGAATCTCTCCTAAACCTGCACGGTTTAGGAGATATTCACCCTGCATGCAGCCGCTGACATCAGCGGCGCATGCGCTCTCAAGGCTTGCGGAACAGAGGGCTACCGCGCGCATGCGCAAGAGTGATGTCATCGCGGCTCTGGCAACTCCTAGCGCTGGAGCCCGCGAACCCGCAAGAAACATGTCCGCTCCCTCAGCTGTGACCGGGCGCCGCTGCAGGGGCTTCATTCTAAGGTATTCCATAATGTGCTAGTTTGCAATGCATACTAGCACATTATGCTATGGTCTTGCGGGGGGGGGTTCCAGCGGCTTACAACCACTTTAAAGCTTAATTCCAGGTATGGAGTTTTAAGCGGTTACATTGGTCCAGCTTTGATTGTAAGAAAGCATATGCCATACCTGGCCAATTCCTGTGGAAGTGGAGAATCACTGTAGTAGCCACCACTACCAAAATGATTCTCGTTGCCTTCTCAGCCCTGTGCTGCAAAGTGAATTCAGGAAAGAGGGTGAGAAAGAAAAAAAAAAAAAAAGAAGATTGCTTATTTAGCATGGGTGCAATTCATAGAACACCTTGTATTTTTATGAATGAATGTAAATCGTTCTGATTGGATAAGGTGGAGATCACAACATCACAGTCCTGCCTCTCCACCTCATCCAAATCAGAGAATGCTTTGCATGCATTGAGAAAAATGCATAGCTATCTCTTAATGGTGCCCATGCCAAACAAGCAACCATCTGTGTTCACTATGCAGCAGGGCAGCCGCTTCTTCTCCAGGCAGGGGGGGGGGGGGGAGCCATCCCCGCAGAGAGAAGACCATGATTATTGCTAGCGGCTATAGCAGCTGCTAGTGATAATCACAAGAGGATCTGGCAGGCTGGCTGTACCCAAGTTGATTGATCGATCAACTTGGTACATACAGCCTGCCCATTAACCACTTGCCTTCTGTGCACTTAAACACCCTTCCCATCCAGGCCAATTTTCAGCTTTCAGCGCTGTCACACTTTGAATGACAATTGCGCGGTCATGCTACACTGTACCCATATGAAATTTTTATCATTTTTTTCACACAAATAGAGCTTTCTTTTGGTGGTATTTAATCATCTCTGGGTTTTTTATTTTTTACAAAAAAAAAGAATAAAGACAAAAAATTTTTAAAAAAAAAAAAAGTTTTTCTTATTTTTTGCGAGTAAATTTTGAAAATAAATTTTTCTCCTTCACTGATGTGCGCTGATGAGGCGGCACTGATGGGCACTGATAGGCTGCACTGATGGGCACTGATGAGGTGGCACTTATGGGCACTGATGAGGTGGCACTTATGGGCACTGATGAGGAGGTACTAATATGCCGCACTGATGAGCACTGAGAGGCGGCACTGAGAGGCAGCACTGAGAGGCAGCACTGATGAGCACTGATAGGCGGCACTGCTGGGCACTGAGAGGCGGCACTGCTGGGCACTGAGAGGCGGCACTGCTGGGCACTGAGAGGCGGCACTGCTGGGCACTGACATGTGGCACTGCTGGGCACTGAGAGGCGGCACTGATGGGCACTGATGGGCACTGGCGGATGGCACTGGACACTGACGGGTGGCACTGATGAGCGGCACTGATGGGCAGAACCATCAGTGCCCACACTCAGTGCCCATAGTGCTGCCAGTCAGTGCTCATCAGTGCCTAGATGAGCAGGCACTGATGGGCACTGACTAGCAGCACTATGGGCACTGATTGTGGGCATTGATGGGGGGCACTGATGGCGGGCACTGTGGGCACTGATGTGGGGGCACTGTGTGTGTGTTTTTACCTTTTAGTAATCAGGGCACTGGTGATCGGTGCCCTGATTACATTGCTGTGTGTCCCCAGCGGCTGTCGGCTCCCCCTCCTCCCTCACACTGCAGGCTCCGTGTGAGGAAGGAGCGCCGGCGATGAGAGATGATCTCATATGTTTACATATGAGATCATCGCTCATTGGACGGCCAGATCACGTGGTGAATGGCCGCTGTGATTGGCCATTCACCACGATCTGTGATCGGCTGTGTCCAAGGGACACGGCCGACACAGATTTTCCCCGCAGCGCGTTCGCGGGAGCGCGCTGGGGGCGTGTCACTGGGAGGCCGTTTAAAAACGGCCTCCCGAAAATTCGAGTCCGCGCTGCAGCCGTATATAGGCTGTAGCGCGGACGGGGGGAGGTTAATGATTCTTTTCTCAGCTGGTTCCTGCTGAACTGGCCAAGAATCAAAGAGTATGGCCGGCATAAATTGTAACTTCGCTGCATCTGAGCACCACAAACCAAAAACGCTGTTTAATTAATTTCTAATATTAAGAGCAAACTCCCCCATCCATATTTCCATTATTTATTTTGCTTAGAAATCACGCTGAAAAACACCCTGTAGCAGTTCTGTCCGTGGCCATCTTGAGTAAGGGCAGATGATCCATGTAGCATTTACTTTATGGAATCCACCTGCCCTTAGCTCAGGCATGCAGACAGGAGGGTGTACTTAGCTAAGAAAACCCCTCTCCGCCTACTGAAGACTCCTGGGATATATGACATAGTTTGCCTAGGCATGAAACCAGGAAGTAACTGAAGAAATGTATAAAAAAGAAAAAAAAAGTTTAAATCAAGTAAATATGATATACTTTGCGATCTATTTACTAATGCTAGCAGCAGGAGGATTAAAAACAGTCAGTGTTGACTGAGAGGGTAAAGTTCCATCTTAAGTAAAGGGAGCATTTACTTTGATAAGTTAACAACCCACACCTTTAGTACAAACAATTAAATTAGATAAGGGGATGATCTAAGCCTAAGGCATTAGTTGTTTTTTGGCAATGGGACAATCTATAATATATGAATTCTGATTTAAAAAAAAAGAAAAAAAAAATATTATTTAAATAACTTATTACAGCATTTCAAACATCCGCAGCAACTGACAAGCAGAATATAGACAGCTGTAACTGGAAGTGTCTAGTCTGAGTCTGACCACATAATATGCATACAGGCGTTATGTCGGCTGCAGCTCTGCTGATGTTAAATTACAAGTATGAGGTTATGCTTGGATCTGAACACGTTCCTTAGCAGGTTAGATCATCATGAAACAATGGCTATATCCATGGGGGATCTGTCACTTCCACAAAGGGATTCATTTCCTATTTACTTTAGAAAAAAAAATATATAAATAATATAATTTATAATAATATAAGATCTGTTTAAAAAAAGAAGTGTTTTATTAAGTTTTTTTTTTTTAAAAAGCTCGGCTCCAGGATATTAAAAAAAGCCTCTGTGCAGTGGGTCTAGTAGACATAGAAAAGATGATCTAATTACAGTGTCTTCCCCCTCATGTACCAGTGGTCTAAGATCCTGACATCATTAAGACCAATGCAGGGTCAGTAGCCTTGCAGTGGACACAACAATGGTAATGGACAGTCCATCGCAGGAGTGTACCATGGGAATGGAGGATCGGGTACGTTAAAAAGAGATGTATGGGTTTTTTTTTTTTTTTTTAAGAATCATACTTAACTAGGTGGATTCAGGAGGAGTCCAGCGCCTTGAAAACTGAGAACTGAGCGATCAAACACAGAAGAACGCTTGGTTCCCACAGCTCCCTGAGCAGAGAACTGCTGACTGACAGGCATATATCTGCCACCGTTCAATAACGGTTTCATGCTGCAACATAAGGACTGCACTACTATACTCCGTGTCTGATGAGAAAATAGATAAAATAATGGACAATGGTAAAATATCTCTTTCCTTCCTGAAAAGAGGGGGGCAGAGAAAACCTTAAGACTCCGTTCACAATATGGCCTTTCCGGATCATGAGCGGAATCACCAGGATTCTGCCTGCAATTCCTAATCGGCACAAATCGCAGGACTCCCTTGCGATCCCCGTTATTTTCAGTGGCACTCAAAGTCGTGGCGTGTTTTTGCCATGATTCTGCCAGCAATCCGGAACATAGTGTGAACAAAGCCTAAAGCCCGTACACACGATCAGATTATCGAACGATCTGGCGTCTGTTTTTTGTGGCATGCTAGTCTGATGAGGAAAGTGAAGAGGTTATTTTCATACGAATTTTCCCATACGACAGAATTCTACTTCACAAGTGATGTCATGTGTTGGATTGTTTTGTATGTGTTCTTTCATCTCTGAGCATGCCTAGTCTTGCTCTTAAGATTTTTTTTTCCATCGAAATCTGTACTAATGAGACGAAAATCGGACGTTGTATTACGAACGACAAAAATTATATAGCCTGCACATCAGGATTTTGTTGGCCGAAAAGTCGGAGTCGACTGTCGAAAGCACCATACTAACAATCCGAAAATCGGCAGATCGGTCGTCGGACAAATTTTCCCTACAGATTTACTTATCGTGTGTACGGGCCTTAAGTCTTTGCCATAGTACAATAGGCACCAAGTTCAGGGTGACCAGGAGTGAGTCCAATCTGAAATAGATGTACAGGACCCCCTGTAATGGGATTTTTTAGGGCATAAATCAAAGCCAGTTAAAAAAGTAAAAATTTTATTGCATATATCTTACACAAAAATGACAATATATAAACAAATAAAAACAATGCGGTTGTATATAAATAGTTGTACAAATATAACCTCAATAAACTGTTAATAACAGATATATACCCAACGCGTTTCAAAAAAATCAACATTTTTTTTTCTTCTTCTTCAGGGGTACAAGGCTACATAGTGCATTCATTCAGTTCGAAGCAGTGGTCTTCAATTATGGCCCTCCAGTTGTTCAGGAACTACAATTCCCATCATGCCTATTCATGTCTGTGAATGTCAGAGTTTTCCAATGCCTCATGGGATGTGTAGTTCTGCAACAGCTGGAGGGCCGTAGTTTGAGGATCCCTAAGTTAGAGCCATACAACAATAAAGAATAACCGCATGGATAAAAGCTTCTAGAACTGGTTGTTTAGCCGCAGCCTGCAGCTCAGAAGGCCATCCCAGAGGGAACCCACATCACAAAAGCTCCCCGGGACCACAAGGGGTACAGCAAACAGGATCCACTTACACAAATAGATCTTTAATAACCCCCATCAGTGAGGGGAGTACACCCCATTTCATATAGGAGGCCCATAGAAGTCTGCAATAAACATGGCATAGCCTGGAAATCGCAGCGCAGCCACACCGGGAGGATCACAACACGTCAAAATGCAGCATAAATCTGAGTGTTAGGAGATTAGAGTCCTTCCTGGTGTGACGCTTTCCTAGTACAATACACACCAAGTCCAGGGTTTGGGATTGACTATGAGTGAGCAGGAGAACATTTAGGGAGTTGGGAAATGTGTGCTTCTCATAAAGGCACTAGGAAAAAAAGATATGAATAAAAGAAACGTTAGCCGCATTGTACACCTTGTTCCTGGGAACTGTCCAGTCCTGAACACACATCCTTCTTCTAAAAATAAATGACACCGCTCGAAGGTCAGCTCAACCCCAAAATTGATATTTCAGCTTTTTGATGACTGTTGCCAAAACAGAACGGTATGCTTCACGAGGACTCGTTACAAGATATTCCCAACGGATTTCCCAGTTCCACCAAACTGTTCCAGCCATCACACTCCCCTCATTGTAACCTGACACAAGGAAAAGGTGGATGACTCAATCCTCATGAACATGGATGTATGTGCAGGCCTACAGCATAAAATACGCCCGGGAGCCCCAGATTCTGCGTGATTCTGCCCAAAGGAATTAATTAAGGTATGCTGTTTATGGGCATACGAATGTAAACGCCAGGAACATATGTATGGGCCCATCCCATGCATGTCTGTTTGTTAAAGAGGAAGTAAACTCTTCCTTTTTCCCCCTGCAAAGTAAATGCATAATGTGCTAGTATGCAACGCATACTAGCACATTATGTGACACTTACCTGCAAATGAAGCCCGCGTTGTCCCCGCTGCCGGCCGCATCCATCTTTGCCCGTCTTCCTTCCGGGACTGCGGACTACGGCTGTATTACTGGCGCCGGTCACAGCACAGGGCTCTGAAGAAACAGTGGACGGCCGTTACTTCAGAACGCATGTGCCGATGATGCTATTGGTGCATGCAATGTAAATATCTCCTACACGGTGCAAGTTTAGGAGATATTTACAGTACCTATAGGTAAGCCTTATTAAAAAGAAAAAGGGGGTTTACAAGCACTTTAAAGCAAAAACTAGCACTTACATAACATAATACATATTTATTAATGAAATCCTACAGGCAGAATGAAACAAACAATTGGGGCTCATGGTCACCACAATAACAGGCGCACTTAAAGTGGAACTTCACTTCCCCAATAAAAATTGATTATTTATAAACCTCATGCTGCTAGCATTACTAAATTTAAAGGAAAGCAGGGTGGATTTGATATAAATCAAGTCGATTTAAATCACAATTTAAAGAATAATTTAGATCACTAGTAGAAAGGCTTCACTTAAATCCTATTTTTTAAAGAGCACCGGTCATCTCTGTCCCACAGCGGCTCCTCCTCTGACCCACTGCTGACTCACTGTCAGTCCTATTCATTTTAATGGGACGGCTGGTGATGCGGCAGTGACACAGCAAGGTGAGGGATGTGGCAGCAGCAGGTGAGTGGATGACCACTAACAGGCGCTGCCATGATGGATCTGAAAGACTGGTGCCCTTTGAATGTAAGGACTCATTCTTGCTCGCAGTTCGTGTAAAATTGTGTGAATGCATCAATGCGGTGCATGTTATCTCAGCTGGCAGATCTTGGATTCATTGAATGAGTTTACCAAAAATGGAAATATTCCAGAATATACAGCCTCATGCAACATAACTAAGCTCCATTTCATGCTGAATAAATTATGCATGTATCTTAACTAGAAAACTATCTTTAGATTTTTACTCCAAAAGCATATTAAAATACATTTGATAAAAATACACAAAACAAAACAGATTTTTTTTTCTTTAAATCATTCATTTTTATCCATCCTGTAGGAAAGCATATCAGATTTACTTGATTTAAGCTTTTTTTTTTTTACATTTCTTAAGTTACTTTCTGGTTTCTTGCCTAGGTAAATAATGTCATCCATCCCAGGAGTCTTCAGGAAGGGAGGAGAGGAGGAGGGGTTCTCTCAGCCAGCTAAGCACACTCCCCTGCCTAAGCTAAGGACAGATGGAAGTAAATGCTACATGAATCACTTGACCTTACTCAAGATGGCATCGGCCATGAATGCTAGGGGGGGGGATGTTTCCAAATTGATTTCTAAACAGAATGAAGCATGGCAACATAGATGGATGGGGGTGTTTGCTTTGAATATCAAACATTTATGGAATAGTGCCTTGGTTGGTGGTGCTCAGGTGCAGTGAAGATCCGCTGTACGCATATACACCAGCAAATACGTGCGTGTTCATGAGCCCTAAAACATCACTACTAGCCCCCCCCCCCACCCCCAATAAAATAGACTCTATATATTGATTAGTAATGAACTATCATGTATGAATATATCTATTCAGTTGAACCTGACACCCAATGATTCTATGAGCCAGCTCTCTGAACACTAAGTCGGATATGCTTAAAAGCCTTTTTGCATAGAATTTTCCTGACTATTTTCTTTACGCATTAGGTTACCAGGTCTTTCCTGAACATCCCCAGTCGCTGGCTTGGGCCTGGAATGCAGAATGTGGCAATACATGTCAATAGTCAATTCATAGACATCATCCAATTAACCTACCAGCATGTCTGGAGTGTGGGAAGAAGCCTGAGTACCCCTGTGCTACAAAGTTTCCTAATACTAGGGATGCACTTTTTATCAGGTACTCGCTGATACCAATTACTGAGGTCTATTTTTTTTTTTTTTTTCGTGCAGTGCGATTTGAGCCCATACAAAAGGATTGGGCTAAAACCACACTGCAAAGAATCTCATATGATCTGAACAAGAATGGGGTGGGATTCCAGTCTCTATCCAATGCGGTTTTCCACACAGCTCCTGCGTGAACCCAGGCTGAAGTCACTATGACAAGCCTCTGTTTACACAGGAGCGGAGTGAGAAACCGCATGCGATTCAGACAGGAATCGCACAGCATTCCTGTTCTAATAGCATGTGATTCTTTGCAGTGCAATTTGAGCCCATTCATTTTGTATGGACTGAAAATGCACCAAACCGCATGAAAATCGGTTTTGGCTTCAGGCAATCAGAGCATTTGTACGAGTACAAGTACCTGTGCAAAAGCTTTGTTTCAGCACCGATACCAATATTGGTGCAACCCTACTTAAAGTAGAACTGCACTGCATCTGAGCACCACAACACAAAAATGCTATTTAATTCATTTGTATTATTAAAAGCAATCTCCCCCATCCGTCTAGGTCTTCATGCTTTATTTTGCTGAGAAATCATTTTGAAAAACACCCCCCAGTAGCATTTCTGGTCATAGCCATCTTAAGTAAGGGCAGATGATTCATGTATCATTTACTTCCTGGAATCCATCTGCCCTTAGCTAAGGCATAGGCTAAGCTGAGAACCCTCCCTTCTCTCCTGAAGACTCCTGAGATGTATGACATAATTTCCCTAGGCATGGAAACCAGAAAGTAACTGAAGAAATGTAACAAAAAAGTTTAAAGCAAGTAAATATAATATACTTTCCAATCTATTTACTAATACTAGCAGCATAATAAAAATAGTTCATGTTGATTAAGGCCCCGTTCACACTGGGGCGACGCTACTTGCCGGGGTGACCTCATATGTCGCGGTGCGCATCTCGCACCGCCACCTCGGAGCGGCCGGCACGGACTTCATAACATTGAAGTCAATGCAGGTCGCTCCGGGTCGCCCCAAAGAAGCTCCGGACCCTTTTTCTAAGTCGGAGCGACTTGTGTCGCTCCTATTAGAACGGGTCCGCAGCATCTCTGTGGAAGGCGACCTACGGCGACCAGGTCGCCTGACAAGTCGCCCCAGTGTCAACGGGGGCTAAGAGAGTGAAGTTCCACTTTAAAGTGTTACTAAACCCACAACAGTAAAATCAGTCTGTATATGCAGTAAAGCATGCTTGCTATATTCACTGTAGGGGTTAATCCTCTGCATTGTGTAAAAGGGCTGCTTGATCCTGTATGCACAAATCCTCCTCTTCTTCCACTGACTCCAAAACATGTCCGGATAAGACAGAGCCTTTGGAGTCAGGCTGCACATGCTCAGTTCGGTGTGTATTGCTGGAGAGTTTTTTTTTTTTCTTGGAAGAGTGCATGTGATCAGCACAGGGCCAATCAGCACTGTCTAGACATGTCCAGACAGAGGGCCAGGAGCATGGCAGCATCATAGGACAGCTCCTCCTACAAGCTTCACCAGGAACTGATAAAAGTCACAAAACTGCTATATACTGCTGATGAGAAAAGGTATTTAGAGGTTTATATTTACTAAAATAATTGCATTTCCGTGTACTCTGGGAGACCAGATCTAGTGATTGCAAGCTCCTGGGTTTAGTAACACTTTAATACTATGCCATAGTGCCACCCAATGTGCCATTATAAACCTACTCAATCAACTGACTTAAACCCCAATTAAAAACCAACTTACTACTCTAATTATATTGGCATGACAGAAATGGATATAAGTAGCTCCTGCCCATAGGTGTGACTTTTAGAGCCATTATGACATTATAAAAAGTAAGTGCTTTTTCTTAGAAAAAAATACACACTTCCTTTTTATGATGTTCTTTCCTGCAGTTATATCTGGGTTGGGTTGTGTGGTCAGCTTAGTGGCATCTATACCACCTGTTTCACTCCTTTACTAGGCAGTCACCAGGCACTAAAAATAGAGCAGATAAAGAGACAGCACATATATAAGATGACAGCTCAGAAGGAAAGGTCACAGCTCCCCACATATACCAGCATGCCATGTAGCACTATCCTCCTCCTGTGTTTATTACATAATTTTAGGAACTACTACAGGTCTCCTTTCCATTACAGGTCTTATACAAACTCTAATACCTTGCTACAGGGAATCAGAATCCAGCAGCTTACTGTGGTCAGATTAATTAAAGCTCATGTAAGATTGGTTGCTTGGGACAATGCTCAAACAATACTGCAAATCTACTGCTAATAACATGAGAGTAGAATGCCACTTATGAAATAGAAGCAATCCATGCCATGCTATAGTGCTATCTGATGAATATGGGCACTACCCACAAATACACATATCCAATAGGTGAGATACATAGAAGTGTTTTTGTTATACATGTAGTATCCTTAAAGTACATATGAAGGCAAAAATGATTTAACACTCAGGAGGTACTAACAATTAAAAAACTATTTTTTTTTCTTAAAGGTCTGCAGATTAAAGCGGAATTCCAGCTTAATACTAACTTACCTTAAAACTGTCCCTTCCCCCCTCTTAACCCCTATGCTAGCTAACCCAGCATAGGTAAAAAAAAGGTGTATATACTTACCTATTTTCAGGCAGCTCCAGTCCAGTCATGTGATCAACTTCCCTGTGTCAGCCAGTGCAGCTGCAGGGGAGAAGAGGGACTGCCAACACTGGATGGGCCATTGAAGTTTATGGAACATCACCACTGAAGGCTTTATTTGCTGCAGTCAGGGACTCTCTCCTCTCCAGCTGCTGCAGGCGGACATAGCGGAGATCACGTGACTGGACTTGAGTGGCCTAAAATAGGTAGGAAAATACATCCTTCTTACACAGGTTTGTTAGCATGGGTGTTGGGGGGGGGGGGGCAGTTTTAAGGCTAGTTAGGCATAAGCTGGAGTCCCACTTTTAATGTCTTGATACTGTACTTTTTTTCATCAATAATGTGACCCCCCAGTAGAGATGAGCTCGGACGTGTTTGAATTTGTATGTGCCCAATCCTGCCAGGAAGTTGACACTGCACTCCACCAATCACAGGCAGTGAGATATTTCCCAATCTGTGCAGCTGCGGATTGGGAAATGTCTCACTGCCTGCGATTAGCGGAGTGCAGTGTTGGCTTCCTGGCGGGATCGGGCACATACGAACTCAAACACGCCCGAGCTCATCTCTGGACCCCAGTTCTGCTCGCATCTGGGATGCATACATAGGCTGTGAGTAAGGTTTAAGCATCAGGCCAAGAGGAGTGCAGCCTTGATGACACTACCACAGAATTAGGAGCCTGTCAATAGAGTTGTCACCAAGTCTCCAAAAGCTTAAAATATATCTAAGTCAAAGATGTTTTTTTTTCCATTTTGGATAATAATAATACATGATTAAACAGTAATTAAGATTTTTTTTTTTTATGTCACTTGAATCCTGCTGGAGAGATTTTCCTGGATTTCCTGTTCTGTAGCCACAACAGAAATCCTCTTAAAATGGTTGACTGTGCTCAAATCCATACAGCTTATATACATATGACACAAGAAGTGCTAAAGGGATGTGGGCACATGTTTAGCACCTCATGTCTTATATACTACTGTGTGTGTGTGTATATATTATATATATATATATATACACACACACACACACATATTATATATATATATATATATATATATATATTATATATATATATATATATATATATATATATATACACACATACATACTCACGGTTTGGATTTGTTGGATTCAGACAATTTTTTTTTTCCAAAAACAGACATTTTTCCTTTTCCTTTGCATAGTGCAGGTGGCCAGACCTGAGTCTGTAGCTCTCCTCTGACGGTCTGTACCTGCCCCATATTAGCACTATATTTCCATGCAAGCAAGAAGCATTTGGAATTTATAAGATATAAGCAAGAAGCATTCTGCATTTTGCACAGTATTGTAAAGTCTGGCAAGAGAGCAATTACTTTGACACAGTTCGAAATCTTCAACATGTATTTCAATGTATGCAACCTAAAAATCACCACTTTTATGCAAAAGTTTGCTAAAGATAAGTAAAGGTATATATAGCAGTATGCAGAGGGTAATTCAGAATTCCCTGTGTTTACAGGACCCTTTATATCAGTCCATATCCCCTCCTGCTGCCATCCATATTAGACCATCCGCCACCTGTCACCAGTCTACTATGGACCCCACATAACTCATTCTTATCCTTCATATAAGCCATGACACTGACAGCTCACCTCTACATTTGCATGCTAGCTCCTATGTATCAAATGACCTCTGCCCCAGGATTCCCTGTAAAACCCCAGATAAACCAGGCTGACCACCTTTCACCATTTCTACCAGGACCCCCATACCTTTTACTGCTGGACCCTTGTAATCACTACCAGTTGTATTTCTCACTGTGCTGTGTGTTATAATATATATTCTCTCCCCATGATATCATTCGGTTTCTTATGCAGCCGTTCCCCTCTTTGTCATTGTCACTAATCCATATGTCCCACATGTCACCACCTGGTCCTGATGACAGCCCCATCCTTCCAAATCAGAGCTCCACCCTGATCTATGACAGTCAAATCTGCCTCACACCTATCATCTTGTCCTTCATGGTTCTAGCCAGCACCTGCTCATTAGCCAGCTGTCACCCTTTAGGTATTGTTGGTCACAGGCACCTATACTCTCACCTGTGTCACTGACATCTGCACCCACTGTCATCTGTTATAATCCCCGGACACCAAGTGTAGCCCACACTTCAGGCTAGCCCTTGCCACCATCTCATAACACACACCTGCTACTACTACTGCACCCCCCCCCCAAAGTCCCGATCACCTTTCATATCAATCACTGCAAATCAGATAGTCCTGTGTGTTATGACATCCAGTGTGTCAGATCCCTCTGGTCCCTACGCTACATAACCTCTCCCCTCTTTATCACTGCCAATTCAACCCCTTCCTGGCAACATATCTGCCCCCGTCTTCACTGTAACACCTGTCATCGGTGTGCATTATACAGTCCACATATCACCCCCTGTTCCCGAGGAAAGTCCTACCTCCATCACTCCACTTGTCACTACACCCCGATAATCTGTCCCTCTAACTAATGTTGTCCCTATATCAGGTCATAGTCCCCATTGCCCCTGTGTGTTCTCCTGTGTCAGAATCCCTCTGCTCCCTGTCTATCCTCTCCTTATTGTGGTTCACCCATACAGTCCTCAGATCTTCTCCTGTCCCTGATGACAGCCCTGCCCCCACCTGATCCCCCTCCCTGTCATTCCTGGACCCCTCATTATCTCTCCCTGTGACCCCTACAAGTCTTATTTCCCATTGCCCCCTGTGTGTCACCCCATGTCCTGTGTCAGCCCCCTCTGCTCCCTGTCTATCCTCTCTCCTCCTTGTCATTGTGCTTCATTCATACAGCCCACATGTCACCTCCTGTCCTCCCACATCAGCTCTCCCATACTGCCCTATGGAGGCCCCCTCACCCCTGTGCCCCTTGCCCTTCATCTTGTCCTGCACTGTACCACCTCATCAGCCTGCTGTCACCCTTCATGTCCTGTCACCTCTCCCCTCCGGCTTACCCCATAAGCCACTCCATGTCTGCCGCCCCCTCCGGCTCAGCTCATCCTCGGGGTCTCCCGCTCCCCGGCTCCAGCTCCGGCTCCGGCTCCGGCGGAAGTAAACACAGCACCGCCCGCAGCACGCACACTTCCGGGTCCGACGTCACCCGGCGGAGAGCAGCATGGGAGGAGGAGGGTGCGCAGTGCATTGTGGGGGTGGCCGGGGACAGCCCTGCAGGCTGTAATGTGCACTGTCATCGGGAGCTGTCAGCTTATAGGTGCTGATCGGCCTAGAACCTGAGCTGGCCCGTGTCCTCTATCCATGAACCCCCCTGTGTCCTATACTCCTGAGCTCTCCTGTGTCCTCTATCCCTGAACCCTCCTGTGTCCTCTATCCATGAACTCTCCTGTGTCCTCTATCCCTGAACCCTCCTGTGTCCTCTATCCCTGAACCCTCCTGTGTCCTCTATCCCTGAACCCTCCTGTGTCCTCTATCCCTGAACTCTCCTGTGTCCTCTATCCATGAACCCCCCTGTGTCCTCTATCCCTGAACTCTCCTGTGTCCTCTATCCATGAACCCCCCTGTGTCCTATACTCCTGAGCTCTCCTGTGTCCTCTATCCCTGAACCCTCCTGTGTCCTCCATCCCTGAACCCTCCTGTGTCCTCCATCCCTGAACCCTCCTGTGTCCTCCATCCCTGAACCCTCCTGTGTCCTCCATCCCTGAACCCTCCTGTGTCCTCCATCCCTGAACCCTCCTGTGTCCTCCATCCCTGAACCCTCCTGTGTCCTCTATCCCTGAACCCTCCTGTGTCCTCTCCCCCTGAACCCTGAGCTCTCCTGTGTCCTCTATCCCTGAAACCCCTGTGTCCTCTATCCCTGAAACCCCTGTGTCCTCTATCCCTGAGCTCTCCTGTGTCCTCTCCCCCTGAGCTCTCCTGTGTCCTCTCCCCCTGAGCTATCCTGTGTCCTCTCCCCCTGAGCTCTCCTGTGTCCTCTGAGCCCTGAGGTCTCCTGTGTCCTCTCCCTCTGAACCCTGAGCTCTCCCGTGACCTTTCCCCCTGAGCCCCCTCTCCCTCTCCCGTGACCTTTCCCTATACTCCTGAGCTCTCCTGTGTCCTCTATCCCTGAACCCTCCTGTGTCCTCCATCCCTGAACCCTCCTGTGTCCTCCATCCCTGAACCCTCCTGTGTCCTCCATCCCTGAACCCTCCTGTGTCCTCCATCCCTGAACCCTCCTGTGTCCTCCATCCCTGAACCCTCCTGTGTCCTCTATCCCTGAACCCTCCTGTGTCCTCTCCCCCTGAACCCTGAGCTCTCCTGTGTCCTCTATCCCTGAAACCCCTGTGTCCTCTATCCCTGAAACCCCTGTGTCCTCTATCCCTGAGCTCTCCTGTGTCCTCTCCCCCTGAGCTCTCCTGTGTCCTCTCCCCCTGAGCTATCCTGTGTCCTCTCCCCCTGAGCTCTCCTGTGTCCTCTGAGCCCTGAGGTCTCCTGTGTCCTCTCCCTCTGAACCCTGAGCTCTCCCGTGACCTTTCCCCCTGAGCTCTCCTGTGTCCTCTCCCCCTGAGCTCTCCTGTGTCCTCTCCCCCTGAGCTCTCCTGTGTCCTTTCCCCCTGAACCCCTGAGCTCTCCTGTGTCCTTTCCCCCTGAACCCCTGAGCTCTCCTGTGTCCTCTCCCCCTGAAACCTGAGCTCTCCTGTGTCCTCTCCCCCTGAGCTCTCCTGTGTCCTCTCCCCCTGAACCCTGAGCTCTCCCGTGACCTTTCCCCCTGAGCTTTCCTGTGTCCTCTCCCCCTGAGCTCTCCTGTGTCCTCTCCCCCTGAACCCCTGAGCTCTCCTGTGTCCTCTCCCCCTGAGCTCTCCTGTGTCCTCTCCCCCTGAACCCTGAGCTCTGCTGTGTCCTCTCCCCCTGAGCTCTCCTGTGTCCTCTCCCCCTGAACCCCTGAGCTCTCCTGTGTCCTCTCCCCCTGAACCTCTGAGCTCTCCTGTGTCCTCTGAACCCTGAGCTCTCCTGTGTTCTCTCCCCCTGAACCCTGAGCTCTCCCGTGACCTTTCCCCCTGAGCTCTCCCGTGACCTTTCCCCCTGAGCTCTCCTGTGTCCTCTCCCCCTGAGCTCTCCTGTGTCCTTTCCCCCTGAACCCCTGAGCTCTCCTGTGTCCTCTCCCCCTGAACCCTGAGCTCTCCTGTGTCCTCTGAACCCTGAGCTCTCCTGTGTCCTCTCCCCCTGAACCCTGAGCTCTCCCGTGACCTTTCCCCCTGAGCTCTCCTGTGTCCTCTCCCCCTGAGCTCTCCTGTGTCCTTTCCCCCTGAACCCCTGAGCTCTCCTGTGTCCTTTCCCCCTGAACCCCTGAGCTCTCCTGTGTCCTCTCCCCCTGAACCCTGAGCTCTCCCGTGACCTTTCCCCCTGAGCTTTCCTGTGTCCTCTCCCCCTGAGCTCTCCTGTGTCCTTTCCCCCTGAATCCCTGAGCTCTCCTGTGTCCTCTCCCCCTGAGCTCTCCTGTGTCCTCTCCCCCTGAACCCTGAGCTCTGCTGTGTCCTCTCCCCCTGAGCTCTCCTGTGTCCTCTCCCCCTGAACACCTGAGCTCTCCTGTGTCCTCTCCCCCTGAACCTCTGAGCTCTCCTGTGTCCTCTGAACCCTGAGCTCTCCTGTGTCCTCTCCCCCTGAACCCTGAGCTCTCCCGTGACCTTTCCCCCTGAGCTCTCCCGTGACCTTTCCCCCTGAGCTTTCCTGTGTCCTCTCCCCCTGAGCTCTCCTGTGTCCTTTCCCCCTGAACCCCTGAGCTCTCCTGTGTCCTCTCCCCCTGAACCCTGAGCTCTCCTGTGTCCTCTGAACCCCGAGCTCTCCTGTGTCCTTTCCCCCTGAACCCCTGAGCTCTCCTGTGTCCTTTCCCCCTGAACCCCTGAGCTCTCCTGTGTCCTCTCCCCCTGAACCCTGAGCTCTCCTGTGTCCTCTCCCCCTGAGCTCTCCTGTGTCCTCTCCCCCTGAACCCTGAGCTCTCCCGTGACCTTTCCCCCTGAGCTTTCCTGTGTCCTCTCCCCCTGAGCTCTCCTGTGTCCTTTCCCCCTGAACCCCTGAGCTCTCCTGTGTCCTTTCCCCCTGAACCCCTGAGCTCTCCTGTGTCCTCTCCCCCTGAGCTCTCCTGTGTCCTCTCCCCCTGAACCCTGAGCTCTGCTGTGTCCTCTCCCCCTGAGCTCTCCTGTGTCCTCTCCCCCTGAACCCCTGAGCTCTCCTGTGTCCTCTCCCCCTGAACCTCTGAGCTCTCCTGTGTCCTCTGAACCCTGAGCTCTCCTGTGTCCTCTCCCCCTGAACCCTGAGCTCTCCCGTGACCTTTCCCCCTGAGCTCTCCTGTGTCCTCTCCCCCTGAGCTCTCCTGTGTCCTTTCCCCCTGAACCCCTGAGCTCTCCTGTGTCCTCTCCTCCTGAACCCCTGAGCTCTCCTGTGTCCTCTCCCCCTGAGCTCCTCTGTGTCCTCTCCCCCTGAACCCCTGAGCTCTCCTGTGTTCTCTCCCCCTGAACCCTGAGCTCTCCTGTGTCCTCTCCCCCTGAACCCTGAGCTCTCCTGTGTTCTCTGAACCCTGAGCTCTCCTGTGTCCTCTCCCCCTGAGCTCTCCTGTGTCCTCTCCCCCTGAGCTCTCCTGTGTCCTCTCCCCTAAACCCTGATCTCTCCTGTGTCCTCTCCCCCTGAGCTCTCCTGTGTCCTCTCCCCCCGAGCTCTCCTGTGTCCTCTCCCCCCTGAACCCCTGAGCTCTCCTGTGTCCTCTCCCCCTGGGCTCTCCTGTGTCCTCTCCCCCTGAACCCTGAGCTCTCCCGTGACCTTTCCCCCTGATCTCTCCTGTGTCTTCTCCCCCTGAGTTCTCCTGTGTCCTCTCCCCCTGAGCTCTCCTGTGTCCTCTCCCCCTGAACCCCTGAGCTCTCCTGTGTCCTCTCCCCCTGAACCCCTGAGCTCTCCTGTGTCCTCTGAACCCTGAGCTCTCCTGTGTCCTCTGAACCCTGAGCTTTCCTGTGTTCTCACCCTGAAACCGGAGCTCTCCTGTGTCCTCTCCCCCTGAACCCCAAGCTCTCCCGTGTCCTCTCCCCCTGAACCCTGAGCTGTCCCATGTTCTCTCCCCCTGAACCCCAAGCTGCCCGTGTCCTCTCCCCCTGAATATTGAGGTTTCCCGTGTCCTCTCCTCCTGAACCCTGAGCTCTCCTCTGTCCTAACCCCTGAACCCTGAGCTCTCCCGTGTCCTCTCCCCCCTGAACCCTGAGGTGTCCCGTTTCCTCTCTCCCCTGCCCCCCGAGCTGTCCCGTGTCCTCTCCTCCTGAACCCTGAGCTTTCCTGTGTCCTCTCCCCCTGCAACCTGAGCTGTCCCATGTCCTCTCCCCCTGAACCCTGAGCTCTCCTGTGTCCTCTCCCCCTGAACCCTGAGCTCTCCTGTGTCTTCTAACCCTGAACCCCGAGCTCTCCTGTGTCCTCTCCCCCTGAACCCCGAGCCCTCCTGTGTCCTCTCCCCCTGAACCCTGAGCTCTCCTGTGTCCTCTACCCCTGAACCCTGAGCTGTCCTGTGTCCTCTCCCCCTGAACCCCGAGCTGTCCTGTGTCCTCTCCCCCTGAACCCCGATCTGTCCCGTGTCCTCTCCTCCTGAACCCTGAGCTGTCCCATGTCCTCTCCCCCTGAACCCCGAGCTGTCCCTTGTCCTCTTCTCTTGAACCCTGAGCTGTTCCGTGTCCTCTCCCCCTAAACCCCGAGCTGTCCCGTGTCCTCTTTTCTTGATCCTCGCTTGAGCACCCACAGTCATCACACGACTAAGACTGAGAACCGAGCGCTAAAACCCTGCTGAACGCTTGGTTCTCAGGGCTCCCTGAGCAGAGAGCTGGCGACTGTCAGTCACTGCTGTCTGCGCACTGGGCTGTGGAGGGGGCGGGAGTGGCAGGCTCAGGCTCTTAGTAGCTTGCTGTGAGGCTGAGCTAGTTGTGGGTCCAGGCATGTGGGCAGATCCCGACTTCATTGTTGCGATCTTGCCCCAGCCTGGACTGGCTCTGTGACATCAGCTGACAGCAGGCTTCAGCCCACTCTGTGCTGAAAACGGGTCACAGGAGTGCAGAACGCACTGCACTCCTGTGATCCACAGGAGAAGTACAGCCAAATGAGCTTTGGCTGTACTTCTGCTTTACGCCAACTGATCAACACTGCAAGCATGTTCCAAAATGTCAGTGTTTCCTCCAAGTGAGTCACCAAGCCCTTCAGGGAGACCCGCCTTCTTTCTGGCTCTTTCCAGCAAAGGCCCCCCTTGGGTCTCCTCCTTGGCACAGCTTCCTACAAACCAGACAGGACAGCTTTAGGACCACTTCAGCATATGATATGCTCCAAAACAGGCTATTGGGCCTAACAGCAGAGCTTCATCCAGCAGCACCTCCCTAGACCTCAGCCCAGGTGAAGAGAGAGAGCACGTGGCCTGTTCCAAATATTTATATCCTCCCACAGCATGCACCAGTGGCATAAACCTACTGGAATGGCTAAAGAAAATATAAATATTTATAACTTTGTTTTGTTGGTGAAATTTCATACTATGACCAGTGGTACCAGTGATATTGGCTGACAACAGTGAGAAATCACAAGACAGCTTAAGTTTTGGGAGAAACCAGGTGAAAACTATGCAATCAGTCTGAACTAATTAGGCCCCTTTCACACATACGTTCTGTTCAGTTCATCAGTCCAGTCACGTCAAAATGTATCAGTTTTCCATCTGTTTTTTGTCAGTTGTCATACGTTTTTCGTCAGTTGTTATCCGTTTTTCATCAGTTGTTATCTGTTTTCATCCGTTGCCATCCGTTTTTCATCCGTTGTCCTCCGCTTTTCGTCCGATCCGTTTTTTTGACGGATGAAAAATAGGGCATTCATCCGTTCAAAAAAACGGATATTGACGTAAGCGGATGAAAACGGATGTTAACTGATGATCATCCGTTGTCATCCGTTTTTACATAGAGATACATTGATGTCCGTTTTTCATCCGTCAACGGATGGATGAAAAACGGACAGCATATGTGAAAGGGGCCTTACAGTCTGGCCAAAAACAAAATTGACATAGTAGTCCCTGTTTGGGACAAGGAGGCTATACTGGCATTTAATGCACCCAGGAGGAACAGGTGCCGCTGCCTGCAGCCTGTCAAAGTGCATGGCTGGTTAAAATACACTGCAGCTGGATGGGACTGAATGCATACTGAGTGGTATTTGTGATTTGGGCCCTATGCGCTCAGGGACATATGTCTCAAATAAAGATCATCTGTAATTCAGGTATACGTCGCTGAGCGCATACAGTACTAAAGATGGGTACTACTCAGTACAGCGTTTAGCCTATCATAGACTTTGAAAGGCTGCAGGCAGCTGAACTAGATGCTAGACCTGTCCTATTTGGGCACATGGAAACTCTGAAACTGAATGCACAGGCTTAATGCCGAGTGCGCAAGTGGCCTAACACATGTTACATGTGTTTGTACATTGCTGTCTATTCATATTAAATGCCCCCCTGACACACTATGGGTTTGGTCACACAATAATAGAAATAATAATTCAGGAAAAAAAACACATTGATATGCGTATACATATGCGTATTTTTGTGTGACATACTGAGCCTTCCAAAAATTAAAGTTTGAAGCAACAAAAACTGTAGCTGCTGCCTTTTAATAATCTGTCTAGGGATCCAGTGCCGTCCTTACCCGGACCAGTTCTTCACCAGTTTTCAGGTTCCTAATGCTGGAATTTTAACTGTGGGAAGCTGGCTGTAACTCCTTGCAGCTTCACAGCCGGCTTCCCACTGCACATGTGCGAGCTGCACTCTGTGAATGGTCAAGCATCCTCCCGGGACGTCTCCAAGAAGGTTGTGAGCAGGGAGAGAGTGGGGCCAAACTTCTGCTCAAATCGTCTAGGACAGGCATCACTAAATGGCAGACCGGGATCCAGATCCGGACCCAGTTAATGTCTCATCCGGACCCCTGCGGTCCCACCCTATAGAGTCGTTCTGCCCACAGCCATCACCACTGCCAGTCTCACAGAGCCAACAGCTGGAGGCAGGAAAGTTACAGACAGAGAGCGGGGGCTATCCAAGTTAACAAGGAACTAGGAAGTCATCAGACCGACGGACGAGCGGCGGGGATCTCGGCTGGCGGTCACAGCAATGAGAGATCATCGCTGGATCGCCAGGAGAAGGTAAGAGACACCGCTGCGCGCTCTGCACATCTACCCCGAGCGTGACTCGGGGATACCGATCCTAGTCTAAAAAATCCACCCCGAGTCACGCTCGGGGATACCGCCAGGGAGGTTAATGGCTATCAGTCACCTCTGAAAAGCACCCCATTATGCATCTCTCTTCAGAGGGAGAAGCTCATGTAAACAAGCCCTGATAAAATGTCTCAAATTTCCTGTTAATGACCAGGCCATTTTTTGCGATTCGGCACTGCGTTACTTTAACTGACAATTGCACCCTAATAAAATTTTAATTCCTTTTTTTCCCACAAATAGAGATTTCTTTTGGTGGTATTCGATCACCTCTGCGTTCTTTTAATTTTTTTTGCGCTATAAACACAAAAAGAGCGACAATTCCAAAAAAAAACTATATTTTTCACTTTCTGCTATATAACATTTCCAATAAAAAAAAAAAACTTAAAAATCTCATTTTTTTACATCATTTTAGGCCAATTTGTATTCTGCTACATATTTTTGGTAAAAAAATCCCAATAAGATTGATTGGTTTGCGCAAAAGTTATCGCGTCTACAAACTAGGGGAAAGATCTATGTCATTTTTATTTATTTATTTTTTTACTAGTAATGGCGGCGATCAGCGATTTTTAACGGGACTGCGACATTGCGGTGGACAGATCGGACACCTAACTGACATTTTTTTACACTTTTGGGGGGGTCCAGTGACATTACTACGGTAATCAGTGCTAAAAATATGCACTGTTAATGTACTAATGACGCTGGCAGGGAAGGGGCTAACACCAGGGGAGATCAAAGGGTTAAATGTGTCCCTAGGGGGTACTTTCTAACTGTGTGGAGGATGGACTTATGGAATGAACACAGTATTCCAAAATAGGAGGAACACAGGATCCCTGTGTTCATTGCTGACAGAACAGCGGTCTGCCGTGTTTACAACGACACACTGCCATTCTGTCTCCACGGGGAGCGATCGCGGGTGGCCACCGGACCCGCAGCTCAGCTTCCCTCGTGGCGAATGGGCGCGGGTGTGCTCCCCCACTCGCGGTCCTGCGAAGCGATGTACAGTTACGTCTTTTCACGGGACAGAGCTGACCTGCCACAGTAAATGTACTGCTGGCGGTAGGCAAGTGGTTAGCTTGTTTACCTGTCACTTGAGGTTTATCTAAGGTGGGTTTTGCATTACCATACATGTCATTAGGAATGTAAACCCTGCTGAAAAAGGTCAGACTGATGTCAACTGCAGATCAGATGCACCTGTCAATAAATTGAGAATGATTTTCAAAGCATTTCAAACTTGCCCATGTAAGACTAGGCTGTCCACAGAGCGACAGCACTGCTGGTAAAGGAAATAGGAAAATAACAGATTAACTGGTAAGTAATAAAACTATGTTACATGGGGACTCAGGAAAGCAGAAACTGCCAAGTTACTACTCAGGACTTTTTTCTCAGAAAATAGGTACAGGAACTCAATCACGAACCCCCGAAACCCCCTTTCCCATCAAATAGTGGGTGTGGTCAAATTTAACTATCAGTGGGAGGGTCTTAAAGGGGCATTGCATACAAGGAGTGTATTACATACAGAGTGCAGAGTTTGGGGGGGTTGCACACAGAGTGCAGAGTTTGAGAGTGCGCTACACACAGAATACAGAGATTAGCCTTCTTCTACAGCTGCTTACCTCTGCATTTCCATCCACATCTCATTTTTACCCCTCTTAAGCTCTGACCTCTACATGCTACCCCTCTCCACTGCCCCATCTTCTCCCCACCTCTTTAAAAGCTCCACTATCTTCCACATGTCTTACTTTTGTTACTGTATTAAGCTGAAGCACCCAGTCGGCTCTAGTAGTAGTACCTCCCCGCACATTGTATTTGTATCCGCTTCTCTCACACTCTAAGACATCATCCAGCGAGGGTGTCGGCATCTACACTGCACCCCGGGCACCTGCATCTCCCCTGTCCCCATCCTGTACTCAGTGGGAGCCACTCAGGAGATCAGATCTGGGGGAGCTGTTGGGAGACAAGCTGTCACTTGTAAACACTGAAGTTGGACTTCTGTGTTTACAAGTGATAGTGATGAGCAGGGAGCAGAGGACTTGAGCCAGAAATGGTGGAACTCAGTTCCACCAAGTTCCAGTTGAAAAAAAGCCCTGTTTATACTACTGGAGCTTCTTGAGAACGCCCAGGCTATTGGGAAAAACACGTTATGGTGGGGATTGGGACCTGTGCTGCCATAAGTCACCTCCAGTTTTGGGCTTTCCTCCCGTGGAATGAACACAGCCTTTCCGAAAGGTTGGAGCAGTGGCAGCAGGTTACTTATTACACGCTGAACATACTGGGTGCTGGAACAGGGACAGTCCCATAAGAGTTTTATTTACCACTGTGTATTCTATGTGATCTTACTGGTGTTGCACCCTACAGGTAGGTGCTAGGTAAATGTATAGTGGGCCTTGTCTGCCTAACAGCAGGGCTATGATTTCTGTTAGTTAGGGTGTCATGGGTTCCAGATGTGTTTGCTGAAGGGGAAGTCTCCCCACTGACTCCTGTGAGAGGCTTCTCATAGGGTAGTGGAGGAAGCCCAATCAGGGGACACATTCAAGCTTGTAACTACCCCAGGAGGCAGAATTTGCTGCAAAGGATTCTGGGAGTGGATATAAATTTGGGGGAAGTGCGTGACACAGTGTCTTTGGCGGGAGCAAAGTCCCAGGAGGGAGAGAACGGCTGTCTCTCCTCCT
This sequence comes from Pelophylax lessonae, assembly GCF_965119305.1. Classification (NCBI taxonomy): domain Eukaryota; kingdom Metazoa; phylum Chordata; class Amphibia; order Anura; family Ranidae; genus Pelophylax; species Pelophylax lessonae. The sequence goes on along the minus strand of NC_138777.1, from coordinate 79,178,046 downwards.
GTCTGAGGAAGTGGATGTCTCGGGGTGTCGCCAGAGAGTGCTGAGTTGAGCTGAGGGGATCCGGTGTGCCGAGAGCCTGCGGAGAGCGAGAGGGGTCCAGTCCCAGGAAAGCCTACACAGGTCGTGAGTACTGAGGATTGCCCCTGGGGGTCTGCCTAGAGTCAGAGGGGACCAATCCCGAAGAGGTTCTAGGATCCAGTGCCAGCTGGCTGAAGAAAGGGGGTACCTAGGTTGAGGACCCTGAAGTTACTGAGGGGGTACAGAATCAGTGAACCCCGAAGAGTTCAAGGTTAAAGGGGGCACCTGCAGTTTGGGCCCTGAATTGTACAGAGTGTCAGTTGAGAGTTGCAGCCATACAGGAACTTACAGTAAACTACCTCAAGCCAGTGCAAGGCTGGAGGGGAAGTAGTCAGTGATTCTGCAGTGCCGCAGTGTCAGTAGTTCCATAATCCACAGTCCTGGATCTTCTCTCAGTTCTCACACCCAGGGTCGCAGCTCACATGGGCTGGAGAGGTAACTGGTAACAATGGCAGACCCACCTCAGGCCACAGGCCTGGAAACCTTGCTACACTAGTAATAAATGTGTTGTGCAATGATGATCGTTTCTTTTATTGTCTTTATGGCCTTGATCTACACCTGGTGAGATTACCGGCTAGAGGGGATTTAAAGGCAAGGACACACCCTCATGTAACCGATTTATGACCCTAATCTGCAGGCGGTACTAAAACGCTGGTGTTTTTTTTTATCTGTGTGGAGCACGGGTGGCTTTCTATAGGCTGAATAGGAAGAGCACTTCTTTTTGGAAGATGGAAGGCACTGTGTATTAACACTGAAGAGTGAAGAAAGCATGGACACTTAATACTGTGGCACAGAATGTTTATATGAGAATGATCACCAAGTGTTTTTAAGTTCACACTGTTGTTGTGGAACTTTTCTCTTTTTTTGTTGGATTTACCTTACACAGGAATATGATGTACACTGTGTTTGAGTGTTAATTTATGACATTAGATTGGAGGAAATAGCGCAGTATACAGTATATCTATATACATTTTGTCTGGAGTTCCTCCTGTTCAATTGCAATGTGTCTGGTATGTGAATGTGCCTAGACTCTCCTGTGCTTTTAGTGCAATAGCTGTATATCTGCAGCGTGGGTTCTAAGGCGCTGTTGCCTCTGACTTCTGGTCTAAGGAGTAAGATTTAGTAATGTTCTACAGAAAAGGTCTCCAAGCTGTGGCCCAGGTGCTGGATGAGACCCTTTGCTTGCCTTTATCTGGTCAACAATGGGGCAATATTCCTGCTACTTACATCAACAATGGGGCACTATTTTTCCCATTGATGCCAACAGTGGGTCAATATCCTCAAACTGACACCAATGATTGGGAACTCTTCCTCCCACTGACACTAGCACTGATCCTGCCCCTAATACCAACGTTGCATTTTTCTTTTTTAACGTTGCATTTTTTTACTCCAACTAACTCCAGGACAATTTCTACTCCCAAAGGGCACAGTCCGGCCCCCCTAAAGTCTGTAGAACAGTAAACTGGCCCTTTGTTTAGAAAGTTTGGTGGAGTCCCCTGTTCTACGGTGTTGCTGTTCTCCTTGCTGGAGGTTCTGACATAAGGAAGTAAAGCCCTGCCTCTACCAAGATGGCTACTTCCATACAGAGATACCCCGCAGAACAAGACAGTGTCAGCAATGAGGGGAAATTAGCAGATCCAACAGGCAATACTGGTGACTAATTTGCCCTCTACTTGATTTTTTCCAGGGTTCGTATTTAACCTGCATCCACACTAGTAAATCAGACTTGGATTCCCATCATCTTTTTTATGCCTTGTAAAGCCCTTTATATCAAGCTCTTCGGTATTTGAGCTATAAAAAAACCTCTGAGTAATACTTCCAGTTTGGTTTGTGTCTTTTCCTGTATATTTTCTTTGCATTACATCCGCAGGCCTCTCAACATGTAGAAAACTGAACATGTAATTACCTTGGCAATTTCCATTACCGCCATTCACAATATAATGAGCAGTGTCATTCCAAATGTTTTCTGCAATGTTATGAGCAATGGAAATTCACAGCACTTGTTTGTTGATATGCTTTGCATTGTATTACAATATAATTTGTCGATTTAAAAAAACTTGCATCAGTGTATTTAAAGTGAGCCTAGCGTTAAAAACTGATGGTGGATCTGCCTGCCATGCTACCTATTTCTTGAGAATGATAATAAGAGCAATTAAATATATCCACTGTACGTTGTGCAGCAGTCTGCGTCCGGGATCTGGTCAAACTATTTAAACTGATAATGGGGATTATTTGTGGCTGTCGTGGGACAGGATTATTGAGAATCTGAGGCATTGACTGGCATCAAAGTGAGCCTGTGCTTTGCTTATGCAGTACATATACTGCGGCAGGTCAGCTCTGTCCTGCAAAATGACGTACCATTTGCCACAGGGGAAGCCAATTCGTGGGTCCGGTGGCCGCGATTGCCGCCAGGCACCCGCGATTGCTCCCCATGGAGACAGAACGGCTGTCTGCTGTTGTAAACATGGCAGACCGCTGTTCTGGCAGTTATGAACACAGGAACCCTGTGTTCCTCTTATTTAAGAACACAGGTGTTCATGCAGCAAGCCCATCCTCCACACAGTTAGAAAGCACCCCCTAAGGACACATTTAACCCTTTGAGCGCTCCTGGTGTTAACCCCTTCCCTGCCAGTGTCATTAGTACAGTAACAGTGCATATTTTTAGCACTGATTACTGTAGTAATGTCACTGGTCCCCCCTAAATGTGTAAAAAATGTCAGTTAGGTGTCCGATCTGTCCGCCGCAAAGTCGCAGTCCCGCTAAAAAACGCTGATTGCTGCCCTTACAAGTAAAAAATAAAAATGACATAAATCTTTCTCCTAGTTTGTAGATGCGATAACTTTTGCGCAAACCAATCAATATACACTTATCTGGATTTTTTTTTTTACCAAAAATATGTAGCAGAATACAAATTGGCCTAAAATGATGAAAAAAAATACATTTTTACATTTTTTTATTGGGAATGTTATATAGCAGAAAGTAAAAAAAATTGCTTTTTTTTCAGAATTGTCGCTCTTTTATTTGTTTATAGCACAAAAAATATAAATTGCAGAGGTGATTAAATGCCACCAAAAGAAAACTCTATTTGTGGGGAAAAAGGACATTACATTTATTGGTATAAAGCTTGGGATGAGATTTTACCCCCTTCCTGACCAGGCCTTATTTTGCGATTCGGCACTGCGTTATTTTAACCGACAATTGCGCGGTCGTGCAATGCTGTACCCAAACGAAATTTACGTCCTTCGCAATCGCAATAAGTGTATTTTGACTGGTTTGCGTAAAAGTTATCGCGTCTACTAACTACCGGGAAAGATTTATGTAATTTTTACTAGTAATGGCGGTGATCTATGATTTTTTGCGGGACTGCGACATTGTGGCGGACAGATCGGACCCCTAACTGACATTTTTTACGCTTTTGGGGGTACCAGTGACATTACTACAGTAATCAGTGCTAACAATATCCACTGTTACTGTAATAATGCCATTGGCAGGGAAGGGGTTAACCCTGTGGGTGATCAAGGGGTTAAATGTAAGCCTAGGGGAGTGATTCTAACTGTATGGGGGAGGGGCTTCTAAAATGATCACAGAGACATGTGATCCATTATAGCAGGATCACATGAGCTCTGTGATCATCCCAGGGAGAAGGACGGTCGGCTGTGTTTACAACAACTAACCGTCCTCTCTCAGTGGGGAACGATCGCGGGTGTCAGGCGGTGAGTGCCGTACATGTACAGCGATTTGCCTGGGAGCGGTTGCCTGCCGCAGTACATCTGCGGCGGGCAGTCGTAAACAGGTTAAACACATGCAAAACCACAGAAAAATGTTTTTAAAAAGCTGAAAAATGTAATTTTGTTTGTTTTTTTAAACATAGACGTTTGACTGTAGGCCCTATTGAATTGTTTTCTGGCATAATGCCATAATGAAGAGAATCTACCTCTGTGTTGGGTAAATGGGACTGTTGAATAATTGATGGAGTCATAAAGATGATACTAAAATCTGCCTTTCCAATCTACCTTAGAAAGCCCAGAAGCACGCCATGCACAGCATTAACATTGGACCTGAAATAAAACATACATTTGCTTTTTATTGTCCAAGCATAAGTAACTTCCTTTAAAATACAGGTCCACTCACTTATAAAACAAAATGTTCCCACAAACATATTCAAGCTTACCTATTGTTCAATTTCCTGTTTATGTCCCCTGGGAATAGTCCAATATATTGTTTTATTGAATGAAAACGTAACTACTTGTTTGACTTTCATAATTTTACAGCAAGTGAATTATTGCTCCATCTACAAAACGTAAAGTGATTGTAAGCTCTTCTGAGCAGAGCCCTCTAAATCCTCTTGTATTTTATTGTATTGTATATGTACTGTCTCAATCTAATATTGTAAAGCGCTGAGTAAATTGCTGGCGCTATAGAAATCCTTATTAATAATAATAATAAAGTCTTATTTTTTTTTCTATAAAAATTACAAACATGTTACAGTTGGTTTTGCACAGAGCAGCCCAGATGCTCCTCTTCTTTTCGGGTCCCTCTTTGGCTCTCCTGGCCCCTCCCTCCTGTTGAGTGCCCCCCCAGCAAGCAGCTTCATATGGGGGCACCCAAACTGAGCCGCAGCTCAGTGTGTCCATTCAGACATGGAGCCGGGGTTCGGCCCTTCAACCTCTCTCTCCTGATTGGCTAAATTACTTTGACTGACAACAGCGGGAGCCTATGGCGCTGCTGCTGTGTCTCAGTCAATCAGGAGGGATAGTCCGGGATGGCCGAGGCACTCGTGGACATTGCTGGATAGAGATGGGGCTCAGGTAAGTATTAGGGGGGCTGAAAGGGGCTGCTGCACACAGAAGACTTTTTATCATAATGCTCAAAATGCATTAAGATAAAAAAAAACCTTCTGCCTTTACCGCCACTTTATGTGTACGGAAGAGTGGTATTAACCCTTTCACTTTTGTGTTTTTTTGCACAAATGTTTAAAAATGATTTCAGGTAAACCTGCCCCAAGGTAAAAGTCCTGGCCCGGATGGCTTCACAAACCAGTATTATAAAAAGTTATTTTCCGCCCTTGCAGATCCTATGTGCACCTATTTTAAGAAATGTCTCCTTACTTTGGATAACCCCTTGCCGCAAGAGGCCCTTACGGCCCATATCACAGTTTTACCTAAACCAGGGAGAGACCCCCAAATACTGTTTAAATTACCAGCCTATATCTGTCTTAAATTCGGATACCAAGATCCTAGCCAAGCTCCTTGGGGTTTGCCTTCAGGACCATATCACAGCCTTAGCTCATCCCACTAATAAAAACAACAAAAAAAATAAAAAGTCCAAGAATCTATCCCATAGTTTGTAAACGCTATAACTTTTGCGCAAACCAATTAATATACGCTTTTTGGGATTTTTTTTACCAAAAATATGTAGCAGAATACAAATTGGCCTAAACTGATAAAAAAATGGGATTTTTAAAAATTTTTATTGGGAATGTTTTATAGCAGAAAGTAGAAAACATTGTTTTTTTTTTCAAAATTGTCGGCCTTTTTTTGTTTATTTATTTGTTTTGTTTAGCGCAAAATCTTAGGCTCCATGCACACAGGGCGTCATAAAAACGTGCTCCAAAGCAGTTTACATAACGCCGGGAAACAGCAGCTGTAAAAACGTGCTTTCAGTAGCTTTTCCTACTAGCGTTATTGCACGTTTGGCCACAGTAGCTGTTAGCAGCGTTTTTTTCTGCCTCCATTCAAAATCAATGGTTCCCTATGGGAGCCTATTGATTTGAATGGAAGTCACACCGCAGGTCGGATCAGGGTGATCCGACTTGCGGTGCGACCTGCACTGTGAGAATCTTGAGGGGGAACTCCACGCCAAAATGGGGAAAAAAACGGCGTGGGGTTCCCCCCCAGGTTCCAAACCAGGCCCTTCGGATCTGGTATGGAATTTGAGGGTAGCCCCGCGCCGAAAAAACGGCGTGGGGTCCCCCCCAAAATCCATACCAGATCCTTATCCGAGCATGCAGTCCGGCATGCCAGGAAAGGGGAGGGGACGAGCGAGCGGCCCCACCCCCCCTGGATCATACCAGGCCACACGCCCTCAACATGGGGGGGGTGTGGGTGCTTTGGGGCAGGGGGGGCTCTGCACCCCGCACCTCAAAGCACCTTGCCCCCATGTTGATGAGGACAAGGGCCTCATCCCCACAACCCTGGCCGGTGGTTGTGGGGGTCTGCGGGCAGGGGGCTCATCGGAATCTGGAGGCCCCCTTTAACAAGGGGGCCCCCGATCCCGGACCCCCTCCCTATGTGAATGGGTATGGGGTACACTGTACCCCTACTCATTCACCCCATAAAATGCAGTGTATGGAAATGACGACAGGAGACGTTTTGGAAAATTTATTAAAAATCTTCATCCGGCTCTTGTCCTCTCCGGGGGTCTTCTCCTCTCCGAGGGTCTTCTGCTCTTTTGCTGTCCGCCCTTCTTGTCTTCTCCTCTCCGGGGTCTTCTGCTGTCTTCTCCTCTCCGGGGGTCTTCTGCTGTCTTCTCTCCGAGGGTCTTCTGCTCTTTTGCTGTCCGCCCTTCTTGTCTTCTCCTCCCCGGGGGTCTTCTGCTGTCCGCCCTTCTGCTGTCCAATCTTCTTGTCTTCTCCGCTCCGGTCTTCTGCTCTTTTGCTGTCGGCTGTCGGCTGTCGGCTGTCCTTCTTCCTCCGGTCCTCCTCCGACGACGTCTTCAGCGATTATGCCGGCCTCTGGTCTCCGCAGCTTATTATATAGCCATTAGGGGCGTGGCCGCCAGATGACGTCATCGGGAGACCACGCCCCTTTGTGTCACAGGTGACGTCACCTGTGACACAAAGGGGCGTGGTCTCCCGATGACGTCATCTGGCGGCCACGCCCCTAATGGCTATATAATAAGCTGCGGAGACCAGAGGCCGGCATAATCGCTGAAGACGTCGTCGGAGGAGGACCGGAGGAAGAAGGACAGCCGACAGCCGACAGCAAAAGAGCAGAAGACCGGAGCGGAGAAGACAAGAAGATTGGACAGCAGAAGGGCGGACAGCAGAAGACCCCCGGGGAGGAGAAGACAAGAAGGGCGGACAGCAAAAGAGCAGAAGACCCTCGGAGAGAAGACAGCAGAAGACCCCCGGAGAGGAGAAGACAGCAGAAGACCCCGGAGAGGAGAAGACAAGAAGGGCGGACAGCAAAAGAGCAGAAGACCCTCGGAGAGGAGAAGACCCCCGGAGAGGACAAGAGCCGGATGAAGATTTTTAATAAATTTTCCAAAACGTCTCCTGTCGTCATTTCCATACACTGCATTTTATGGGGTGAATGAGTAGGGGTACAGTGTACCCCATACCCATTCACATAGGGAGGGGGTCCGGGATCGGGGGCCCCCTTGTTAAAGGGGGCCTCCAGATTCCGATGAGCCCCCTACCCGCAGACCCCCACAACCACCGGCCAGGGTTGTGGGGATGAGGCCCTTGTCCTCATCAACATGGGGGCAAGGTGCTTTGAGGTGCGGGGTGCAGAGCCCCCCCTGCCCCAAAGCACCCACACCCCCCCCATGTTGAGGGCGTGTGGCCTGGTATGATCCAGGGGGGGTGGGGCCGCTCGCTCGTCCCCTCCCCTTTCCTGGCATGCCGGACTGCATGCTCGGATAAGGATCTGGTATGGATTTTGGGGGGGACCCCACGCCGTTTTTTCGGCGCGGGGCTACCCTCAAATTCCATACCAGATCCGAAGGGCCTGGTTTGGAACCTGGGGGGGAACCCCACGCCGTTTTTTTCCCCATTTTGGCGTGGAGTTCCCCCTCAAGATTCTCACAGTGCAGGTCGCACCGCAAGTCGGATCACCCTGATCCGACCTGCGGTGTGACTTCCATTCAAATCAATAGGGAACCATTGATTTTGAATGGAAGAAAAAAAACGTATAACGTGGCTTAACGCACGTTAAGCAACGTTATGGAGCCTTATGGAGCCTTTAGCAGCGTCAGACGTTTTTTGCAGCTTGACGCTGGAGCTCCTGAACCCACAGTTTCTGGGTTTTTTTTGGAGCTGTAAAACGCCTATGCCACTTGGAGCTCCTAAAAGCTCTATGTGTGCATGAGGCCATAGAATAACATGGATGGGCGTTCTGCAGCTGCAAAAAAAAACGTCTGACGCTGCTAACAGCAGCTGTAAAAACGTCCAGTGTGCATGAGGCCTAAGGCTCCGTTCACATGTAGGCGTTTTGGGGCGTTTTTGGGGAGTTTTTCTGCTCTAGGATCAGCTCTCAAAATGCCCAACAAGACAAATCCTATTCATTTCAATGGCCCCTGTTCACATCTGAGCGTTTTGACGCTGTAAGCAAAACGCCCAACGCTCAAAAAAGTACATGAGCTTCTTTTTGGGCAGATTACAGGCGTTTTCCATTGGTCTCTATTCAATCTAAAAACGGCTGCACAAAAATCGCGGTAAAAATCGCGGTAAAATCACGGTAAGAATTGCGGTAAAATCGCAGTAAAAAACGCGCGAAAACGCTATGCTCAGGTGTGAATGGAGCCTAAAAACGCCTGCACAAAAATCACGGTAAAAATCGCGGTAAAATTGCGGTAAAAAATTGCGGTAAAAACCACGCGAAAACGCTACGCTCAGGTGTGAATGTAGCCTAAAAACCGCAGAGGTGATCAAATACCACCAAAAGAAAGCTCTATTTGTGGGGAAAAAAGGACATTAATTGTATTTGAGTACAGCATTGCACGACTGCGCAATTGTTAGTTAAAGCAATGCAGTGCCAAATCGCTAAAAATGGCCTGGTCATTAAGGGGGTAAAACCTTCCGAGGCTGAAGTGGTTAACTATTGTCGACCCCACTATAGCAAAATGACAGCTACAGTGCAGCCAGCCAGTTCTGGGAGGCCATCACATGACGTCCTCCTGTAATCGCGCCTGCCGCGCGCCCACTGCAGCTCACGGGTGGCACGCTCAGTGAGTGCAGTGTCCTCTGGACACTGTTCATCAAAGATTGAGGTAAAGGGCCCCTGGGCGGCTCTTTACCATGTGATTTGTTCAATCGCAGCTGATCACAATGTAAACAGAAGCCAGTTATCGGCACTCCTGAGATGACAACTGGCTTGTGTTAGAGGGACATGTAATAGTACCCTGATTATAAGTGCAGCCCCAACAGTGCCCACCAGAGCTGCCAATCAGGGCCCAGCAGTACTGCCAATCAGGGCCCATCAGTGCTTCCTCATCAGTGTCACCTGTCAGTGTCAGCTACCAGTGCCCACCAGTGCCGCCTACCAGTTCCCATCAGTGCCATCTGTCAGTGCCCATTAGTGCCACCTATCAGTGCCCATCAGTGCTGCCTATAAGTGCAGCCTATGAGTGCCCATCAGTGCCACCTATCAGTGCCTCCTCATCAGTTCCCACCAACGCCACCTCATCAGCACCCATCAGTGCAGTCTATCAGTGCCCATCCATGCCCATCAGTGTCGCCTCATCAGTGTCCATCATTGCAGCCTACCAGTACCCATCAGTGCGGCCAGATCAGCACACATCAGTGAAGGAGAAAAATGACCTGTTTGCAAAATTTTATAACAAACAATGAAAACGTTTTTTTTTTTTTTTTTTTTTCAAAATTTTCAGTCTTTTATTTATTTAGCAAAAAAAAAAAAAGGTCCAGTGGCGAATAAATACCACCAAAAGGAAGATCTCTTTGTGTGTGAAAAAAAAAATGATAAAAATTTTGTTTTTTTGCACAGTGTAGCATGACCACGCAATTGTCACTAAAGTAGGACAACGCTGGAAGCTGAAAATTGGACTGTGCAGAAAGGAGGTAAAGGTAAGGCAAGTGATTAATACAGTGACAGTGCATTTTTTTAGCACTGATCACTGAATTGCTGTCACTGGTCCCCAAAAAGTGTCACTTATGCCCCATACACACGTGCAGATTATCTGCAGACTTTTGTCTGCAGACTTACCTTTTCTATGTAGTGCAAGGGCCTGCCGGATTGCATACAAATTGAAAGTGTTTAGGTTTGACCTCATATTATATGGTTTTGGTAAGTCTGCAGACAAAAGTCTGCAGATAATCTGCACGTGTGTATGGGGCATTAATGTCAGATTTGTCCACCGCAATGTCGCATCCCCGCTAAAAACCGCTGATCGTCGCCATTACTAGTAAAAAAATAAAAAGTCCATAAATCTATCCCATAGGTTGTAGACGCTATAACTTTTGTGCAAACTAATCAATATATTGGCCTAAATTGATGAAGAAATTCAATTTTTTACTGGATATCTTTTGTAGCACAAAGTAAAAAATATTGTTTTGTTTTTCTTTCAACATTTTCAGTATTTTTTTGTTTATAGCACAACAAATGATCAGATACCACCAAAAGAAAGCTTTATTTGTGGGAAAAATGGACATCAATTTTATTTGGGTACAGCGTCGCACAACTGCGCAATTGCCAGTTAAAGTAACGCAGTGACGCATCGCAAAAAATGGCCTGGTCAGGAAGGGGCCATTGCGCAAATGGTAACAGACTTTGGTACCCTATATTTCTATAGGAAACACTTTTTAAAGACCCTACAGGTCATTTGTTTAGAGCTAACCATGAATAATGGGCCTAGAATTATTGCTCTCATTCCTGCTTGCGCAGCTATATGTAACGTGTATTGAAATCAAAGTTTTCATGTCTACTGATGCATTTATTTACATCTATACATGTGGGAGTGGGATGGGCTCAAAACATTTTGGGAGGGTTTTAGTGCTTGGTTGTAGCAATCATTTTTGTTACACCAGGACATGAAAGTAATGTTTTACGTGTCACTTCCAGGTCATTAGCAGCGAAGATCCAGCCACGGATCTCCCTCTATCCTATCCGGTGGCACCTGCCATGGTAGTCCCAGGTTTGCTGATGGAAACATGTTTGGAAGGTGTGGAGACATGGCACTTAGGGCGTTGTGTGAAAGCGATTGGATGGCTTACCAGATTTACACACACAGCAGCCGCTGAGAGTGTGTATAGCCCCCCCTCCATCGCCAACTACGTATGGCATACAGCGGTGGCGGTAAAAAGGTTAAAGTGTATGTAAACCCAATTTTTTTTCAGTATCTTTGGCATCATGCCTCACCATCCAGTTTTTAAAAGCAAATAATTTTTTGTGAATCTGTTGCCAGTACCAGCACTTCCTGTTTCAGGATGACAATGCTAAGTCACTGCCTCACAATTGGCAGCAGCGTTGTCAGCCTTCGGTATGCTCACTCTCCCTTAGTTGGCCATTGGGCAGGCCATCAGGTCTGTGCATGCCTTCTGCAGTTTGCACATACACCAGAAAGTGTTAAATAAACCTTCCCTGAGGGATGGTTCCCACCAGATACAGTCCAGTGCCTTTTAACCTGCATCAAAAATGCATGCACAGTGTTTTCCATGTATTCCAATGGCCCTAGTTCACACCAGTGCAATGCATCTATTGCAGTCAACAAAATTAGAGCATGTTGCATTTTGTCTGTTTGAAACGCATCTGGAATTTGGCAAAATGCATCATAAATGCACCGGAATGTTAAAAAACACACTGGAATACATCAAAAACGCATTTGCACAACTCATCTGGAACACAGATATTGTGGTGTGAGTTGGCCTTAAGGCCCCTTTCACACTTGCTCGACCTGAAAGTTGTGTGACTTTGCAGCCACTTTGCAGCGTAACTTTGACACGACTTTGACGCAACTTGAAGCAATGCCTGTGTAATCTTGAGGTCTTTAGACCTCAAGTCGCGTCAAAATCTGACCATAGTAGTGCAGGGACTACTTTAACCACAATACCGGGCAATTTCACCCCTTTCCTGCCCAGGCCAATTTTCAACTTTTAGCGCTGTTGCATTTTGAATGACAATTGCGCAGTCATGCAACACTGTACCTAAACCAAATTTATGTCATTCCCCCCGCACAAATAGAGCTTTCTCTTGGTGGTATTTGATCACCGCAAGGTTTTTTCTTTTTTGCTAAACAGATAAAAAAAATACCGAAAAGTTTGTAAAAAAAGTTTTTTGTTTATGTTATACAATTTTGTAAATAAATACGTTTTTTCCTGAACTGATGAGCACTGATGAGACTGCACTGACAGGCACTGATGGGGTTGCACTGATGGGTGGCACTGATATGCGGCACTGATATGTGGCACTGATAGGTAGCACTGATATGCAGCATTGGTGGGCACTGATAGGCGGCACTGCTGGGCACTGATAGGCGGCACTGATGGGCACTAATGGGCACTGATAGGCGGCACTGGTGGGCACTGATAGGCGGCACTGATCGGCACTGACGGGCAACACTGATGGGTACTAATGGGCACTGATAGGCGGCACTGGTGGGCAATAATGGGCACTGGTTGGCGGCACTGATAGATGGCAATTATGGGCACTGGTGGGCAGCACTGATGGGGAGGGCACTGGCGGGCAGCACTGATGGGGAGGGCAATGGGGGGCTCCCTGAGCCCTAATTGCCATCCCTGGTGGCCATAGTGGGCATCCCTGGGGTCATGGGTGGGCATCCCTGGGATCATGGGTGGGCATCCCTAGTGGTTCTAGGGGCACCCCCCCCCCAAGGGTCTGCACTGGTAATCAATGATCTGATTACCAGTGCCGACCCCCCCCCGTCAGGGGAGCTGCCGATCGGCCCTCCTTTACTCGTGCCTGTCAGGTACGTATTGAGAGAAGCCGACCAATGGCTCTTCCTGTTTACTATGTGACCAGCCGTGATTGGACACGGCTGGTCACATGGTAAAGAGCCTACGTCAGTAGGCTCTTTACCAAGATCGGAGATGCGGGGAGTCAGACTGACCCGCCGCATCACCGATCGCCGCTCTGACGTCATATGACGTCCGGTCAGGATAATGCAACCACATTCCCGCCGTCAATCGCCTATAGGGCGGGCGGGAAGTGGTTAAAGTCACTGCAACTTGAAGTCGCACAGATATGAACAGTACTCATTGGAAATCATGGGGTATGACTTGCCATGCGACTTTGCAGTCCCAATTTGCAGAATAAGTTGCAAAAGTGTGAAAGGGGCCTTAAAGAAATGTGAAGACTTGCAGGAATGATTTCCTGTAGTGTGCGTTCTATCTTTTGGTTTTATTAAGCATATCTAATATAGTGTTTTTTTGGTTGTGGTTGTTTATGGTACTTGGTCTGTTAACCACTAAGGGCTCTTTCACACTAGGAGTCCGTCAAACGGACTCTGTTTATCTCAGCGGGGGATCGATCCGCCGATCCGCCACTGAGCAGGAGGATGACAGCTGTGTCTCCGCGCTGTGTGCAGAGACACAGCTATCAGGTCCCCATACATCTCTATGGGAGAATAGGATGGCAACGGACCGTCGTTCCGTTCTCATCCGATCCAATCCGATCCGCTGGACGGATGGAAAATAGGGTTTCCATCCGTCCAGATTTGACAGATCGGATTGGATGTCAGCGGACATGTCTCCGTTGACATCCGATGTTCCATAGAGATGCATGGGGTTCAGATCCGCCAAAAAAACTGACAGGCGGACCTGAACGGTGTGAAAGGGGCCTTAAGGACCAGGCATAGCTCCACACCTATCATCCAGAAACTTCTCAGTTAAAATCAGTATTTTTTGCTAGGAAATTACTTAGAACCCCCTAACATTATATATATTTTTTTAGCAGAGACCCTAGAGAATAATGTTGCAATATTTTATGCAACACGGTATTTGCGCAATTTTTTTGAAAAAAATACACTTCACTCGATTTAAAAAAAAAAACGAAACAGTAAAGTTAGCCCATTTTTTTGGTATATTGTGAAAGATGATGTTACACTGAGTAAAATCTTTATAGAGGACTTTTTAAACATTTTTAATGGTTACTAGTTTAGGATTACAGAGGAGGTCTTTTGCTAGAATTATTGCTCTCGCTCTAATGATTTCGGCTATACCTTACATGTGTGATTTGAATGACTTATGTATGCCTTTTCTTTGGCCCGCAAGCACACGGGGGGGGGGGGGGGCGCTTTAAAAAATATATATATATTTGTTATGTAATGGTATCAGCCAAATGATCAGACCAGTGGTGATGTGCAATTTCTACTTTACTTAACAATGTGGAACATAGATTACACAGGAGATCATGTGGACAGGGGTTTGCAGTACAAAACAGCAATATGAGGAAGGGAGAAACATGTATAACACATATGAAAAAATTCTATTGCAGTTCTACTAATGGCCACTAGATGGCAGCAGAGTGCTCTGAGTTCAGTTTACTGATAGGATAAAGAGCTAGCGAAATCTCACGTGTTCCAAGAGATTGATCGTTCATTCAGCAGACCGTGAGCTGAGGGGATTTCCTGCTGGCACTGCTGATGCTGACTTCGGTCAGGAGGCTCTGGGGGCCGTAGATAGGACCAACCCACTGCTTGGACAACTTCTCCACATGGACTGTAACAGAGTCCTCTCCAGTGACTGGGGCTTGGATAGATGCTGCGTGCTCTTGTGCTCACTGCTGGTGGCCCACACACCAGACTGATCGAATGAGGACCCAGCACCTGGGGACAGCTCACTTGCCCAGTCAGGCAGGATCTCTCTGAGCACAGGAAGCTGTGCGGAGCTGGCATTTATACTCCCTGGGCGTGCCCTGGAACTCAGAGGATGCTGGGAGCCCAGAGGATTGTGGGAAATTGAGTTAAAGGGACTTGCACCTGCATCTGGATAAAGGGGCACACCACTACATATTTTTTTTCTTTATTTCTTTTGTATACTGTCCTTTTAAAAAAAAAATCAAATCACTTTTATTATATGTAGACATTCCTTGTGACAGTAATAGGTAGTGACAGGTACTCTTTATGGAGGGATCTGGTTTTTTAAGACACCAAACCCCTCCTCTGCACTTCAAAGTATTCAAAACGCCTACATCTGCATTTTTGAATACTTTGGATTTTTTAAAATCGACGCCATCAGCTGCTGAGTAAACCAGAAGTGACCTTGTGATGTCCCTTCCAGGTTACTCCATCGGGGACCCGATCAAAGCCGTATCCGGGTTTGTTTGGATCTCCGGCCAGCCGGCGGATGTGCCGGAGCAGCAGAAATCAGCGTAAGGGGGGGGCGGGACGTCACTCACTTTCAGCTCCAGGTCTTTCTTTGGCATCATCTACGCTCGGCTGGTTTTATCCTGGCTTATATTATGACTACTCTATGGGGTTGATTACTAAAGGCAAATAGACTGTTCACTTTTCAAGAGAAATTGCACCTTGCAAGAAAATTATCCCTAGGGTTTAGAGAGTAAGGTGAAGCTCTGATAACTTCTATCAACCAGCCATGTGCCAGCAAAAATACATCTTTTATGGTGCTTGCAAATGATTGGGTATTGTTTGCAAAGTAAAATGTCCCCGTATTCACTAAGCCCTGGGACAAAGTGTAACTTCCGTGGCAAAGTGAACAGCCTATTTGCCTTTAGTAAAAAAAACCTCCATATGTGGTTTCCTTGACATTGTTTGGTCATCTGTGAGCCTCAAGTACTTATTTTGGGTAATGACCATTCTGACCTGGTTCTATAATCCACCACAACCACTAAATACATTTATATGGTATACCAGTGTATCGCTACTCCCGTAGGAGCCACAGGCATACTGTTGAGGTCTTTGCCCCGCAGCAAGGCACACATGCTCATTCACATATTTCTTTAATGACCAGTCTATCGGTGTTGTTTTTGTTGTTTTTGTTTTTGGAGAACTTGGATAGAGTTGAGGCAAATAGATGGGACACTATTAACAAGAATTATGTACACTTGAGAACTTAGGTATTCTTAAGGACAAACTATATTAAAGTCTGTGCTTGTAGCCAACGGCAGACTTCATCTTTAAGGTAGAAGTGGTAGAATTAGTAGTAGTAGTAGTAAAGTAGTAGTAGTTAACTGTAAACTCCTTTCTTAAAACCACAAGAACAGAGTCCCTGTAAGTAGAAGATTAGATGGACAAAGCTCCTCAGGACACCAGCGGGTGTGTCCTTTAACTAGCACCGAAGGGGTGGAAAAGGTACAAAGGTCCCCAAGATCTTTTAGAAGTGTCTGTACTGACACAAGGCCAAAGGACAGCTGGTTGCCTTCTTCATACTTCAGGTGATACCAGACTAGATCTTCAGCAGACATCCCCTCTCAGTCAGCTCTTTTTAGTTCCAGGGTCTCAGCATCCAGGCCCTTAGGTCGCCCATCAGAGGCCTCACGACACCAGACATAGCAGCATTGCCTGTGAGGGCAGTGTGCCCCTCCAGGCTGGACTAATCCTCTCCAGGAAAAGACCCAAAGCTCAATGTGCTCACAGGATATATACTGTCTCCCAGCATGCCATTAGAGCCTGCCTCTCTGGGATAGGTCATGGCTGTATCAATATTAATGCTTCTATCTGCATAGCTCCACACCTATCATCCAGAAACTTCTCAAGCTATCGGACTGTCAGCAGCTTAACACACTGAGCAGACCTGACTAGCAGAATGCAGGTGCGAGTACAGTGAGCAAACTTTGCTTTTACCTAACAAACAATCACAGCCCCACTTACTTCAGTGTGGCAACTGAATTTACCTATCAAAAACGCACACTATATCTATCTATCTAAACCTAGCACCTATTTAGGAGGTGCCTCACCAGAAAAGTGACTGCTAGAGGTGGGTGAAGCAGCCAAATGTCTTAGGATCTGAGCCAACCACCACCTAGAAAGTTTGATATCTACTGAACAATTTTGGTGAAAAAAAAAGATCAAGGGAGATTTTGTTCTCTTCTATTGTGGGTTTAGAACTCCAGCAAGCATTTCAACAAATGATCAAAAATACAGCATTGAAAATAATTGGGGTCTATTTGCAACTCTTGCAGTGCCGTTTGTTGCAGTGGTAACGCATGTTACTACAATGCACGTTAATGTGTGTTTTAAATTGTACCTTAAAGATTTGAATGGACCCTTCACGCATTGCATCCTTTTGTAATATTGCTGAGACAGAAGAAATGGGTTTGCATAGCACCTGGGTATATTGTGTCATTTACAACTGTCCTATATACCTCTGCATGAATGAGTAGACATGAAGATGTAGGAATATATATATATTTATACAGTGCTCAGCATAAATGAGTACACTCCAACAGATTTGTCAGAAAACCTTTACTTTCCTTTCAGAATGAACATTTTCTTTGGGACACTATACTACAAAATACTCCCACAAATGCGGGCCACTGATTGCAACTAAGATTTGTTAATTTGCAAACACAAAAAAGTATTTTTTCTAACAAATTCATTCAAGACCACCAGGCAGAAATGAATACACCCCATTAAAAGTCTTAAGGCCTGTATGTAAGATCCAAAAATTGTACCACTTTCGAAGCGATCGTGCGATAATCTGATCGTTTTCAAGAGCCGATCACAACACTTCATCCGATATAATCCGAAGGGACAAACACGAACATTTTTCTCGTACGATGCCAGATCGTAAGATTTTAGTTTAATTAGTACAGTGTTCGTCTGAAAATACAATACAAATTCATTACAATACATTACATCACTTCTGCTTTTTTGTTCTGTGTTACAAGAATTTTCATAACTTTAGGAACCTATTCAGTTTCAAAATGAGACTAGCAAGTGAAAAAAGTTAGACGATCTGTCGTCCGTTTTTCAGATCGTGTGTAGGTGGTTTTAGAGTGGGTTCACACTGCCACGACCTCTAAGTCGCCTCATAAGGGGCGACTTGTTAGCGCGACCTTCGGCGCGATTTCAGCGCAACTTTGCGCGTATTCAGCGCGACTTGTATGACAGACCACTTTGTACAACTTTGTATTTGGCCAATCAGAATATGATGGTTCTGGGTCATGCTCAATCACACAAAAAAAAGTTCTTAAAAATTGTCGTTTTTGATAGAGAGCCAATTATTGAAAAAATTATTGAAAAAAATGAGATTTCTTTGGATTTAGTGTCTGGTGGGTCTAAAAAGTGTACCTGTGAAGTTTCAGCTCTGTAGCATGTCCAGAACCAGAAAAAAAGATAATTTTTCTTAGAATTTTTAGTAGCACAGGCATGGGGCTCCTCTCCACCTGGGCGTTTTTGTTGCAGGCATTTATCGGGCATTTTTGGAGGCAGGCATGACTTTTTTTGGATTTAGTGTCTGGGGGGTCTAAAAAGTGTACCTGTGAAGTTTCATCTCATGCCTGCCTCCAAAGACGCCCAAAAATGCCCGATAAATGCCTGCAACAAAAACGCCCAGGTGGAGAGGAGCCATATCCCTGTGCTACTAAAAATTCTAAGAAAAATTATCTTTTTTTCTGGTACTGGACATGCTACAGAGATGAAACTTCACAGGTACACTTTTTAGACCCCCCCCCCCTGACACTAAATCCAAAAAAAGTTATGCCTGCCTCCAAAAATGCCCGATAAATGCCTGCAACAAAAACGCCCAGGTGGAGAGGAGCCATATGCCTGTGCTACTAAAAATTATAAGAAAAATTATCTTTTTTTTCTGGTTCTGGACATGCTACAGAGCTGAAACTTCACAGGTACACTTTTTAGACCCCCCAGACACTAAATCCAAAAAAAGTCATGCCTGCCTCCAAAAATGCCCGATAAATGCCTGCAACAAAAACGCCCAGGTGGAGAGGAGCCCTATGCCTGTGATACTAAAAATTCTAAGAAAAATTATCTTTTTTTCTGGTTCAGGACCATTTTAATGGAAAGTCGGATCACAAGTCGGATCACAAGTCGCTTCAAATAAGATAAGGAGGCGACTCCCATTGAAGTCTATGGGACAAGTCGGATACAAGTCGCCTCAAAGTAGTACAGGACCCTTTTCAGAAGTCGGAGCGACTTCAGTAGTGCCAATTTAGACGGCGCTCATTGATTAACATTGCTTTTGTTATGTCAAGCGACTTGGGGCGACTTGAGGGCACACAAGTCGCTTTACAAGTTGCGGCAGTGTGAATGGATTCTTAAGAGCAAAGCTAAATTTTAGACAACAAAATCCTAATTAAAAAGAGTCTAATTGTTCATTAAACAGATGTCCAGCAGACAGTTGATTATAAAAAGGGCTTTACTCAAAGTGATTGTAAAGTCTCGTTTTACACAAAAAAAAAACATGTTATACTTATCTGCTCTGTGTAATGGTTTTGCACAGGGTGGCCCGGATCTTCCTTTTTTAGGGTCTTCATGCATAGAATGCATGAAGATAAAAAAAACTTCTGCCTTTACAACCCCTTTAACAAATAAAAACCTCTTACCATTCCTGCTGTCAGTAATGGCATCACATGGAAGAGAAATGTCACAAGGCCTGAGAAAAAAAAAAATTATTTTCTCCCCTCCCACGATTGTATACACTTATAGCCAGGCGCATCTCCAGCCCATCAGGGTTTGCGCACTGACCCTAGGGTAGGAAATGCAATTTGTAGCTACATAGTCCTTTACTGTATAACGAGCCTAAGATGTGCCTTGTTTATGTGACATTTAAGAGTTTAAACGATCTTTGGGGTTAGCCCACACTGATAGTACAATCTATACTGATTGTGAAGAGTTTTATTCCAAAGAACGCTCTTTTTTCATATATTTTTTTTTTTTTGTAATGTTTAAAATGTTGAGTCTCTAGATACACATTCTTTGCCATATCTTTTGTATTCCCTTTTGTTTTTGGGAAGTGCTATAACAAAAAACAATGAAATGAGAATACTGTAGCAAAAGTTATACAAAAATTTACCAAAGATCTGCAACCATCTGACAGAGACATCCAGGCTGTCCACGGAGGTGTACACGTCGACAGGAGCGTTTTTTGATGAGAAGGGTTGAGAAAATCGTCATGCAAGTTCACTGCAGTTAGCTAAAATAGTAGAAAGCCAAACTAGGGGGATTGTTTCCCGTGACACAATACAGCGTACACTGCCGAGGAATTGCATGCACGGGTATCTTTCACTAAGGAAGCCTCTGCTAAAGCCCATGCACAAAAAAGCCCACCTAGAATTTGCCAGGGCCAATGCTAAAAAAGAATAAGACTGGGACTCTGTACTCTGGAGTGTTAAGACCAAGATAAATGTTTTTAGAACTGATGTCTTTGCAAAGGTGAGCAGTACAAAGAAAAATACATGGTGCCTACGGTGACACATGCTGGTGGCAGTAACCTTCTGTGGGGCTGCATGAGTGCTGCTGGAGTTGGGGAGCTGCATTTCATTGATGGTATCATGATTCACTGCTCTATATTGAAAGAGATGCCATCATCACTCCATGCCCTTGGTCATCGTGCACTTTTCCAACATAACAATGATCCAAAACACACATCTAAGGCCTGCAAATAAAAAACACAAAAAAGGGCGCACCGACCTAGTGCATTATCCTCAATATTGGCTTTATTGTTAAAACATAAAAATGGCTACTCACAAACACAGGTGAAAATCAATCATATCGAACTCAAAAACTTGAGTATCAGGAGTAGTCCATACGATTGTCCACTGTCCTATTTGGATGGCGGCTGACGCATTTCGAGGCATGCGCCTCTTCCTCAGAGCCACAGAGCCACATCTAAGGCCACTGTTGCATTTTTGAAGAAGAACAGGGTGAAGGTGATTTAGTGGCCAAGTATGTCTCCTGATTCAAACCCAATCGATCACCTATGGAGAATTCTGAAGAGTTAAGCATCACTCTCCATCCAGCATCCAGGCTCTAAAAGAGGTCGTTCTTGAAGAATGGAAAAGGATAGATGTTGCCAACTTGTTCATTCCATGCCTAGAAGACTTGGTTCTGTGTCTACAAACCATAGAGGTCTTACAAAATACTAGATGTAGTAGTTTTTTGTCAAAATTTTGGAAATTGTTCTCGTGTTCATTGAGATATTAAGTAAAATCTTACTTTTCAAAAGGAGTGTACTCTTTTATGCTGAGCACTGTATATTTACCGTACATATGCCAGATAGCTTGTAATGAAGTAAGCTGACATGCTAGTGCAACAGTTAACCAATTGGAGGCTGAGCCAGTGGGAACTCCTGGCAGCTCAGATACCTAGTAATCCGCTAAGCTAGAGTCTCTGCCTGAAATCTATAGAGTTCCCACCTGTGGAGATGACATTGTTGAATTATTTTTAAGATTGCTTGTTCCAGGGCTGAGATTCAGATCTTTGTTAAACCACTATGGGACACTTGATATACACATGTCTTTTTCCAAGTCGCTGAGGAAGAATCAGGAGGAACGTTCTGAAGAACACCTCTTTAGAAACAGGTCCACAAAAGCAATCAGCATATTTCTGTACCAATATCATCAAGGATCAGAAATACCACCTCTCAATTTGATGAAACAGCTGAAAGCCTTATTTTCTCGTAAATCAATTTTTTTCTATCACAAACTGTAACATTATTCTCACCTCAGACAGTCCGATTTACAGCTTTCCTCCAGTTTCCAGCAGTTATCATTATACAGTGGATATAAAAAGTCTACACACCCCTGTTAAAATGTCAGGTTTCTGTGATATTAAAAAACGAGACAAAGATAAATAATTTCAGAACTTTTTCACCTTCAATGTGACCTATAAACTGTACAACTCAGTTGAACAACAAACTGAATTCTTTTAGATGGAGGGAAGTAAAAATAAAAAAAGAAAATAATATGGTTGCATAAGTGTGAACACCCTTAACCACTTACCGCCCGCCCGCCGTCATATGACGGCGGGACGGTGCGGCTATTATCCTGGGCGGACGTCATATGACGTGACCCAGTAAATGCACGGCAGGCGCGCGATCGCGGGCGCGCCGCCGTGCACTGCCGGTGTCGGCGTGTCCCCGGGACACAGCCGGTCACCGGCAGGGGGGAAACAGCCAATAGGCATGGCTGTTTCCCACGTGATCGGCTGTGTTCCAATGACACAGCCGATCACAATGGAGGCGCCCGGGAGATGACCGCGCATGCACGATCGGGAGCGCGGTCATGTCGGTGGCACTGTGTTCCGTAGGAACACAGCTGTCACCGGCAGTAGTAAACAGTCACTGACAGTGACTGTTTACTAAGTGATCGGCTGTGAATCCATTCACAGCCGATCACAAAATGTAGACAAAGAGCAGTAACTGACTGTTACTAGCTCTTCTCCCCTCATACAGTTTCCAGTATGAGGGGAGCAGAGCTAGAAATAGTGAGTTTCTGATCTGTACACCTGTCAAAAGAAAAATCACACAAATAAAGGTCCCCACACAGTCCTCAGCCCCCCCCCCCCCCAATGTTACCTGTCACCCAACAGTCACCTCATCAGTGCCCAGAAATTGACACCCATAACGTTCACATGTGAGCGCAGCGATCGCGGGCAGAATCACCGCGATTCTGCCCGCGATCCGGAAATCATTGCAAATTGCGGTGACACCTGTGCGTTGCCCGTGATTTGCAATAGCACCCCAAACGCTGTGCGATGTTGCCGCCATTTCCGCCTGCCGAATCGCGGTAACATCGCGCAAACATCGCATGACGCCCAAAAAAGGTACAGGAGCTTCTTTGGGGCGTCATGCGTTGTTTGCGCGATGTTACCTTGATTCGGCAGGCGGAAATCGCAGCAACATTGCACAGCATTTGGGGTGCTATTGCAAATCACGGGCATCGCACAGGCGTTCCGCAATTTGCAATGATTTCTGGATCGCGGGCAGAATCGCAGTGATTCTGCCCATGATCGCTACGCTCACATGTGAACGTAGCCTAAAGTTCACCGGTCACCAGAGACTGCCATCAGTACCGCCATGCACCATCGCCCGTCACCTGTCACCCATCAGTCACCATCGCCCGTCACCTGTCACCCCATCAATCACCGTCACCTGTCACCCCATCAGTCATCGTCACCTGTCACCCCATCAGTCATCGTCACTTGTCACCCCATCAATCATCGTCACATGTCACCCCGTCAGTGATTGTCATCTGTCACCCCATCAATCATCGTCACTTGTCACCTCATCAATCATCGTCACCTGTCACCTCATCAATCATCGTCACCTGTCACCCCATCAGTCATCGTCACCTGTCACCCCATCAGTCATCGTCACCTGTCACCCCATCAGTCATCGTCACCTGTCACCCCATCAGTCATCGTCACCTGTTTGCCATATACATGCAATCACTTACTGACCGCCTAACGACTATATGCGTCGGCCATTAAAAGCTAAATACTGGGGTTATGGCAGCAGATAGCCCCCATAACCCCGGTATTTTTTGAAACGGTGGGCGGTCGGCTTTCAGATAACTCTACTCACTCAACTCTATGGTCTTGGAGGACCGGAGCTACGTCAAAAGACGTTGCCTAGCAACCGGTTTAAAGGGCCGCTTTTTTTTTTTTTCCTCTTTCAACAATTTTTTTTTTTTTTCTTTTTTTGTGTAGTTGTGAGGTGTGAGGTCTTTTTGACCCCAGATCTCACAATAAAGAGGACCTGTCATGCCTATTTCTATTACAAGGGATGTTTACATTCCTTGTAATAGGAATAAAAATGATCAAAACATTTTTTTTTTTAAACTGTGTAAAAATAAAAAAATAATAAATAAAATAAATAGGAAAAAAAAAATAAAAAAAATTAAAGCACCCTGTCCCCGTTAGCTCGCGCGCAGAAGCAAACGCATACGCAAGTCCCGCCCACATATGTAAACGGTGTTCAAACCATACATGTGAGGTATCGCCGCGATCGTTAGAGCGAGAGCAATAATTTGAGCCCTAGACCTCCTCTGTAACTCTAAGCTAGTAACCTGCAGAAATTTTTAAAATATTGCCTATGGGGATTTTTAAGTACCAATGTTTGGCGCCATTCTGTGAGCATGCGCAATTTTGAAGCATGACATGTTGGGTATCTAATTACTCGGCGTAACATTATCTTTCACATTATGGAAAAAAATTGTGCTAAATTTACTGTTTTCTTATTTTTTAGTTCAAAAAAGTGAATTTTTTTCAAAAAAATCGCATTTGGAAGACTGCTGCGCAAATATGGTGTGATCAAAAATATTGCAACGATCTCCATTTTATTCTCTAGGGTCTCTGCTACAAAAAAATATAAAAGTGGATAAATGGACAACTTTGTGTAAAGCGCTACTTGGATGTTAGGCCTATGTATGTGGCCAGGCTGTGAAAAAGTGTTACACATGTGGTATCGCCATACTCAGGAGGAATAGCAGAATGTATTTCGGGGTGCAATTTTTGCTATGTACATGCTATGTGTTAGAAATATTGCATAAATGGACAGCTTTGTGTAAAAAAAATGTGTTTTCATTTTCTTTCCACATTTTCCAAAAACTTGTGGAAAAAAATGACATATTCAAAAGACTCACTATGCCTCAAAAATTATACGTTGGGCTGTTTGCTTTCCAAAATGGGGTCATTTTATGGGGGTTTCCATTGTCCTGGTGCTTTTGGCAATTCCAAAACTTTAATCTACCTCTGTTGAAGCCATTACTTTGTTGATTTGGATGTTTGCTTTGGGTCATTGTCATGCTAAAAGATTAAGTTCCTCTTCATGTTCAGCGTTCTAGCAGAAGCTTGAAGGTTTTGTGCCAATGTTGACCGGTATTTGGAACTGTTCATAATTCTCTTAGCCTTGAATAAGGCCCCTGTTCCAGCTGAAGAAAAACAGCCCCAAAGCATGATGCTGCCACCACCATGCTTCACTGTAGGTATGGTGTTCTTTTGGTGATGTGCAGTGTTATTTTTGCACCAAACATATCTTTTGGAATTATGGCCAAAAAGTTCAACCTTGGTTTCATCAGACCATAACACATTTTCCCACATGCTTTTGGGAGACATCAAATGTGTTTTTGCAAAATTTAGCTGGGCTTGGATGTTTTTCTTCGTAAGAAAAGTTTTCCATCTTGCCACTCTACCCCATAGCCCAGACATATGAAGAATACGGGAGATTGTTGTCACATGTACCACACAGCCAGTACTTGGCAGAAAATCCTGCAGCTCCTTTAATGTTGTTGTAGGCCTCTTGGCAGCCTCCCTGACCAGTTTTCTTCTCGTCTTTTCATCAATTTTAGAGGAACGTCCAGTTCTTGGTAATGTCACTGTTGTGCCATATTTTCTCCACTTGATGATGACTGTCTTCACTGTATTCCATGTTATATCTTACATAGTTACATAATAGTTGAGGTTGAATAAAGACAATAGTCCATCCAGTTCAACCTGTGTAGGCGCGCATGGCCATAATCATCTCTTATACCCCTTAATGCTCTGATCCTTGAGATGTACGTCCAAGAGTCTTTTGAAAGTAGCCATACTTCCCGCAGAAACTACCTCTTGTGGTAGAGAATTCCACACTCCTGTAGCCCTAACAGTAAAGAACCCCCTGCATTGCCTGAGGTCAAAACGCTTCTCCTCTAATCGTATTGTATGTCCTTGAGTCCTCATGCAATTCTTGCAACTGAATAGCTTTTTTTCTATGCTGAGATCACCATTGAGGTATTTATAAATTGCTATCATGTCCCCTCTCAGGCGCCTCTTCTCCAGGGAGAATAAATTAAGCGATTGTAGACCCTCTTCATAATTAATGTCCTCCAATCCCCTAATTAGTTTAGTTGCCCTTCTCTGGACTCTCTCCAGCTCCAACACATCCCTCCTGAGGACTGGCGACCAGAACTGGACAGAATACTCCAGATGTGGTCGGACCAGAGTTTTATAAAGTGGTAGGATTATAGTTTTATCTCTGGAATACATCCCTTTCTTTATGCATGCTAATATTCTGCCGGCTTTGGCAGCTGCCGCTTGACATTGCATGCTGTTGCTTAGTCTATCCTCTACCAAGACTCCCAGATCTTTCTCCATTTTTGATTCCCCCAAATGTCCCCCCCCCCCCCTAAAGTGTATTGTGCTTTTATGTTTTTAGTCCCCAAGTGCAAAACCTTACACTTCTCCACATTAACCACTTTACCCCCGGAGGATTTTGCTGTCTTACGTCCAGGCCACTTTTTGCGATTCGGCGCTGTGCAAATTTAACTGACAATTGCGCGGTCGTGCGATGCCGTACCCAAACTAAATTTACGTCCTTTTTTTCCCACAAACAGAACTTTCTTTTCGTGGTATTTGATCACCGGTGCGATTTTTACTTTTTGTGCTATAAACAACAAAAGAGCGTTTATTTTGAAAGAATAACAATATTTTTAACATTTTTTTATATGAAATTCCCCCCCAAAAAAATGTAAAAATCAGAATTTTTTAAAATTTTTGGCCAATTTGTTTTCTGCTACCTATGTTTGGTAAAAAAAAATTGCAATAAGCGTATTTTGATTGGTTTGCGCAAAAGTTATTGCGTTTACTAACTAAGGGAAAGATTTCTGTCATTTTTGGTGTTTTTTTTAACGAGTAATGGCGGCGATCTGCGATTTTTTTTGTGGGACTGCGACATTGCAGCGGACAGATCGGACCCTTGACTGACATTTTTGACACTTTTGGGGGTACCAGTGACATTACTGCAGTAATCAGTGCTATATATATGCACTGTTACTGTAAAAATGACACTGGCAGTGAAGGGGTTAATTTTATTGGAGAGGGAGGGGTTAATGTATGCCTGGTGCTTACTAACGTGTGGGGGGGGGGAGGTGACTGAATGAGTCAGGGACAGATCAGATGTTCAGCTATGCTGAACACTGCGATCTGTCACTCCCTGTCACTTAGGAGATCCGCCCGCTCTGTTTACACAGGCAGGCGGATCTCCAAACTAGATTCCCCGACGATCGGGGAAGAGCGGCAGCGATCGCCGCCGCTCCTCCCCTGGCCCGACTCCCGCTGTGAATGAAAACAGCGGGAGCGCGCCTCCGGCGGGGCGCGAGCGCCACCTACAGGGGGAGGAGTCCACATTGCTGGACGGAATCGTGCCACTTTGCCGCAGTACGGTCAACGTGACCGGTCGGCAAGTGGTTAAACCTCATTTGCCATGTCGTTGCCCACTCTGTTATTTTGTGCAGGTCATTCCGTAGGATATCTGCCTCATGCTGTGCAGTTATTGCCTTGCCCAATTTTGTGCCTTGGAAATTATTTTGTACTCTTCTCCTGACTGATACCTTTTAACAATGAGATCCCTCTAATGCTTTGGAAGCTCTCTGCGGACCATGGCTTTTACTGTAGGATGCAACTAAGAAAATGTCAAGAAAAGCCTACTAGAACAGCCAAACTTTCTTCGTGGTTATTCAGAGGCACTTTAAATGATGGCAGGTGTGTACTAACTCCTATTTTACATGAGTTTGAATGTGATTGCCTAATTCTGAACACAGTTACATCGCCAGTTATAAGAGGATGTGCACACTTATGCAACCACATTAATTTCGTTTTTACATTTTTACTTCCCCGCCTAAAAGATTTCAGTTTGTTTTTCAATTGAGTCATACAGTTTATATGTCACATTAAAGGTGGAAAAAAGTTCTTAAATTATTTATCCTCGTCTCATTTTTTTACATCACAAAAACCTGACATTATATACATACATTTCTTTTTGCATTTATGTATTTGTTCGCCTTCAAAGACCAGAACATGTTATAAATAAACAATGTACTAAAGGAATCCTTCTATGTACTTAAAAAAATTGATTTGCAAATGTTCTACAAGTAATTGTCACGTACAAATACATTTGCTAACTGCTAAATTTGGCCTGGGCATCCTATGCATCATTGACCCCCACCGGGCATGAAAATTTTAAAAGTGTAACGAACCTTTGGTACAGTTATACTTATGTTGTAGACTCCCCAGTCTCCTCTCTGTCTTAGGACCCATTCACATGGCTGGCCACCTTGAAGAATCAGTGATTGCTGCTGGTAGGGAAATTAACATCATACACAAAGTGTATGCAAACAGTCGCAGCCAGATTTGTACCCTGAACTAAGTGTAACTGCGCTGAAGCTTTTGCCTTCATTTATTAGGCCGGCAACTATACATAACATAAACTGCATACAAAGCAGGCAGAAAAAGGTCTTTCCTGACAGACTCCATGGCAGCACACGTATGGGTAGGCTCCGCCTCCTCTCCTACCCTATAGGACCCCACTCCCATAAATCTTTGCTCCATACCAGGAGCCGTGTTCCTTTTTTGTCCTCCTCCTGCAAGAAGGAAGTCTTACCTTATAGGATATCTATCGGTTTCAGGCGATCTGGTGGCGTGTGGACCTTCCTGATGTCGGATGCCTCCTGTTTTATGTCCAGCAATCTCAATATTTATCGGGAGGACCCGGGCAATATTGTCTTGATGCTGAAGATGCCGTAAATCCTGCATGAGAGGTGGGCTGCATTGTTGGCAAATACGTCCTTGCTATTAAGCGGATAGGCCCTGATGCCCTGTCGCACACGCGTGTATTTATCCAGGCCTGAGACTGTTCGGCTATCATCATGGCAGGTTTCCTAAATGGGATCTTGCTACGGTTTTGGATTTTCTTTCCTCAGCCACATTGAATCAGGAGGATACATTCTTCCTTAAAAATATCTCCATGAAGACTGCCTTTCTTGTGGCTATCACACCAGCCAAACGGGTTTCCGAACTCAGTGCCTTGGGCCACAAGGAACCATTCCTTACGTTTTTCCCTGACCGGGTAGTATTGGTTCCGATGCTTGGCTCCAATCCAAAGGTAATGTCCTGCCTATGTTCAAATCTCAAAATGAAGAATCTATCCATCCTTTGGATGTGGGGGAAACTCTACGGCTATATCTGGAGATCACGGCTCCTTTTCGGCAGTCAGACCATCTTTTTGTCTTCATCTGCAGAAAAAACAAAGGCAAACAAGCTTCCTCAAGATCTATAGCGAGTTGGATAGTTCAGTGCATATAGAGCCAAGGGACTGGCTCCTCCAGAGGTGGTGACGGCTCATTCCACAACAGGGATCTCTACGTCGTGGGCAGCTTCTCCTCATGTAGCTCCTGACGTGATTTGCAGAGCGGCTTCTTGGTCATCAATCAATACCTTCATGTCGCATTACTCTGTTGAACCGTCTTCTTTGTCTTCGGTTAATTTTGGTTTAAAAGTTTTGTCTGTTGACAGTGCAAATTAAACCTATTTTCTGTTAAACCAGCAGTTACCCGCCCGTGTGTGTATGGCTAGTTATTTCCCATACGTGTGCTGCCATGGAGTCTGTCAGGAAAACTGAAAATTGATATCAATACTTACCGTAATTTTCCTTTCCTGATGGACTCCAAGGCAGCAGGAGTCCCCTCCCATCTGCTGGAGTAGTCTATTTATGGAACACGGCTCCTGGTATGGAGCAAAGATTTATGGGAGTGGGGTCCTATAGGGTAGGAGAGGAGGCGGAACCTACCCATACGTGTGCTGCCATGGAGTCCATCAGGAAAGGAAAATTACGGTAAGTATTGATATCAATTTTCCGTTGTCTTGCATCTTTGTGACTTGAGATGTAAAGCCCCATTCACATTTTGTGTAGGGGAATTCCTCAGTCTTGCAACACTGTACCCAAATTAAATTTATATAATTTCTTTTCACACAAATAGTGCTTTATTTTAGGTGGTATTTGATCACCACTGAGTTTTTTATTTTTTATTATAAAAAATGAAAAATAGAACATTTTGAGAAAAAAAAAAAAAAAAAAACGATTTCTTTCTACTATCTGTTATAAGACATATCCAATAAAAAAATCTAATTTCTTCATAAATTTAGACCAGTAAAATGGCAGTGATCACTGACTTGTATTGGGACTGTGATAGTGTGGCAGACAATCTGGCACTAACAGACCCTCGCTGGGAGGTACACTTACTGTCTAACACTAACGAAGCTAGTGACACTAATACAGTGATCAGATATAATACTGTACACTGACACTGGCTGGGAGGGGTGAACATCTAGGGGCAATCGAGGGGTTAACTGTGTGCCTAACAAGTGTAATGTGCTAATATGTTTTGCTTTTACTTGCAGATTTGGCTGTTTTTTTCTCCCGGCTTTGCTCAGGACTCAGGGTTTTTACCTTGGTGGGGGGTTGCTGCACAGAGAAGGTTTTTTTACCTTCATGCATAAAATAGATGAAGGTGAAAAACCTTGAGCCTTTACAACCACTTTAGGCACTTAGGCTCTTCTACTATGAAGCAATGCTGTCATAGATGCAGTATGCAGTTTAGCAATGTCCTTCAAGGCCTTCTCTGAAAAAAGACGTCATCTGGATGGGAACATACTGTATGCTGCTCTAAACCTGGATATATCCATCAGCATTGATGTCTTTCCAGATGTGCAAGCTGCCCATTCTATACACACTAATGCACCTCCATACCATCAGAGAGGCAGGCTTTTGGAATGAGTGCCGATGCCAAGCTGGAAGGCTTCTCTCCTCTTTAGTCCAGAGGACACGGTGCCCATGGTTGCCAAAAAGAGTGTTTCAATTTAGATTCATCTGACCACAGAACCATTTTCCACTTTGCAACAGACCATTTTAAATGAGTTTTGGTTCAGAGAAGATGGCAACGTTTCTGGATCATGTTCAGGTATGGCTTTTACTTTGAGTGATACAGCTTTACCTTGCATTTTTTGATGGCACGTTGAACTGAGTTCACAGACAGTAATTTTTGAAAGTATTCCTGAGCCGTGATGTCCAGAAATCACAGAATCATGCCTGTTTTTAATGCAGTGCCCTCTGAGGACCCAAAGATCATGGGCAACCAATATTGGCATTTCAGTCTTGTCCCTTGCGCACAGAGATTCTTCCAGATTCTCTGAATCTTTTGATGATATTATGTACTGTGAATGACATATTTATTGTCTATGCATTTTTACGTTGAGGAACACTGTCCTGAAATTGTTAGACAATTTTTAGACACAGATTTTCACAGATTGGTGAACCTCAGCCCATCTTAACTTCTGAGACACTCTGACTCACTAAGATGTTTCTTCTATACCCAATCATGTTACTGATCTGTTGCCAATTAACCACTTAAGCCCCGGAAGATTTTACCCCCTTCCTGACCAGAGCCTATTTTGCGATTCGGCACTGCATGACTTTAACAGACAATTGCGTGGTCGTGCGAAGCTGTACCTAAACGAATTTGATGGCCTTTTTTTCCCCACAAACAGAGCTTTCTTTTGGTGGTATTTGATCATCTGTGCGATTTTTTGATCATGCGCTATAAACAAAAAAAGAGCGTCAATTTGCAAAAATAACAATATTTTTCACATTTTTTTATATGAAATTCCCAAAAGAAAAAATGTAAAAATCAAAATGTTTTAACATTTTCGGCCAATTTGTTTTATGCTACAT
Organism: Pelophylax lessonae; assembly: GCF_965119305.1. Classification (NCBI taxonomy): domain Eukaryota; kingdom Metazoa; phylum Chordata; class Amphibia; order Anura; family Ranidae; genus Pelophylax; species Pelophylax lessonae. Next base: position 79,146,812 of record NC_138777.1, on the reverse strand, counting down.
ATGTTTGGTAAAAAAAATCGCAAAAAGCATATTTTGATTGGTTTGCGCAAAAGTTATTGCGTTTACTAACTAAGGGAAAGATTTTTGTTATTTTTGTTGTTTTTTTTTTTTTTACGAGTAATGGCGGCGATCTGCGATTTTTTTTGCTGGAATGCGACATTGCGGCGGACAGATCTGACCCCTGACTGACATTTTTGACACTTTTGGGGTTACCAGTGACATTACTACAGTAATCAGTGCAATACAAATGCATTGTTACTGTAAAAATGACACTGGCAGTGAAGGGGCTAACTTTTTTGAAAGAGAGGGGTTAAGTGTGTCCCTAGGGGCGTGTTTCTAACTGTGATTGGATGTGGCTTGAGGTGTAAGAACAGTGATCAACGGTCCTACATAGCAGAACCGTATGATCATCATTCTTACACAGGGGAGAATGACAGGCGGCTGTGTTTACATTAGCCGGCTGCCTTTCTCCCGGTGTAACAGACGATCGTGAGTGCAAGCACACGCGCGGGGGGGGTTCCGTGACTGAGCGGGAGCGCGCCTCCGGCGGCGCGTGCTTGCTCCCCAGAGCCTCACAGGCTAGCAACGTAGCCCTACGTCGCTTTGCCTGTGAGGGGCTGACCGCCGCAGTAAATAGTCGTGCGGCGGTCGTCAAGTGGTTAACCTCCTCTCCCCCAGCTGATGTGGGGGATGTTTCAGGATGGAGAGTGGAGGAATGGGCTAGTAAATATGTCATTTACCGGCCCCTTCATTTTCTTAATGAACAAAGTGAACACACTTGCTCACTGTTCCTTCATAACTGAAGTTTGTGAATGAACAGGAAGCCCCTCAGCACAGAGCACTTCCCATTCATTCCCTGTCCCATGCAGCTGAGGCTGCAGAGAAAGGCATGTGTGTTTGAGCTTTGGGGGGCAAACCCTAATGCAATAAGCTGTACCCTAATGCAATTGTCTTTCCTCAAATCTCCACAACTGCATGGGCTTGGGATCAAATATGATAACTCAATAGACATGATAATATAATATATGGCAACTTTTATAGTACATTAAAGTGGTTGTAAAGCCTTGCGTATATCTAGTAAAGTGACTATCCTCCGATAAGTTGTACCTGTTTATCTGCATTCTCTTCTCTACATCCATTCAGGAAGCCCCTTCCGAAAGCAGAATTTATCAAAAATTATATAAAAAGTAACCGCGCTAGATAATCAACCAAAACTCAAAAGAGTTCAAAGCAGCAACTTGAAATGTGACAAACATCCAGAAAACATAATAAATAGAAAAGCTGCGCTAAATTGAGAGGACTATGGATGAATTGAATGCAAAAGTCCGAGTACAGTCCCATAAAAAATTGTAAGTTTGGTGAACAAAAAAGAAAAGTGAAATATAAGTCCAAATGCATCCAGATGATAAATAACTCCTCTAGAGAAATTGACACTAGATGTATATACTGCTTACCAGAAACAGCAAATTAAATCGCCTGATAGGATGATAATGGCTCTCCGGATCGACTGTATAACCAGGGGAAGACCCTTAGGAGGGATTCCAGGCCTCAGACGACACGATACATTCAATAGGCGTCAATCATGTGTATATAAGATAAAATATTCATAGCGTGATACTGTATTTGTAGCAGAAGTGCACACACTAGGTGTATAATCACCTATGTGAATAGATTGAGAGTAGGTGCTAGGTAAAGTAGAAGACCACCATCAACATCACAGGCTGCTTACCAGACACAAATAAGTTGATAACATAAAAAGAATTAAGTCCAAAGCCGCCAAAGAACAATCCCATGCGACAGATTCAGTCCATAGCTGTGACCACCACCAACATATACCACTGCTTACCAGAAATATATTAAAATGATGCAGGCAACTGTCTAGGACAGGGGCGTAACTACAGGGGTTGCAGGGGTTGCGATTGCTACCGGGCCCCATGCTCCAGGGGGCCCAGTAGCAAACCAGTGGGTGTTCTTCCAGGATTGCAAAAGTCACACTTGCGACCGGGCCCTGGCATTGCACCACTGTGGGGAGGCCCCAAGATTGCAGGAAGGGAGCCCACTGCAGAACTTGTGAAAGGATCCTGCTGCGGGACCGTAATAAAAGGCCATGCAACGAGAGTAAAGAGCCCCAGGATTAGTGGGAAGAGCCCTGGGCTTGAAGGGAAGGGCCCCGGCCAGGGATCTGGGGGGGCCCTTCATGTTTTCTTGCATCGGGGCCCTGAAGGCTCTAGTTACGCCTCTGGTCTAGGAACCAGAAAGTTGGAAATCCCCAAGGGTATGAATTCAATGGAGTGCCCCTCAGAATCGCGGAGTAAACCGGTGTTCCGTGAGAATTACCTACCCGTGAGAAAAACCTACCCTCGTCACTTCCGGTTGCACGGCACTGTATGTAATGCGGCGTTTACATTAAAACAGCTTTGCTGCAATACGAGTCATCTCCACTCCTGTCCTTGTCACTTCCCTGCTCTCGGCTAGTAAATATAAAAGCGGCGGCGGGTGTATGAGAACATAAATCACGGAGCCGAGACCCGCTTTTATATTTACTAGCCAAGATCAGGGGAGTGACAGGGACAGGAGCGGAGATGAATTATATTGTAGCACAGCTGTTTTAATGTAAGCGTGGCGTGGGTAGGTTTTTTTCACGGACACCGTGATAATTTCCTACTAGTGCGCATGCGCACTGGTCAGCTCCTCAGCTGTTCCATTACGTATCCGGGGCTGTGAGCATGCGCACTGCTGCGCTGCTCAGCTGTTCCTGCCCGGAAGTGACGAGGGTAGGTTTTTCACACGGGGTAGGTAATTCTCACGTTACACCGGTCCCAACCAAAGGAGGAGTTGAATCCAAAGATATTCTCACATGTATCTTTTGTAAATCACTTCCCCATACTTTGGGCGATAAGGTGACACGGGGGGGGTTAGGTTGTTCCCAGAATGGACTGACAGCAATGCCCAGCTGTGACCTCTCCCGGGCGCCATTTTCCCTTTGAACAATCAGAACGCGAACGGTCCTAGTGATCGGGGGGTGTCTGAGTGGAGGAGGGGGGGTGCGCAATCTGGGATCAGACGCTCAGGTCTATAGGGAGGGAAGAGTTGCTTGCTTGCCTGAAAAAACAGGAGCAGTGAGCTGAAGTTACACACTATAGAGCTCCTGGGCGAATCGCCGCAACTGTACGGCGCACGCTCGCAGGAGGCTAGGGGGGCGCGCTCCCACCCCTGCTCGTCATCGAGGAAGCCAATGCAGCGGGGCAAGCAGCTCTGATTGCAGCCTGACACTCGCGATCGTTCAACACTGAGAGAGAAGGACGGTCGGCTGTTGTAAACACAGCTGACTGATCTTCTCCCTGGAATGATCATAGAGCCCATGTGATCCTTCTATATAGGATCAAATGTCTCTATGGTCATTTCAGAAGCCACGCCCCCCACAGTTAGAATCACTCCCCTAGGCTCCCATTTAACCCCTTGATCACCCACAGGGTTAACCCCTTCCCTGCCAATGGCATTATTATAGTAACAGTGCATATTTTTAGCACTGATTACTGTAGTAATGTCACTGGTCTCCCCAAAAGTGTCAAAAATGTCAGTTAGGGGTCCGATCTGTCCGCTGCAATGTCGCAGTCCCGCAAAAAAACGCAGATCGCCCCAATTACTAGTTAAAGAAAAAAAACAATAAAAATTAAATAAATCTTTCCCGTAGTTAGTAGGCGCAATAACTTTTGCGCAAACCAATCAAAATACACTTATTGCGATTTTCTTACCAAAAATATGCAGCAGAAAACAAATTGGCCTAATATGTTAAAAAATTTAGATTTTTACATTTTTTTTGGGAATGTTATATAGCAGAATGTGAAAAATATAGATTTTTTTTAAGAATTGTCGCTTTTTTTTGTGTATAGCGCAAAAAAATAAAAATTGCACAGGTGATCAAATACCACTAACAGAAAGCTCTATTTGTGGAAAAAAAAAGAGGACGTAAAATTTGTTTGGGTACAGCGTCGCACGACCGCGCAATTGTCAGTTAAAGTCACGCAGTGCCAAGTTGAAAAAAGTGGCCTGGTCATTAAGGGGGCAAATCCTTCCGGTCTTAAAGTGGTTAAACTTCAGAATTAACTGTTTGTCTGAAGTTTAGCTTTAACTGCCTCCCGCCTGCGGTATAGTAAAATGACGGCGGGCGGGATCTCCTCTCGTTCTGGGATGACGTCATATGACGTCCCCCCCCAGTGTCACGAGTGTGGCGAGAAGAGCTGATCAGCAGCCTCTCCTCACAGGGAATACTGTACAGGTAATCAGGGCACTGATCATCAGTTCCCTGATTAAAGTGCAGCCCCAGCAGTGCCCACTGCCCAGCAAGTGATGCCAGTCTGTGCCCATGAGTGACACCTATCAATGCCCTTTAGTGCCACCTATCAGTACCCATCAGTGCTGCCTATCAGTGTGCATCAGTGCCACATATCAGTGCCATCTATCAGTGCCCATCAGTGTTGCATTTTAGTGCCTCCACAACAGTGCCACCTAATCAATGCTGCCTCATTAGTGTCCATCAGTGCTGCCTCATTAGTGTCCATCAGTGCAGCCTATCAGTGCCCATCAGTACTGACTCATCAACGTACATCAAGATTTACATTTATTTAGTTCATCCATTACCTGCAGGTAGGAGAAGAGAGGTATTTCCAGTGAATCAGAATACATCTGCGAGCCTAGACTAAGGCCCTAGTAATGTGAAAGGGGGTGGAGGGAATGGCGCTGTCTAGTATCTAAAATGAGTAATGGCCAATAATAAATATATAAAAATTATGAATGATATATGACCGTGTATGATAGAGAGATAAATATGTTAAAAATCCTAGATGGCATAAAACAATATATAAAAGAGAAATAAAGAACTGTATAAAAAATATATATGCACTGGTAAATGTATAAAATATATAAAATGTGGATCAAATATATGAAAATCAAAAGTGCTAGGTGCATAAATGTGTAATAAATATAAGTATGGGCTCAATAAAAACATACACAAAATGCTATACCCATACATATGTAAACATCAAATCAATGAGAGACATGCAGTCACAAATAAAGTGCATAAAGACCCACAGATAAGTGAAAAAATCTCATGAACTAAAGTGACAAGTGCATATAATATAAACTCATATACTGAAAAGTGACAAGTGCAATCAACACAAGAAAGTGGATATGAAAGTCCTAATTGTGTTAAATACCAAAAAATGGTATTGGTATATACAAATTATATATATATTTTATACATTTACCAGTGCATATATATTTTTTAAACAGGCAAAAAATTTGGGGGAGCATACCCATGTATTTCCAAAGCTGCTGCAGCTATGAACCAAAAGACATGTATATTAAAAAAGAATAGCGCGCAAATGCAAAAGAAATTACTACCAAATCTGAAGAGAGTCCATAAATAAAAATGGGGGTTTGGTCCCACCATATGGCCATATCGTGCTCAAGCCCACTACTGCGTCAAAGTACCCCATTATCAGTGGGTCCTACACTATCCATGAAAAAGAGATGAATCCAGCCCTTCTAACCCTTGGAGATAACACTCCTTGCTGGGGAAGATATGCAAATGCACTACAGGGGACTCCTCCTATATCCACTTGATGGTGGACACTGATTGAGTACAGGTGTGTGTGGGGGGTGGGGAGGGCTGCTCAACCTCGATAGTCTGGTCAGACCGAATACATAATAAACAGGCAAAAAATTTGGGGGAGCATACCCATGTATTTCCAAAGCTGCTGCAGCTATGAACCAAAAGACATGTATATTAAAAAAGAATAGCGCGCAAATGCAAAAGAAATTACTACCAAATCTGAGGAGAGTCCATAAATAAACCCCCATTTTTATTTATGGACTCTCTTCAGATTTGGTAGTAATTTCTTTTGCATTTGCGCGCTATTCTTTTTTAATATACATGTCTTTTGGTTCATAGCTGCAGCAGCTTTGGAAATACATGGGTATGCTCCCCCAAATTTTTTGCCTGTTTATTATGTATTCGGTCTGACCAGACTATCGTGGTTGAGCAGCCCTCCCCACCCCCCACACACACCTGTACTCAATCAGTGTCCACCATCAAGTGGATATGGGAGGAGTCCCCTGTAGTGCATTTGCATATCTTCCCCAGCAAGGAGTGTTATCTCCAAGGGTTAGAAGGGCTGGATTCATCTCTTTTTCATGGATAGTGTAGGACCCACTGATAATGGGGTACTTTGACGCAGTAGTGGGCTTGAGCACGATATGGCCATATGGTGGGACCAAACCCCCATTTTTATTTATGGACTCTCTTCAGATTTGGTAGTAATTTCTTTTGCATTTGCGCGCTATTCTTTTTTAATATATATTTTTTATACAGTTCTTTATTTCTCTTTTATATATTGTTTTATACCATCTAGGATTTTTAACATATTTATCTCTCTATCATACACGGTCATATATCATTCATAATTTTTATATATTTATTATTGGCCATTACTCATTTTAGATACTAGACGCGCCATTCCCTCCACCCCCTTTCACATTTCTTATAGTCTTTTGACTATAATTAAGGAAGGCTGCAGTCTAATATTAATTTATATCCGTATAACCAATAAGCGCGGAGTTTCCTATCTTTAAGGCCCTAGTAATGTCAATCTTTATGTTTTAGTCTAGAAAATAATCCTCTTGAGTACTTAGAACAGGGTTTCTCAACCAGTGTGCCGCGGCACACTGGTGTGCCGTGAGGGGTCCCCAGGTGTGCCACGGCAAAATGACCTCCAACCTATGCATTAATAAGTAATCTGCTCTTTAATGATTGCTGGCTGGTCTGCTGGCTGATCAATTGTTACAGCGGTGTCGGTCTGGTGCCAGTCCGCTGTTTAATACTCGCTTCCCACTGCCACAGGCACTCGGGAAGCTGTGCGGGCCTCCCAACCCGCGTTCTGCCAACCAATGATGTCATCAGTTGCTATGGGCGGATTGGGCACACAAGCAAGGGCTTGCTGGACATTAGAGCTGGTAGACGCTGCCTGGCGCAAGAGGAGAGAAACCGGGAAGGAGGATCTTCTACATTTTCATGTTCGTTACCTACAGTTTCTTATAGACTTCTATTATGTCCCTTATTTTTGGCGTGCTTTCAAAAAATGCACCAAAAATGTAGGTGTGCCTCGAGATTCTACCAGATTGTAAAGGGTGCCTTGGTTGAAAAAAGGTTGAAAAACACTGACTTAGAATACCAACAGTAGGAGTTTTTGAGATAGTGGCGTGGAATATACAGTATGTTCTAACTGAGATTCAACAGAACTCCACTAGCTTATAAGCTTTGGGCAGTGCCACAGCATGTGCAGGAGATCACAATGGTTCCTTTCAAATCAGTGTGACAGATGTGAGTGGAAATGGGTCCAAATAGCTTAGCTATTGTTAAATTGGTTCTTAGCACTATGCATAGCTGTGACAGCCTCTGGGCCAGTTTAGGCATGACTGTGGGTATGCTTCTGACATTACCTATCCACTGTTCATTAAGAGGGGCTGTATACTGTTTCTTTTTTTTTATATCAAGAAAAATAAATCTTTATTGAGCGTAAAAGACCATTGTACAATCATTACACAACTATGCGGTTATACAAAGCATATACTTTGGTACAATGAGAGAAATGTAGAAAAAAACCCACACATTTTATAGTTAAAATAACCTAAATTTACAATAACAAAGAGCCAAACTGCAGGGTAAAGAGACAATGCTGTGGAATCAACAGAACAGATCAGAGGAACAAACACATCATCAAAAAGGGGAGAGCATCGATGAAGAACCTCAAAGGGGTAGGTAGAGAAATAGGATATAGAGGGGGAGAGGAGAGCACAGGGCAAGAAAGAAAAGGGTAGCAGGGGGAAAGGGGGGGGGGAGAAGACATTCCACTGAGAACAATAGAAAGGAGAAAAGTATAAAATTATGCACACCTCCAAAAGCCTATTCATAACCAACTGGGGAGGAGCCAGCGAGGGGACATCCAACCATGGCTGCCAGAGGTAGTAGAATTTCTTATGGGCATTCCGATGCTGGTAGGTCAGTTTTTCTCTGATTAACAAAGCATTGACTTGCGCATCCATTGTTCTGCCCTTGGCACACGGGAGGAGATCCAGTAGCTGTCAATAAGCTTACAAGCAACATAGAGCAAAGGTATAATGGCCACATGGGCATTTGGGGTTAGTGTCTCCACCTGATAGCCACCCTGATGAAGTCACGTGTCATGTGACGTAACGTGTAGGAGGAGTCAATCAGTGATGTTTTGATCATTGCAGTGGATGGTACGATCCTCAGATAGAGCTCCAACAACCACTTTCCCTGCCTAAACAGCAGTGCGATCAGCTGGCTATTTACTTCATCTGCTACACCTTACTGAAATGTGAGTTTTTTTATTTCTCAATAAACATTGTTTTTTACCTATTACACTATGAGTACCTTTTGGGCTCTTTCACACGGCCGCTCCGTGTGAAAGCTCCGCTGCGGGACTTTTTTTTTTTTTTTTCACGGAGCGGATGACATTTGTGTCATCCGCTCCGTGTGTCCGCATATCATCCCATCCGTTTGCGGATGATATGCGGACATAATGTAAGTCTATGTGGATTGCGGATGTCAGCGGATGACACAGCTGACATCCGATTTTCCTTCCTTTGCGTTTTTTTGAACGGAACAAAAATAGGGTTTTTTTCAGTTCCAAAAAACGGAACAGAACTGACAGGAAGAAAATCGGATGTCAGCGGATGGTATTCCGCTGACATCTGCAATGCCATAGACTTAAATTATGTCCGCAAATCATCCGCAAAAAAATAGGATGATTTGCGGACACACGGAGCGGCCGTGTGAAAGAGCCCTTAATCTTCCTTTGGGATATCGTGTGATGCCTTGAGATATACTGAATATGAGGACATGATAACCAGATTGAAAGAACAAAGATCTTTGCGAGCATAGAGAGGAAGGATTACTGGCTTTAATTTTTTGCACATATCAAGTGTGCTTCAGGTGAGCGCGCATTGTACTCACAGGGGCACACTGGGTGAGAAGAGGCTAAGCAGCAACCATTTAGAGGTTACCTTGTAATTTGCACAAGGAATTTGTTGGATCCTGTCACTTTTAGCACTTAATTTCCAGCACGCCGAGCACCTTTTCAGATGAACTTTTTTACAAATTACTTGTGTGATACATCACGGATGACCCCTTTTTATCACATTGCTCTACCACAATATTAGCACTTTATCCTGTATTAAGGCACATATGTATTCATTACCACGTTTACATTTTTATATATCTGGCTTGCATTATTAATATTTTATGTCACTTGGATTCTTTACTTATATATGTGGTTATTTTTAACTTTATTCATTGCTATTTACACATTTCAAATGATTTTAGCCATTTTTGTAGCACTTAGTAGATATTGATTGGAGTGCACTTTTTGTTTTTTATTGGAGAATAGCGCATTACCATTGTCTCCTATCGTGTTTTTAAAGGGCTTCTTGTAAGTGTGATGTATTTTATTTAATAATTAATGTACAAAAGATTTTATGCTATGGCGAGTTTAGATACCCTTTCCTTCAACCCAAGTTCTGTTTCAATGGACAGAGGCCCTGGCTGGGTTTAGAGCCACAAGTGAGAGCAACCTTCTGTAATAGGAGGTCAATACCAGCTGGTAAGCAGGACATTTTAAAGGTGGAGTCTTTCACTCAGGATCATGCTCTTTTCGGGTGATTGATAGTGCACTTATCGATGAAATGGATTTTGGTTTATCACCGTTTGGACTTTTTTTCTATTTCTTTTATTTAGGTGCAACCCTTTTGGACTATAAAATATGTAAAGGAGTCTGTTACTGTGAGAAGGCAGTAAGTTTAAATTTAGGACCAATGTAAAATGTGCCAGTGCCACCAGTACCAGTACAGGGAGTGCAGAATTATAAGGGAAAATTAGTATTTTGACCACATCATCCTCTTTATGCATGTTGTCTTACTCCAAGCTGTATAGGCTCGAAAGCCTACTACCAATTAAGCATATTAGGTGATGTGCATCTCTGTAATGAGAAGGGGTGTGGTCTAATGACATCAACACCCTATATCAGGTGTGCATAATTATTAGACAACTTCCTTTCTTTGGGCAAAATGGGTCAAAAGAAGGACTTGACAGGCTCAGAAAAGTCAAAAATAGTGAGATATCTTGCAGAGGGATGCAGCACTCTTAAAATTGCAAAGCTTCTGAAGCGTGATCATCGAACAATCAAGCATTTCATTCAAAATAGTCAACAGGGTTGCAAGAAGCGTGTGGAAAAACCAAGGCGCAAAATAACAGCCCATGAACTGAGAAAAGTCAAGCGTGCAGCTGCCAAGATGCCACTTGCCACCAGTTTGGCCATATTTCCGAACTGCAACATCACTGGAGTGCCCAAAAGCACAAGGTGTGCAATACTCAGAGACATGGCCAAGGTAAGAAAGGCTGAAAGACGACCACCACTGAACAAGACACACAAGCTGAAACATCAAGACTGGGCCAAGAAATATCTCAAGACTGATTTTTCAAAGGTTTTATGGACTGACGAAATGAGACTGAGTCTTGATGGGTCAGATGGATGGGCCCGTGGCTGGATTGGTAAAGGGCAGAGAGCTCCAGTCCGACTCAGACGCCAGCAAGGTGGAGGTGGAGTACTGGTTTGGGCTGGTATCATCAAAGATGAGCTTGTGGGGCCTTTTCGGGTTGAGGATGGAGTCAAGCTCAACTGCCAGTCCTACTGCCAGTTTCTGGAAGACACCTTCTTCAAGCAGTGGTACAGGAAGAAGTCTGCATCCTTCAAGAAAAACATGATTTTCATGCAGGACAATGCTCCATCACACGCGTCCAAGTACTCCACAGCGTGGCTGGCAAGAAAGGGTATAAAAGAAGAAAAGCTAATGACATGGCCTCCTTGTTCACCTGATCTGAACCCCATTGAGAACCTGTGGTCTATCATCAAATGTGAGATTTACAAGGAGGGAAAACAGTACACCTCTCTGAACAGTGTCTGGGAGGCTGTGGTTGCTGCTGCACGCAATGTTGATGGTGAACAGATCAAAACACTGACAGAATCCATGGATGGCAGGCTTTTGAGTGTCCTTGCAAAGAAAGGTGGCTATATTGGTCACTGATTTGTTTTTGTTTTGTTTTTGAATGTCAGAAATGTATATTTGTGAATGTTGAGATGTTATATTGGTTTCACTGGTAAAAAAAATAATTGAAATGGGTATACTGTATATTTGATTTTTGTTAAGTTGCCTAATAATTATGCACAGTAATAGTCACCTGCACACACAGATATCCCCCTAAAATAGCTAAAACTAAAAACAAACTAAAAACTACTTCCAAAAATAGTCAGCTTTGATATTAATGAGTTTTTTGGGTTCATTGAGAACATGGTTGTTGTTCAATAATAAAATGAATCCTCAAAAATACTAATTTGCCTAATAATTCTGCACTCCCTGTACACTCTAATCAATGAAACACCTTAGCGGCACTGAGGGAGAGCATGGCTCTCTGTCCAGGATTGTCAACTGGTGCCTTCCCATTTAGGAAAGCCTTCTGATATTTGTGGAGTTGGAATGGGTAGGCACGAGGACTACCTGGTCTTAATAAATAAGAGTGGTGATAACGTTATTGAGTCATCTTGCCAGTATTTTAGCAAGTATTTTTATGTCACTTTTTAACAAAGATATAGGCCTATATGACTTCAAAATAAAGGAAAATATTCTGGGCTCAGATAAATCCCTCATAAAAGCTGCTGGCACAAAAAAAAGCAAACTCAAACAATGTATAATAAGTAGATGGTGAAGCACTGTGTTATTACATAACATAAGCAAATAAATAAATGTCCAAAAATGTCCAAAGTATATAAGTGTATCCAAAAAGAACAAGCGCGCAGATAAAAGAAGGGGAAAATTCCCCAAAGGAATCCAAAAAATGTAATAGATATAATCCTGTGCCAGTGCAAGAAACAAAATTAAAATCCGACTGTAATATGAAATCCTCCAAACAGTACTACAACAGTCCCAGCAATCATCTTCCCTGCACAGTGATATTGAGGCCCAAACACTTGGAGCAGAGGCGATCCATTGGCTGGAGGGTGGCAATAACTAACCCCACAAGTGCTAATTGATCATTTGCTGTATAGGTAATGGTCATGTTTCTTCTGGTAAGCATCTGATCCCTTTTAGCTCTCTCAAGGGTGGACTGGAGTGGAATCATAAACTGGGCTCTGTACTTTTGTGGACTTTTTGAAAGATTTCACATTAGAGTTGGATATCTCTAATGACAGTGTCCCTTTAACCCCGACTAAAGTTCTAACCCTTCTAAAGCAGAAAAAAAAATGGCCTGGAGTTAGTCTTTAACAAAGGAAAACATTATTCTCATGTCAATGCTTCTTTGGGCTCTTGTGATGAACCTCGCATAGACATGAAATCTTTACCATGCCCTACCAAAAATTTTCCCATCAGGTGTTTGTTATGGTATTGTGGTATCGACACCATCCTGTCCTCGGCGTCCATCTTGTTCAGTGACACAGGCAAAATTCCAGTAAGCTGTAACAGCAGATATGTACTCTGCAGAGGTATTTCCTCCCCCCCCCTCTCTCACTCAAGAGTGCCTTATCTTCAAACACATCCTGGTTGGCAGGTTGTAAAGCCTTATCAGCCCTTCTAGCAGGAGTTGGGTCTCCGAGGACAGCAGGGGGTCAGAGCAGATGTCCAGTGAAGCTGCCTTGTAAATTCCCAAGCCAAATTGTTAAGGTACATCTCACAATCCGTGCTCAAATCATATCTTTTTACCCGAACATAACATATTAACAAAAAGTAGATATTTGGGTGCCCCATAAAATACCAATCGAATTAAGATCCAACACGGACACCTTCATGCCTAGGAAAGGCAAGCTAGCGATCCAATGCCGTACAGGTCAGGGGTTATTCCGAGATAGCCCATGTTTAGTGTCTGTAGAAAGCCAATTCAAAAACGGACCGTCAAATATCGGTTTCAAGCATGTAAACGTTTCATACTCAAGATATGAGTGCTTTTATGAATCTGTCGAAGCAGGAGGTCACTTAGCAGTTTATAGACTCAGAGCCATTGGCTGAGTACTTCTGGTGACACCCCCCTGGAGGGTCAGAGAAAAACACAAGAACTCAGAGAGAGCTCAGTTCTCATCCTAACATCGAGGCCATAACATCGCTCAAGGGGAACCAAATATCACATGTTCAGCTTCCGAAACTAAGGTAACACCAGGACCGTTTTAATGCAAGTATTTTCATCCTTTCTCTTCATATTTCTCCATTGCTGTATTGTGTCTCTATTTCTTTGTAACCCATTTTTCTGTAAATATTTTTATTCGCACCAATTTTAACCTTTCTTATAATTAAACCTTAATTTGAAAAGTGTTAACTTTGTCTCTAAGCTCTTAAACACAAACTGACCCAAACAAACCTGCCTCCTGAAGCGCGCTACTGTGTGTTACAGACGGTTATTCTAAAGTCATAATTGATATTTGTAAAATCACTAGCTTCTGCTGGGCTCAAACGTAGCGGTGGTGGCAGAGAAAGGGTTAATCGTTTAATTAACCCGGTGACAATCGCTCTCAGTCTGCTGGCATCTAGATTGTGGTCCCGCAAGCTAGACAATCTGTGTGCTGGGTGCAGCTGAGAGTGGCATTGTTACGCAAGTGACGGCAGGGGGTGAGATTGCTTGGTCTTTGGTCACGAGGTGGATGAGAAGGCCAGGGGTCTGATACCCGCCACCATCACAGTGTTCAGTTTTTTCTTGGAGCGACTGTGCTGAAATTTGGACCACTGCATACCTCTCAACAGCCCTGGATTGTGTGGGACTGTCCTGCATTTTCAGCTTAGTCCCACAATTCTCCCAGTTTTCCCACATCCAGCACTTCCAGCCCACACCAAGTAACGCTATACAGCGGGCGCACACACAGCCAGAATTTTTTTCTGTATGCAGGCTCTTTGTACATCCCCCACCTGTGGAGCATTCAGCGATGGTGGTGATTGAGGGTCATCCAGGTAGACGCTTCCTGACTGCTGGTTCTCCAATGCCATGCCCTTCACACCCCCACCCCCCTTAGTTGGTGGGATATTTTCGGACAGAATTTCCTAGCCATACACGTGAATGACTGTATGCAGCCGTACTCTTGTAAACAACAATGCCTTTACCCGCATATGCATGTACGGCCCATTTTTCAAATCAGCAACTTCTGCATTGAGAAAATCCAGCATTATTTACACCTCTGCTGTGTGCTTGAGGCCTATGAGTGTCAACAAGCCTCATTCTGAATGGGAAAAAAAATTAGAACTGTGTTAACCAAACTCACACTCAAGGTTGGGTGCATTTTACACTTGTTTTTATGTGCGTTTTACAAATTGTTTTCATAGACTTTATTGGTGCCAGAAAACTCAGGTAAATGCATAAAATATCCGACATGCCTCATGTAGCACGCAGATATGAATGTCCTCATTGGAAACAATGTATTTTCATGACACATGCATTTTTATGTTGCGCAAAATGCAAATAGAAGTAAACAGGTGTGAACCAGGCCTAATTGCCTGTAAGTTTTTCCCTGATCTTTATACATTTCTTAGTAGTCACTAGTCAGATTAGGTCTCAGTGTGTTTTGCGTGTCTGCCATCTAGTGGACATTTAAAGTGTCACTAAAACCAAAACTATATAAGCCTGTTCAGAGTGGAACCTGCCCTGCTAAACCACTGTATGGTCTTGGTCACTGTGCTGCAGCTCAGTTTCAAGGTTTTGGCAATCTTCCTACAACCTAGACCAACTTTATGTAGAGCAACAATTCTTTTTTTCAGATCCTCAGAGTTCTTTGCCATGAGGTGCCATGTTGAACTTCCAGTGACCAGTATGACAGAGTGAGAGCGATAACACCAAATTTAACACACCTGCTCCCCATTCACACCTGAGACCTTGTAACACTAACGAGTCACATGCCACTGGGGAGGGGAAATGGCTAATTGGGCTCAATTTGGACATTTTCACTTAGTGGTGTACTCACTTTTGTTGCCAGCGGTTTAGACATTAATGGCTGTGTGTTAAGTTATTTTGAGGAGACAGCAAATTTACACTGTTATACAAGCTGTACACTCACTACTTTACATTGTAGCAAAGTGTCATTTCTTCAGTGTTGTCACATGAAAAGATATAATAAAATATTTACAAAAATGTGAGGGGTGTACTCACTTTTGTGAGATACTGTATAATTCAAACCTTAACCTGACATGGCAGCAGCATCCGATAGCACATTAGCCACTTCTGGACCAGAAGGTTTTACCCACTTAATGACCAGGCAATTTTTTGCGAAACGGCAGAGTGAGGTGGCAGAGGTATGCTGGATTGGTGGAGTGGGCATAAGCTCAGCAATGTCCCTCCTAAATAGAACAAACATCAAACAAGGTGTGTAGTGTCTCAGGACAGCACATTTCAGAGGAACTCTGTATATTCAATTACTGCACACAGTGTATGACTCATCTAAAAGTTGGGGTGCCACCGTAATGTTTGACTTTTACATAAACGCAGCCCTGCCTGGTCCCAGGCATTGATGAGCGTGTACATTTGAAAGGTACCCTCACGCGCGGAGCGAGGTGGCCCCGCCCACACACAGTGTGCAAAGTCCTGTGGAGTACAACAGAGAGCGGATTGCATAATGCTGTCTCTGTTATAAAGGTAAATGGGCTTCAAATGTTTGTAATATAAAAACCAGAAAGGCACACGCTGCAGAAATTGCCTTCTCAACTTGTCATTTGCAGTTCTGTAGCTTTGATAAATGTGCTCCACTGTCTATGCTGTCTACTTTGCATTGGCCAAACTTTCCTTGAGATAAGCATCAGATTAAATGAACAGAAAAGTGTTATCTGTGGCTTTAGACAAAAAAAAGAACAAAGTTAGTAAAAAACACATAGGACAAAGGTGAAGTTGATAAAAGACATGACTATGATACTGCAGTCGCAATATACTTCAGAGAATTGAATCAATTTGTAACAGAACTACGCTGACTTGTGCTAGGACAAACTGATATATCATCTAAACACAGGCTGAGAATGCGATTGTGGTCTGAAGGGCCTTTTTATTGATTTATTTCCAAAATGTATTCTCTAAGCGCTTATACATGTGTCTGTTCCTTTTTATGGTATGCGTATCCTTCTCTTCATCTGCATTGACCCCCTGTACATGACTATGTCTCCTCGGTGCAGTATTAGGACCAGTTATATCATGCTTTTCAGCATCATAGGGCACTGTGCCAATCATAAGGTCTGAACACAGTGCACCCTCATTTCTCCAAAACGCACAAGTCGGTGCCAAAAATTGTCAAGTTTAAATCCTGTCTGTGGTGTAGAAAGTGACAACTTTAAAAAGCCCTAGACCAGACTAAAGCACCCTTGAAAAATAAAAACACACAGACACAAAGCAAACCCAGTATTTTGGTTAACCACTTTAGCCCCGGAAGGCTTTACCCCCTTAATTACCAGGCCATTTTTTGCGATACGGCACTGCGTTACTTTAACTGACAATTGCTTAGTCGTGCAACACTGTATTCAAATAAAATCGATGTCCTTTTTTCCCTACAAATAGAGCTTTCTTTTGGTGGTATTTGATCATTTCTGCGGTTTTTATTTTTTGCGCTATAAGCTATTACAATTTTGAAAAAAAATATATATATTTCATACTTTCTGCCATAAAACATATCCAATACAAAAATGTAAATGTAGCACTGTCCCGTAAGGATTGCTGTATGATGACTTGTTGGGCCTCTTCTGATTACCAACACACAGTCACTTAGGGCAGTGGTCCTCAACCCTGGCCTACAGGGCCCACTAACAGGCCAGATTTTCAAGATAACTGAAATACATCCCAGGTGATATCATTTGCTG
This sequence comes from Pelophylax lessonae, assembly GCF_965119305.1. Taxonomy (NCBI): domain Eukaryota; kingdom Metazoa; phylum Chordata; class Amphibia; order Anura; family Ranidae; genus Pelophylax; species Pelophylax lessonae. The sequence continues at coordinate 79,129,868 of NC_138777.1, read as the reverse complement.
CTCAGTGATTGCAGTACTCTAGTCTGCATCTCCCCAAGGTAATACCTAAAATCTGGCCTGTTAGTGGGCCCTGTAGGCCAGGGTTGAGGACCACTGATCTATCCGACCCCTGTGATTCACAGATTGGATACCGACCTCCACTTTCCCTCAGTGATGCTTGGAGAATAATATGCAATGATGCTTTTTACCTTTAACTCTGGTTATTCATCTAATGCCTAACTACCTTTATAAAGGTATTAACAATATATTTATTTGCTATGATAACGAAAAAGTGTCTATAAAAACTGTACCATATACACTATATGCAATATTTCTAATACAGTAAAACCTTGGATTGCGAGCATAATTCGTTCCGGAAGCATGCTTGTAATCGAAAGCACTCTTATATCAAAGCGAATTTCCCCATAAGAAATAATGGAAACTCAGATGATTCGTTCCACAACCATTTATTCATAAATCCTTCAATTTATAGTCCATATAAAAAGATTATAGCATTGCGATAGGTTGTGTAACCATAAAATGTCCACCCACAAATAGCCACTTCCACAAGGGGATTGGAAGCAAAATCCAGCAGAAGCTACAGGGTAGCAATATGGTTCCATTTAATGAAGGTACAACATTTAGCAACTCACATGGTTGATGAATAAAACAGACCATCTTCTGCACCGCCGGCTGCCAGTCTGTAATCCTGACCGGGAAGACCACCCTCCAGTAAAGCGATCTGAAAGCGAGGGGCAGCATGGAAAGGATGACGTAGATGACGGTGCGGAGGATGGTCCTATGTGGACAGCTTGACCCCCAGATGCCTGCATCCTTAGATGTGCCTGTTCCAATCATCAACCATGTGAATTGCTAAATGTTGTACCTTCATTAAATTTAACCATATTGCTACACTTAGAGGCGCCTCTCTTCTCTTTTATACTTAGCTGTGACTTGAGGCTACTTGTATATCAAGACATCGCTTGTATATATTTATTTGAAAATTTTGCTTGTCTTGCAAAGCACTCTTAAACCAAGTTACTCTCAAACCAAGGTTTTACTGTATTATGTTCTCATTATATTAAGTAACTCCTTTTACCTAATGGAAAAAAAAGTGAGTAACTAGTTGTTAATCACGTGACCGCGCCTAGGATTAATAAGTGTAAATTTAAATAATAAAACTCAAATAAATCAAACAATTGAGCTGCTGGTCAGAAAACAACAGTGTGTTGGTAAATTGTGAAACAAAAGGAGACAGCGCTTAAAAATTGTGCAAAATTCTATATATAAATCACAAATCTTCCAAATAAATATGATATAAGTGATATACCATAAAGTGACAGTGCAAAAGGTGACAATGCAATTATAAATAAATAAAAAATCCAAATACAAAAATAATATAGTCCTTATAGCTTGAAAGTGCAGGCGTGACTTGTGCAGCAAACAAATCCGATATGTTAAAGTGCTTGGTGCTCAAAGGAATTGCATCCTTCATGCAAGGGAGGAAGAAGGAGAAGGAATCCGTCACCAGATACTCCACACACTTACCAGATGACCCCTTGGGGTCTAGCACAGGTAAGTGGTAACTTCCAAAAAGATCCCGGTATAGACAAGACACTCGTCCCCCGCTCGCTTAATAGCTCGGGAATCTCTCCGCTATGGAAAGAACTGGTGTAGGTTCCCCTCGATACCTTAGGCTTTTTTGTAATAAAATCCCCTGAAGAGGATATTAAAGTAAATTTTGAAACGCTTTGGGTGTTCACCACACTGAAACCTGAGTATACTGCAAAATACAAATAAATTCTGTAATAACCATTTTAATATTATGTAATGTATTTTTTATATTTTTGTAATAACAAGAAAGACTTTGTATCATTTTAAGAATCTACTCTAAGTCACAATTCTCTGTGCAAGATTACTTGTTGCTGTTAAAAGTCCCATATACGGAGGGTTTTTCTATATAAACCGTACAGTATATAGTCAAGGGATGTTGGCAACTATAAACTACTATCTATATTTCAACCATGAGAAGCAGTACCGGGATGGGGTCGTCCAGTTCCTAGGGCAAGGATCCAGAACTGTGCCCCTGTGCCGTAGAATGGGTGCGCCACCCTGTGTCTATTCTTTGCCCCCTTGCTTCAATGCGCCCCTTGTCCTGGCCCTGATGAGAAGGTGTGCGGTATTGCACTGCATATTAACTGTTTTCCCAAAGATATTATTGTTTATACAAGTTCTCATATTCCACAAGTTTCTTTTTTAAGACATTTTTCTGATTTTAAAATAGACTAAGGTTGTTCTGTAGGGCAAATAAAATAAACTGAATAAATCACGTTAGCAACATAGTAGATTTATTTTTCCTCAAAATGTTTCAATTCAAATTTTACAAAACTCTTTTACATTTAAGGTACTGCTGTTTCAATCTGCTGCCTAAAATCATAGCTGTTAGTTATTATTAATTGTAATCTGCTATTACGCAAGAACGGTCTCTACTTAACCCTTACGTTACCATGACATCGAAAACTGTATTTAACATTTTAATGCAAAGAGTAATGATGTGCAGCAACCAATCACAAATCAGCTTCTGGACATCTGGTATAATCAGACATGTAAAAGGTAACTTCTAATTGGTTTTTAAGGTTTACTACACTTTGAACATTAAAATCTGATCTGCTGACTCCAATTTTTTATTTAAAGAAAAACTGTCTTTAAAACCCAGCTGAGCATTCAGTTTAAATCAGTTAAATACATTTCTAGTCCATCAAAACAAAAGTTTTTTTACACTTGATTTTGTTTAGAAAGTAGCCACAGCCTGAATAGCTAAGCTTGTCCCCTACCAGCAAGCTGCTAAGAAGAACCCCTGCTCCCTGTGTGACAGCAGGGGTTACTATGCGGAAGTCTAACACACTCCCTGCTTATTGGGGAGGTCTATTTCTGATTTAGCAGAAAGACCACTGACACCACACAGAGAGCAATGGTCTGTCTCTACATCATGCTGGCAGGGGACAGGCTTTTCTACTCAGACTCAGAAGGGTTTTCCTTTTACCATCATCTTTACATAACACTTTACTATAATGCGCATCATTTATAACATTTTCTATTGAATATCAGAACTTTACGTTCTTGTTTATGGCTTGTGTGTCTTCTACAGTCAATTGATTGATAATGTATTATTGTTGTGAAGCTTACAAAAAGTGTAGCAAAGACAAATAGTGTGATTGAATGCTTTCATTTAACTTATATTATATATAGCTGTCATCTGATTGGTTGCTGCATCTCTGTTCATAAAGATGCCACAGTGTAGGTCACAAAGAACACTAATTTACTACAGAATTTTACACATTATATCCCAACCACAAAACAATATTTGCTGTCCAGTTTCATATGGATTAACTTAATAATACGACTACTGAGGTGTACAATGAAACCATAATCCTTTGATCATTAATGACCTGTGTAAAGGTTTCTGATGGGTTTATATCACTGAAGTATTTGGCCAGCCTTTCTCAACCTACCTAACCTATAGGATCCCTTAAATTAATTTTAAGGTTACAGGGAACCCTTGTTAAAACCAGTTCATTGGGGGGTCAGTGGGAAAAATGACCCCTATACTTGGTGGGCAGTGGAAAGCATGCTGTCCATACAGTGTTGATCAGAATGCTACCTTTATGGACAGCTAAAATAATTATTGGTGTCCTAAAACTGGCTCTGACAACTAGAATTGGCCCCAGAACTATGCAGACATCATCAAACGGGAGGCCAATCAGCCCCAGTTCAAGGAATCTCTAGTTCCATGGAACCCTGGTTAAGAATGGCTGGTTTAGGCAATCGACCCTCTGGTGTTACAGGCTCTGTCCCCTTTGCTTGACCCATAACCATTTAACAAAATAAATTCCTCCTTTGCAGGTCCACCAAAGGGTACAATAGTGAGGCACTTTCTAAAAGAAGCTCATGTGAATATACCAATTAGACGTTTTCCATTGGTGATGGTATGTGTGAAGGTACAATCTACATTGTATTCAGGCCTTCCTGAGATCCAGGCCTGTGGTGCTTCAGCAGGTCATGATCTAAGGATTTTCTTTCTCATATGTTTTGGTAAATTATTTAATGATTATTATGTCACATATTACTTGATAGATAAATGTAAAATATGAACCCAAAGGGCTCTGACAAGAGGCTTTGCTAATACAATGACCTACTCAGATCACATTCTGCCCCTTTTCATTATAGACACACTCTTGTAGAAAAAAAATAGTCCTTTACTGGAGGGGATATGACCAGTTGTGACAGAGATGCTCTAAATTCACACACTGGACAGTTTTTGAAGAGGCACATGAGTGGAGGAGCGTAGACCAGTCTAGCCTCCCATTAGGACGTTCCTCCCCCTGTGGTTCAAAGAGAATTAACTTGTCTGCAGTTAATTTTTTGCATATTAGCTGCCATCAGCAAACTGGAGGCTACCTTATGGCAAGGTACTGATGACATCACAGTGAGATCCGGAGAATTATGGGCGGATGTTTTAAAGAATAAGGGGAGGTTACTGAGGCTTACCGCTATGTCTAACTACACTGCACAGAGCTGACTGCTACAGTATAGAATAAAGAGCTTTCTCTTGCTCTGAGGAGAATATCACTCACAGTCTATACAGACAACCATTGCTCTAGTAGTCAGGAGCTGGGGAACGCAGGTACAAAAGCACAATAATGATAGTGAGAGTTGCAAGTGCTGAGCTGGTTATATTAAAGAGTCGCGCTGTCTTAGCATCTTCTACAGCTCCACTGAGGTCGTTCAACAGTTTCTTGTCCCTGACCTGCAGGATGCAAAAATAAAATCAGTTAGTAGCATATAATGTTACATTTGAATAGCAAGAGCAAATGTTTGCCTTTAAAGGCTAAGTTCACCTTAAAAAAAAAATAATAATTATGAGCCGAAATTTCTGGCCGCTTTTTCTTCACTTCATAGCACATCTTCTTCTCAAATAATGCTAAAGGGTCATAAATTGGACCCATTTACGATTATGTCAGGCACTCGACAGGGATGTTCACTTTCACTTCTATTATTTCTAATAGCTATCGAAACGCTGGCTATAGCAATACGTAATGATTCTGATATCCTAGGTGTGCTAAGCTGGGATTGCTCCCATAAATGCGCTCTGTTCACAGATGATATATTGCTTTATATTACTTCCCCTCATATGACCCTACCAAACCTACTCCATTTATTAAAATGCTTTGAGAAGATTTAAGGGTTATCGGTTAACTGGGAAAAATCTGAAGCTTTGAACGTCAACTTAGCAGATTCTGTAATACAACATTTGCGCTCCCAATAGTCTTTCGCCTCGCAACAGGTTTGGCTGCCCTACCTGGGTATTAAGCTTACCCCTCAAATATCGATGCTTTATAAAGCTAATGATCCGGCAATTTCTAGTCAACTTCTTGTGGATGTACAGACATAGACTGATATGTCTCTTTCCTGGATGAAAAGAATTGCATCAGTTAAAATTAAAGTCTTACCTAAATTGTTGTATTACTTTTGTACCTTAACAATAGCGGTTGTTGGAAGCGATCTGCAAATTTCAAGCAAAAATCTTCAAATTTATTTGGGCGACTAAGGGTAGCACCCACTGTGATGTATGCTCCAAAGGACTTGGGAGGTCTGGGAGTTCCAGACTTCCAAAAATATTATTTGGCGGCACAGTTAACACAAATGTGCCAAACACACTCTTGCTATTATTGGCCGGATTGGGTATCTTTGAAAGCCCTAGCTGGCTCCCCCACACCTATAGAGCTGGTGCTTTGGCTCCCTTCCAGACATCGGGAAGCTTTGAACCCGACCCTTCCCACTTCATAGGTTTATGGGACAATTCCTGTATCCCAGTTGCTCCACTCTTTAACAATCTCTTGTTCCCAACAGGCCTTTCATACAGTTTCAGTGATGGATAGACAAGGGATTATATCGGATAGGCCAATTTATTGATCGTAAGGGCATACACTCCTCATTGTATTTTTTGCAGCATCTAGAAATGCCACCCTCAGAAAGTTTTACATTTACAACAAATTCTACATTACTTACATTCTCTTCAAAAATAGAGTGCTGACTTTGCCACACAAACGATATTTGAGAATAGATGTTTACAAAATACTTTGCAATGCGGGTGTATTTCAGTGCTGTATAAACTATCCGTTGCCCCATCCTCTAAATTGTCCTACCAACTGGTGTAGGAGAAAGACCTAATTAAGACCCTGATGAAGCAGACTGGCTAACCTAGAATGTTTCCAGGTGTTTTAACCTTATGCTGTGGGGGTTGTGGACAAGTGGGGACTCCCTTCTATGTCTTGTGGACATGCCCTAAGGTTAGAAGGTGTTGGGGACGTGTCCACCCATTGATATACTCGGTCACAATAGTTAATATTGTTAGGGATGCCCGGATCACGCTGTTGACTATGCCAGTAGATGACATACTGAGACAAATGCAAATCTTTAAATGTTCAAATGTTAAAAATCAATAAAAACTATTGGAACAGAAAAATATAATAATAAATGCACATGTTTTTGCAGGTTAAAAGTGCATTTGTTATATTTTTCACAGAATATTACACAGCAATCAGTAGATCGCAGATGCAAAATCAAGCTCCTGCAAACTCTCCCTCTAACTTTGCATCTGTACCTCTGCGCGGACCTTCAGTTACAAAGCTGAAGGAATAGTGAATGGAATCTGAGGATGCTCATTAGCATCCTTGCAATCCATTGAGAACTACAAGACATCTGCCGCAGTGGAAGACAAGACTTGTAGTTTCCTCATTCACAGATCTCTGTCAATGAATGATGTGACTGTGTGAGCTGAGCCCCACACAACCGCACCAATTTTAAAATCTGACAGCTGGTGTGGGTAGAGGAATCCCCACTCAATGTCACAGGAGGGTGGGGTGAGGGGGGGGGGGGCGAGGGAGAGGTGCTTAATAGTAAGATCTTATATATTATATCCTAAATATGGTATTAAACCCAAAAGTAAACATATAATATATTGCAGCTTACCAATTCTTAGATGTGATGGCTGCATTCCTTTTATTTTTTTAGGTGCTAGCATAGGTAGGCAAATTTAGTTATTTTTACTGCTGTAGCCAGTGGTGCTGATTTGATTATTTTGGTCTGTTTTTGGCCCTGCAGCTGCAGGCTTGCCTGTCTCCCTCTGTCTTTCCTGAAATCTTTGGAACATAGTGGGTGGAGAAAGTAGAGACTGGGCAGACCTGGTATATGGCTTCACTCAATCTCTGGTCGGGAGAATGACCAGCAGGGGGCTGAGAGGTGTTTATAGGGTGTGGAGAGTAAAGCAGCAGGGTCCTTTGCCTGCTGGAGAGTGACCCAGCCTGGAAGTAGTGTTAAAGTTCCAGGGCTCTGGAAAGCTGCATGGAGTTCTGGATGATTCTGGCTTACCAAGGAGCTGAAGGGTCACCACCAAGTGGCAGGAACAACCAAGCAACGTCCAAAGAGGATCTCATCAAGAGGCTCATGGTGCAGTTAACTGACTCTTGCCATTTTTCCACTTTTTGCTAGAGGGACTGTGCCAGATCTGATGGCCAGGGTTGCTTCCATGGTGGGAGTGCCCTGTGCTGAATTGTTTGCTATTTTCTATATAGGATACCTTTTTTTACCACAATTAACCATTTGCTAGGGAGTGTCCTCCTTTTCACTGTGGGAAGGACTGAGTGAAACTTTGCGCACCTGGCTAAAAAATACTGTGACAGACTGTTTGCACCAAATTGGGATCAGAAACTGGGTTAAAAAGCGGGACCAGTATAGGTTCTGTGCTACATATGGGGGCTCGTCAGTGGGATCCCTGAATGCAAGTGGCTGTTACTATTAGCAGCCAGAAAATCCACAGCCAGTAGCAAAAGTTTACTTTTAACAACTAACTTATTATGGAAGGATTTGCAGGTAAATGAAACTTTGTTGCCACCTGGGTTAAACAGCAGGACCAGTATAGAGTCTGCACTACACTTTTTTATTTACCTGGTGATCTGGCCAGTAAGTCTGTTGTTTTTCAAAAGAAAAAGCTCTGCTGCAGATGTAGCAGTGGATGAGACAAACCACTAACCGCTGACAGGGGTGCTTACAATGATCAGCATTTATTTACTTATTTAAAGTTGCTGTAACTACTTAAAAAGTGTGAGCTGGAGTTTGGCTTCAGCTTGTTAATATATCTAAATCTGCTAATCCATCTAACACTCCCCTCCACTCAGACTGACAATGCTGCAGTCCAAAGATGTCCCTGTGCTCCTTTATCCAGGCGGGGGCAGAGGAGGTGTGTTATTGGCCAGATCACCAGGTGAAAACAGAGGGAAAAAGCCTAAAAAAGAAAACCCATGCAGACACCACATCTAATGATTGGTAAGCTGCAATATATTATATTTTTTGGCTTTTGGTTTAATACTGCTTTAATGTTTTATGGATAGTGGATGATATGGTAGAAATGCAGTTATCCCCTGACTTCCTATACCTACCTTTTGAACAGCCTAATGCCTTGAACAACATAGTTGGTCAACTCAAATAATCACAATAAAGTTTGTTTTTTAACATCTGAAAGTTGAACTCCAGGCATGCAGCCAAATATACAGTTGAATACATACTGTATATGAAACCATCTGAGAAGTTACCAGTACTTCTAATAAAGGAGACATATAGCTGAAGCTCTTTTGGCCATACTTCTTCTGTGGGTCACAGGAGGGCACTTAGTTCTGTGACCCAGATTCACCTGAAGTGTTGACTAAAGACCAGCTGAGTGATCAGTGGTCTTTGATCGCACAGTTCATGGCGTAGAGCCGGTGTAACGTTAAAAAACCTTACCCCGTGGAGAAACCATACCGTCGTCACTTCCGGTCTGAAACAGCTGAGCAGCGCAGCAGTGCGCATGCTCAGAGCCCCGGATACGTAAATGAACATGAAAGAATTTGACAAGTGCGCATGCTCGGTGGGCATGAAATTCTCACGGCACTGTGTCTAATGTAATACTTGCGGCGGGTACATTAAAACACTTCGGCTGCAACATCGATCATCTCCTCTGCTATCGCTGTAACTTCCCTCATCTCCGGTAATAAATATAAAAGCGGCGGCGGGAGTATGAGATGTAAATGTGACGGCGATCGCGGCTCCGTGATCCGCTTTTATATTTATTACCGGAGATGAGGGCAGTGACAGGGCGAAGAGCGGAGATGATTTATGTTGCAGATAAGCTGTTTTAATGTAAGCGCCGCAAGTTTAACTACCGTGAGAAATCCATACCCTCCGTAGCTGAACCGGAAGTGACGAGGGTATGGTTTTCTCACGGGTATGGATTTTTCACGGAACACCGGCAAGGGACAGATGCAGCATGGGATCCATGCAAGATTCTTGGTATTTACGAAATAATTTGCCTAGGCCTGAAAACTAGGAAGTAACTGAAGAAATTTAAAAACAAAATAATGTAAAACAAGTAAATGTGATATTCTTTCATATCTATTTACTAATGCTAGCAGCATAATGAGAGTGAAATTTCACTTTAAAGTGGTTCTAAAGGCAGAAGGTTTTTTTATCTTAATGCATTCTATGCATTGGGATAATAAACCTTCTGTGTGCAGCAGCCCCCCTAATACTTACCTGAGCCCCATCTGGATATGGCTTTCCAGGATTCTCCCTCCTGATTGGCTGAGACACAGCAGCAGGCGCCATTGGCTCCCACTGCTGTCAACCAAAGTCAGTGAGCCAATGAGAAGAGAGAGGGGGTGTGGCCGAGCCGTAGCCTCATGTCTGAATGGACACACAGAGCAGCGGCTCAGGTCGGGTGCCCCCATAGCAAGCGGCAGCCAGGAGCCCCGAAGAGGGACCCAAGAAGATGAGGATTTGGGCTGCTCTGTGCAAAACCAACTGCACAGAGCAGGTAAGTATAACATGTTTGTTTGTTTTTTAATTTTAAAAAACAAGACTTTAGTATCACTTTAGGCTCCGTTCACATGTAGGCGTTTTGGGGCGTTTTTGGGGAGTTTTTCTGCTCTAGGATCAGCTCTCAAAACGCCCAACAAGACAAATCCTATTCATTTCAATGGGCCCTGTTCACATCTGAGCAATTTGTCGCTGTGAGCAAAACGCCCAACGCTCAAAAAAGTACATGAGCTTCTTTTTGGGCAGATTACAGGTGTTTTCCATTGGTCTCTATTCAATCTAAAAACGCCTGCAGAAAAAACGCCTGTAAAAAAACGCTTGTAAATCGCAGTAAAAATCTTGGTAAAATTGCGGTAAAAATCGCGGTAAAAACGCGTGAAAACGCTACGCTCAGGTGTGAATGTAGCCTTAAGCTTTAAAGCAGTTGCTTAAACAAAATATAAAAAAAACACCCAGAAAAAAATGCTTAAAAACTTCCAGCCAGATATTTGTGTTTTACTAGTTAGATCCCTTTTTACGCATCTCTACACAGTTGCTGAGATCAAATCTTGTCTGTTGTTTAGCGGCTGATGCTACATTGTTACAAAGGAGAAAGGGAAAGGCTAAAAGGAACATAGATTGTGTTAGAATTAAGCTGTTAGTGTCCAGTAGGATAACAGAAGTGCCAATGTGTCAATTATGGTGCATTGTATTTTTTATTTATTTTTATTTTATTGGATTTAAGTTCTCTTGGCTACAGCGTGGTGTGAAGTGATGGACTGCATCACATTGCGCTGCATACAGTACTTTTTTTCAGTGCACACCACTGCAATGTGATGGGGTGAACCAGACAGTTTGGAGACAAGACATTTTGTATTGTGTGGGACCAGTGTTGCCAACTGTCTGTATTTTTACTGGCAGCCAGTAAAAAAATGGGCACTTTTCCAGTAAATTCCAGCGACAGGAAAAGGTTGCCAGTAAAAAATATGGCTTTAACGCTCTGCCAAAACCATTGCAGTGCCTGCTACAGTGTGCTCGGGCCACACCGGGCTGGTCTAGCAGAGGCGGGGCCTGAGCATGTCATGTGATGTCATGGTGCAAGGGAGCTGACCAGAGTGGCCGGAGCAGAGTGGCCGGAGCCACGTATGCGGGACTGTGGGACTGAAGCAAGGCAAGATGGAAGCGGGACTGTCAGTGCTGTTTGGGCTGGAGTGGACTGAAAGAAACACCTGGCGTGAAGAGAGAGATTGTCACTGTGACTCAGGAGGTACCATGTCATGTCGGTGTGGTGTCATCACCTGTGCTGCTGCATACTGCTGTGAGTGTCACTGTGACAGCCCATTGGGCGCCTTCCCATTCTAATTTCTTGCCCTCCTGAGTCCTGTACCTGAGCTACTTACTTACTATATTGAAAATAAAATAAGAAATATATTTTTTTACTTTAACCACTTACCGCATACTAACGTAGGTCTACGTCGGTAAACTTTGCGGTAGTGTACCGGGATGATGCCTCTAGCTAGAGACACCATCCCGGTACCGTGGTTTGAAGCCGACGGTTGGCTTTCCGTCGGTACCAACCGATGCGGCTCGGGAGCCGCTCTATCGGTACCCGGGGGGCGGGAGGGGACGTCCCCCCCCCTCCCGCCGCCTTCCGTGGCTTTGCTCGGGGCTCCCGTCCCACCGGGAGCCCCGAGCACCCAGCTGGCGCGTCCGCCGGCTGGATGGAGTCCCGATGAATGCCGGAAACGGCATCGATCGGGTCTCCGTTGACGTAACCCGGAGGCGGCGTCCATGACGTCACTTCCGGGTTACTGTGCTGCAAAAGGCGGCAAATTTGAAAATCGGCTGTATGCAAAAACGTCGTTTTTGGCGTTTTGCATACAGGGAAGTGTAGTGGAGGGGTCTAGGGTCTTTTAGACCCTTGATCCCTCCATAAAGTGTACCTGTCACACATATTGCTGTCACAAGGGATGTTTACATTGCTTGTGACAGCAATAAAAGTGATCAGATTTTTTTTTTTTTTAAAACTGTAATAAAGTTAAAAAAATAAATAAAATAAATGGGAAAAAAAATAAAAAATTTAGCCGCCCCCGTCACCATTAGCTCGCGCACAAAAAAAAACGTATACGCAAGTCGAGCCGCAAATGAAATCGCTGTTCAAACCACACATGTGAGGTATCGCCGCGATCGCCAGAGCGTGAGCAATAATTTTAAAAAAAGAGCTATACTCAAACTCTAAACTGGTAACCGTTAAATAAATTTAAAACGTCGCAGATTGAGATCTCTATTGACCGTAGTTTGTCGCCATCCCACGGGGGGGCGCAATTTTAAACCGTAACATGTTGGGTATCTATTTACTCGGCGTGACATGTTCTTTCACAATATACAAAAAAAATGGGCTAACTTTACTGTTTAGTATTTTTTAAATGCAGTGAAATGTGATTTTTCAAAATTTTTCCAAAAAAATGGCGCTTTAAAGACCGCTGCGCAAATACCGCGTGACATAAATTATTGCAATGACCGACATTTTATTCTCCAGAGTCTTTGCTAAAATAATATATATAATGTTTGGGGGTTCTAAGTAGTTTTCTAGGAAAAAATACTGGTTTTAACGTGTGAACAAAAAGTGTCCGAAATAGGGCTGGGGCTTAAGTGGTTAATATCTACCTTATAGAACATTGCCAATTGCTTATTGCACTTAATTTTATGCTTTATTTACTGAAATCTGCACTTAAAACTGTAATTCTGTAATTTTTGGAAATGCTAGTAAAAACTTGTCTGTGCCAGTAAATTTTGGGTGTCGTGTTAGTAAATTTCAGTCTGGTAAGTTGGCAACACTGGGACGGCACTGGAATAGGAATGTGGTGATCTCTTAGCGCAGAAGTTCTCAACTTAGAGCTAACAACATGTAATAGTGGGGCAATGACGTGTTGAGAAGACCACAGAAAACCAAAGTGAATTATAATGCCAATGCTGTCTTACTAATCAATATTTGCTGCGGACATTTACAGTATGATATATGGAACTACATTGAACTACAAAGAAATGTAGAAGCCCAAACAAGTTTTAATAGCACAAATATTATTTATGTGTATGCAGTACAGTTTCCAAACACCTTCCAAAGTTTTTGGTAAAGGGAAAACTATTTTGAAATTGGTTTAACCTCATTTAAATTCTTGTGCGACTAAGTATTGGATTGTCCATCATTTTAAAGAGTGCCTTGATTGGAAAAGGTTGAGAGACTCTACACCATTATTCTAATCAGAAAGAAACTCACCCTGTGAATTACCTTTGTATTACCAAAAGGTCTATACACTTTTGGGAGTAAACTAGAGCAATGATGACTCTGTGATGATAACCTTTGCTGTTCAGTCCAGACTGAATCCAATTATTATTGCACTGAGGTATTTAAATCAGGAGAATTATTATTGTAGTATAGTTTATCAAAAGGCAAAATTTAAACAAATGTAACTAGCGTGGTCCTACGCATTTCCTCATCTGAGACTGTGACAGACCCAACCGGGGCAGGGGCTTTTGGAGGGTACTATGGGCTAAGCCTTCTATCCACTGATTATGGCCAATTGAGGAGATCAGGGATTTTGCCCGGTTATCCCGATCAGAGCATGGGTAAGAGTCAGGTCTGAAAACGCTTTGACTGCCCGGGAGTATCTACTGGGATTATGTGGACAGAAAGTCACCAGAATAGTGGTGCATATGCAGGCACCTTGTATCCGACAGATTGAGCAAATGCACCTTCACCAGGCAGGGATATTTCACATTTTAACACTTTGAGATTATAAATTCTGTTTGCACTTTAGCTAGTGTCGTCTAGTTCTTGGGTTCAATTCTTAGCTATAATACCTTCTTCCAGGAGGAAGCATTGTTTGGAGGAGGCACCCAGGCAGGGTGCGAGGCAGTCCGTCACATTTCCTGCAGTCTGGAACATCCAGACCCCCACCAGGATCTGAGGTCCGGATAGCAGAAGAGGAGAGGTACAGATTGCAGCCGCCATGGAAGAGGAAGGCAGCGAGAGATGCATGTGCAGCGCAGGTGACCAGTATCAGTGTAGGTCCTGCTGGGATGGTATAATTCCATCTTCTGGTAACTCTAGAAGGAACCACTAGACCACGAGCAGCGCCACCAGGGAAAAATTCTCCCTTCCATCCAGGAAAGGTACTGGTCGCAGTACAAAGTGCGGATGCTGTTATTGAGGGAACAACTGTACAATTATGTAGCCCAAGTGTGCCCTTAGACAGTGGACAACAATGGTAGGCTTTGGCTACATTGGCCTGGGGCTGTTGTACAGGAGGCTATCAGAGGACCCTGACTTAAGAAATGATCTGGAGTGGCATTTGGAAGAAATCCTGAATTACAGAGACTGAATGCTTAACATCTTAGAAGTGGGCACAGGAAGAATTGGAGGTTCTAGCTGTTCAGAATTGGGAGCTGGAGATTGCCTACAGACAGCTAGACTCTGCTTAGCAGCTGAGACTAACTTTGCCCACCTCCACCCACAGTTATTCAAGTGGAGCTATTATGGCAGATTCAGTGTTCACTTACTTTGACAAACCTGTTTATGCACAGAACGAGCTTGGATGGAGGAATGTGTTTGTGCAGCAACCGAATGAAGGAAGAGGAGATGGAGCAATCGGCTCATCTCCCCAATGCCAGTTCCACAGTCCAGGAGAGGAGTAAACAGTCCTCTCTCAGCATCTGATCTACAGTCTGGGAGCAGAGGAAGCTGTCCCCCCCCCCAACAGTTAGCCAGAGTGGATGATGCGGAGTCCCCAGCAGAAACACTGGCATCAGCGCAGAGTGACACAAACCTCTGCACAGCACCGACAAAGACTCCAGAGCTCCAGAGAGCCGGGCAGGTAGCCCCTCTACCCAGCGACAGGCTGCTGTAGTAAAGCCTCTACTCTCAGCTGAATTGCTGGCAAAAGGGCAGAGTGCTGCTGGCCTCTGTCTAGCACCTAAAGGGCCTCCATGACTCCAGGGAGTCAGGGCAGTCAGCCCCTCTCCTCAGCAGCAGACCGAGCCCCAGAAAGGTAAAGACCTCCTAGCTGAAGAGCTGGCAGCCAGACAGAGAGTCCATGACCTCTGCCCCACAACTATCAATGGCAACTCTTCCATGCAGCCAAGAATGGACATGTCACATACCTTGTGGCTAAACCTGACATGCAGAGGGAGGCCTCTCGTATAGCCCCAGCTCAGGGACCACTCAGGGAGTCACTGTTGTGACACTGGCTGCAAGAGCGCAGTGAGGTATGAGTTCCTGTGTAGTCTTCCACTGGAAGTAGTGATGCATAGCAGGTGCATCGCCAGAGTTAGCCGGATAGCTGGAACAGCAGATGACAGCAGGAACAGCAGACCCTGGGCTGGTAGACCTTAGGCAGCGGCTGGTAGCAGGTGCAGAGAGACTGGGGGCCCACATTAGAGTAAGCTCCAGTAGGAGCTAGGCAAGTGTAAGCAGGGCAAATGAAAAATAAATTGTCAGGGTACAGGCAGAGCTTGGTAACACGAGCTTAGGCAGATGAGTAGAAGGCAGAGCAAAGTACAGAGAGAAGCTAAGGTCCAGGCAGGTAGCGTTCAAGCGAAGTCAGGAGCAATCCGGGTCAAACACAGAAGTCAGCAGAATCAGATACAGGAACACAGTTACAGCTGCAGATCAGACAGCAATGGACTAGTGCAACTGCTGCACTTACTGTATTAAGGCCACTTTGCGCCAGTTTCAATGGCGAATGCGCATAGGCGTGCACGCATGCACAGCAAGACAGGCACCCACAGGGCTGCACCTACGTATTTTCAGGTGCTTCAGAACTCCAGCTGCACTAAACCCGCATGTTCCTGACAGGAGGTGATGTGGACTGACTATGTGGGTTCACTCTGCCAGACCTACACAGGTTCAGACCAGTTGGAGGTCTGGGGCCTGTTTAGTCTACCTTTGAGGGGGGAGAAATATGACAAACCCAACCGGGATAGGGGCTTTGGGAGGGGACTATGAGCTAGCCTTCTATACACTGATTATTGCCCATGGAGAAGACTGTGGATTTTGTATGCTTCTCCCAGTCAGAGCATGGGAAAAAAACAGGTCCTGAAACCCTTTGACTGGCCAGGAGTATCTACCAAGATTATGCCAGGAAGTCCCCAGAACAGTGGTGCGTCTGCAGGAACATTGTTTTGGACAGATCGTGCAGACGCACTTTCACTCTATTCCTTATCTTGCCCAGCTGCTCCTCAAGAGCTGCATAATGCAGCATTTGCCCATATAACAGACTGCACTTGAAGATTTCACATTTGAACACTTCGAGATTATAAATTCCTCTTTGCACCTTAAATAGTGTCGTCTAGTTCTTGGGTGCAATTCTCAGCTATAATAACTTGTTCCTGGAGGAAGCACTGTTTGGCGGAGGCACCCAGGGAGTCAGTCACAGAGACTTTTACAGAGAGCTGTACCCTGAAGAAGTCTTAGATGACGAAACATTTAAGGCAGGGTCAGTTACATGTTCCGGTTTTAGAAGAGAAAGCTTGGTGGTCACAGTGCCCCAGGGAGAGACAGGCACTGAGATAAGGAATGAGTACAATAGGGCTGGATGCACTTTGCAAGTGTGAGTGCAATAATTTTTTATGTTTTTAACATTTTTTTTAAAACTATACTGCACTCTGAATTTCTATTTATGTAAAGTATATGATCTGAGAGCGCTGGAAATTTGATCCAATCTGAACAGCTGAGATTACCATCACGGATTCATCATTACCATAGGATGCTGCTTTTCGTAATAGAGGTCATTAATAGGGTGTGTCTTTCTGATTTGAGAATCAAAGGTGAGAGAAAATAGTTGCTTGAGAAGCACAACAAAGTAATGTATGAAAAAAGTTTAAAAAACGTTGTCCGAGTAGTAAATTTGTTTTAGAGTATCGCAGTTGGAGAATATGGACATACACAGTATATTATTGCTGGGTAATTATATTGTTTTGTGTTATATATTGGCTTTTTTTTTATACATTTATATAGGAAATGTGTATTGTTTTAATTTGGAACACATCAAAGGGTTTTATACTGTACTGTACATGCTTATTTTTTATTTTTTTATTACATCGGTTAGATTCACTTAACATGATTGAAAGTGTAGCAACTCTATAAGTTTGTAGAGAGAGAAGTAAAGTATAAAGTTTAAAATTTTTTGAAAAAAAAAATATAAAGTTTAAGCCCTGGTTCACACTTATGCGATGCGGAAAACACAGCGAATCCTGTGCGTTTATCACATGGCATCCATGCAGTCTGCTGCAGGTGTCAATGTTAGATTAAGCCACTCTGAAACAGATCGCAAAACGCAGTGTGATTGCCAGAATTGGATGTGTTCACACCCATGCGATGCAATTCAAGTGTGGAAAAAAAAGGGTCCTGCACCGTTTTGACGCCGATGCGATTTGAGCCATGCAAAATGTATGGCCCAAATTGCACTGCACAGACATCGCATGTGATGTGCACAGGTGGGGTCTGAATCGCACAAGTGTGAACCCAGGCTAAACAGTTCTGTTTATATCAGGGCTTCTATATACTCCCTAATCATTTTTGACATTGTATTAACCTTCACTGTCAGAAAAAAAACACAAGTCAAATTGTGTTATTAGCCCATCAAAGTCCATTTAAAATCATGGATTTCTGTTTGATTATTAAAAAAAAAAAAAAAATGTTAGACTCAGATTTTAGTTTCTTAGCATTCAAGGTGATCTTGTGCTACCCTTCAGAGGGCAGAACAAAAGATTCACTCGGTTTCCCTTCCCCCCCTTTTCTTTTGGTTCCCTGCTGATCTGTTGGCTGTGGGTTGCGAGAAATTCCCAATAGCTCTGAGTATAGGACAGCATGTGACTCAATTTTTGGCTTCTTTTCCTCCCTCCTGGTGGAGGAACTGAGTGGAGGGAGAGCCAAGGATGAGCATGTGAGAATAATTGAACCTATTACTTTGGGCAAAGCAAAGATTCACTTTAGCACAGTGGGCACTCTGCACCATTTCCCCCCCATGATTGACACGACTGTCCAATCTCTTGCCAATTTTGGATTACATTTTGTGCTTCAAAAAAATGAGTTATTACTGGTACCTGGTGATCATTTGCAGAACATACTCACCTTCAGAGAATAGGCCAGTGCAATGAAGCCCAGGCAGCAGAAGTTCAGGTAGACAAAATTGAAGATGGACCATAAGTAATAGTCGTTCACTTCGGTGGTTTCTGGGGAAATCTCTATGACTGTAATTGGATGCCCACTTTTCACTGTGGCCACAGACACTGTGCCGGGGGCATACTTGCACTTCTTCTTTTCACGCTCCAGCGTGTGCTTGCACTGTGGTGGAGGCCATGTTCCTTCTGTTTTGTAGGACTTATTATCCATATCTTTTCAAAGGAGGAGATAACTTTTTGTGTGTTTGATACACCAAACAGGAGAGGAAACCCAACTCAAAGCCAAAGATTCACGACGAGGAGCAGATAGGCTAAAGACAGAGAGTGAAAGGTAGAAAGAGAAAGTAAGACAGGAAAAAACTGCTCTGGACTAAATTAATGTAAATGTGGCAAATACATCATTTTAATTTATTTAGTACATTTTCCCTACTCTACTATTTATTATGGTGGCGTTAGACATAAAGGAATGTACATAATTAAATGAGTGCTCCAAAACAATAAGGTGTAAACACCCTTCTCCTGCGCTTGGAATCCAAGCCCCCCGACCACACTCCCCACTGGACTCACAACTGGCGTCTCAAATGGCTTAGGTCTTGCTGCCCATAACGGACTGGGGTAGTCCACCGGTACTAGAGGCAAAGAAAAACAAAGAAAGGGCGCACCGACCTAGCGCATTATCCTCATTAACAGGCTTTATTCATACAACATTCAAAAATGGCTACTCACAAACATAGGTGAAAATAGATCATATCGAGCTCAGTTGCTCAAATGTCAGGGATAGTCCATAAATTCGTCCATATCCAATAAGATGACGGCTGGTGCGTTTTCGAGGGTTAACCTCTTCCTCAGAGCCACAACAGTGGCTCTGAGGAAGAGGTTAACCCTCAAAACGCGTCAGCCGTCATCTTATCGGATATGGACGAATTTATGGACTATTCCTGACATTTGAGCAACTGAGCTCGATATGATCTATTTTCACCTATGTTTGTGAGTAGCCATTTTTAAATGTTGTATACATAATTAAATGAGCAATGGCCAACTGCTTGGTGCCCCTCTTTTTTTTTCACCAGAGTTATAGTTTTAGATGAACCTGGTGTATTCAGGGGTAAGATAGTACATTCTGTGTAGTCTTAGATCCTAATGTATGGAATTTGGCTTTTCTTACCCATAAGGTATATGTCATCTGTGACTGGATGTTTAACATTTGATTTAAAGACGGACTTGTTTGTTACAGGAATCATAAAAATACTGCCAACTAAACTGACTAGTGGCAAGTTTTTCTCCCCAGATAAAGCTGCATTAATTGCTGGAGGTGGGTCAAATAGACAAACATGCTTAAGGCCCAGTTCACACTGGTGCGACATATGCTCCGACTTTGGGAGCAAGTCGCATGACGTGTATAAATCAATGGTTCCCTATGAGAGCCCTCCTAACTGGTCTGACACAAGTCGTCTGACTTTGAAAAAGGTTCCTGCACTACTTTGGTCTGACTTCAGCCAATTCAATTTCATTGACGTCGGATCATCATCTCAACTGATCCTACTTGTGGCATGCAATTTGTGCTCTGAGGGACTCAAAGGGAAACCCCACGCCAAAATTTAAAAAAAAAATGGCGTGGGGTTTTCCCCCTAATACCATACAAGGCTCTCTGAGTTTGGTATGGATCTTGAGGGGAAACCCCTCACCAAAATAAAAAAAAAATCCCCCCCCCACAATACATACCAGACCATTATCCAAGCATGCAGCCTGACAGGTTAGGGAGGGGGGGGGGGAATGAGTGAGCCCCCCATAGACCATACCAGGCCACATGCCCTCAACATAGGGGGGTGGGTGCTCTGTGCCACCCAACCCAAAGCACCTTGCCCCATGTTGATGGGGACAAGAGCCTCTTCCCGACAACCCTGGGTGGTAGTTGTGGGGGTCTGGGGGCAGGGGGCTTATCAGAATCTGGAATACCCCAGATCCCAACCTCCCTATGGGAAGGAGTATGGGGTACATTGCATGGTTTTGGGGGGGGCAACACTGTTTTTTTTTTTTATATGGGGTTACCTCCTCAAGATCCATATCAGACTCAAAGGGCCTGGTAATGTTGGATCAAAGTCGGATCCCATTCAATGAAGTCGCATGGAAGTAGGCCATGAAATCGTAGGGCAAATTCAGGCCGGAATCTTCCAACTTCCATGTTGGAGCAGTGTGAACCCAGCCTAAACCAAAAACATTACAGGTAACAATACAAAATAAAATTACAAAATCAAGTATTCAAAATAGTTACTTGCAGTGTTTTTCCTTTCTATAAATTACTCCAGGAAAATAATACCCCTCATTTTTTGCATGTCACAGCCCTCACCTATTCTGGGAATGTCTAAAGCCTGGTAAACATGGGCCAAATTTCAGCCGGTTCAACAGAAACCATCCGACATTCGACCTGTGTGTACATCAGCCTCTCCTCCAGAAGCCAACCGAATGGCTAGCTTTTGTCGATTGGGCATGCTTGAAAACCAGCATCTGATTGGCATCCGATCAGTGCTGGCAATCAATGGCTGCAAGCGCTGTCAGGTGTGTTCTGGCAGGGGGGGGCAGTCCCCCTGTCAGAACACAATAGCTCATTGGGGAGATCGCTGTACTAGCATTGAATAGTTAGTACAGTGAGCAGGGCCGGCCTTAGGTGATCAGGCGCCCTGTGCCAGCTAATCCCGTGGCGCACTTTTTTGCACTTTATTTGACTTTTCTTTTTTATGATCACTAATAACTTAGCCCCCCTTACATAAGAGCCCCCCTTACATCAGAGACCCCCACACAAAGCCCCCCTTAAATCAGAGACCCCTGACACAGAGCCCCCTTACATCAGAGACTCCACACACAGAGCCCCCCTCACATCAGAGACCCCCAACACAAAGCCCCCCTCACATCAGAGACCCCCGACACAAAGCCCCCCTTGCATCAGAGACCCCCCACACAAAGCCCCCCTCACATCAGAGACCCCCGACCCAAAGCCCCCCTCACATCAGAGACCCCCCACACAGAGCCCCCCTTACATCAGAGACCCACGACACAAAGCCCCCCTCACATCAGAGACCCCCGACACAAAGCCCCCCTTATATCAGAGACCCCCCACACAGAGCCCCCCTCACATCAGAGACCCCCCACACAGAGCCCCCCTTACATCAGAGACCCCCGACACAAAGCCCCCCTCACATCAGAGACCCCCGACACAAAGCCCCCCTTATATCAGAGACCCCCCACACAGAGCCCCCTCACATCAGAGACCCCCCACACAGAGCCCCCCTTACATCAGAGACCCCCGACCCAAAGCCCCCCTTACATCAGAGACCCCCGACACAAAGCCCCCCTCACATCAGAGACCCCCGACCCAAAGCCCCCCTCACATCAGAGACCCCCCACACAGAGCCCCCCTCACATCAGAGACCCCAGACACAAAGCCCCCCTCACATCAGAGACCCTCCACACAAAGCCCCCCTTACATCAGACCCCCCCCTCCCCACGGAGCCCCGCACATCAGAGACCCCCTTACACAAAGCCCCCCTCCCCACAGAGCCCCCCACATCAGAGAGCCCCCCTTACATCACAGACCCCCCACAAAAAGCCCCCCCCCCACACAGAGCCCCCCCACACACATAGCTTCCCACATCAGAGAGCCCCCCCTTACATCACAGACCCCCACACATAGCCCCCCTCACACAGAGCCCCCCCACACACATAGAGCCCTCCCTTACATCACAGACCCCCCCCCCCCCTTACATTTTTTGAAGGAGAGAGATGTCACTTACTTTACTTTGTCTGCAGCTTTTTTTTTTCTTTAAACTTCCCGCCCACACATCCCAGGGAGTGTGGGTGGGCGGGAGGAGGAGAAGGGGTGGGGCGAGGAGGAGCTAACGATCTCTCCTCCCTCCCTGCACTGACGCCAGAGGAGAGATCGTCAGCTCCTCCTCGCCCCGCCCCTTCTCCTCCTCCCGCCCGCCCACACTCCCGGGGATGTGTGGGCACTGGGCAGGAAGTCAGCGTGGATTCCGTGGAAGGATCGGAGGCTGAGCTGTGTGAGAGATACACAGCTCGCCTCACTGCAACAATAGGTGATCGAGGCACGGCTGCACAGCGGGAGGTAAGCGGCGGCCGCGGCCTGTGTTAACCCTGTCCAGGCCGCAGTCGCCGCTCACCTCCCGCTGTGCAGCCGTGCCTCGATCACCTATTGTTGCACCTATTGTTGCAGTGAGGCGAGCTGTGTATCTCTCACACAGCTCAGCCTGATCCTCTGCGAGCTGTGATGGCCGCACGGCGCCCTTGTTGCCCATGGCGCAGCTCGCAAACCCAAAGGCCGGCCCTGACAGTGAGCTCCTCCATTTTTTTTCATTCAGGCGGGCTGAACGCAAAAAAAAAGTTACAGTGTGTACAAGGCATGACTACTGTATCTTTGCTGGGCCAGCCACTCACCTCACTTCTCTACGTAACCTTTTATGTAGCTGCTGGGGAGGAACAAATTGAATGATAAAGTGTTCCATAGGTGTGCGCAGCCTATTGCATAAGGTAGTGCACCCCAAAGTGCAAACATACATGCCTTTCTCTGCAGTCTCAGGTGCACTGCACAGTGAATGAATGGGAAGTTCTCTGTGCTGAATGGCTTCCTGTTCATTCACAAACCGAAGCATAGAGAACACAGTTTACTATGCTCCAGTTATGAATGAACACAGTGAGTGAGTGTGTTCATTTAGAAAAGGACTGTGCTGGTAAATTATATATTCTCCTATTCTCCATCCTGAAACATCCCCCGCACTAGCTGGGGGGAGAGGGGGGAAGACAGCAGCACTTTGGGGTGGGCAACACGAGGAAGCCCAGGCAGTAGGGGGAATCAGCACCTCACATAGTGATAAGGGTGACCGTGTGCCCAGGCAAACCTGGCACACCCCCTGTGCCAATGGAGTGTTATTTGAGGGACAACTTTGAGTTTGCTGGGGCTGCAGACATCACACCTAAAATTGACAAGTCCAGCAGCAGTCTCTGGCTTTTTAGATGTCTACACAAGGGAGGCTTGTATGGGTAAATAACACCCATAAAATACGATAAATGCACTTAGAGGAAGATTTTTGTTGAAATGAATGGTCCAATGACAGGGTCTATTTAAAGAATACATTCAAGATTATTAATGTACCAGTTAGAGAAAAAAAAACGATTTCACCAGTTGGAATTAATAATACCAATTGACTATCCCATATCAATGGTCAAGGTCAGCTTGCCAGGACCAGTCTTTCTCAAACAGGATTTCTGCAGAGGTTAAAAGGGGCTCCTTGAAATGTGACCAGTGGTGTATAAATTTCCTTCCGCTAATGCCTACATAGTTCCAGTACCAATATCAGTTGAAAAAGGCCATGTTGTGGTACCAGTAGAGCCTTAAGTCTCTTCTGCCACCAATGAAATGGGTCCACCAGCATAAGGAGGCGCTGGGCTGATCATCACTATAACAGGCATTCTTCCCACTGATCGCCAATGTAATGGGTGTTTTCCCACACTGATCACCAATATAAGTAGTCACTTCTTTCACTGAGCACCAAAGTAAAGGGGTACCACACTGACCACCAATATGTGGGGGACATTTCTCCTATGACTGTGACTTTTCGGGGGGCCGACAATAACAACATCAACATAAATAGGCTCTACATTGGCCTCTAATCTAAGAGGGGATTTCTTCACTGACTACAAAATATAAGGGGTATATCGTCAATCACCCACAATGCACAGCCATTTATCCAGTGGCCACCAGTGTAGTTGGATGCTACATTTTTCACTCTCTGTGCTTAGTTTTTGACCATTATTTTTTTTTTTCTTCATGATTATTACTGTAAATCATTTTGTAGTTTTCTGCTCTGTGTGTCAAACACATTAGGTACTCCACATTGCTTTCTGAATTATCTGTGATTTTATTTACAGCTCACTAATATCCTAATCAATATTATATTTCAAAAATAGTAAAATAATGACAGTGTGTGTATGTGTATATACTGTACACATACAGTAACTCACAAAAGTGAGTACACCCCTGACATTTTTGTAAATATTTTATTCTATCTTTTCATGTGACAACACTGAAGAAATTACACTTTGCTGCAATATAAAGTAGTGAGTGTACAGCTTGTAGAACCGTGTAAATTTGCTGTCCCCTCATAATAACTCAACACACAGCCATTAATGTCTAAAGCGCTGGCAACAAAAGTGAGTACACCCCTAAGTCAAAATGTCTAAATTTGGCCCAAAGTGTCAATATTTTGTGTAGACACCATTATTTTCCAGCACTGCCTTAACCCACTTGGACATGGAGTTCATCTGAGCTGCCACTGCAGTCCTCTTCCACTCATCTAAGATGACATCACGGAGCTGGTGGATGTTGGAGACCTTGCGCTCTTCCATCTTTCATTTGAGGATGCTCCACAGATGCTCAATAGGGTTTAGGTCTGGAGACATGCTTTGCCAGTCCATCACCTTTACCCTCAGCTTCTTTAGCAAGGCAGTGGTTGTCTTGGAGGTGTTTGGGGTTGTTATCATGTTGGAATACTGCCCTGCAGCCCGGTCTCTGAAGGGAGGGGATCATGCTCTGCTTCAGTATGTTACAGTACATGTTGGTATTCATGGTTCCCTCAATGAACTGAAGTTTCCCAGTGCCGGCAGCACTCATGACACTCCCACCCCCATGCTTGATTGTTGGCAGGACACACTTGTCTTTGTAAGCCTCATCTGGTTGCTGCCACACATGCTTGACACCATATGAACTAAATACCCTTATCTTGGTCACATCAGACACAAGGGACATGGTTCCAGTAATCCATGTCCTTAGTCTACTTGTCTTCAGCAAACTGTTTACGAGCTTTCTTGTGCATCATCTTTGGAGGGGCTTCTATCTGGGACGACAGCCATGCAGACCAATTTGTGTGCGGCTTATGGTCTGAGCACTGACAGGCTGACCCCCCACTCCTTCAACCTCTGCAGCAATGCTGGCAGCAGTCATACGTCTATTTCCCAAAGACAAACTCTGGATATGAGGCTGAGCACATGCACTCAACTTCTTTGATCGACCATTGCGAAGCCTGTTCTGAGTGGAACCTGTCCTGTGAAACCGCTGTATGGTCTTGGCCACCGTGCTGCAGCTCAATTTCAGGGTCTTGGCAATCTTCTTATAGCCTAGGTCATCTTAATGTAGAGCAACAATTCTTTCTTTCAGATCCCCAGAGAGTTCTTTGCCATGAGATGCCATGTTGAACTTCCAGTGACCAGTATGAGAAAGTGAGAGCAGTAACACCAAATGTAACACACCTGCTCCCCATTCACACCTAAGACCTTGTAATACTAACGAGTCACATGACTCCGGGGAGGGAAAATGGCAAATTGAGACCAATTTGGACATTTTCACTTAGGGGTGTACTCACTTTTGTTGCCAGCGGTTTAGACATTATTGTCTGTGTGTTGATTTATTTTGAGGGGACAGCAAATTTACACTGTTATACAAGCTGTACACTCACTACTTTACATTGTAGCAAAGTGTAATTTCTTCAGTGTTGTCACATGAAAAGATAGAATAAAATATTTACAAAAATGTGAGGGGTGTACTCACTTCTGTGAGATACTGTGTGTGTGTATATATATATATATATATATATATATATATATATATATATATATATTGTGACAGGAAGTCAGATAAATCTGTGGGTGTTGTCACAGACGGGAGATACATTTCTGCCTTGTTTAGACAATTCACCAATTACTATCAGGTGTCGGCTGCGAAGGTAGCCAGAAAGGTTTAAGGATGTTGGAAAGCTTCAGCTAATCAGAATGAGGCAATTAAGGCCTCTATAAGTTATGCAGAGGATGACTACATCCTGAGGCTTTGTGCATTAAGGAGAGCAGTGAGCTGAGAGACTTCTGAAGGTGAGGTGGTGTTGACTTTCTGTGTGAAAAGAAAACAAAGACTATTGGTTTTCTGCTGTATTACCAGCAGTGTCTGCCCAGCAGTAGGTTGGGACAGACTCCATAGGTAGGTTCCTGTGTTGTAATGGTAGACACCCCAAGTGGCCAGGGTTTATGTTATGTTTGTTTGATTTATGCTGTTTGGATGCTTGCACTTGTTTCCAGCAAATTGGAAGAATAAACCATAGACCGTTGTTTTCAACCACTCCTCGGCTGTCTCTCTGTGTAGCGAACCCACCCAAGGGGTCACCCATACCCGCTACCGAGCCAACCCCTTACAATATATATAAATATATATATATATATATATATATAGTGACAGGAAGTCAGGTAAATCTGTGGATGTTGTCACAGACAGGAGATACACTTCTGCCTGGGTTAGACAATTCACCAATTACTATAGGGTGTCGGCTGAAAAGGTAGCCAGGACGGCTTAAGGAAGTTGAAAGGCCTTCAGCTGTTCGGAATGAGGAAGTTAAGGCCTCTATAATTTGTCCAAAGGAAGTCTAAGGATTGCTGCCTCCTGACGCTGTGTGAGCTGGGGAGAGGAGGACAGTCAGATGTGTGCCCCCTGAAGCTGTGTGAGCATGGGGAAGACCTCCTGGAGCGATGTGCGCTGAGGAGGGTAAAAAGTGTGAAGACTTCTCAAGGTGAGAAAATGAACTATTTCTATGTGGAAGAAATAAATGAACTGTTTGCTATGTGAAGAGACAAGCAAAGGAATGGTTGCTATGTGAAGAGACAAACAAAGGGACATGTTCAATGTGAAGAGGAAAAGGGACATGTTCAATGGACATTTGTTGTGTGAAGAGAAAAAACATGGACTATTGAGTGTCTGCTGTAGGATCAGCAAAGTTTGCCCAACAGTAGGTTGGAGACAGACTCCGTAGGTAGGTTCCTGTATGTGAGAAGGTAGCCGCCCACAGTGGCAAGGATTTATTTTGTGTTTTATTTTTATTTTGATGTTTTTTGAGGCTTGCACTTGTGTGAAGAAAATTGCAAGAATAAACCAAACTGTTGTTTGCAACCACTTCTCGGCTATCTCCCTGTGTAAGCGCACCCCCCCAAGGGGTCATCCATACCCGCCACCGAGCTAATCCCCCACAATATATATATATATATATATATTTACTAGGAGTTCTGTGAGACCATTTAAAAGTATTCACTGACATATGGTGTGCAGTGTAAAATCATTTAACGTTTTCTAGAACAACTTTGCTGTCTTGAGGAGGTCTGTCGCAAATGTTTGTATCACATTATTATTGGTGAAATCATTGGGATCAAAGTTCTGTTAGGTTGGGCTTGCCCCAGAAATGAATGCGTCAATGCACATTGCAATATGTTAAAAGAAAATTGTAATTAGAGACACATGAAAGCTGCCTTTGCTAAGCCCATCTTCTGAAAATGCTAGTTGCCTGGAAGTCATATTGATTCCTTGTTTAAATACTTTGAGTCGCTTAACTGGGACAAGTTTGCGGATAAGGACTTTTGACTTTTGCGATCTCTACATTTGTCTATGACGATGTTGAAGGCAATAAGTCAGAATAACTGCTGGCCAGATTGTCATTTTCAGAAGGAGGTCAGCAGCCCCTGTATTTCCTTTATCGCAGAATTTCAAATATTTTACTCAATTGATTTAAAGGGCAATCTTTAGGTCAATGCACTGTAATGTAAAATAAAGGACTTTTTGATAACACGCTGCAATGAAAGGCATTGGTGTGAACAGATCCTGTTAAACACAGTTGGGGGCCAGACAGTCATTTTCAGAAGGAGATCAGCAGCCCCTCCATTTCCTTTATCGCAGAATTTCAAAGATTTTACTCAATTGATTTAAAGGGTAATCCTTAGGTCAATGCAACGTAATGTAAAATAAAGGACTTTTTGACAACACACTGCAACAAAAGGCATTGGTGTGAACAGGTCCTGTTAAACACAGTTGGGGGCATTATCAAAACTAGAGCAGCCAGAATCCAGAACAGTTGTGCATGGCAACCAATCAGCTTCTGTCTATAACTTGTTCAATTAAGCTTTAGAAATGAAAAATAGCTCCTGATTGGTTGCCATGCAAAGCTGCTCCAGATTCTGTCCGCTTAAATTTTGATACATTCCCTTAAATGTATTTTCCCCATTTTAAACTGCAGCACAATGCATGTCAATGTGGACAAGATATGATTGTGTATGTACAACTTATGCGAGACAGATGGATAAGGTTATATTAGATATACAAGGTCAAGGAGAAAGGCAGCAAGAACTGAAACGTGGTGGACTAAGTGGTTATTAGCGGAAGACACAAGACATGAATATTAATCCTTACATAAAAGCAAATTAATAGTGCATGAAGCGATATCACATGGGCAGACCTCATAGCAGGCAGATAGAAGGAAAAAGACACCTGTTTCTGCTTTGGAACTGTTTTTTGCCTATCTTCTCTTCCTCTGATCTTCTGCTTTTCCTTTATTATTTTTTTCACACCCCTGAATGCCCCCATCTCCCTGTTCTGCAGTGTGATTCTGCAGCAAACATCCATTCATTGTTTTGCTCGGGGCACTGCAGGCGAGATCAGAACTTGTCAATAAGCTGCAGGCTATTGCACTGCGCCCAACACCTTTCAGATCATTGATCCATAGCTAAGAGAGAAATCAACAGCAGTAGGCACCTTATAGCATCCTACTGCATTCAACAGAGTGACAGTAGAGCATCTTCCAGCACCTCCCACTGTACTCTAGTCTGTCACTGCATCAACACATCAGAGTATAGGAGACACAAGCATAGCATCACAGCATCATAGAGCCTGCTGCATTGCATTGGCTGCTCTCAGCTATAATGACATCCTAGGCTGCCCCGTATACAACACGTCCCACACTGTGTCATGGCAATTAAAGCATTGTAAACATCAGAGTGACTCACTGTGCCAGCCGGCGTGAAGAGCCCTGCAGTTGGCGTAGAAGACTGACGCCAAATAGGGACTGATTAATAACTCTGGATAATGAATGAAAGTCAGCACACCACCCGCCTGAATCCCAGGTCTAATTTCTGCACTATCCCTGTGACCCCTGCAGAGTATCACACTGCACCGGTATCATCTTACCTGGTCCTGCAGAGCATCACCAAACAGCTCTGAATGTTTCTGGCTCTCTCTACTCACCCCACAGTGCTCTTGTTAGGACCACTCTGAGCGCCTATCTGTGACAAGTGGGTATCCCCAGGGATGGAGTGCAGAGAACAGCTGCATGACTTAAAACAAGAGACTGTCTGTATCAGTCAGACGGACCACAGAGGAGGAGGCAGAGGGAGGAGGAGAAGAGGGTGTCCAAAGATGCTGGATTGAGAGGAAGGAAAGGAGGAGGAGCGGTAAGGGAGGAATTGTAGAGGGGACAACTATAGCTAGAGCTACAGTCCACATGATTCATGTAAACATCATTAAAAAGGCCATTGTCCTTGGGACTGTGCATGGAATGGGAGGACAGAGGTCGCTTAGAGCAGAAAAGAACTTGGGACACCAAACATTTCATTTTAGTTCAGCATACAATTATAAATAAAACCAAAGCTTACAAAAAATGATTAATCAATAAAACCACAATGCAAATATTCTGTATAATAAAGTGTATTTACAATCTGAAGACATGGTCATCTCTTGGAAAAGATTTAAGTGTCCAGATTATAGATTTTAGAGCATAAAAGAACTTGGGACACCAAACATTTCATTATAGTTCAGCATGCAATTAAAAATAAAACCAAAGCTTACAAAAAATTATTAATCAAGAAAAACCACAAGGCAAATATTCTGTATAATAAAGTGTATTGACAATCTGAAGACATGGTCATCTCTTGGAAAAGATTTACCGTAAGTGTCCAGATTTTAGATTTTAGAGCAGAAAAGAACTTGGGACACCAAACATTTCATTTTAGTTCAGCATGCAATTGAAAATAAAACCAAAGCTTACAAAAAATGATTAATCAATAAAACCACAATGCAAATATTCTGTATAATAAAATGTATTGACAATCTGAAGACATGGTCATCTCTTGGAAAAGATTTAGGTGTCCAGATTTTAGATTTTAAAGCAGAAAAGAACTTGGGACACCAAACATTTCATTTTAGTTCAGCATACAATTATAAATAAAACCAAAGCTTACAAAAAATGATTAATCAATAAAACCACAATGCAAATATTCTGTATAATAAAGTGTATTGACAATCTCAAGACATGGTCATCTCTTGGAAAAGATTTAAGTGTCCAGATTTATGGAGAACGCCTATCTACGTGAAGGACTTTAAAGCGGAGTTCCGGGCACAAAATCGACCTAATCGATTTTGTGCCCATCCGCTTGCTCTTCTTCACCTGAAAAGGAATTGGATAGTTAGGGTTATTTTTATTTTTTTACTTACCTTGTAATTGTAGAATGAAATACTCACCTATTTTCCACTTCCTCCCTCTGTGGCCGCGGCCTGCGCCGTCACTTGCGGTTTGCAATGATTCCTGGGAGCTGAACATCATCGCTCCCAGGAATCAATGCGACGGCACTGGCCCCGCTCGTCACTTCCGGTGCGACGCCGCATTCCTCCACAGCTTCTGGGCATGCCCAGAAGCTGTTTAGCAGGGAATGCGGCGCCGCACCGGAAGTGACGCGAGGGGCCGGTGAAGGCGCATTATGGGAGAAGAAGACGCAGAAGAGGACGCAGAAGAGGATCGAGCTGGCTTCAGCTGCCCACAACAGAGATGGCAACGCTGGAGAAGAAATTTTAAAACTGAGTATTTCTTCTTGCAGGTAAGTGCGAACCGGGACAGATCAGAGGCTAGCCATTGTGGAATGTACTAGCCCTGACTGTCCCGGGGGTATGTTCATTGAAAAAACGATTCTGTGCCCGGAACTCCGCTTTAAAGCTGACCACACACAATACGATATTTTCTAGATCTACCAACAGGGCCTTACTGATTGTATCATTAATAGAAAAATTGAACAGTATATTCAAAGCCCAACTCTGGGGAAAACACAGAACCCCTTACCATTCTTCCATCTATTCCTCTCACTAATCAATGGCATGAACAAAATGATCTAAATGCCCTTGCTACTTACCTGACATCACAGCCATGTGATGCTCCAGTCTTCTGTCTTCTTCTGTTTATATGAGGTAGAGTCTTTCTTCAGATGTCTACATCACTTTCTGCATAATGTGGACACTTCCTATTGGCTGTCTGGTGGTGAGGTTTTCACATGATCCAGAAGAGGAGTGACGTCACTGCATTGGGATTGTTGGGGACCTGCCTGCAAGGGGTGGATTAGCAATCTCTGCACCCAGAAATGGCAAAGGACACAGATGGTGGACATAGTTGAGTATACCTTCATTTACATGGTAAGGAAACAAAAACATGCAGGATGAGTATAGCAGGATGGGAAGCGGGAGTCATATTTTGGCCAAAGCATTTCTAAAGGCATTTTTTTTTAAACTAAAATAATAAACATGTTATACTTACCTGCTCTGTGCAGTGGTATTGCACAGAGCGGCCTCAAGACTCCTTTTTGGGGTCCACGCCAGCGCTTGCTATGGTGGCAGACATGCAGGCTCGATTCCAAGAAAGGCTGTTTGCTTCCATAGATGTACACAATGCAAATTTAAATGGAAAAATGCACTACCAGAAGCGGTTCACTGGGTGCATAGAATATATGTAAACGTGCCACATCCTAATATCTAAACTGGAAAGTCGAATCAAAAAACACATGGACTTTGTAGGCACAAAAGTATAATAAAAAAAAATTACGTTTATTTACTGTAAATTTTAAAAACATAAACCATATCTGTCAGTCCATAATATGCACACAGCGGGGGCATAGTACATTTAGCCCCGGTTCACACTTATGCGATGCGGGAAGGCTGCGAATCCGCAGCCCGTTCCCGCATCGCAAACGCACCCCCGGCAATTCACACTGCCATATGCGATATGCTGGGGGTGTCAATGAAATCTTAACGACACCCCCAGTTTGATCGCATATCGCAGTGCGATCTTGCAGTTCCCACAGGATTGGATCGCACAAGTGTGAACCGCTGTGCGATCCGATCCTGATGCGGCTGCAAAAAAGGGTCCTGTGCGTGTTTGCTGCGGGTGCGGTGCGAATTTAGCCATACAAAGTGTATGGCTAAACTCGCACCGTACAGCCGATCGCATGTAATGAAGGAGCAGTGCGCTCCGACATTACATGCGAACACCGCAGCCGCACAAATGTGAACCGGCTCTAATACATGAATGCAAAAGTAAAAATGAATAGTTATCTGTGATGTGATCCATATCAAACGATTCCGTCAGAGGGAGCAGATAGGTAAGACTGTCCTCCAAAAAGGATCTATACATGTGGTCATTGCAGGTACATATAATTCATAAAGTTGGAGCTAGAACACTCAACATGTTGATTACTATTCATTTTTACTTTTGCATTCATGTATTAATGTACTATGCCCCCGTCCATGTGTTTTTTTATTCGACTTTCCATGTACACAATGCAGCTGGGCTCCTTCCCATGTTCCCTCCTCACAGTATTTGATTGACAGCAGCAGAAGCCAATGTCTCCTGCTGCTGCCTTGGTGCCTATCAGAAGAGGGAGAGAGAAGAGAAGAGATTCAGCCATGCACAGCACTGGATCGATTGAGAACTCAGGTACGTATTTAGAGAGGTGGGGGAGCACAGCAAGTTATAAAATACTTTTTACATTAATGCAAGGAATACATTAAGTTATAAATTGTTTTGGCTTTAGAATAACAGGCTGACATGTGGATTGATGCATTGGCAGCTGATTTGAAGATGTTCACATTTTTAGTAGGGGAGCTGTGAGATTAGTTTTTAAGTTTAGCTGTAGGTTCCCCTGCCAGTCTCTATCTATAAACTCTCCGGTGCCAGATATGTTCCTTTATTGGGCTTCATGATGAGAAAGCAAAACACAACATCCGATGTGAACGTGCATTGCTACAAAGGAACCAGGCAAGCTAGTTTTGGCACCTTATACAGAGGCATCTAATTGTACTTTTTCTATTTTATGTGAGAAGGGCCTAGGGCAGTATTAAAACATTGTATTTCTCATCTGAAGCTTGAAACTAAGCAGGTGGAATCTAAACTGGCCAGCTCATTCTGCTGCACCCACAACCCCCACAAAGATGGAAGAAGTGAAAATAATGACTGACTCTTAACAAGGGACCTGAACAGAACCATATGGGTGTTGCCATCATGCCTTGTGTTGAGTCAGCATAGTAAAACTTTCCTGCTAGATGTAAGGGAGATGCTGTCCAGTAGTGCTGCCTTTCAATTTAGCTGGACCACTAGCTTCAATCCTTCCTTCCTACTAACTCAGAATGAATGTGTACTGTATATCAGAAAATATTCAGTAAATTTACATATCCTTATTGGTTTAAAGTGGTAGTAAACTCTGTTACACCACTTATTCCTACAGGTAAACCCAGAGCATTTTCTCATAGAATAGGTGCAGGAACTTCAATCTTCGGAGTCACTTTTTGTCTCCACCCCTACCCACCTCCGAGCACCGTTCCTTAATTCCACCCCCTACCCACCTCCCCGTAGCACCCCTTTTAGACAATACAGAGGCAAGTATTATTTTGTGGAGCTCAGTAATTTGTATGGAATTTGTTAATGATAACAAGAAAAGTAGTAATATAGATCCTTCACAGCCAGCAACAATATACTTTACCTCTCCCCCCCCCTCCCACACCAACAATAGATTTGCCCAGAAACAATAGACCCCCCAGCAACAATGGACCCCTACAACAAAAAGTCGCCCCAGCAGCAACAACAGATCTTCCAGAAGCCAGCATCAATATACTCTCGAGGCAGCCAGCAACAATAGATCCCCTCTTTCAACAGTAGATCTCTTTCAGCAACAATTGACCCCCAATACAAATTGATCCACCACCAGCAACAATAGACCTCCCCAGCAGCAATAGACCACCATGCAAAAATAGATCCCCACCAGCAACAACAGATCCTCCAGCACACTCCAGCGCCCCTTTTCATTACATACATTCAGTGCTGGAGGTGCCGAAACTGCGTTCCCCCATGTTCCCGCTGTCAAAAAAAGCCCTGGGTAAACATACTGTATAATAAGGCTTACCTGTAGGTACTGTGAATTTCTCCGAAATGTGCAGTGCATGCAACCAATGACATTATATACAGAATATAGTCTAGTTAGTTGAGACCAAAATTGAACTCTTTGGATGCCATAATACATATAATGTTTGGAGGTCAAATGGCACTGCACAGCACCCCAAAAACACCACCATACCAACAGTGAAGTTTGGAGGTGGAAACATCATGGTGTGGGGCTGTTTTTCAGCATACGGTACTGGCAAACTTTCTATTATTGAAGGAAGGATGAATGGAAAAATGTACCAAGACATCCTTGATTAAAATCTGCTGCCATCTACCAGGATGATGAAGATGAAACGAGGGTGGACATTTCAGCAAGACAATGATCCCAAACACAAAGTCAAGGAAACTCTCAATAGGTTTCAAAGAAGAAAAATAAAGCTGCTAGAATGGCCCAGCCAATCACCTGACTTGAATCTAATAGACAATCTATGGAAAGAAGAAAAGATCAGAGTTCATAGAAGAGGCCCACAGAACCTTCAAGATTTGAAGACTGTGTGGAAGAATGGGCCAAAATCACACCTGAGCAATGCATGCGACTAGTTTACCCATACAGGATGCGTCTTGAAGCTGTCATTACTAACAAAGGATTTTGTACAAAGTAAATACATTTCAGTTAGCGTGTTTAATACTTTTTCCCAGAGTCGCTCCATTCAATTACACATAACTTAATTTCTGAACTTATTTGTTTTGGTTTTTTGTATGTATGGATTGCATGGATTGTTACCAACATGTGGTGAAAAGTTAATATCAACAGCATCTTTAGAAATATATTTACCTGGAAAAGGCCAGTTATAGACATAGCGTTAACCACTTGCCGACCGCCGCACGACTATCTACGTCGGCGGTCAGCCCCTCACAGGCAAACTAACGTAGGGCTACGTCGCTTGCTTGTGAGGGTCTAGGGAGCGAGCGCCCCCGGAGGCGCGCTCCCGCTCCCGCGTGGTCACGGACCCCCCGCGCGTGTGACCAGCGGACCCGATGTCCGCCGGCCACTCGGCGATCGGCGGGGGAGAGGGAGAATGTCAGGCAGCTTGTGTAAACAAGCCACCTGTCATTCTCCTCGCTGTAAAGACACTGATCACATGGATCTACTATGTAGATCCGTTGATCAGTGTCCTTACAGCTCAAGCCACAGCCAATCACAGTAGAAAGCACGCCCCTAGGGACACACACAGCCCCTCCCTCCCAAATAAAGTTAACCCCTTCACTACCAGTGTATTTTTACAGTAACAGTGCATATATATAGCACTGATTACTGTAGAAATGTCACTGGTAACCCCAAAAGTGTCAAAAATGTCAGTCAAGGGTCCGATCTGTCCGCCGCAATGTCGCAGTACCGCAAAAAAAATCGCAGATCGCCGCCATTACGCGTTAAAAAAAAAACAACGAAAATGACAAAAATCTTTCCCTTTGTTAGTAAACGCGATAACTTTTGCGCAAACCAATCAAAATACGCTTTTTGCGATTTTTTTTACCAAACATAGGTAGCATAAAACAAATTGGCCGAAAATGTTAAAAAATTTTGATTTTTACATTTTTTTTGGGGAAATTTCATATAAAAAAATGTGAAAAATATTGCTATT
Organism: Pelophylax lessonae; assembly: GCF_965119305.1. Taxonomy (NCBI): domain Eukaryota; kingdom Metazoa; phylum Chordata; class Amphibia; order Anura; family Ranidae; genus Pelophylax; species Pelophylax lessonae. The sequence goes on along the minus strand of NC_138777.1, from coordinate 79,094,110 downwards.
TTTGCAAAATTGACGCTCTTTTTTTGTTTATAGCGCGTGATCAAAAAATCGCACAGGTGATCAAATACCACCAAAAGAAAGCTCTGTTTGTGGGAAAAAAAGGACGCCAAATTCGTTTAGGTACAGCGTCGCACGACCGCGCAATTGTCTGTTAAAGTCACGCAGTGCCGAATCGCATAATACCCCCTGGTCGGAATGGGGGTAAAATCTTCCCAGGGCTTAAGTGGTTAATGAAGCGTAAACTCACGTGGATAATGCTAAATGAAAAAATGGTTAGTGTCTTGTGAGACAAACAACGTCTCTTTGACAAAATATGGTCTCCTTGGCTTGCCTATTTGAAGGTCCCAGACATAAGGTACTGAGTCCAGGAAAGGCTGGCAGTAGATCCCCGGATGGACTAACCTTCTTTTCTTCTGTATATTTCTCAATATTTTGCTCTTTTTTTCCATTCTTCCCCCTTTTACCCCTTTCTCTAGCTATTCTCCACAAACGATCGGCAGTGGGAGTTACATTTCCCATAAATGACTGCATTGTGTTTTGATAATGGAGAGAGTAGGTGAAGCTTACAACATAAGATCAATGTCTCATAGTTTGAAGAATATCTCTCAAAGGTTTTGCGATATTGTTGTTCAAAGCTTTAAGGTTTATGGGTGTATCACAGACAGACCTGTAGGGGTATCCTGGGGAGGGCCTTTTTCCATCTGCGGGGGCCTTGCAGGTTTTTTCTGTGCAACCACCTATTTAATGTTTATTTCTCATAATTGTTCTTGTGCCTCTATTGGTCACCAAAGCTGACCTACCTCATTAGCAATACCTTGATTACGCTCCCCCCCCCCCCACCTCATCTCTCTTTTGTTCCTTATGTACTTAAACTGTTGAATGATTTGAGCATGGCAAGGATTGTTTGCCACTCAATTTTGTAATGTTTCCAAAAAATTTTCAATAAAAACAATTGAAACAGAAATATATTTTCTCTAGAAAAATGGTAATGTGTTCAATACTTATTTTACCCACTGTATATTATATATACACTTACCGGCCACTTAATTAGGTACACCTGTTCAATTGCTTGGTAATCAGCCAATCACATGGCAGCAACTCAATGCATTTAGGCCTCTAGACGTAGTGAAGAGGACTTGCTAAAGTTCAAATCGAGCATCAGAATGTGAAGAAAGGGGATTTAGAGGGGTTGTAAAGTCAGAAGGTTTTTTATCTTAATGCATTCTTTGCAGAATACCATCTATGAACTCACAACACATTGAACCTTGAAACAGATGGGCTACAGAAGCAGAAGACCACACCAGGTCCAACTCCTATCAGCTAAGAGCAGAAAACTGAGGCTACAATTCGCACAGACTCAGCAAAATTGGACAATAGAAGATTGGAAAAATGTCACCTGGTCTGATGGGTCTCAATTTCAGCTGTGACATTCAGATGGTAGGGTCAGAATTTGGCGTAAACAATGTGAAAGCATTGATCCATCCTGCCTTGTATCAACGGTTCAGGCTGGTGGTGGGGGTGTAATGGCGTGGGGGATATTTTCTTGGCACACTTTGGGCCCCTTAGTACCAATTGAGCATCGTTTCAACTCCATGGCCTACCTGAGTATTGTTGCTGACCATGTCCATCCCTTTCAGTCCTGCTGCATGCTCTTATGGAGGACACTTGGTTGCACTATGCTGTTTGTAGCCATTTTATACTCACATCACTATTATTCACTGTGAGGTCGTCCCCATCACTCTCAAGTTGAGTGCAGTACTCCCATTGATGCTCCTCTCCAATATCGACTTGCTTTCAGGATAATATACGCTACCTCCAAGGTTGGGCAGAAAAGCAGGAGTTTTTGAGACTGTTTTTTTAAATGATACATGGAATTTTTACTGTTACACCATGTGAATATTTACAAATGATACCTCTTATAGCCCTGATGAAGGAGTTGCACAGCCTCTGAAACACGTCGGGTGGAGGACACCAGTCTGTAGTATCATTGTACACTCTAGTCATTCTTGTTTTTTTATTGATGATTTATTAATGAAACCTGTTTTTACAAATATATTTTCTATATGATTCAAGTGCCTACAAAGTCCCACAATAGGGGAATTTCCACTTCAATATTCTAATTTAGAGATGTGTCACATTATGGAGTTCAATCACCGATACCCCTAGTGTCCATCCCTTTATGACTACAGTATACCCATCTTCTGATGGCTACGTCCAGCAGGATAATGCACCATGTCACAAAGCTCAAATCATCTCAACACTGTCAAACATTGTCATGTTTCATGAACATGACAATGAGGTCACTGTACTCCAATGGCCTCCACAGTCACCAGGTTTCAATCCAATAGTGCAAATTTGGGATGTGGTGGAATGGAAATTTGCATCATGGATGTGCAGCCGACAAATCTGCAGCAACTGCGTGATGCTATCATATCAATATGTTCCAAAATCAATATTGAGAAATGTTTCCAACACCTTGTTGAATTTATGCCACGAAGAATTAAGGCAGTTCTGAAAGCAAAATGGGGTCTCAACCCAGTACTAGCAAGGTGTACCTAATAAAGTGAGTGTATATTGAGCTCACTTGACCCCTTCATTGGGGCATTCATAAATTGCCCAATGAAAGCTGAAACTATGTAGTGCAAGGGCCTGCATGATTGCATAGACATTGAAAGTGTTTAGATTTGACTTCATAATTTATGGTTTTGGCAAATTTATAGGGAATTTGTACAAGAAAATTGTATAATGTATGGCCAGCTACTTTTCAGAATTGTTTAGCAGACCACTAAATGGCCTCAGAGTGACAATACCTTTTGCACGTGGAATGTGTTACTACAGCTTGATGCATTGGGCCCAAATTTGTATTTAAGTATCAAATAACCTATTCAGCTGTACAAGCTGTAGAAGTGTGGACGGAATAAGGGAGGTGCAAATTTAAACTGTATTTCCCCTATTTAAAAAAAAACTATCCATGTATGCAAAGAAACTGCTGAGTTTTCCAAACCTCAAGATAGATAGCACAATGGCCTCAAATGAAAGAAGACAAACCTTCTATAATCACATTGCATCAGCTAAAATTATTTACGCACTGGCAGTTTTATTCCTGCTGTACCAGGTTTATGAATTCTCACAGACATGGGACATGCAGAAAGTGATGTCCGAACTCCTGATCTTCATATTTGTTTTGGGTCAGTAATCAAACATGTATTGAAGCCAGGGGATCAGCATAACAGCTAAGCAACAAGTATATTTGAAGAGGGCCCAGTAAAGGCAACATATACAGTATCTCACGAAAGTGAGTACACCCCTTGCATTTTTTTAAATATATTATTATATCTTTTTATGTGACAACGCTGAAGAAATGACACTTTGCTACAATGTAAAGTAGTGAGTGTATATCTTGTACAACAGTGTAAATTTGCTGTCCCCTCAAAATAACTCAGTACACAGCCATTAATGTCTAAACCGCTGGCAACAAAAGTGAGTACACCCCTAATTGAAAATATCAAAACTGGGCCCAATTAGCCATTTTCCCTCCCTGGTGTTATGTGACTCGTTAGTGTTAAAAGGTCTCAGGTGTGTTGAATTCAGGGTTATCGCTCTCACTCTCTCATACTGGTCACTGGAAGTTCAACATGGCATCTCATGGCAAAGATCTCTCTGAGGATCTGAAAAAAAGAATAGTTGATTTACATAAATATGGCCTAAGCTATGAGAAGATTGCCAAGACCCTGAAACTGAGCAGCAGCACGATGGCCAAGACCATACAGCGGTTTAACAGGACAGGTTCCACTCAAAACAGGCCTCGCCATGGTCGACCAAAGAAGTTGAATGCACGTGCTCAGCCTCATATCCAGAGGTTGTCTTTGGGAAATAGATGCATGAGTGCTGCCAGCAATAGTGAAGAGGTCTACACGATGCTGAGCATGACAGATGAGAACGATGGGGAAGCCTCACTGTCAGAATCAGGCTCAGTATTTGAACCTGTAGAAAGCAGTGGCACCCTGACAGATAGCTCTAACCATGGAGTAGTGGTCTCTGCTAAGGTCAGGAGTACTCTACCCCGTTCTTCTGTTGCTGAGGTGCAACAAACGCAGGGTTCTCCTTTGCAGCAGAGTGTCTGTATTAGTGCCGCTCAAACTTTTGGTGAACTGGCAATCACCAGCGGCCTAGTACATCCTGGTCATAGTCAAACCAGCACTGCAGTAACACTTGGTGACGTGGCGAGTCCCAACAGTTCAAGCTGGTGTGGTGGCAAGCACAAGTAGTGTCCCGCAGCCACCAAGAATTCGAAGACAGTCCTGTAAAGCCCATAGTGTCCTTCCTGATGTGCTTGCAAATCCTGATTGGGTGCCCACCACTTCTGCAGCACCCGTACTTCCCCCATTCACTGGCCAACCTGGAATTCAGGTGGAAACAGGCAATTTTACTTCCCTTTATTTATATGAGCTGTTTTTCATGGAAGATATGTACAGATCTATTGTAGACCAAAGCAATTTATATGCAGATCAATTAATCGCCGCAAATCCAAATTTGACCCTTGCCAGAGAATTTGTATGGAAACGTATCACTGTTTCCGAATTTAAAACCTTTCTGGGCCTATCCCTCCTCATGGGCATTCCTAATAGTGAGTTGCGGTCATATTAGTCCACTGACCCAATTAATCATATGCCCGTGTTCTTTGCTGCCATGGCCAGGACTAGATACAAGCGTCTTCGGGATGACCCTGGATATGACCGGCTCCACAAAATGAAGCCCCTCACAAATCACTTCAACAAAAAGTTTGCAGCCTTGTATGCGCCCCAACAATCTGTGTCCATTGATGAGTCCCTGATTACATTTTCTGGCCGCCTTGCTTTCAAACAGTTTCTCCCCAGCAAGCGTGCCAGATATGGGGACAAGATGTTTAAGCTCTGTGACAGGGCAACAGGCTATACATGTAGTTTCCAGATTCACGAGGGAAAAGATAGCAATGTGGAGTCCCAAACTGCCCAGACTACATAGAGAGCAGCGGCAAGATTGTTTGGGACTTTGTGTCACCCTTATTCGGAAAGGGGTACAATTTATACATGGACAATTAGTTCACATGCGTGCCAGTTTTTAGTCACCTTTTTGAATTTGGAATTGCCGCATATGGCACCGTGCGAACTAATCGCCGGGGATTCCCCCAACGGCTTGTAGATTCCCAACTTAGGCGGGGGGAGAGAGCCTACTTGAAGTGTAATAAATTGCTTACAGTGAAGTGGAGGGACACACAGAATGTTTTCGTTCTGTCCTCCATTCACGCAGATACGACAGTCCAAATTGCAACATCGACTGGTGTTGTTGAGAAGCCCCTCTGTGTCCAGGAATACAACCTTAACATGGGAGGGGTGGACTTCAACGACCAGATGATGGCGCCGTACTTAATTGCCCGTAAGGCCAGACGCTGGTACAAGAAAGTGTCTGTATACTTATTCCAATTGGCTCTGCTGAATGGCTATGTGCTATACAAAGCGTCAGGAAGAAGTGGATCCTTCCAAAAATTCCAGGAAGAGATCATCACAGCCTTCTGTATCCAGAAGGTTTTGTGGCCCAAATTCAACATCCAGATACAGTGGGGGCTGGCTGCATGAGAGGCATTTTCCGTATGTCCTCCCTGGTACCTCTATCCAAAGAGCACCCCAAAGAAGATGTTGTGTCTGTAGAAAACGCGGATATAGGCGTGACACCCACTATTTTTGTCCCTCCTGTCCTGGCCAACCTGGTCTCTGAATCGGGGACTGTTTCCATCACTACCACACAGTAGTAGAGTATTAGTATAGGGCACAGCACGGCACAGTCTAGGGCACACTTTTACATAGGGTCTCCAAAGATGGTAGATGGCGATCGCATTTTGAGAGACCCTAACCTGGAATGTTTTACAGTTACAAAAAAGTGTAAAAAAAAGTTACAAAAAAAAAAAATTAAAAATAAATAAATAAAAAAGCCAAAATTAGTTGTCGATTTATTGAGTTAATTTTCTGTTCTTACTCTTCTTTCCTACTCTTTCTACTTTTACTGTACTTTATAATATACTGTTAAACTGTAATGTTTTATTGTTACTGTTTTTCATTGCTAACCATATTTTACTTTTAATATACCACCATTCTACTGTACTGTATCCTATTATAATGTAATGTTTTATTGTTACTGTGTTTTATTGTTAACCATTCTTTGCTTTGCAGGTACACCCATCAGATGCTGCACTGATTTGTTTATTCTGACAGCATGAGCGTTTGCTCTCAGCATATACGTAATCAATGATTTCAGCACTGTAGGAGGTGATTTCACCACCGCAGATAAAAAAAAGAGCATATATAGCGAAGCATAGGGGATGGGGTGGACACAGAGGGCAGATCTTCCCTATGTTTCGCCATATATTTTTAACACTTTTCTTTGCTGAGATTTCTTCATCCACATTGATCAATGTGAATGGAGGAATCTGCCCACAGGCTGCATTAAAAGAAAAGAACCTTACAATATATGCCCAACAAGGACCAGCAATGTACTGGTACGTCGCTGGACTTTGAGTGGTCATACCAAAATGATACCTGCAGATTTAGGCATCATCTTGGTATTGTTTTTTACAGCTAGCAGTCGGCTTTCATGTAAAAGTGATCCTAGCAGATCCCCCCGCCTTCCACAGTTTTCTCCAGCTCTCCTGTCCCACCGGGGAACCCGAGACTGCAGCCGGTGGGTCAATCAGTTGACCATAGAGCTGATTTGAGACCAGAATGGCTCCACTCATCTCTATGGCCTAAGATACGGGAAGCTATGAGCATTTCATGACTTTGGTTTCTCCAGATATAAACAGTGCCATTGGGAAATTGAGAAAGCATCTTATCACACCAATTTTGGTGTAGTCAGATGCTTAAAGGGTAGAGGAGAAATCTAGAGTCTAATAGACTCCAATTTATTTAAAAAAGAGTACCTGTCACTACTTATTGCTATCATAGGGGATATTTATATCAATATCAAGGGCAATATTGACTTTTGCCAATATACAGTCAGGTCCATAAATATTGGGACATCAACACAATTCTAATCTTTTTGGCTCTATACACCACCACAATGGATTTGAAATGAAACAAACAAGATGTGCTTTAACTGCAGACTTTCAGCTTTAATTTGAGGGTATTTACTTCAGGTGAAAGGTGTAGGAATTACAACAGTTTGTATATGTACCTCCCACTTTTTAAGGGACCAAAAGTAATAGGACAGATTAACAATCATAAATCAAACTTTCACTTTTTAATACTTGGTTGCAAATCCTTTGCAGTCAATTACAGCCTGAAGTCTGGAACGCACAGACATCACCAGACGCTGGGTTTCATCCCTAATGATGCTCTGCCAGGCCTCTACTGCAACTGTCTTCAGTTCCTGTTTGTTCTTGGGGCATTTTCCCTTCAGTTTTGTCTTCAGCAAGTGAAATGCATGCTCAATCGGATTCAGGTCAGGTGATTGACTTGGCCATTGCATAACATTCCACTTCTTTCCCTTAAAAAACTCTTTGGTTGCTTTTGCAGTATGTTTCGGGTCATTGTCCATCTGCACAGTGAAGCGCCGTCCAATGAGTTCTGAAGCATTTGGCTGAATATGAGCAGATAATATTGCCCAAAACACTTCAGAATTCAGCAGTCACATCATCAATAAATACAAGAGAACCAGTTCCATTGGCAGCCATACATGCCCACGCCATGACACTACCACCACCATGCTTCACTGATGAGGTGAGGTATGCTTTGGATCATGAGCAGTTCCTTTCCTTTTCCATACTCTTCTCTTCCCATCACTCTGGTACAAGTTGATCTTGGTCTCATCTTTCCATAGGATGCTGTTCCAAAACAGTGAAGGCTTTTTTAGATGTTGTTTATGTTGTTTCGTAAACTTTAAGCTGGCCTTCCTGTTTTTGTGTTTCAATGGTTTTTATTGAAATTTTTCATGAGAAATTGAAAAAACATCAAAGGTACAGAAAGGAATACCGTCAACATGAGCATAACAGTCTCAATTGTCCTACCACAATTACAAAACATCAACGTAGAAAAAGAAAGCTCTTGCAGCATAGGCAGTCACTACGTAACATTTTCCGAATATAGCGAAAAATTGCCTTCCTGTTTTTGAGGCTCACCAACGGTTTACATGTTGTGGTGAACCCGCTGTATTCACTCTGGTGAAGTCTTCTCTTGATTGTTGACTTTGACACACATACACCTACCTCCTGGAGAGTGTTCTTGATCTGGCCATCTGTTGTGAAGGGTGTTTTCTTCACCAGGGAAAGAATTCTTCGGTCATCCACCCCAGTTGTTTTCCGTGGTCTTCTGGTCTTTTGGTGTCGCTGAGCTCACCGGTGCGTTCTTTCTTTTTAAGGATGTTCCAAACAGTTGATTTGGCCACACCTAATGCTTTTGCTATCTCTCTGATGGGTTTGTTTTGTTTTTTCAGCCTAATGATGGCTTGGTTCACTGATAGTGACAGCTCTTTGGATCCCATATTGAGAGTTGACAGCAACAGATTCCAAATGCAAATAGCACACTTGAAATTAACTCTGGACCTTGTATCTGCTCCTTGTAAATGGGATAATGGGGGAATAACACACACCTGGCCATGGAACAGCTGAGCAGCCAATTGTCCCATTACTTTTGGTCCCTTAAAAATTGTGAGGCACATATACAAACTGTTGTAATTCCTACTCTTTTAACATGATTTGGATGTAAATACCCTCAAATTAAAGCTGAAAGTCTGCAGTTAAAGCTTATCTTGTTTGTTTCATTTTAAATCCATTGTGGTGGTGTATAGAGCCAAAAAGATTAGAATTGTGTCGATGTGCCAATATTTATGGACCTGACTGTATCTGTATAGGCCCCGGAACTGGCCGATATTGCCGATATTCCAAATATTGCTCATGTAAGGGTAAAATGATATCACATAGCATAATTCAGTTTACAAATGTTATTGAATATGCCACTCACATATGTACAAATTAAAGATATAAGCAATGAAGTGGTGTCATGACATCACTTCCGGGTACTGGTGCCAGATTAACCACTTAAGCCCCGGAGGATTTGGCTGCTAAAAGACCAGGGGGTATTTTGCGATTCGGCACTGCGTGAATTTAACGGACAATTGCGCGGTCGTGCGATGCTGTACCTAAACAAATTTGACGTCCTTTTTTTTCCCACAAACAGAGCTTTCTTTTGGTGGTATTTGATCACCTGTGCGATTTTTTGATCACGCGCTATAAACAAAAAAAGAGCGTCAATTTTGCAAAAATAACAATATTTTTCACATTTTTTTATATGAAATTCCCCAAAAAAAAAAAAAGTAAAAATCAAAATTTTTTAACATTTTCGGCCAATTTGTTTTATGCTACATATGTTTGGTAAAAAAAAAAAATCGCAAAAAGAGTATTTTGATTGGTTTGCGCAAAAGTTATCGCGTTTACTAACAAAGGGAAAGATTTTTGTCATTTTTGTTGTTTTTTTTTTTTAACGCGTAATGGCGGCGATCTGCGATTTTTTTTGCGGTACTGCGACATTGCGGCGGACAGATCGGACCCTTGACTGACATTTTTGACACTTTTGGGGTTACCAGTGACATTTCTACAGTAATCAGTGCTATAAATATGCACTGTTACTGTAAAATTACACTGGCAGTGAAGGGGTTAACTTTATTTGAGAGGGAGGGGCTGTGTATGTCCCTAGGGGCGTGATTCTGACTGTGATTGGCTGTGGCTTGAGCTGTAGGAACACTGATCAACGGTCCTACATAGTAGAACCGTATGATCAGTGTTTCTACACAGGGGAGAATGACAGGCAGCTTGTTTACACAAGCTGCCTGCCTTTCTCCCTCTCCCCCGACGATTGCAGAGTGACCGGCGGACATTGGGTCCTCCGGTCACACGCGCGGGGGGGGGGGTCCGTGACCGCGCAGGAGCGGGCCTCCGGCAGCACGCGCTCGCTCCCCAGAGCCTCACAGGCTAGTGACGTTTATTTACGTCACTTTGCCTGTGAGGGGCTGACCGCCGCAGTATATCTACTTGCGGCGGTCGGCAAGCGGTTAAAAAAAATGACAGCATTCAAAACAGCCAAACATGGCATTTTGAATGCTTTTAAGTGCAGAGGAGGGGTTTGGGGTCTTTTAGATCCCCAGATCCCTCCACAAAACACCTGTCAAGTAAAAAAAAAAAAAATTTTTTTAAATGTATGAAAATATCGGCCAATACCGATATGCAATGGCCAAAATATCGGTATCAGCAACGAAAAAAGTGATATCGGTCGATCACTAGTATATACAGTGCCTTGAACTTTGCAAACTTTTGCCTCATTTCAGGCTTCAAAAAGATATAAAACTGTAATTTTTTTTGAAGAATCAACAAGTGGGACACAATCATGAAGTGGAACGAAATTTATTGGATATTTCAAACTTTGTTAACAAATAAAAAACTGAAAAATTGGGCGTGCAAAATTATTCAGCCCCTTTACTTTCAGTGCAGTAAACTCTCTCCAGAAGTTCAGTGAGGATCTCTGAATGATCCAATGTTGACCTAAATGACTAATGATGATAAATAGAATCCACCTGTGTGTAATCAAGTCTCCGTATAAATGCACCTGCACTGTGATAGTCTCAGAGGTCCGTTTAAAGCGCAGAGAGCATCATGAAAACAAGGAACACACTAGGCAGGTCCGAGATACTGTTGTGGAGAAGTTTAACAGTATTTGAATACAAAAAGATTTCCCAAGCTTTAAACAACCCAAGGAGCACTATGCAAGCGATATTATTGAAATGGAAGGAGTATCAGATCACTGCAAATCTACGAAGACCTGGCCGTCCCTCTAAACTTTCAGCTCATACAAGGATCAGAGATGCAGCCAAGAGGCTCATGATCACTCTGGATGAACTGCAGAGATCTACAGCTGAGGTGGGAGACTCTGTCCATAGGACAACAATCAGTCGTATACTGCACAAATCTGGCCTTTATGGAAGAGTGGCAAGAAGAAAACCATTTCTTAAAGATATCCATAAAAAGTGTAGTTTAAAGTTTGCCACAAGCCACCTGGGAGACACACCAAACGTGGAAGAAGGTGCTCTGTTCAGATCAAACCAAAATCGAACCTTTTGCCAACAATGCAAATGTTTGGTATAAAAGCAACACAGCTCATCACCCTGAACATACCATCCCCACTTTCAAACATGGTGGTGGCAGCATCATGGTTTGGGCCTGCTTTTCTTCAGCGGGGACATGGAAGATGGCTAAAATTGATGGGAAGATGGATGGACCCAAATACAGGACACCTGATGGAGTCTGCAAAAGACCTGAGACTGGGACGGAGATTTGTCTTCCAACAAGACAATGATCCAAAACATAAAGCAAAATCTACAATGGAATGGTTCACAAATAAATAAACATATCCAGGTGTTAGAATGGCCAAGTCAAAGTCCAGACCTGAATCCAATTGAGAATCTGTGGAAAGAACTGAAAACTGCGGTTCACAAACGCTCTCCATCCAACCTCACTGAGCTCGAGCTGTTTTGCAAGGAGGAATGGGCAAAAATTTCAGTCTCTCGATGTGCAAAACTGATAGAGACATACCCCAAGCGACTTACAGCTGTAATCGCAGCAAAAGGTGGCGCTACAAAGTATTAACTTAAGGGGGCTGAATAATTTTGCACGCCCAATCTTTCAGTTTTTTATTTGTTAACAAAGTTTGAAACATCCAATAAATTTCGTTCCACTTCATGATTGTGTCTCACTTGTTGTTGATTCTTCACAAAAAATTACAGTTTTATATCTTTATGTTTGAAGCCTGAAATGTGGCAAAAGGTCGCAAAGTTCAAGGGGGCGAATACTTTCGCAAGGCACTGTAATATACAGTATATGAGTTATGTGAATGAATTATGGCAATTAACACTTCTCTGATTATTTCACTTTAACACAGTGAAAAAAAACAGGACTTACAATGCACAGGGTAAATAAAAATGCAGACATTGGAAGTTGAAGAGTATATTTAAATAACATTTGACATTATAAATAACATTATTTAAATAGCTCATAAAACCAGATGCCAAGAATGTACCACGCAGTGTCCCTGTAGACACAAGAGATATTGATTATATTCAGCATACTGAACATGAGAAGTGCTACAGTGTAGCATCCATCCATACAGAATAAAGACAGACACTGAGAATTGCACCAGAATACAGGACAAGAGAAGAAGGCCTTAATGCACACTAGAAAGGTAAATGCAGCACAAAAAAACGTTTTAGCATTTTTTGCTGCCATTTAGCAGTGTTAAGCTTAGTGCGTACACCATGTTTAGTAGCTGCAGCATTAGGAAGTGGGGCCATCGGCGTCCTTAACAACCAGTGAATAGTTGGTTTTTAAGGAGCAGGCCAGAAAGCTGTCCGCCGCGTCCATAACAATGGATGAGCCATCAGCTGTCAGCAGGCTTCAACGCTGAATTTAAAAACAAACATTGCCGGCAATACGAAAATGTGAAAAAAAAATTGTGGGGCCTCCCGCTAATCTATACCAACCCCCCCCCCCCCCCAAAGGGCCTGGTATGGATTTTAAGGGGAACCCCATGCCAAAATTAAAAAAAAAAAAAAACAATGGGTCTCTACCAATATCAATGCCGAACCCTTATCCAAACATGCAGCCTGGAAGGCCAGGAAAGAGGAGGGGACGAGCAAACGGCCCCCCTCTTTCAGAGCCGTACTAGTCTACATGCCCTCAACATTAGGGTGGTGCTTTGTGGCAGGTGGGGCTCTGCCCCCCTCACCCAAAAGCACACCATGTAGAAGCTGCCATGCGGCCTTGGGTAGTCGACCTGATGGCCTGAACATTAGAGAGAAGCTGAACCCAAAGGTCCTGCAGAGCTGACTAGAAGGGAGACACCAGGAAGGATCTAATTCTGTCTACTTTGAGTACAGATCTGTGTTATGGGGCCTGTCCTGTGAGGGCCATCCCTTTAAGTGGAAAAGTCAGTGGTGTCAGTCAAGGGGATGCTAAAGAGTGTCCTGAAGATAAGGTAGTTGCAACAAGTCTGCTGCTAGAGAGAGCAAGAACTCTTAATTCTTCCATACAAGTGTCAGTATGGTGAATACAGTGTGCCTGCTTCCACAAGTAATCTGGTGAGGCCAAGTAATAGTTGTCCTTATCTACTGTGAATAGTTCAGTTGGAGTATCCCACTATTCCCTTCTCCCACCCAAGTTCTACAATAAATACAAAAAAAAAACAAATACCCTTGACTGTTTATGGAGTAATGAGCAAACAGGAGTAAGGAGGGATATGTGAAAAACCCCCAGCAACTATCTGCAGGTAATTAGAGGGAGGCCTAAGAAGTTAACACACAGCAAGCCCTACGGGGACAGTACTACATTTGGGGGCTTGTCCGGGATTTCCCTCTGAGTTACGGCAGTGATTGCTACTAGCAATGGCCAGATAGATACCCAAGCAATGCCATGTCTTCTTATGTAAAGTTCTGGAGTGTCAGCGAAGAAAGGATGTGTTGTACTGTGGATGAAAGTAATGTATGCTTCACAGTAATCAGTGCAAGTGTGCTTTTTAAGTTATGGTAAAGAATGCAGTAACCTGGGAAGCAGGGATCGGTGCATCAGGGGTTGTGTCAGTACATGTGCTGTTGAAGAAAATGTCTGCCGTGCAGTCGGTAACAGCAGGACAGTTTCCAGCAGCAGTGGGGGAGTTTGGTTGACATGTGAACAGAAAAGTGTAACCAGAGCAACCAAGTAAAGACAAAAAAGGCAGATGTATGCGTGCCTGTGGCAGGGAATATAATCTACAATGCAGTACCATTCAAGCAGGCTGAGCAGTATTATGGCAGTAGCGAAGGGGTTCCTCTATCGCGCGGGGGAGAGCGCGCCAAAGAGATCTGCCTAGCAGGAGGAGCCACCACCAGAGAATCAGCTAGTCTGGGGATGTGGGCAGAGTCACCATCCACGGGCTGCCGATCCGAATGGAAGAAGGGAGCTGAGACATATTTTCCGCCATTAGGTGTAGCTGGAGAGGAGACGGGTGTGGAGTAGCAAGATGGCGAATGCCGGGGTGAGCCGGATCGCAGAGGCTATCACACCTGTTGGCGGACAGCCTGTAGAGCAGATTGAGATGCAAAATCCGACCCTGATGGACACAGGAATTAGATTGATGCCCAAAGAAAGTCTGGCATTGTGCAGCGGAGGGGACACGGAGCATCTTGGACTGGTATGTGGCAGATGCCTAAATATATCTGTGCGGCTACGAGCGTGGGGCCAGTGTGGACACTGCGGGGACATGTTGCAGAAGTTGGTGCAGAGTGATTGCCAGCCCAGAAGACTATATGTAAACTGGGAGGTAAGGACCACTTCTGAACTGCTAACACCAGTAGTGGCTATTCCCTTTGGAAGAGGACAGGGAGTGCCGAGAACACTGCTGGGGCTGGGACCAGTGGTGAAGACCCGCACAACCATCTGCCAAACCAGAGAGACCCACATTTCAGAGGTGCAATGTACACAAGTCGTGAGGGCTGGGCAGCAGCCACAGGTTGCATTAGTTATGGTCACAGCAAAAGGAGGTCCAGCTCTTAAAGAGGCAGAGGGGCTTCAATGGATCCAGGAGCTGAGGTCCTCCAGTTCGTCCAGTGAGGAGGAGGCAGGGATCATTAATAAGGGGTCACCCAGCTTAGAGTGCCGATTCGGATCTCTGGAAGAGGGAATCAGTAAATTGGGGATCAGATGTGGAGATTAAATGGGACTGGGGAACTAAGGGAAGAAGAAGTCCTCCAAGTTCCAGTTCACTTAGTGAGGAGACAGAGGCAGCCGACGTTCACATGAGGTATGCGAGAAATCTCGCGTTCTGTGAGGCCTATGCCACAAGGGTCCCAGACTTCTCTCCACCCCACACAAATGCTCAGGCTAGAGCACAGAATGACTCCTAGCCTAAACTGATCAAAAAAGTGGAGACCCCATATGCCCCACCTGGGAAAGGAGATAAGACAGAAGCTTCCCAGGTTCTCTCATTTTCAAAGGCTCGTTCAGAGGAAGGAGGCCATGGAATATGGATATGATTATCCATATGCTCCACGGAAGATAATGGAGTAAATTAGTAAGTAAGAGGGAAGCCTGGTGTGACAAAGCAGTCTGGGACTTCCTCTATGTCCCCAAGCCACACTGGAACTCGTCCAGACCTCTATTATGGGACACCTTCCTCTCCACCAAAAAGAACTGGAAATGGGGGCAGTCCATACATATTGACTAAGTGGAGGTCAACCGCCTAGATAACACAGGCCAAGCTTGGGTCCTTAGTATTGTGGGTCCTGATGGCAAGATCGAGCAAATCCCTCATCCAAATCACTACTATTGAGGTATGTTAAGTTCTTTGTCAGGTTCAAAGACTGTTGTTGTCAAGGGGCTGCGTCCAAAGATGCATCACAATGACATGTTGCTATTAGGGCTAAAGGACCTTTCCCATATCCCATCTCTTCTATCCTTGCAAATGAAGGAGGGGATCACTGAAACCACCACTGTTTCATCACCTGGTTATAAAGAACTTCTGCCACAATGGACTTAATCTGTTAAAGCCAGGGACTGCTAGCTGGAGGGTGTAAACCACTAGTTAAAAAAAACATTTTGTGAAGATCCTTTGGGCCATTACCGTTGCTAACGCAACTTCATTTAAGGACACTTTGCAAAGATAAAACTGTAAATAGTGAAATCAAACCGCGCTAACTCAATGGTCTGTGTAAGCTGCCAGCACTTCAACTTGACATAAGTAGTAATAAATCATAAATAGGATAAGTGCAGCGCTAGGGGCTATATATGCATAAACATATTTAGGCATCAAGTGAATAAAGTGAAACTTGTAAAAACAGTGTCACAAACAGAAATCAACAATCCTCATTACTGAAGTCTTTGTTGAAAAAAGTCCAAATAATAACAAAAGAGTCCCAAGTGAAAAGGTGACTTTTTAAATTGTTGTGATGATAGTGATAAATTCCAACACCAGCAAGGTAATATGAATGCGTTCACCGGAAATAGTGGACCCAAAATTCCATATAAAATATGGGTCGTTCAGAGCAGATTATGGTAGCACGTCTCTTCAAACAGCATAGAATTGCCAGATGTAAATGCCAGGATGACCAGGATAATCAGCAGGACACCCAGACTCTCAAATGGATGGTGTATACATGAAAGTATATTAAAAAAGAATAGCGCGCAAATGCAAAAGAAATTACTACCAAATCTGAAGAGAGTCCATAAATAAAAATGGGGGTTTGGTCCCACCATATGGCCATATCGTGCTCAAGCCCACTACTGCGTCAAAGTACCCCATTATCAGTGGGTCCTACACTATCCATGAAAAAGAGATGAATCCAGCCTTTCTAACCCTTTTTGCCTGTTTATACATGAAAGTAACCAAACGGTGCAAACATAGTGTAAAACTGTTTTACCAAAAATGTATTAAAAGAAAGAAATACACTTACAAAGTCATCATGTAAGGTAACGCATGTAATGAAGAGATGGCAGAATGAGGTATCTGACGCGTTTCATCCAATAGGATATAATCATAGGAGAATTGCCATGCATGCCAATTGCCTTGGCATGACAATTCTTCTATGATTATATCCTATAGGATGAAACACGTCAGCTACCTCATTCTCGCACATGTGCTCCCATGCGGCCTTACGTAGTCGACCTGAGGGCCTGAAAGTTAGAGAGAAGCTGAAACCAGAGGTCCTGCAGAGCTGACTAGAAGGGAGACATCAGGAAGGATCTGATTCTGCCTACTGTGAGTACAGATCTGTGTCATGGGGCCTGTCCTGTGAGAGCCATCCCTTGCAGTAGAAGAGTCAGTGGATGGGTGTCAGTCAAGGGGATGCTAGAGAGTGTCCTGAAGATAAAGTAGTTGCAACAAGTCTGCTGCTAGAGAGAGCAAGAAGACCTAATTCTTTCATACAAGTGACAGTATGGTCAAAGCAGTGCGTCAGCTTCCACAAGTAATCTGATGAGGCCAAGTAATAGTTGTCCTTATCTACTGTGAATAGTTCAGTTCGAATATCCCTCTATTCCCTTCTCCCATCCAGGTTCCATAATAAATACAAGAAACCAAATACCCTGGACTGTTTATTGAGTAATGAGCAAACGGGAGTAAGGAGGGCTATGTGAGAAAACCCCAGCAACTGTCTGCAGGTAATTAGAGGGAGGCCTAAGACATCAACACACAGCAAGCTCTGCGGGGACAGTGCTACATTTAATAAAGGAGTTGTTAAAAACTGTGTGTGTGTGTTTATTTCTTTTTGACACTTTTTTTGGTGAATGAGTACAACGTACCCCACCTCATTCACGTGGCAGGGTGGGATCTGGGGGCCGCCTTGTTAAAGGGGGCTTCCAGATTCCAATAAGCCCCCTGCCCACAGATCCCCACAACCACAGCCCAGGGTTATGGGGAAGAGGACAAAGGTGCTTTGGGGTGGGGGGGCAGAGCATGTTGCCTGGTATGGTTCAGGAAGGGGGGGGGGTGCTCACTCATCCCCTCCCCTTTCCTGGCCTGCCAGGCTCCATGCTCAGATATGGATTTCGGGGAGACCCCTCCACCACATTTTTTTTCACATTTTTGCATTGCAGGCATTGTTTTTTTTCTTTAAGCTCTCAGTATGGAAGCCCGCTGACAGCTGATGACTCATTCGTTGCTAAGGGCCCAGCGGCCGCCTTCCCAGCTCACTCCTTAACAACCAGCTAATCACTGGTTGTTAAGTATGCCGGCAGCCTCCGCTTTAAAACAAAAAACTCCTCTAAACGCTGGACACCAGTGTTTAGATGACTTTCATAGTGTATAGAACCTGTCAGTGTTTTTTGCTCCAGAATGCACTGGCTTTGGGTTTTTTATATGCTTCTAAATACCATACGCCACTAAAAGCTCCTAAAAGCTCATGTGTGCATGGACACAGAATAACATGGAGAGGTGCTTGTAAGCTGTAAAAAAACAAAAACAAAAAAAAAAAAAACACGTAGTATCATGCAGTATCCATACATCCCAAATAAGAACAGATACTAAGAATTATACCCAGTATACAGGAGAAAGATGGGATTGTGGCATTGTGCAGTGTTAATACATGCAAAATAAGGTCAGTTACTGAAAATATCTGCATCATAAAAGTATCTGCCATGTTTAACAACATTTATTAAAAGTGTTCACTGTGTTTGGACTACCAGAGATAGATAACTATGGTGTCACTTGCTCAGGTGCATTCCAGTTGATGGTGACAGTATGTTTTGGACATTGTCTTGCACAAGACTCAAGTCTCCAACTAGCAGACATTCATCAGGCAGTTCAACACACACTGGAAATACATCAATCCTACATATTTATTAGAGCCTCTATTACACTGCAGTATTGATGGCTAGTACTACACTAAGCATAAATATGGTAATTATACCATGCTGATGGCACCATCTTCTGATAAAGCTTGTCTCAACGGAGAACAGCAATTATAAAATCTTTGACATATTAAAGTGACAAATAACATTGTGCAAATGTTCATCCTCATCCCATTTATTTCATGGATGTGTAATTTCTACAGTCAGTGTACTCTAGAGGCAGCTTTAGCATAACCTTAAAAAACCATAATGGATTGTCTTATCATAGTCCAAACTGCACAAAAAGATGACGGCTGGAAACTAATTGGGTGGTATATAATTTCTGTTTATACAGCTTTCATGATGGCCTGTAATGATGATGGTCTGTAATTTCAAACACTAGAAATGTGGTTATTCAGCACTGCTGTGCGCATTCAGTAATATACCAGTGTTAGATTGCAATGCTAACATTATTTTCTAGCTTTACAGTTCAGCTTGTCACTATTACAGAAGCTCCTGCAGTGAAGATGACTTTAATTCATTTTAACCTGCTTGACAAATTCATATATTTCAATGTGATCAGCCATCTAACAGTCAATGCTGGCAGCTATGTTATGATGGCACTGAAATACTGCCCAATATTCCTGCACACAGGGCAGTTTGCCATCCTTTTATTATGCGCTGGTAAGCATGCAGATTTGCATTTTCCAGGAGATTAAAAAAAAAAAAAGAAGAAATTGATAATATAATACCTTGTCCTGTGCCTCTATGTCATCACTAGGCTGTTTGTTGTACAAGGACTGCGATCAGGAGCATGGCCTTTCTAATCTGTAACTGATGATACAGCAGTTGAAATTACCCATACCCTGTCGGAATCCCTGTCTGATGTACATTTACTGAGGTGTACACATAACATATATATAAGGTCATTTGCAAAACCAAGCATTGCATACTTCTTTTTAGGTAGCTGCATTATTTATAGAGCAGAATTGCACCCTTTTTGCTATTCTGTAAAGTGAAAAAAAAATGCCCAAACTTAATGCACAAACGATTAGGGCTGAAACAACGAATCAACATAATCAATTATAAAAATCATTGTCAACTATTTTCACTATCGATTAGTTGGTCAGCTGATTACTGTAGTTGGCCTGCATACAGAATGCATTATTTGTTTACACATCAGGAAATAGAAGCACACATACAGCCCAGTACGCCGTTCATACAGTAGGGAATATACTGTAATTATTTGATCTCCTGCAGATTTTGTAAGTTTGCCCACTAGGGTTGAGCGGACACCTAGATGTCCGTGTTCGACGGGTTCGGCCGAACTTTAAAAAAAAGTCCGGGTCCGTGTCCCGGACTTTTACCGAACTTTTCCCGGACACCGAACCCCATTGAAGTCAATGGGGACCCGAACTTTAAGGCACTAAAATGGCTCTAAAACACCAAAGGAAAGGGCTAGAGTGCTGCAAATGGCAGCAAAACGTAATTAAGAGCATGGCAAGTGCTCTGCAAACAAATGTGGATAGGGAAATAACTTAAAACAACAAAAAAAAACAGAAAAATAAAACAATGTTCTTCTTCATCTCTGAAGGACGAGGCCCATATGGAGTAGGAGGGAGGTTGAGGTGGTGGTGGATGTGGCGGTGACATAGGCGTGCGCACAGGGTGTGCTGGGTGTGCCTGGGCACACCCTAATCACCTAGGGCACATAGCATTGCCAGTGAGGAGATGGGAAAGATCTCCCTGGGACCTGCTCTGCTCTATTTCTCCTTGCCTACAGGTACATGGCCCCGATACATTACTCTCCCTGCTGGCAAACACATGCATGTGTATTTCAACTTTGGGGTGCACACCTTAATGCAATAGGCTGCGCACACCTATGGGCGGTGTAGGTGGAAGCGGCGGTGGAGGAGGACCAGGGCCGGATTAACAGCATCATGGGCTTGGTGCTGAGGATTTTGAAGGGCCTTAAGGGCCGTGCCTTGCCATGCACCCAGAGGAGGAAGGGTGCAGCCATGCATGCCTAATTCAACATGGGATGCTGTCTCTGAAGCCCATAAACACATCCATGCATCGCCAACTGTCCCTCCTTGTCCGGCCTTCACGCTGTGTGGGGAGGTTCTGAGGGTGCTGCCTGGGGAAGCGAGCATAGAAGCCAGACTTCTGTGTTTACAAGTGACAGAAGAGCGGTAACAGTGAATATGGCCAACCCGGGGCCTATATAAAAGGTAGGGGCCTGGAGCTGCAGCTCCAATAGCCCCTACATTAATCTGGCCCTGAGGAGGAGGACGAGGTAGCCAACACTGCTTCTTTTCAAAAATTTTAAATGAGGGTACACCCCAAAAGAGTGAGAAAGAGCAAAAATGGAACAATGGGTGGGTAAGGTCGGTATCCATTGCTATTCTGCATAAGGTACGGAAAAGTCCCGTGGGATCCATGCCTGGTTCATTTTAATGAACGTGAGCTTGTCCACATTGTCTCTGGACAGGCGGCTGCGCTTGTCTGTTATAACGCCCCCAGCCGTGCTAAATACCCGTTCAGATAATACACTGGCTGCAGGGCACGCCAGCACCTCCAAGGCGTAAAGGGCAAGCTCAGGCCATGTGCCCAATTTGGAGACCCAGAAGTTGAAGGGGGCAGACCCGTCATTCACTACATGTAGGCGTGTGCACACATACTGCTCCACCATGTTGGTAAAATGCTGCCTCCTGCTAAGACGTTCCATCTGAGCTGCTGGTGCTGCTGTTTGTTGTGGCGTGCTGACAAAGCTTTTCCACATTTCGGCCATGCTAACCCTGCCTTCTGAGGTGCTGGCGGTGCCCTGGTTGCGTTGGCGACCTCCTCCTCCTCCTCCTCTGCCTTGTGCTTCCACTGTGGCCCCGCTGTCAGATGGGAATGCCAGCAGCATGGCGTCTACCAGCGTGCGCTTGTACTCGCGCATCTTGCGATCGCGCTCCAGTGAGTGAATTAAGGACGGTACGTTGTCCTTGTAACGGGGATCCAGCAGCGTGGCCACCCAGTAATCAGCACAAGTTAGAATGTGGGCAACTCGGCGGTCGTTGTGGAGACACTGCAGCATGTAATCGCTCATGTGTGCCAGGCTGCCCAGAGGCAACGAAAGGCTGTCCTCTGTGGGAGGTGTATCGTCCGTGTCCTCTGTATCCCCCCAGCCACGCACCAGTGATGGCCATGAGCTGGCCTGGGTGCCACCCTGCTGTGAACATGGTTCCATCTCCTCCTCCAGCTCCTCCTCCTCCTCCTCATCCTCCAGAACTGTGCCCCTGCTGGACAATTGCGTCCCTGGCGTTTGCGTGTGCAGGAACCCACCCTCGGAGCCCCTTGCGAATGACTGCCCTGAAAGCCTTGGAAATGTTACCTCTTCATCCTCCTCCTCCTCCTCATCCTGTGCCACATCCTCTTCCATCATCGCCCGAATTGTTTTTTCAAGGAGGCATAGAAGTGGGATAGTTAAGCTGAGAACGGCGTCATTGCCACTGGCCATGTTGGTGGAGTACTCAAAACAGCGCAACAAGGCACACAGGTCTCGCATGGAGGCCCAGTTATTGGTGGTGAAGTGGTGCTGTTCCGCAGAGCGACTCACGCGTGCGTGCTGCAGCTGAAACTCCACTATGGCCTGCTGCTGCTCGCACAGTCTTTCCAGCATGTGCAAGGTGGAGTTCCACCTTGTGGGCACGTCACATATGAGGCGGTGAGCGGGAAGGCCGAAGTTACGCTGCAGCGCTGCCAGGCGAGCAGCAGCAGGGTGAGAACGCCGAAAGTGCGCACAAACGGCCCGCACTTTCTGCAGCAGCTCTGACATATCGGGGTAGTTTTTAAGGAACCTCTGCACCACCAAATTCAGCACATGCGCCAGGCAAGGGATGTGCGTCAAACCGGCTAGGCCCAGAGCTGCTATGAGATTTCGCCCGTTATCGCACACCACCAGGCCGGGCTTGAGGCTCGCTGGCAGCAACCACTCATTTGTCTGCTGTTCCATGCTCCTCCACAACTCCTGCGCGGTGTGTGGTTTGTCCCCCAAACAGGCAAGTTGTAAAACTGCCTGCTGTCGTTTACCCCTGGCCGTGCTGAAGTTGGTGGTGAAGGTGTTACGCTGTCCGGATGAGGAGGCGGTAGAGGATGAGGAAGCGGAGTAGGAGGAGTTAGGAACAGGAGGCAAACTGAAGCGCCCTGCAATCCTCGGTGGTGGAAGGACATGCGCCAAATTGCTATCCGCCTCAGGCCCATCCGCCACTGCATTTACCCAGTGTGCCGTTAGGGAGATATAACGCCCCTGACCGTGCTTACTGGTCCACGTATCCGTAGTTAGGTGGACCTTGGCACAGATGGCGTTGCGCAGTGCACACCTGATATTTTCCCCCACTTGGTTGTGCAGGGAAGGGATGGCTTGCCTGGAAAAGTAGTGGCGGCTGGGCACGACGTACTGTGGGACAGCCACCAACATAAGGTTTTTAAAACTGTGCGTCTCCACCAGACGGAATGACAGCATTTCAAAGGCCAATAATTTTGAAATGCT
This sequence comes from Pelophylax lessonae, assembly GCF_965119305.1. Classification (NCBI taxonomy): domain Eukaryota; kingdom Metazoa; phylum Chordata; class Amphibia; order Anura; family Ranidae; genus Pelophylax; species Pelophylax lessonae. The sequence goes on along the minus strand of NC_138777.1, from coordinate 79,071,203 downwards.
GGCATTCAGGGCCAGGGATCGCGGGTGGGTAGGGGGGTACTTCCTCTTCCTCTCAAGTGTTTGGGAGATGGAAAGCTGAACGCTTCCACGGGACATTGTGGAGATGGTTGTTGGTGACCCAGGTGGTGGTGTTGCTGACAGATCGTCTGTTTGCGGGGTGGCAGGTGCCGGTATCACTACAGATGTGGCTGGAGCGGCCGAGACTGCAGCAGAAGAGGAAGCAGGATGAGCCAGAGACGTTTCTTGGTTTTGAAGGTGTGTACTCCACTGCAGCTCGTGCTTTGCACTTAGATGCCTGATCATGCAGGTTGTGCTCAGGTTGAGAAGGTTTATGCCTCGCTTCAAGCTCTGATTGCACAGGGTGCAAACCACTCGTGTCCTGTCATCAGCACATTTTCTAAAGAACTTCCACGCTAGAGAACTCCTTTGAGCTGACTTTGGTGCGCTCGTTCCCTTGCTGCGTTGGGCAGTAGCGGGCGTAGTGTCTAGGGCACGGCCGCTCCGCTTCTGCACCCTGCTCCCTCTTCTGCTGTGCTGGTGGCTCTGTGCGACCACCGCCTCTTCCTCCAAACTACTCAGGTCACCTGCATGACGTTCATTCCATGTGGGGTCGAGGACCTCATCGTCCTCCACATCATCTTCCACCCAGTCTTCACCCCTGCCCTCCTTGTCGGTCTCCACAATGCTGAACGCCGCAGCAGTTGGCACCTGCGTTTCGTCATCATCGGAGACGTGCTGCGATGATCCTTGCATGTACTCATCTTGAGAAATAAGTGGTTGGGCATCGCTGCACTCAATCTCTTCCACTTCTGGGGCAGGGCTAGGTGGATGGCCCTGGGAAACCCTGCTGACAGAGTCCTCAAAAAGAATAAGAGACTGCTGTATGGCTTGGGGCTCAGACTGCTGGCCTGATTTGCAAGGGGGTGAGGTGAAAGACGGTTGGACATTGGCTGCAGGTGCCAACTCTGACCTTTCTGCAGTAGACTGGGTGGGAGACAATGTGAAGGAACTGGAGGCACTGTCAGCAGCAAACCAATCTACTATCGCCTCAACTTGTTCTGGCCTCATCACTTCTAGGGGCGTTTGATGCCCTACCAAATACTGATGCAGGTTCTGTCGCCTACTCACACTTGAGGAAGGTGTTTCACTTGTGCGTGTAGCTGGCACAGATCGACCACGTCCTCTCCTTGCAACAGGAGCTCTACCAGCAGCACCACGACCCAGGCCACGGCCCTTATTTGACGGTCTCCTCATATTTCTGTAATTTAAGATCTTGCCCTAGAAAGGTTTTTATTGAATAGCGGAATAGGAAATATGATCCAAAAAAGTGTATGTATCTCGCACGTACAAAACCACACTAGGCCCCAATTACTATTGTTTCTACCCCTAAAAGGATGGATGAGGAGTAGGAGGAGTATGGAACAGACAGCACCCTCAAATCTTCAGAAGTATGAGATGAACCCCAAAAACTTGGAAAGGTGGATCTCACACGTACCGACACAGACTATCCCGCAATTCAATTGATCCTCAAAGGTTTTTATTGAATAGCGGAATAGGAAATATGATAAAAAAAAAGTGTATGTATCTCGCACGTACACAACCACACTAGGCCCCAATTACTATTGTTTGTACCCCTAAAAGGATGGATGAGGAGTAGGAGGAGGAGTATGGAACAGGCAGCACCCTCAAATCTTCAGAAGTATGAGATGAACCCCAAAAACTTGGAAAGGTGGATCTCACACGTACCGACACAGACTATCCCGCAATTCAATTGATCCTCAAAGGTTTTTATTGAATAGCGGAATAGGAAATATGATCAAAAAAAGTGTATGTATCTCGCACGTACACAACCACACTAGGCCCCAATTACTATTGTTTGTACCCCTAAAAGGATGGTTGAGCAGTAGGAGCAGGAGTATGGAACAGGCAGCACCCTCAAATCTTCAGAAGTATGAGATGAACCCCAACAACTTGGAAAGGTGGATCTCACACGTACCGACACAGACTATCTCGCAATTGAATTGATCCCCAAAGGTTTTAATTGAATAGCGGAATAGAAAATATGATCAAAAAGAAAGTGTATGTATCTCGCACGTACACCACCACACTAGGCCCCAACTACTATTGTTTGTACCCCTAAAAGGATGGTTGAGCAGTAGGAGGAGGAGTATGGAACAGGCAGCACCCTCAAATCTTCAGAAGTATGAGATGAACCCCAAAAACTTGGAAAGGTGGATCTCACACGTACCGACACAGACTATCCCGCAATTCAATTGATCCTCAAAGGTTTTTATTGAATAGCGGAATAGGAAATATGATCAAAAAAAGTGTATGTATCTCGCACGTACACAACCACACTAGGCCCCAATTACTATTGTTTGTACCCCTAAAAGGATGGATGAGGAGTAGGAGGAGGAGTATGGAACAGGCAGCACCCTCAAATCTTCAGAAGTATGAGATGAACCCCAAAAACTTGGAAAGGAGGATCTCACACGTACCGACACAGACTATCCCGCAATTCAATTGATCCTCAAAGGTTTTTATTGAATAGCGGAATAGGAAATATGATCAAAAAAAGTGTATGTATCTCGCACGTACACAACCACACTAGGCCCCAATTACTATTGTTTGTACCCCTAAAAGGATGGTTGAGCAGTAGGAGCAGGAGTATGGAACAGGCAGCACCCTCAAATCTTCAGAAGTATGAGATGAACCCCAACAACTTGGAAAGGTGGATCTCACACGTACCGACACAGACTATCTCGCAATTGAATTGATCCCCAAAGGTTTTAATTGAATAGCGGAATAGAAAATATGATCAAAAAGAAAGTGTATGTATCTCGCACGTACACCACCACACTAGGCCCCAACTACTATTGTTTGTACCCCTAAAAGGATGGTTGAGCAGTAGGAGGAGGAGTATGGAACAGGCAGCACCCTCAAATCTTCAGAAGTATGAGATGAACCCCAAAAACTTGGAAAGGTGGATCTCTCTCACACGTACCAACACAGACTATCCCCCAATTTAACTGATCCCCAAAGGTTTTTGATTAAATAGCGGAATAGAAAATATGATCCAAAAAAAGTGTATGTATATCACACGTACACAACCACACTAGGCCCCAATTACTATTGTTTGTACCCCTAAAAGGCTAGATGAGGAGTAGGGGGGGTATGGAACAGGCAGCACCCTCAAACCTTCAGAAGTATGAGATGAACCCCAACAACTTGGAAAGGTGGATCTCTCTCACACGTACCAACACAGACTATCCCCCAATTTAACTGATCCCCAAAGGTTTTTGATTAAATAGCGGAATAGAAAATATGATCCAAAAAAAGTGTATGTATATCACACGTACACAACCACACTGGGCCCCAATTACTATTGTTTGTACCCCTAAAAGGCTAGATGAGGAGTAGGGGGGGTATGGAACAGGCAGCACCCTCAAACCTTCAGAAGTATGAGATGAACCCCAACAACTTGGAAAGGTGGATCTCTCTCACACGTACCAACACAGACTATCCCCCAATTTAACTGATCCCCAAAGGTTTTTGATTAAATAGCGGAATAGAAAATATGATCCAAAAAAAGTGTATGTATATCACACGTACACAACCACACTAGGCCCCAATTACTATTGTTTGTACCCCTAAAAGGCTAGATGAGGAGTAGGGGGGGTATGGAACAGGCAGCACCCTCAAACCTTCAGAAGTATGAGATGAACCCCAACAACTTGGAAAGGTGGATCTCTCTCACACGTACCAACACAGACTATCCCCCAATTTAACTGATCCCCAAAGGTTTTTGATTAAATAGCGGAATAGAAAATATGATCCAAAAAAAGTGTATGTATATCACACGTACACAACCACACTAGGCCCCAATTACTATTGTTTGTACCCCTAAAAGGCTAGATGAGGAGTAGGGGGGGTATGGAACAGGCAGCACCCTCAAACCTTCAGAAGTATGAGATGAACCCCAACAACTTGGAAAGGTGGATCTCTCTCACACGTACCAACACAGACTATCCCCCAATTTAACTGATCCCCAAAGGTTTTTGATTAAATAGCGGAATAGAAAATATGATCCAAAAAAAGTGTATGTATATCACACGTACACAACCACACTAGGCCCCAATTACTATTGTTTGTACCCCTAAAAGGCTAGATGAGGAGTAGGGGGGGTATGGAACAGGCAGCACCCTCAAACCTTCAGAAGTATGAGATGAACCCCAACAACTTGGAAAGGTGGATCTCTCTCACACGTACCAACACAGACTATCCCCCAATTTAACTGATCCCCAAAGGTTTTTGATTAAATAGCGGAATAGAAAATATGATCCAAAAAAAGTGTATGTATATCACACGTACACAACCACACTAGGCCCCAATTACTATTGTTTGTACCCCTAAAAGGCTAGGAGTAGGGGGAGTATGGAACAGGCAGCACCCTCAAACCTTCAGAAGTATGAGATGAACCCCAACAACTTGGAAAGGTGGATCTCTCTCACACGTACCAACACAGACTATCCCCCAATTTAACTGATCCCCAAAGGTTTTTGATTAAATAGCGGAATAGAAAATATGATCCAAAAAAAGTGTATGTATATCACACGTACACAACCACACTAGGCCCCAATTACTATTGTTTGTACCCCTAAAAGGCTAGGAGTAGGGGGAGTATGGAACAGGCAGCACCCTCAAACCTTCAGAAGTATGAGATGAACCCCAACAACTTGGAAAGGTGGATCTCTCTCACACGTACCAACACAGACTATCCCCCAATTTAACTGATCCCCAAAGGTTTTTGATTAAATAGCGGAATAGAAAATATGATCCAAAAAAAGTGTATGTATATCACACGTACACAACCACACTGGGCCCCAATTACTATTGTTTGTACCCCTAAAAGGCTAGATGAGGAGTAGGGGGAGTATGGAACAGGCAGCACCCTCAAACCTTCAGAAGTATGAGATGAACCCCAACAACTTGGAAAGGTGGATCTCTCTCACACGTACCAACACAGACTATCCCCCAATTTAACTGATCCCCAAAGGTTTTTGATTAAATAGCGGAATAGAAAATATGATCCAAAAAAAGTGTATGTATATCACACGTACACAACCACACTAGGCCCCAATTACTATTGTTTGTACCCCTAAAAGGCTAGATGAGGAGTAGGGGGGGTATGGAACAGGCAGCACCCTCAAACCTTCAGAAGTATGAGATGAACCCCAACAACTTGGAAAGGTGGATCTCTCTCACACGTACCAACACAGACTATCCCCCAATTTAACTGATCCCCAAAGGTTTTTGATTAAATAGCGGAATAGAAAATATGATCCAAAAAAAGTGTATGTATATCACACGTACACAACCACACTAGGCCCCAATTACTATTGTTTGTACCCCTAAAAGGCTAGATGAGGAGTAGGGGGGGTATGGAACAGGCAGCACCCTCAAACCTTCAGAAGTATGAGATGAACCCCAACAACTTGGAAAGGTGGATCTCTCTCACACGTACCAACACAGACTATCCCCCAATTTAACTGATCCCCAAAGGTTTTTGATTAAATAGCGGAATAGAAAATATGATCCAAAAAAAGTGTATGTATATCACACGTACACAACCACACTAGGCCCCAATTACTATTGTTTGTACCCCTAAAAGGCTAGGAGTAGGGGGAGTATGGAACAGGCAGCACCCTCAAACCTTCAGAAGTATGAGATGAACCCCAACAACTTGGAAAGGTGGATCTCTCTCACACGTACCAACACAGACTATCCCCCAATTTAACTGATCCCCAAAGGTTTTTGATTAAATAGCGGAATAGAAAATATGATCCAAAAAAAGTGTATGTATATCACACGTACACAACCACACTGGGCCCCAATTACTATTGTTTGTACCCCTAAAAGGCTAGATGAGGAGTAGGGGGAGTATGGAACAGGCAGCACCCTCAAACCTTCAGAAGTATGAGATGAACCCCAACAACTTGGAAAGGTGGATCTCTCTCACACGTACCAACACAGACTATCCCCCAATTTAACTGATCCCCAAAGGTTTTTGATTAAATAGCGGAATAGAAAATATGATCCAAAAAAAGTGTATGTATATCACACGTACACAACCACACTAGGCCCCAATTACTATTGTTTGTACCCCTAAAAGGCTAGATGAGGAGTAGGGGGGGTATGGAACAGGCAGCACCCTCAAACCTTCAGAAGTATGAGATGAACCCCAACAACTTGGAAAGGTGGATCTCTCTCACACGTACCAACACAGACTATCCCCCAATTTAACTGATCCCCAAAGGTTTTTGATTAAATAGCGGAATAGAAAATATGATCCAAAAAAAGTGTATGTATATCACACGTACACAACCACACTAGGCCCCAATTACTATTGTTTGTACCCCTAAAAGGCTAGATGAGGAGTAGGGGGGGTATGGAACAGGCAGCACCCTCAAACCTTCAGAAGTATGAGATGAACCCCAACAACTTGGAAAGGTGGATCTCTCTCACACGTACCAACACAGACTATCCCCCAATTTAACTGATCCCCAAAGGTTTTTGATTAAATAGCGGAATAGAAAATATGATCCAAAAAAAGTGTATGTATATCACACGTACACAACCACACTAGGCCCCAATTACTATTGTTTGTACCCCTAAAAGGCTAGGAGTAGGGGGAGTATGGAACAGGCAGCACCCTCAAACCTTCAGAAGTATGAGATGAACCCCAACAACTTGGAAAGGTGGATCTCTCTCACACGTACCAACACAGACTATCCCCCAATTTAACTGATCCCCAAAGGTTTTTGATTAAATAGCGGAATAGAAAATATGATCCAAAAAAAGTGTATGTATATCACACGTACACAACCACACTAGGCCCCAATTACTATTGTTTGTACCCCTAAAAGGCTAGATGAGGAGTAGGGGGGGTATGGAACAGGCAGCACCCTCAAACCTTCAGAAGTATGAGATGAACCCCAACAACTTGGAAAGGTGGATCTCTCTCACACGTACCAACACAGACTATCCCCCAATTTAACTGATCCCCAAAGGTTTTTGATTAAATAGCGGAATAGAAAATATGATCCAAAAAAAGTGTATGTATATCACACGTACACAACCACACTAGGCCCCAATTACTATTGTTTGTACCCCTAAAAGGCTAGATGAGGAGTAGGGGGGGTATGGAACAGGCAGCACCCTCAAACCTTCAGAAGTATGAGATGAACCCCAACAACTTGGAAAGGTGGATCTCTCTCACACGTACCAACACAGACTATCCCCCAATTTAACTGATCCCCAAAGGTTTTTGATTAAATAGCGGAATAGAAAATATGATCCAAAAAAAGTGTATGTATATCACACGTACACAACCACACTAGGCCCCAATTACTATTGTTTGTACCCCTAAAAGGCTAGGAGTAGGGGGAGTATGGAACAGGCAGCACCCTCAAACCTTCAGAAGTATGAGATGAACCCCAACAACTTGGAAAGGTGGATCTCTCTCACACGTACCAACACAGACTATCCCCCAATTTAACTGATCCCCAAAGGTTTTTGATTAAATAGCGGAATAGAAAATATGATCCAAAAAAAGTGTATGTATATCACACGTACACAACCACACTAGGCCCCAATTACTATTGTTTGTACCCCTAAAAGGCTAGGAGTAGGGGGAGTATGGAACAGGCAGCACCCTCAAACCTTCAGAAGTATGAGATGAACCCCAACAACTTGGAAAGGTGGATCTCTCTCACACGTACCAACACAGACTATCCCCCAATTTAACTGATCCCCAAAGGTTTTTGATTAAATAGCGGAATAGAAAATATGATCCAAAAAAAGTGTATGTATATCACACGTACACAACCACACTAGGCCCCAATTACTATTGTTTGTACCCCTAAAAGGCTAGATGAGGAGTAGGGGGAGTATGGAACAGGCAGCACCCTCAAACCTTCAGAAGTATGAGATGAACCCCAACAACTTGGAAAGGTGGATCTCTCTCACACGTACCAACACAGACTATCCCCCAATTTAACTGATCCCCAAAGGTTTTTGATTAAATAGCGGAATAGAAAATATGATCCAAAAAAAGTGTATGTATATCACACGTACACAACCACACTAGGCCCCAATTACTATTGTTTGTACCCCTAAAAGGCTAGATGAGGAGTAGGGGGAGTATGGAACAGGCAGCACCCTCAAACCTTCAGAAGTATGAGATGAACCCCAACAACTTGGAAAGGTGGATCTCTCTCACACGTACCAACACAGACTATCCCCCAATTTAACTGATCCCCAAAGGTTTTTGATTAAATAGCGGAATAGAAAATATGATCCAAAAAAAGTGTATGTATATCACACGTACACAACCACACTGGGCCCCAATTACTATTGTTTGTACCCCTAAAAGGCTAGATGAGGAGTAGGGGGAGTATGGAACAGGCAGCACCCTCAAACCTTCAGAAGTATGAGATGAACCCCAACAACTTGGAAAGGTGGATCTCTCTCACACGTACCAACACAGACTATCCCCCAATTTAACTGATCCCCAAAGGTTTTTGATTAAATAGCGGAATAGAAAATATGATCCAAAAAAAGTGTATGTATATCACACGTACACAACCACACTAGGCCCCAATTACTATTGTTTGTACCCCTAAAAGGCTAGATGAGGAGTAGGGGGGGTATGGAACAGGCAGCACCCTCAAACCTTCAGAAGTATGAGATGAACCCCAACAACTTGGAAAGGTGGATCTCTCTCACACGTACCAACACAGACTATCCCCCAATTTAACTGATCCCCAAAGGTTTTTGATTAAATAGCGGAATAGAAAATATGATCCAAAAAAAGTGTATGTATATCACACGTACACAACCACACTAGGCCCCAATTACTATTGTTTGTACCCCTAAAAGGCTAGATGAGGAGTAGGGGGGGTATGGAACAGGCAGCACCCTCAAACCTTCAGAAGTATGAGATGAACCCCAACAACTTGGAAAGGTGGATCTCTCTCACACGTACCAACACAGACTATCCCCCAATTTAACTGATCCCCAAAGGTTTTTGATTAAATAGCGGAATAGAAAATATGATCCAAAAAAAGTGTATGTATATCACACGTACACAACCACACTAGGCCCCAATTACTATTGTTTGTACCCCTAAAAGGCTAGATGAGGAGTAGGGGGGGTATGGAACAGGCAGCACCCTCAAACCTTCAGAAGTATGAGATGAACCCCAACAACTTGGAAAGGTGGATCTCTCTCACACGTACCAACACAGACTATCCCCCAATTTAACTGATCCCCAAAGGTTTTTGATTAAATAGCGGAATAGAAAATATGATCCAAAAAAAGTGTATGTATATCACACGTACACAACCACACTAGGCCCCAATTACTATTGTTTGTACCCCTAAAAGGCTAGGAGTAGGGGGAGTATGGAACAGGCAGCACCCTCAAACCTTCAGAAGTATGAGATGAACCCCAACAACTTGGAAAGGTGGATCTCTCTCACACGTACCAACACAGACTATCCCCCAATTTAACTGATCCCCAAAGGTTTTTGATTAAATAGCGGAATAGAAAATATGATCCAAAAAAAGTGTATGTATATCACACGTACACAACCACACTAGGCCCCAATTACTATTGTTTGTACCCCTAAAAGGCTAGGAGTAGGGGGAGTATGGAACAGGCAGCACCCTCAAACCTTCAGAAGTATGAGATGAACCCCAACAACTTGGAAAGGTGGATCTCTCTCACACGTACCAACACAGACTATCCCCCAATTTAACTGATCCCCAAAGGTTTTTGATTAAATAGCGGAATAGAAAATATGATCCAAAAAAAGTGTATGTATATCACACGTACACAACCACACTAGGCCCCAATTACTATTGTTTGTACCCCTAAAAGGCTAGATGAGGAGTAGGGGGAGTATGGAACAGGCAGCACCCTCAAACCTTCAGAAGTATGAGATGAACCCCAACAACTTGGAAAGGTGGATCTCTCTCACACGTACCAACACAGACTATCCCCCAATTTAACTGATCCCCAAAGGTTTTTGATTAAATAGCGGAATAGAAAATATGATCCAAAAAAAGTGTATGTATATCACACGTACACAACCACACTAGGCCCCAATTACTATTGTTTGTACCCCTAAAAGGCTAGATGAGGAGTAGGGGGGGTATGGAACAGGCAGCACCCTCAAACCTTCAGAAGTATGAGATGAACCCCAACAACTTGGAAAGGTGGATCTCTCTCACACGTACCAACACAGACTATCCCCCAATTTAACTGATCCCCAAAGGTTTTTGATTAAATAGCGGAATAGAAAATATGATCCAAAAAAAGTGTATGTATATCACACGTACACAACCACACTAGGCCCCAATTACTATTGTTTGTACCCCTAAAAGGCTAGATGAGGAGTAGGGGGGGTATGGAACAGGCAGCACCCTCAAACCTTCAGAAGTATGAGATGAACCCCAACAACTTGGAAAGGTGGATCTCTCTCACACGTACCAACACAGACTATCCCCCAATTTAACTGATCCCCAAAGGTTTTTGATTAAATAGCGGAATAGAAAATATGATCCAAAAAAAGTGTATGTATATCACACGTACACAACCACACTGGGCCCCAATTACTATTGTTTGTACCCCTAAAAGGCTAGATGAGGAGTAGGGGGAGTATGGAACAGGCAGCACCCTCAAACCTTCAGAAGTATGAGATGAACCCCAACAACTTGGAAAGGTGGATCTCTCTCACACGTACCAACACAGACTATCCCCCAATTTAACTGATCCCCAAAGGTTTTTGATTAAATAGCGGAATAGAAAATATGATCCCAAAAAAGTGTATGTATATCACACGTACACAACCACACTAGGCCCCAATTACTATTGTTTGTACCCCTAAAAGGCTAGATGAGGAGTAGGGGGGGTATGGAACAGGCAGCACCCTCAAACCTTCAGAAGTATGAGATGAACCCCAACAACTTGGAAAGGTGGATCTCTCTCACACGTACCAACACAGACTATCCCCCAATTTAACTGATCCCCAAAGGTTTTTGATTAAATAGCGGAATAGAAAATATGATCCAAAAAAAGTGTATGTATATCACACGTACACAACCACACTAGGCCCCAATTACTATTGTTTGTACCCCTAAAAGGCTAGGAGTAGGGGGAGTATGGAACAGGCAGCACCCTCAAACCTTCAGAAGTATGAGATGAACCCCAACAACTTGGAAAGGTGGATCTCTCTCACACGTACCAACACAGACTATCCCCCAATTTAACTGATCCCCAAAGGTTTTTGATTAAATAGCGGAATAGAAAATATGATCCAAAAAAAGTGTATGTATATCACACGTACACAACCACACTAGGCCCCAATTACTATTGTTTGTACCCCTAAAAGGCTAGATGAGGAGTAGGGGGAGTATGGAACAGGCAGCACCCTCAAATCTTCAGAAGTATGAGATTGTGTTCACTGTACCCCACAAAGATTGAGTTCACTGCACCCCACAATGATTGTGTTCACTGCACCCCACAAAGATTGTGTTCACTGCACCTCACAAAGATTGTGTTCACTGTACCCCCCAAAGATTGTGTTCACTGCACCCCACAAAGATTCTGTTCACTGTACCCCACAAAGATTGTGTTCACTGCACCCTAAAAGGATGTTGTTCACTGCACCCCACAAAGATTGTGTTCACTGCACCCTAAAAGGATGTTGTTCACTGCACCCCAAAAAGATTGTGTTCACTGTACCCCCCCAAAGATTGTGTTCACTGCACCCCACAAAGATTGTGTTCACTGCACCCCAAAAAGATTGTGTTCACTGTACCCCCCAAAGATTGTGTTCACTGCACCCCAAAAAGATTGTGTTCACTGTACCCCCCAAAGATTGTGTTCACTGCACCCCACAAAGATTCTGTTCACTGTACCCCACAAAGATTGTGTTCACTGCACCCCAAAAAGATTGTGTTCACTGTACCCCCCCAAAGATTGTGTTCACTGCACCCCACAAAGATTCTGTTCACTGCACCCCACAAAGGATTTTGTTCACTGCACCCCAAAAAGATTGTGTTCACTGCACCCCAAAAAGGATTTTGATCACTGCACCCCAAAAAGGATGTTGTTCACTGCACCCCAAAAATGATTTTGTTCACTCCACCCCAAAAAGATTGTGTTCACTGCACCCCACAAAGATTGTGTTCACTGCACCCCAAAAAGATTGTGTTCACTGTACCCCCCAAAGATTGTGTTCACTGCACCCCACAAAGATTCTGTTCACTGTACCCCACAAAGATTGTGTTCACTGCACCCCAAAAAGATTGTGTTCACTGCACCCCAAAAAGGATGTTGTTCACTGCACCCCAAAAAGGATGTTGTTCACTCCACCCCAAAAAGATTGTGTTCACTGCACCCCACAAAGATTGTGTTCACTGCACCCCAAAAAGATTGTGTTCACTGCACCCCAAAAATGATTTTGTTCACTGCACCCCAAAAAGGATTTTGTTCACTGCACCCCAAAAAGGATGTTGTTCACTCCACCCCAAAAAGATTGTGTTCACTGCACCCCAAAAAGATTGTGTTCACTGCACCCCACAAAGGATTTTGTTCACTGCACCCCAAAAAGATTGTGTTCACTGCACCCCAAAAAGGATGTTGTTCACTGCACCCCAAAAAGGATTTTGTTCACTGCACCCCAAAAAGATTGTGTTCACTGCACCCCACAAAGGATTTTGTTCACTGCACCCCACAAAGATTGTGTTCACTGCACACCAAAAAGGATTGTGTTCACTGCACCCCAAAAAGATTTTGTTCACTGCACCCCAAAAAGATTGTGTTCACTGCAGCCCAAAAAGATTGTGTTCACTGCAGCCCAAAAAGATTGTGTTCACTGCAGCCCAAAAAGATTGTGTTCACTGCAGCCCAAAAAGATTGTGTTCACTGCAGCCCAAAAAGATTGTGTTCACTGCAGATCACACACAGAAAAATGGATGTGGATCACTGACACCTGCCTATCTCCAATCCCACACCACACAGCAATATCGATTGTAGTTTGTAGAACACAGTTTCCCTAAAATTCAGCAGACTCTGTCCCTAACAGGATTGAGAAGAGATCGTAGATCAGGATTGAGTGCAGATTCACCCCACCCCCCACACAGCAATATCGATTGTAGTTTGTAGAAGACACTGACCCTATAATTCAGCAGACTCTATCCCTAAAATGCCTACAACTCGCCCTGCCTAAACACTCCGACCTGTCCCTCAATTCTATCCGGACACAAATGGTTTTTTCCTGCCTATCTTTCCCTAATCAGCAGCCAGCACATTGATGTGTGCTCTGTCCCTTAGCTAAGCAGCAGAATGACGCTGCTGCGGCGGCTGCCTCGAACTTATAAAGACTTGGTCACATGCTTCAGACGGCCAATCACAGCTACTAAGACATTTGCAGGCATGGCTGGGATGGCTTAAGGCACACCAGTTAAACGATTGTTGATTGGCTGTTGAAAGCCCGCCATGAAAAGAGCGCCAAAGCATGCAAAACCCGGAAATAAAACGACCGAACACGGATTTTTACCCGAACATACAGTAAAGTGTCCGTGTCCGTGTTCGGGTAAAAAAATCCAATTATTCGGTACGAACACGAATAATACAGTCCGTGTTCGCTCAACACTATTGCCCACTTAAGCAGAAATGAAGGGTCTATAATTGTTATCATTGGTGTATTTTAAATGATAGAGACAGAATATCAACCTAAAATCCAGGAAAAAAAAAACACACAATAAAAATATTATAAATTGAGTTGCAGTTCAGTGAGTAAAATAAGTATTTGATCCCCAAGCAAAACATGACTTAGTACTTGGTGGAGAAACCTTTGTTGGCAAGCACTGAGGTAAGACTTTTCTTGTAGTTGGTTACCAGGTTTGCACACATCTTAGGAGAGATTTTGGCCCACTCTTCTCTACAGATATTCTCTAAATCCTTAACCTCCCTGACGGTATGATTCTGTCAGGAATTCTGTACCAAAAGCGGTACAATTCTTTTCATGGAAATTTGGCGTTATGTATTATAGGCCTATAATTCTTAGTAATTACTGACTTAAACCTGACCAAAACAAGACTCTAGTAGACATCCCAGATGTGATAAATTTGAAACACAAACGCATGAATTATAATCAAATCAATAATATAATTTTATTATATAATATATATAATAAAATTATATTATTGATTCGATTATAATTCATGCGTTATATATATATATATATATATATATATATATATATATGTGTGTGTGTATATATATATATATATATATATATATACAAACGCATGAATTATAATCAAATCAATAATATAATTTTATATATATATATATATATGTGTGTGTATACAGGTATATATATATATATATATATATATATATATATATATATATATATGCATATATATATATATATGTATATATATATATATATATATATATATATATATATATATATAATATAAAATGTGTTTTGTGCAACGTTTTTTTTTTTTTTTTTTAATTTCCCTCCCTAGTTCCGCTCCCATGCAGCATTGCTGCTGCAGGGAACGGAACTAGGAAGTCCTCCTACCGACAGACGAGCGGCGGAGATCTCGGCTGGCGGTCACAGCAATGAGAGCTCATCGCTGGATCACCAGGTTAAGGTAAGAGACGCTCCGCTGCGCTGTCTGCATAGCTCTGCCATTCACCCCGAGCGTGACTCGGGGATACCGATAATAGCAGAAAATTCCTACCCCGAGTCACGCTCGGGTTTACCGCTAGCGAGGTTAAGGTTTCTTGGCTGTCACTTGGCAACTTGAAGTTTCAGTTCCTTTCATAAATTTCTATAGGATTAAGGTCTGGAGACTGGCTAGGCCAGTCCATGATGTTAATTAGTGATTGACCGATATCGGTTTTTCGTTGCCGATAACGATATTTTGGCCATTGCATATCAGTATCGGCCGATATGGGCCAATATTTTCGTACATTTAAAAAAACATTTTTTTTTTATCACTTGACAGGTACTCTTGTGGAGGGATCTGGGGGTCTAAAAGACCCCAAACCCCTCCTCTGCACTTAAAAGCATTCAAAACACCAAGTCTGGCTGTTTTGAATGCTGTCATTTTTTTTAATCTGGCGCCAGTACCCGGAAGTGATGTCATGACATCACTTCATTGCTTATATCTTTAATTTGTACATATGTGAGTAGCATATTCAATAACATTTGTAAACGGAAATATGCTATGTGACATAATTTTACCCTTACATGAGCAATATTTGGAATATCGGCAATATCGGCCAGTTCCGGGGCCGATACAGATATATCGGCAAAAGTCAATATCGACCCTCGATATATCGGCCTTGCCGGTAATCGGTCGATCCCTAATCTTAATGTGCTTCATCTTGAGCCATTCCTTTGTTGCCTTGGTAGGAAGTTTTGGGTCATTGTCATGCTGGAAGACCCATCCACGATCCATCTTCAGTGTTCTGGCTGAGGTAAGAAGGTTCTCATCCAAGATTTTACAATGCATGGTCCTGTCCATTGGCCCCTCCATGAAGCAAAATTGGCCTATACTTTTAGCAGAGAGACAGCCCCAAAGCATAATGTTTCCACCTCCATGCTTGACTGTAGGGATGGTGTTCTTGGGGTCATAGTCAGCATTTTTCTTCCTCCAAACATGACGAGTTGAGTTAATGCCAAAGAGCAAAATTTTGGTCTCATCCGACCACAATACTTTCTCCCAATCCTTCTTGAAATCATTTAGATGTTCATTGGCAAACTTCAGATGGGCCTGCACTTGTTTCTTCTTGAGGAGGGGGACCTTGTGGGCCCTGTGGGATTTCAATCCATGGCAGTGTATTGTATTACCAATGGTTTGTTTTGGTGACTGTGGTCCCAACTGCCTTGAGATAATTCACAAACTCCTCCCGTGTAGTTCTGAGCTGATCCCTCACTTTTCTCATGATCAGCCTTACCTCGTGAGGCAAAATCGTGCATGGAGCTCCAGACCGAGGGCAATTGATGTTATTATGTATTTCTTCCATGTGTGAATAATCGCTCAAACAGTTGTCTCCTTCTCACCAAGCTTCTTGCCGATAGTCTTGTAGCCCATTCCAGCCTTGTGCAGATCTACAATCTTGTCTATGACTTCCTTTGACAACTCCTTGGTCTTGCTCATGATGGTGAGGTTTGAATGGAAGAAAGAGATTCTGTGGATAGGTGTCTTTTATACACATAACAAGTTGTCGTTGGGAGCGACTTATATTGACACCCTGACATCACAGTCGTGATGATTTGAGGAGCCATGTCATCTGCTGGTGTTGGTCCACTGTGTTTTATCAAGTCCGAAGTCAGCGCTGCCCTTTACCAGGAAACTCTAGAGCACTTCATGCTTCCCTCTGCTGACCAGCTATATGGAGATGCTGATTTCATTTTCTAGCAGGACTTGACACCTGCCCACACTGCCAAAAGTACCAATACATGGTTTAATGATCATGGCATCGCTGTGCTCAATTGGCCAGCAAACTCGTCTGACCTAAACCCAATAGAGAATCTGTGGGGTATTGTCAAGAGCAAGATGAGAGACACAAGACCCAACAATGCAGATGAGCTGAAAGCCACTATCAAAGCAACCTGGGCTTCCATAACACCTCAGCAGTGCCATAGGCTAATTGCCTCAATGCCACATCGCATTAATGCAGTAATTCATGCAAAAGAAGCCCCGACAAAGTACTGAGTGCATACCATACTGTACATGGACATACTTTTCAGTAAGCCAACATTTCTGTAACAAAAAGGCTTTCTTTTATTGGTCTTGTGTAATATTTTAATTTTCTGACATACTGAATTTAGGGTTCTCACTAGCTGCAAGCCATAATCATCAAAATTAAAATAAATAAATGCTTGAAATAGATCACTCTGTGTGTAACGCATCTATATAAAATATGAGGAGTTTCACTTTTTGAATTTAATTACTTAAATAATGTAACTTTTTGATAATATTGTAATTGTTTTAGATGCACCTGTATATCTCCTCTGTCTGTTATTCTCAGAGTAGATTAGATATTGTGTTCCCTAAACATATAGCTGAGTATTTATAATTACCACTATATATAGATATGCAAGAATAAATAGTTGTTTTAAACTTTACATATTAACTAAATTATACACCACACTTTTAAAAAAATTATTTTTAGGTTTTTATCTATCTGATTAATTAAACAATATTCTGGCAACTTAATTGATTATGAAAATCATCTGTAGTTGGAGCCCTACAAACTATACACTTTTTAGTCTGTATAATTTTCAAAAAAAGACCCCACACAGGAAATAGAATTTGAGGTTGGGTTTCATAAACTAATTCAGCTGGGCTCATTCCTTGAAGTTTTAATGTGTACCCTTAGCCATCTCAGATGACCAAAGTAATATACTGACCACCCATTTCTGCTACACGCAATACCTTGCAAACCTCCCTGTCATATGCAGAGCTGTAATTCTTTATTATATGTAGTGCTTTGCTCCTCTCTGTTATACATAGTTCTTTTCACCTTTCTACTCCATACAGTGCCTGATTGCTGCCTCTACTAAAGCCGGTAAATGCCAGCACAACACATACAGTGCATCTGGAAAGTATTGAGAGCGCTTCACTTTTTCCACATTTTGTTTTGTTACAGCCTTATTCCAAAATGGATTCAATTCTTTATCTCCCTCAGAATTCTACAAACAATACCCTATAATGACAATATGAAATAAGTTTGTTTGAAATCTTTGCAAATTTATAAAAAAAAAAAAAAAAAAAAAAATCGCATCTACATAAGTATTCACAGCCTTTGCTCAATACTTTGTTGAAGCACGTTTGGCACCAATTACAGCCTCAAGTCTTTTTGAGTATGATGCTACAAGCTTGGAACAGCTATTTTTGGGCAGTTTCTCCCATTCTTCTTTGCAGGACCTCTCAATCTCCATCCATCAGGTTGGATGGGGAGCCTTGGTGCACAGCCATTTTCAGATCTCTTCAGAAATGTTCAATCGGGTTCAAGTCTGGGCTCTGGCTGGGCCCCTCAAGGACATTAACAGAGTTGTTCCATAGCAACTTCCTTATTATCTTGGCTATGTGCTGAGGGTCGTTGTCCTGTTTGAAGATGAACCTTCTTCCCAGTCTGAGGTCCAGTGCGCTCTGAAGCAGGTTTTCATCAACAATGTCGCTGTACATTGCTGCATTAATCTCTCCCTCGTTTCTGACCAGTCTCCCAGTTCCTGCCCCTAAAAAAATAACCCCACAGCATGATGCTGCCACCACCGTGCTTCACTGTAGGGAGGGTATTGGCCAGGTGATGAGCAGTGCCTGGTGTCCTCCAGACATGACACTTGTAATTCAGGCCAAAGACTTCAATCTTTGCTTCATCAGACCAGAGAATTTTGTTTCTCCTCGTCTGAGAGACCTTTAGGTGCCTTTTGGCTGCCGAGATGGTTGTTCTTCTAGAAGGTTTCTCCTCTCTCCACAGAGAAATGCTGGAGCTCTGTCAGAGTGACTATTTGGTTCTTGGTCAACTCCCTAAGGTTCTTCTCCCCCGATGGCAATTTGGTCAGGCGGCCCGCTCTAGGAAGAGTCCTGGTGGTTCCAAACTTCTTCCATTTACAGATGATGGCGGCCACTGTGCTCATTGGAACCTTCAATGCTGCAGACATTTTTCTGTACCCTTCCCCAGATATGTGCCTTCATAGAAACCTGTTTCTGAGGCCTACAGACAGTTTCTTGGACTTCATGGCTTGGTTTGTGCTAGGACAAGCACTGTTAACTGTGGGACCTTATATAGACAGATGTGTGCTATTTCAAATCATGTCCAATCAACTGAAGTTGCCACAGGTGGACTCCAATCAAGCTGTAGAAACATCTCAATTTTGAGTGTCATGGCAAAAGCTGGGAATACTCATGCACATGTGATTTTTTTTTCATTTTTTATTTTTGCAATACATTTGCAAAGATTTCAAACTTCTTTCACATTGTCGTTATGGGGTATGGTTTATAGAATTTTTAGGAAAATTACTAAGTTAATCCATTTTGGAATAAGGCTGCAACATAACAAAATGTGGAAAAAGTGAAGCGCTGTGAATACTTTCGGGATGCACTGTATATAGAGATAATGGCCAACTGTAGTTCAGACCCTGTGATGCTGGAGAAGAAGTCAAAAGAAGCACCATAGACGCCAGCACTTCTACTTTGTAAAATTTTGTGAAAGCGTGCAGACGACCAAATAGCCGCCTTGCAAACCTGCATCACTGATGCCTGATGGTGGAAGGCCCAAGAGGCACTAAGTGCCTGCGTAGAATGTGCCTTACAGGGAAAGGAGGAACCTGACCCTTGATTGAATAGGCATGCACCACTGTCTGTGTGACCTTTGGGAGATGGTCGGGGCAGACACGGCCAACCCCTTGCGGGGTCTATCCAAAAGGACAAATAGTGAGTCTGATTTCCTAAATGAGTCGGTTGCCTGCAGGTACACCCTGATCGCCTGAACCACAATTGGCAACACAATGTCTTCATTCAGATGGAAACCAGAGACATCCTTAGGAAGGAACGACTGAAAGTCGAAGCACCACTTATCCCTGTGAATCACCAAATAAGGTGAACGACAAGACAAAGCTGCCAGCTCCAACACCCTACGTGCAGAAGTAATAGCCAACAAGAAAGCTACCTTCTGTGACAATGTAAGCAGAGGAATCTCGCAAATATATTTGAAAGGTGGTTTCTGAAGAACCGATAGAACCAAGTTGAGATCCCATGGAGGCAACAGAGACTGCACTGGGGGAACCAAGTGGCTAACCTCCTGAACAAAATGAGTGCCTAGCCAATGGACGTTGAAAGAAAATTGCCAAGGCGGAAACCTGGCCCTTGATACCCAAGGCCAGGCGCTGTTCCACACCTTAGAAGAAATGCCAAAATTCGAGCCACTGAAGGGAACAGGGGGAAACCCCTAGAGACTCACACCAAGCAATGTACAATTTCCAGGCGCGATGGTAAATCTTCCTAGAGGTAGATTTTCTAGCTTTTAACAGAGTGGGAATCACCGAGTCGGACAACCCTCTATCCTTCAGCACCTGGCTTTCAACAGCCATGCCATTAAAGACAGCGACTGTAAAGCAGGATGGGAGATCAACCCTTGAGCCAATAGGTCTTCTCTGAGAGGAAGTCTCCAAGGGACATTGGCGACCAGCCAGACTAGATCTGTGTATCAAGACTGGCAAGACCAGTCTGGGGCCACTAGTGCGTCTGTGGCATCGACCAGAGGATCCCAAGACCTTGCCACAAACCTCTGCACCTTCCTGTTGAGATGAGAGGCCACCTCAGGAGTTCCTCAGCGGAGGCACAACTGATGAAACACCTAAAAATGAAGTGACCATTCTCCCTTGTCCAAGGCATGATGACTGAGGTAATCCGCCTGCCAATTTGCCACCCCTGTAATATGCACAGCCAAGAGGGCTGGAATGAAACGTTCCGCCCACCTTAGAGTTCCGGCTACTTCTTGAGCCGCTAGGACACTCTTTGTGTCCCCTTGGTAATTGACATATGCTACGGCCGTGGCATTGTCTGATTGAATCCTCACCGGGCACCCCTGAAGACGGTCTGTCCAATGGGCCAAAGTCTGACTGCCGGAAGGTCCGGTATATTGATCGGAAGTCTGGACTCCTCCAGAGTCAAAATCCCCTGAGCATAAACTGTGCCCAAGACCCCTCCCCACAGGCTGGCATCTGTGGTGACTACTGTTCAGTACAGAGGAAGGAAGGATTTTCCCTGACGAAGCGCAGCAGAGTGAAGTCACCAAATTAAGGAGCTCCTCGTGCCCCGGCTCAACAGAATCAGATTGTCCAAAGACTGTGCATTCTTGCCCCACCTGGCAAGAATCTCTCTCTGCAAAGGTCTGGAACAGTGGAAACGGAACCGCCTCGAAGGTAGATATCATCAGGCCCAGAACTAGCATGCAAGTCCTGAGAGTATATCTAGGCATTTCAGGAATTGGCACCAGAGGAGGAATTTTGGGGCATTGAAAAGGTGAACCGTCATTGGAGGGGTGAGAATTTTATTCGTCAACTAAACCTCATACACAGGCACCGATTGTTGGCCGACCTATCGGCCGTCTTTTGTCCAGTGTTGTTGTGTTGGTTGAAATGTGCTTTAGACTGCACACGAATTTTGTCGGCCAACAACAACCAACTGCAGAAGTGATGTCATGTTCTGGTTTACTTTCTGTGTGTTTTTTCTTCTCTGAGCATGCCCAGTCTTGCTCATCTGACTTTTGCCTGCCGAAATCTGTACTGACTGATGAACAATCGGCCGTTCTGGTGATGGCCAACAAAAATTTACGGCCAACAATCGGTGCGTGTGTACGAGGCTTTAGTCGCAGAGAGTCCTTCTGGCTATATGAGACCAAAGTCTTGACTCCATTGGGACTCAATGTGGACTTTGATCTAAATTGTTTTATCTCCGATAGATGATTTTTTAAGGGTTTTTTTTTTTTAGATTTCCTATGATATTTGTTGATGTTTGTTTATTTTTAATATTACTTTTGTGTATGTCTTAATTATCTAGATTGTCCTTTGGATATTTGTATAGGGTGTATTGCTGCCACCTGATGGTAATTTTGTGAGAATTTAATTTTTTCTCCTTCTGCACAGTTATATTTATTACTGTAGGTATATGGAATTGCTTTGCTTGTGACAGCATTGTTCTTGAGATTCCAATATCAGATGGAAATTTGTGTTAGGCTTCAGTTATATGGGGCTTCTTTGTCTTGCATTTCTTTTCTTGCTGCAACATTTTGCTTACAGAGTAATACAATTATGACCAATGAACATGAGGTCTTTTCCCCTGTTATATTAACTGCTGTGGGTTTATCTTACAGAGTTAATCAAGGTATATGTAATAATACTTGTAATTATGACCACAGTCCGCCAGCTCCGCGAGGTTAGGGGGCATCTGTTCCCCTTCCAAATCCTGGCGCAAAAAGCTTTGCCCATTCTGTTAAGGTCTGGGAAACCAAAGTTATGGTAAACACCGGTCTAAGGATGGAACTGGCCATGGTAAAAAGGTGTTGGACCAGAAAGTCAGCTCTCTTGTCAAAAGGGTCTTTAACCACTTTAAGACCGGAAGGATTTGCCCCCTTAATGACCAGGCCCTATTTTGCGATTCGGCACTGCGTTAATTTAATGGACAATTGCGCGGTCGTGCGATGCTGTACCCAAATAAAATTGATGTCCTTTTTTCCCCACAAATAGAGTTTTCTTTTGGTGGTATTTGATCACCTGTGCAATTTTTATTTTTTGCGCTATAAACAAAAAAAAGAGTGACAATTTAAAAAAAAAAAAACAATATTTTTTTACATTCTCTAAAAAAAAATAAACAATCTAAATTTTTAACATTTTAGGCAAATTTGTTTTCGGCTACATATTTTTGGAAAAAACAATTGCAATAAGCGTATTTTGATAGGTTTGCGCAAAAGTTATCACGTCTACTAACTACGGGAAAGATTTGTCATTTTTTTTTTTTTTTACTAGTAATGGCGGCGATCTGCGATTTTTCCCCTGACATTTTTGGGGGTACCAGTGACATTACTACAGTAATCAGTGCTAAAAATATACAATGTTACGATAATAATGACACTGGCAGGGAAGGGGTTAACCCTATGGGTGATCAATGGGTTAAATGTGAGCCTAGGGGAGTGATTCTAACTGTGGGGGGGGGGGGCGTGGCTTGTGAAATGACCATAGAGACATGTGATCCTATATAGAAGGATCACAGGCGCTCTGTGATCATTTCAGGTAAAAGAACGATCGGCTGTGTTTACAACAGCCGACCAGCCTTCTCTCTCAGCGGGGAGCGAGCGGGTGTCTGGCGATAATCTGAGCCGACTGACCCGTGAATCGGCTTCCCAGCTGCCGAGTGGGGGCGGGAGCGCGCCAGCGTGCGCTCACCCCCTATCTTCCCGTGCGCGACCGACGTAGGTCTACGTCGGTTTGTGCAGGAGAGCCACCCTGCCACAGTAAAACTGTGGCAGGTAGTCGGGAAGTGGTTAAAAGATGGAGAGTCCTCCACCAGGAGAAGGGTGGCTTTATTTAACCTGCAAACCTGAGAATCCACCACAGGCGCTACGGTTAGTTTTTTTAACAGGGATTCTTCAAAAGTATACCGTCTAGCGAAACGCTTAAGCACTCCGACAGAGAGTTTAGGGAAACCCCACTGACGCGCGACAATTTTGTCAAAATAGGTGGGAAAGGGGAAACCCTTTGTCGCATTTGAGGATCTGCGAGTACCGAAATGTACTGGCGTCTCTGGCGCAGCAGCAGCTGCGTCCTCCAGTTTTAAAGTTTCCCGCACTGATACGATCAGTGCATCCACTAGCACCTTTTCATGCACGGCCGTAGTAGAAGAAGAAGAATCATCCTCGGCCAGATCAACCTCAGAATCTGAGGAGACAGAGGATGCAGGTGAAGGCGGGGGACTCTTTTTTCCCGTCCTGTTTTGTAGGACCATATCTACCTCAGACACTAGTGACTCTAAAACCGCCGTCATAGCAGACAAAGTGGACTGGGACCCAGAGGGCCGCGCAGCCTCGTGAGGGGGTCAGGTGGTGAGACATGCTCCAGGGACTCCATTGGTTAACGTGGGGACCACTAGCAAAATATAAAAAAAAATACTGCTAAAAAAAAAGCCCACCGCTGCACAAGCAGCACCACAAGTCCCAGCGCACCAAGTTGCTGCTATAGCAGAAAGAGGGAGGCTGTTTTGCACCCACAGGGACTCACCACCACGACTCGGGTACAGAGCAGAGTGCCAAAGCTGCACGCCATGCAGTGATCAGAGAGGAAGAGAAAGTTCAGAAAAGAACACTAGAGGTCCACCACCGAATCACCGCCCCTTAGGCTGCAAAAACATGGCCGCCGCTTTCTATCAATGGGAAGCTACAAGGAAATGGCTGTCGGACTACACAAACATGGCCACCAATATATACAGCAGCCATCCACGACAAAATGGCAGCTACATGCAGCGCCTGGGACCCTCAGAAACAAATAGGCAGTAAGGAAGGGCCCTGGCAGGAGTGCCCACCAGGACTTTAACCTCAAAAAACATGTCTTCAGCATCCGGCGGCGCACCAGCCGCCCCCCATTGCCCGCTCAACACCCCCACACAGACATTACATGTATAGCCACCTCTGGGGGGGGGGGGAGGAGGGGGGGCTAGGTGTGGGTAAATGGGGGGTGGTCCACAGGGCAGGGCTGCTGTTAGAAATGATGGGGCCCCGTACAACCTACCTGACGGGGCCCCCTTCAACTCCACCCTCGACCCACCCCTGGCCCCACCTTAAAACAAAATGCAGGTTTGTCACCATTTACATATACGTGCGGGACTAACGTTTGCGTTCGCAATTGCGCATGAGCACAGGGGAACGGGAGCTTTAACAAAAAGTTTTACATTTTATTTTATTTAACTTTCTTTTTTTTTTTTCACACTGTATCTTTACATTTCTTTTTTATCTCTTTTATTGCTATCAGAAGGGATGAACAACATCCCTTGTGATAGCATGGGCCATGACAGGTTATGGAGAGGTCTGGGCTCTGTTAGACCCCAAATCTTTCCTCTGGCCTCCAAAGCATCCAATCAAACCAGGAGCGGTTTGATCAGATGCTTGTTCAAGCCGGTAATGGCTTGGTTACATGAAACAGAAACCAGAAATAATAAAATCCTCATTGCTTCCGTTTTCTGACGTCACACAGTGGGAGGAACATCAGTTCCTCTCACTGTGTCCCAGCAAGCGAATGCTGCTGGTCGCCTTATTAACAGGTTCCCCCATCGCTTAGGAGAACCCGGTAAAGGTGTTGGCGGGAGGGACCCCCTTCCGTCACCTGTACATCGCTGAGCAGGAAGCAGTTAAAGGGGATTGTTTGGGGGGGGGGGGGAGTAAAAACACAGAGCTCAGCAAGTTTAAAGTAGCATCCCATTGTGTTTTATAATCTTCAGCATGAAAATCACACATGCAGCACATGCCCTCTCAGTGTGTCACTTGGCTGCTGGGGGTGCTGACTTTATTATAGCTGTACTGTGTTACAGTCTGTAACACTCAGTACAGCCATAAGTTAACAAAGTCAGCACTTAACAGTCATGTGACACACTGACAGGACATGTGCTGACTGGGCAGCCTGTGTGATTTTCATGTTGAAGATCATAGGACACAGTGAGGACTCCATACTTTATTGTGCACTCACTGTGTCCAATGCAGCCACGTTGTTCTCCTGCTCCTCGGTCACCTGCTGAGCCGCTTGTCATCTCACTCACAGTCTCACACTAGTCTCAGCACCTGAGGCTGAGAACGGGAGGCGCGAGCTGAGCAGAGCAAAGTAATATCCCTCCGCCAGGGAACACAGTGGGCAGTGGCGCCGGCTCACCGGAACTATATGGCAGCAAATCAGCACTGGGCTACGGCGCTTTGTACGCATGCGCCCGAAAATAAGAAAAAAGTCCTTCTACTGCATTAACCTCTTGAGCCCCTCTATTGGCTTAATGGGGCCCAGGAAAATGTATTTATACCCCCCACATGCCATCCCAGTAAAAGTGTTTGCAAAATCCTTTTTTTTTTTATCATGGAGAAAATAACTGGACTGCTGCCCGGGCCCCCTTGTGTAGCTAATAGGGCCGGGCCGGGTACAACAGGGCCGGTTGTACTGCCCTATCAGCGGCCCTGCCACAGGGGGATCCCAATAAATGAGGGGGGATGCTATATTGGAAGGAAGGGAACCTGGGGCTCCAAACGTCCCAGGGAGGGACCCTCGTCCACCCGAAAAAGCCACCAGTGGAAGGAGGGACACTTCTTATCACACCATGGAAACCATTTGGGCACCACTCCAGACAGACCACCACACCATGGGATGGGGGGGGTGCTGCAGGCCAGAGACAAGCTGCCACTCAGGTCGTTGCCTGGTCAATGCGCCCTCACACGATGTTTAACCCGCCGGCCAACTCACATTCAGTGGGGCTATGTTGCCGCCGGTCTAGCACAAAGCTGAGGTTGGGTCGCGCTCGCTGGCCGGAGTGGGGAGACCATAGGGATCTAGAATATCCAATCAGTCGCACAGTCCAGCAATTTATTGTAGTTCTCACTACAGAAAATAACAAAAAAAGAAAAAAAAAATCTGTTTAAAAAAAAAAGAAGACAAAAATGCTAGGACCCGAGATCCCAGCAAGGAACTAGGCCCTTACTCCTGACTAGGCAGAAAAAAAACTTAGTGGCCTATAGCAGGAAGTGGGAGTATATCCCCTGGGACTGCCCCATAGGTGTGGTAAAGTTTTTTCCTGCCTAGTGTCCTACTCCTGTAGGGGGCAGCATAACCCAATGGTCATGAAGATTCTGGAGCTGTGTCCGTCAATGAACGAAAGAGAAAATACTGCCACCCTTGCATTTCTGTCAGATAATGCACAACTTCACTCAGACAATTGTTGCAATTACAAAGGTTTAGGCAATCTCATGTTTATTTCTTTTGTCTGTATTGATATAACACAAAAAAGTGGAGAAACAAAAACCAAGTCTGACACATTCCACGCAAAACTCCAAAAATGGACTGAACAAAATTATTGGCACCTTCTCAAAATTGTAATAAATAATTGCATTCCAAGTTTGTGATGCTCCTGTAATTTGTAATTAAACTCACCTGTATCAATTAACAGGTACTGACATTATCAAAATCACACCATCTACATGTTAAAATCGTGAAAATTTGACTCAACTTTTCTGTTGTGTGTCTCTGTGTACCAAACGAAGCAAGGAGAAGAGAAATAGTAGCAAAGAATTGTCTGCGGATTTGAGAACAAAAATTGTGGAGAAGCATGGACAATCTCAAGGTTACAAGTCCATCTCCAGAGATCCTAATGCTCCTGTGTCCACTGTGCGCAACATTGTCAAGAAGTTCACAGCTCACGGCACTGTATCTAATCTCCCTGGATGTGGACAATAGAAAAAAAATTATCAAAAATTGCAATGAAGGATTGTTCGAAAGGTGAATATAGAACCTCAATCAACTTCCAGACAAACTGAATCTGACCTTCAGGCACAGGGTACAACTGTGTCAGCACGCACTATACAGTGGGGAAAATACTGAAGATTGTGTAAATTTGCCCACTTACAAAGAAATGAAGGGTCTATCATTTTTATCATATGTGCATTTTAAATAAGAGAGACAGAATATTAACAACAAATCCAGGAAAAAACACAATACAAATGTTATAATTTGAGTTGCAGTTCAGTGAGTAAAATAAGTATTTGATCCCCTACGAACCAACAGACTGGCTACAGTATGTGCTCATGTGGTGCACAAATTAGTCTGGTCAATTTAAAAAGGTGCTCCTAACGACAACTCATATGTAGAACAGACACCTGTCCACAGAAACACTTTCTTACATTCAAACCCCACCATCATGGGCAAGACCAAAGAGCTATCAAAGGATGTCAGGGACCAGATTGTAGACCTGCACAAGGCTGGAAAGGGCTACAAGACCATCAGCAAGAAGCATGGTGAGGAGACAACTGTTGGAGTGATTATTCGCAAATGGAAGAAATACAAAATAACCATCAATCGCCCTCAATCTGGAGCTCCATGCAATATTTTGCCTCATGGTGTAAGGCTGATCATGAGAAAAGTGAGGGATCAGCCCAGAACTACATGGGAGGAGCTTGTGAATGATCTCAAGGCAGTTGGGACCACAGCCACCAAACAAACCATTGGTAACACAATACACCGCCATTAATTGAATTCCTGCAGTACCTACAAGGTCCCCCTCCTCAAGGAGGTTTATGTACAAGCCTGTCTGAAGTTTGGCTATGAACATCTTAATGATTCAGAAAAGAATTGTGAGAAAGTGCTGTGGTCAGAAGAGAACAAAATTGAGCTCTTTGGCATTAACTAGACTCGCCGTGTTTGGAGGGAGAAAAATGCTGACTATAACCCTAAGTACACCATCCATACAGTCAAGCACGGAGGTGGAAACATAATGCTTTGGGGCTGTTTCTCTGCTAAAGGTACAGGCTGACTTTGCCACATTTAGGGGCCATAGAGATGGGTCATGGATGGGTCTTCCAGCATGACAATGACCCACAACATACCCCCAAGGCAACAAAGGAGTGGCTCAAGAAGGACATGAAGGTCATGGAGTGGCCTAACCAGTCTTCAGACCTTAATCCTATAGAAAATTTGTGCTGAAGCATTGAGTTGCCAAGCGACAGCCAAGAAACCTTAAGAATTTAGAGAAGATCTGTAAAGACCGGACCAAAATTCCTCCCGAGATGTGTGCAAACCTGGTAACCAACTACAAGAAAAGTCTTACCTTTGTGCTAGCCAACAATGGTTTCTCCGCCAAGTACTAAGTCATGTTTTGCTTGGGGATCAAATACTTATTTTACTCACTGAACTGCAACTCAATTTATAACATTTATATCATGTTTTTTTTCTGGATTTTTGGTTGATATTCTGTCTCTATCATTTAAAATCCACTGAAGATAAAAATTATAGACCCTTAATTTCTTTGTAAGTAGGCAAACTTACAACATTTTCAGGGGATAAAAAAAATAATTATTTTCCCTACTCTATGACACCATCTGATTGAAAAGGGACGCTATGGTAGGAGACCCAGGAGGACCCCACTGCTGAAACAGAAGCATAAAAAAGCCAGATTGGAGTTTGCCAAAACACACCTGAGGAAGCCAAAATCCTGTGGACAGACTAAACTAAATTACAGCTTTTTGGTGAAGCCCATCATTCTACTTGTTTCAGAACAAAGAGGCCAAAAAAAAAAGTATACATTTCTACAGTTAAACATGGTGGAGGTTCACTGATGTTTTGGGGTTGCTTCTAAAGACTACCAGAAAATGCTGGGGTGGAATGTAGGGCCCAGTATAATTTGTCATCAAATGCGTCAGATTTGGCTTTTTATTTCTCTACTTTTTTGTGTCATACCAATACAAACAAAACAAATAAACATGAAAATGCTTAACACCCCATTCAGACTGGGGCGACACGACTTGGTGGGGCGTCCTGTGAAGTCGCGGTGCACAGCGTGCACCGCGACCTCGGCGCGACTTGCACGGACTTCATATAATTGAAGTCAATGCAAGTTGCCTCCAGGTCGCCCCAAAGTAGTACAGGACCCTTTTTCTAAGTCGGAGCGACTTGTGTCGCTCCTATACTATTCAATGGCGAGCGACCCACCGCGACTTGTCAGGCGACTTGGGTGTGAATGGACCCTAAACACTTGCAATTGCAACCATTTTCTGGGCAAAGGGGTGCATTATCTGTTATATGCATTGTTCATACCACTTTGTGCGAGGTATAGCACCGCTAAATGTGAGTAGGAACTTTGTGTGTTTTTAAGACAATAAATATTGAATGTTTTACACCGTCGGCCTCCTTTGTTTTTCAATGTAATGGTAATGGGCCTGCTGGAGATATGATTGCTGGCTGAATAATTCTGAGGAGGAAGGCCAGAATTATTGGGAACCCTGGTAGTCACATTATGCTTTACACGACCCTACCTGTAGTGGGTGGTCATTGAAATCTGGTGAGTTTTCCTGTGTGGCAAAGGTGGTGGGGCACATCAATGGTGGTTTGAACACAATTTGAAAAATAGTTTGCACGTTTTGCACACTTCATTGTCCAAGTTTTGAGGATTAGTTATGAACTATTATAGCACTTATATGCACAGCACTGTGTGTGACACTTTATTGAAGAACTTTTGAGAATTGGTTGGACACTATTTCACTGACTTTTTTTGAATAAGCACTTTAAAAATGGGATTTTTGACTTACCAAAAATACATTTCTCTGATGTTCATTTATGGCTCCTGGTATTCATAACCATTGGGTTATACTGCCCCCTACAGGAGGACACTAGGCAGAAAAAAATTCTGGCTATACCCATGGGCAGTCCCAGGGGGTATACTCCCTCTCTCTGCTATAGCTGCTCAGTTTTGTAACAAGCAGTGTCAGGAGAATAATAACTCCACAGAGGGGTGGATGCTGTGTGTGTCAATGAACATCAGAGAAACTGATTTTACGGTAAGTCAAAATCCCATTTTCTCTTTCGTTCATTGACGGACACAGCTCCTGGTATTCATAACCATTGGGACGTCTCAAAGCCGTGTTAAACATGAGGGGTGGGAACAACCAAAAAATTTCTCAAGGCTAAACATTAGCCAACCAGGCAACAGGGGCTCAACCAAACAACCGGAGCCCACCTGAAAAAAACAATACACCCTCAAAGAGGATCAGGTCCTCTAAAACAAATTGAAGAAAAGGCAAATCACAGCCAAAAAACATGGTCCTAAGACCTAGTCGTGATGTTACCTAGTACACTAGGACTTTTAAAGGTATGGAATTGTCAAGAAACAGGTGAGCATATATAGATAAAATATTAATTTTATTTAAAATTCAAAAAATGTTAAAAACGTTTCACATCAGTGACAATAGAAATACATCATATGTACAGACTATGTAAACTGTAGACAGAGACATAGTATGCCGGTTCGACACGTTTTGCAAACTGGTGATAACCAATAGTTGCTTCATCAGGAACCATAAATATGGCTATATCATCTCTACAGACTTGGGGGGGGGGGAAGAGAATCCACAATAAATATATAAATAGAAAAAACACACATTTTATGCATATTCTCTAGTGCAATGTAATTTGAAGGACTATAGAGTCCAATAATGCATAGATGCTTACCATAATTATGCTTAAAAACATATAGATGTGGTTATTCTGGTCAGGCGTATTGCACCAGCTCAAGGATAAACCCAAGTCTTCCAAATTATCCCCACAGGAGGCTTAGTGTACACCCACCATAGAGACATTCGTGTTCAGATGTGAACTGGACCGTGCCTGAACAGGGCAAGTAAGAAAGATGAACACGATATCTGGGTAAATAAGTGATAGATAGATAGATATCTACCTGAGTTCCACTTGGCCCTATATGTATGACTACAAATCAACATAATCCCCATGGATAAGATTATCCCATATTTAGTACTAGGGGGCTAGAGGTTAAAAACCCACATAATTCATACAGAGGGGATAGAAGTGTGTAGGTCATCCAACCTCCCACTAGCACCAATGGTGGATGGAGGTGGATAAGGGTGGCCAGCCAGTAAGGGTATTATCAATAAATACTTGTAAAGACCTCATATATGAAGTGAATGAATAAGAGCATAAAACTGATTAGGAGGGGTATAGATAGTGAAGTATCCCTCATAAACCAACCTTATCTGCCGCTTGTCCAAAAATCCCGTCTAGTGGCGCGCTAGCAGGAGCAGACTGTCGGCGTCCTGATCACGCTTCATCCTTTGAAGGCTGGTCCCACTGGAAGTGACTGGCTAGGGCCAACCCCCACCCCTAAGTCTGTAGAGATGATATAGCCATATTTATGGTTCCAGACAAAGCAACTATTGGTTATCACTAATTTGCGAAACGCGTTGAACCGGCATACTATGTCTCTGTCTAGTTCACACAGTCTGTACATATGATGTATTTCTATTGTCACTGATGTGAAACGTTTAACATTTTTTTATCTTCAATAAAATTAATATTTTATCTATACATGCTCACCTCTTTCTTGACAATTCCATACCCTTTAAAGTCCTAGTGTACTAGGTAACATCACGAATAGGTCTTAGGACCATGTTTTGGTTGTGATTTGCCTTTTCTTCAATTTGTTTTGCAATTCTTTGGATGTTGTAATGGAATTTGTCTGCAGGGCTGACATTACTATATTTGATCAGGTCCTCTAAATAGCAGCCTGCAAAACCTTGCGGCCAAAGGAAGCATCCACAGATGCCAACACGTCCACTTTATAAAATGTTATAAAAGTGTGCACCGACGACCAGGTAACCGCCTTGCAAACCTGCATCACTGACACCTGATAATGGAAGGCCCAGGAGGCACTAAGCGCCCCAGTAGAGTATGCCTTGACAGGGAAAGGAAGAACCTGACCCCTGATGGAATAGACCTGATCCACCCTCTGTCTGATCCATCTGGAAATGGTTGCAGAGGAAACAGACCACCCTTTTCGAGGTCCATTCATGAGCACAAATAGAGAGTCTGACTTCCTGAAAGACTCCGTAGCTGCCAGGTACACCCTAATTGCCCGGACAACACATGCAAGGCAATTTCCTTCAGATGTTTAGGCCTGGGACAAAGGGGAAGGCAACACAATGTCTTAATTCAAATAAAAGTCAGAGACAACCTTTGGAAGGAACGATGGACAGGGGTGAAGAACCACTTTATCCCTGTGAATCACCAGGTGACAGGATAATGCCGCCAGTTCCGACAACCTGTGCGCAGAAGTGATAGCCACTAAAAGGGCCACCTTCTGGGACAATGTAAGCAGAGGAATCTCCCGAAAATTTTCAAAGGGTGGCTTCTGCAGAGCTGAAAGCACCAAACCAAGATCCCAAGGCGGCAAAGGAGCCTGCACTGAAGCAACGAAATGTCGGACACCCTGAAGAAAGGTAGGCACCAGGGAGTGTGGCCAAAGGTCATTGAAAGAAGACCGCCAAAGCCGACACCTGGTCCCTTGATGGTACTCAAGGCCAATTTCTGTTCAACCCCCTGTTGAAGTTAGGTTAAGATCCGAGCCATCGAGGAAGAACCCAAAGAGACTCACAACACGCAATGTATGTCTTCCACGTACAGTACGATGGTAGATCTTCCTAGAAGTAGATTTCCTAGCTTTCAATTGGTTAGTAATCACCGACTCAGATAAACCAGTTCTTCAGCACCTGGCGTTCAACAGCCAAGCCGTCAAAGCCAGCGACTGTAAAGCAGGATAAAAGATCGGTACTTGGGACAGAAGATTCTCCCTGAGAGGAAGCTCCCACGGAATGTCGGCGACCAGCCACACCAGATCGGCGTACCAAGCTCGTCGAGGCCAGTCCACAACCACTAAGATGACGAGTATCCCTTCTGCCTCGATCCTGCAGAGAAGTCTTGGCAGAAGCTTGAGAGGAGGGAAGGCGTAAATTGAATACTGACCCCACGGAACCACCAGCGCCTCTATGGCGCCCGCCAGAGGAGCCCTTGAGCGAGCCACAAAACCTCTGCACCTTTCTGTTGAGCTGAGACACCAACAGATCCCCCTTAGGGGGTGCCCCACTGGAGACATAGCTGATGAAACATCTCCGGATGAAGGGACCACTCCCCGTGGTCCAACACCTGCTGACTGAGATAATCCGCCTCCCAATTTTCCACCCCGGGAATGTGTACGGCGGAAAGGGCTGGAATGAACTGGGGGCACAATCTACTCCTTAAGAAGGGACTCCTCATAGGGCTAACGTCTAGTAAAGCGCTTAGGGACCCCACGGGGACGCTTTGGTCAACTCCACTCTTTAGCAACAATTCCATCAAAAATAGACAGGGAAAGGCCGCTCTGGATGGCTTGAGTGCCAAAGTGTACCTGCGCCTCAGTCGCAGCTTCAGCTGCGTCCTCTATCTTCAGGGTCTTATGCACAGATACAATCAGTGCATTCACCAGCACCTTTTCGTGCACGGTCTTAGACGTGAAGGAATCATCTTCACTATCAGAGGATTCCAGGCACGTGGTTGCAGACCCAACAGAGTGACCCACATCCGCAGCAGCCAAATCAGATTCAGGATCTGATGAGACAGAGGAGGCCGGGGAAGGCGGGGGCACTTTTTGCTAGCCCATCACCCGCAAGCCACCTCCACCCAGGACACAAGGGACTCCAGGACCTCCGTCAGTGAATGGATGGATGGTTGGGACCTGGAGAGCTCTACAGCCTCGGGGAGGGGACCAGGTGGGGAAATGTGCTCCAAAGACTCCATGAGTCACTAGGGGGCCCCCACAAAAAAGAAGTGTAACACACTAAGGGACAACCCCCAGTGCGCTGGCACCCAGTCACCAAGCACAAAGCACCAATCGATCCTCAGCAGAGAGGGAGAGGACCCCACCAGACTCACCACCTGCAGAGACAAGCACCTGCAGCCTCCAGGATAATCTGCACTACATGTGCAGTGATCAGGAAGTAAAAAATTATCCAGGAGTCAGAACCAAGGGATGAGGAGGGGCTCCCACTACCGAAATGGCTGCTCACAGGGCTCCACTGTCATGGCCGCCACTATTTTTAATGGCAAACCACAGCAAAATGGCTGCCAGACTACACAAACATGGCTGCTGTGTATAGAACACAGGCCACAAACAAAATGGCGGCACCACGAGGCATAGGCCTCAAGGACAGATCCAGGCAGGAGACCCCGCCAGGTACAACCTCCCACGCACAGTCGATCGTCTGGTTGCCGGTGGTGCACCCCCCCGCCCCTATCGCTAGTTAGTGCCCTGCCCCCACCCCTGGAAAGTGGCTAAACCACCCAAACAGCCCCAGTATATGTGGAGGGGGGGGGAGGGCAACATGAGGGGGGTGCCTGGGGGAAGGAGGTGAGCCCGGGGGTCTGACCGTCCCAAGGAGGACCCCACATCCACTCCAAAACCCTCCAGGGGGAGAGGGGGGTTACAGCTACTCACCACACTAGGAACCTTACTCCAGACTAGGCAGCTACTCACCATACCAGGAACCTTACTCCAGACTAGGCAGAAAAAAAACTGAGGGGCTAAACAGAGAGGGAGTATACCCCCTGGGACTGCCCATGGGTGTAGCCAGAATTTGTTTCTGCCTAGCGTCCTACTCCTGTAGGGGGAAGTATAACCTAATTGTTATGAAAACCAGGAGCTATGTCAGTCAATGAATGATAAAGAGAAATGTTTTTTGCCCTATTATAAGAAAAAAACATGTTTGCTTGTTAATGACGTTAAAGGTCAGCACTATATATTGAGGGTGAAAGATACTGAATTGTCCCTATATGTAGGGATTGACATACAGCTGCTTTACCTGACATTCATTCCAGCGCTGGTATTATTTATATCTTTATTGCAGATTTCTGAGAGTAGTTCCCTAAAGATTTAACAGTGCCCAATTCAGGCAACTATTTATGCCAACAACATTATCGACACATGCAGCAAACTCCGGTAGTTCATACTAACACCACTTTAGGAACCTGTCATTATGACAGGGACAAATTAACGAATTGCCGCCAGTTCTTAAAATTTAAAAACTGGCAGTAATTAAGACCAACTCTGAGCTGGCATCATGTATATGACCGCTTCCCGAAAACCACTGTATTCCTAGCCCCAATTAGCGGGCAGCCGGGAGATTCTGGGGAGTTGGCTAAATGTAAACTGGGATGAAGATACTTCACTATGGAGATTCCTTTTTTTCATTTGGGTTACGGAGTACATCCAACAGTCTATGCCGCAACATTATACCTTCAACAACCATCTACACAGATGCAACTAGGAGCAGCTTTATAATACACAGACTTATGATCAAAGTATTTCCGGTGAGTGGGGACACCACAGGGGAGCACCTTCCAAGTAGTTTGAAGAACCTTAAGGGCTCTTTCACACGGTCCGCCTCCGTAGGCGGATCCGTGCTGCTCAGCGGGGATCGATCCGCCGATCCCCGCTGAGCCGGCGGATGATAGCTCGTCTCCGCTTGCAGTGCGGAGAGGGAGGTGTCACAGCTCCCGCTGCTCTCTATGGGGGATCGGATGAGAGCGGACCGTCTGTCCGCTCTCATCCAATCCCTCAACGGATGGAAAAATAGGGTTTACATCCGTCCAGATTTCACGGACAGGATCGGATACGGATGGCAGCGGAGGTGTCTCCGCCGACATCCGCTGCCCCATAGAGCTGCATGGAGGATCCGATCAGATCCGCCTAAAAAACTGACAGACGGATCTGATAGGATCGCCTGTGTGAAAGAGCCCTAAGGAGTGTATTTAACACCAAGAGCGCTTTATTTGGACTCAAATATTTATGATTTACATTTGTACTAGTGGATTTGGTAATATTGGCATTATTTATACTATTTATTGTAATGCGCTGATTACTTTACAACACAGATATTGCACAATCAGCACTTTATTTCAGTTATCAACACATTTTAATAGATACATTTATATGTAGCAGCGCTGACATTTTTTGGATTTCATTACTCAAAAGGCACAGGCACTTTTAGGTTAGCAGAAACTCTATTATTATTTTCTGTTATTTATGCACTATATCTATTTATCCATAAGCGGGAGGTTTCTTTATTGTATTTTACCAAGCAGAGAGTGGCACAGACGTTAACAGATTCATGTACCGATCTTTTTTTTTTCCTCAAACAACTTTTATTGAGTCATGTACAGTACAATAAAAGAAAGCGCTGTCACGCTTTTCCACACAAATAGAGGTTTCTTTTCTATTTAATCACCGCTGGTTATTTATTTCCTTCTAAAAAAAAAAGAAAAAAAAAAAAAAAAAAAAAAACGGACAACAAATTTTGAAAAGTTTTGAAATTTTGTCAGTTAAATTTGAAAATAAGTAATTTTTCTCCTTCACTGATGTGCGCTGAGGCGGCACTGATAGGCTGCACTGATGGGAACTGATGAGGTGGCACTTTTAGGCACTGATGAGGAGGTACTAATATGCCGCACTGATGGGCACTGATAGGCAGCACTGATGGGCAGCACAGATGAGCAGCCATTGATGGGCACTGACTGCCAGCACTATGGGCACTGCGCACCCGTTCTGGGGCACCGTCATAACGCCGTCCCAGAACGAGAGCCGCACTGCTCCGCCGTCATTTGACGGTGGCTGGGCGGCAAGTGGTTAAATAAAGCAATAAAAAAAAAACCTAGAGTTAAATAAGTTCACTTAAAAAATTTTTTTATAAATAAATGCACATTTTTATGCAGGTAAAAAAAAAAAAAAGAAGTGCATTCATTACTTTTGTTGCAGGAGCCTGAAAAGCATTGCACCAGCATTCAGCAGATCGCTGATGCCATGCAGCTCTCCTGCACAAGGACTCAATGAAGTACCACGACGCTCCACAGCACTGTGGTAGTTAATTGAGAACTATAAGCAGACAGCCACTAAGGCTTACGGGGCTTGTAGTTCATTCAGACACATGAAGCTGTGGGTCTGAATGACATGGCCATATGATTTGAACTGAACGGCCACACTGATTTTAAACAGTGGCAGCTAGTACGGGGAACTTCCCCCTGTACTGCTGCCATGGATGGGGGGGGGTGTTTAAGTGGGTGGCGGCTGCAGGACTGGGAACAGGTTAGGTTATATGTCCCACCCTAAACACGGGAGGAACATGTACCATGTTCCCAAAGGTGAACTTATCCTTTAGGCTTGCCATACATGGTTTAGGTCATTTTCAAATCAGCCAGCAGGCTGATCATAAAAACTGAATGATTTCCCCATCCTTACAAGCAAGGTGGATGGAGGAATCCTCCCCGCTATGGTACAGTACAGTAGAGTAATGATTCTGCTGTCACAATACACTAATCAGTGCTGCAGTTTATCGGCTGCAGCACTGAAGGAACAAATATTTTTCCAACAAACCTGTTGGTAAGAAAGTCGATCAGATCAACTTCTAATGAACAGGAACAGCCATAGATTGTGGCCAGTCCCTATTGAACTAGCTGAATTTGAATCCATCTATGGCCAGCTTTAGGCTGCCATTTTCTGCTACAAACATCTCACACTTTCCTATTACCCACAAAGTCAGACACATACAGTGCTACATGGAGTTCCCCATCCCTCTCTGTTATATGCAGTCTCTTACACTTCACCAATACAAACAGTCTTGCAACACTGCCACAAGTAGTGCTTTTTATACACTGTTCCTTATACCTCTGAATTACACACACAGTGATTCATTGGTCTTTATTACATATAGTGCCTCATACCTCTCTGGGAAGCTCAGTGCTTCATTTCTCTGTTGCAATGCCTCATCACTTTCTGTTACACACTTTTTTTTCGATTACATACAACAGATTTTACTTCTGTATTACACAAAGTGCTACAACACAGTGCCCCATGCCTTTCTGTAACAAGCAATGCCTCACTCCCCTTTGCTGAATGCAGCATCCTTTTTCTTACTGTTACATGCATATACTTAGATCTCTCTGTTTGACATTATAGCTAGCCTTTCCCTACTACATGTAGTGCAACACATCACTATACTCAAAAAACCCATTGCACACTGCTATACATCATTACATGCGTATAACAAACCCTGCAAAAAAAACAGGGACTCTTTATGGGTGAAGGGAATTAGTTAGGGATTGCTTTGCCTCAGGGTATATTCAAAATCATATTAACCAGTTGCAGACTCTGGGCATACTAGACACACCCATAAAAATGTAATCATTGCACACAGGGAGTGTCTACTATGTCCAGTCCTTCTGCCCAGGATCCCGACAATTCAGCTCTGATTAACCACATGCCGACCAGCCACCGTAGTTTTACTACGGCAGGTCGGCTCTGTTACGCGAGACAACGTACATGTACGTCGCATCGTGTAGCAGTTAGTGCGCAGATTGGCTAGAGGGGCAGCCAATCAGCGTGTCTGCAGGCCGCGATGTCCACTAGGCACCCGCGATCGCTCCCCATGGAGACAGAACGGCGGTCTGCCGATGTAAACACGGCAGACCGTTCTTCTGTCAGTAATGAACGGATGGTGAACACACACACACACACTATTTAACATGACAAATATAAAGCCATTAATAAACAAATGAATCATTTTCTAAAGAAACTTTAATCTTCAAGTTTTACAATTACACAAATTACAGTGTGAATCAAGTACCGACAATTTACTTGAGCGATATTTAACCTTCTAGTAAAAGTTATTTCAGGTTTATCAAAATTAAAGCCAGTGCATAACCTCAAAAATAGAAGTGAGAATTTGTTCTTTCAATCCAATACAAAAATAATTTTCCATAGACAGCTTTTTAAACTAACCATAAATCAGAATACAAAATCACACAGCACAAATTGTATTGCTAGGCAGGAAGGGTTTGAAGCGTGATCATGAAATAAAGCTGGAAAGGTTTTCCAAGACCATGGTCAAACATTTTTGGATTCAAAACTATAGAAAGCAGAGTTCTATCAAGCAGCTCCCACTCCTGCCCATTAGCTGCTGCCACTGTGCTCCAGTCAGGAGTTATGTTGTTCCTACATTGTTCTCTAAAATGTAAAATAAATGAAGACTCAAAAAGGAAGAGCAAGTTTTCACCATATTAGCCACATAAGGTGTGAAACAAAGAATTTGGTAGCAGAGATCTCTCATCTCTAGCCCCCAAGAGTAAGAAGCCAGTAAATAATTTAACAGCAGCAGCAACAAAAGGTTGAAATATTACTATTGGGCGGACCATCCCTTTGAAAATAGCACAGCTAAGCCCAGAATTTTACATAAAAAAACAAAAAAGAAAAAACAAAAAACAAAAAAAAAAAAAAAAACCCCAAAAAGCAACAATTACATAAGATAACAATTAAAGGGAACATGCCCTGAGACATACAAAAGCTGCTTCTGCTAACATCTTTTGAAAATTCTATTTGCCTGGCTCTCATGGTGATCCTCTTACTTCAAGTTAGTGACCCAAAACATCCACAAAAGAACTAATTGCGTTTTCTTACTTTTCTATTGGCATACATGCTCTGGGTCAGCGATTCAAAGCACTGAAGCCAGTGGGTGAGTATAACAGTCAGGCAAATTTCATTTTTAGAAGGTGAGCAACATCAGCCACAGCAGTTTTCCCACAGCAGGATTACTTTAATGGAAGCCAGTATCAGCAACAGCCACGTTAAAGGATAAATTCACCCTTCGTAACATGTGAACACCCATATTCAGGGGGTAACATGTTACGCACGTACCAGCCCCTGCTTGGGGGTAATTTCCCCCCAACCCCGCTATCTGTTACAATCAAAAAAAAAAAAAACAGTCGTAGTTCAAGCCTTCCTGTCAGATTATTTCTGCTGGCCTGTACGATGTACAGACACACAGATACACCGACAGGTCTGCAGGAGACCTGCATGGCACCGGCAATCTGCTGACCACTGGTGCAATGATTTAGTGGCTTCAGAAACAAAACAAAAAAAAAAAAAAAAAAGAAAAAATGCACATTTTTTTTTTGCCTGGAAAAAAAAAAATGTGCATTTATTATTTTTTGCTAAAAGATGAACTTATGCTTTAAAGCGCTGCCAATTTAGGATGTAACGGAAGATGGTTTTAGTGAA
Organism: Pelophylax lessonae; assembly: GCF_965119305.1. Classification (NCBI taxonomy): domain Eukaryota; kingdom Metazoa; phylum Chordata; class Amphibia; order Anura; family Ranidae; genus Pelophylax; species Pelophylax lessonae. The sequence goes on along the minus strand of NC_138777.1, from coordinate 79,030,944 downwards.
TTTGCTGCCACTGATGGAACCTTCTGTGTGCTAGGCACACACTGTGCTGAAGGAGAGGAAGACATCCAGTTTTTACATGGGTAGGTGTGGAGTAGATAACACAGTAACATGCTCTGTACTGTCAGCACGTGCAGGTAATGGAACACTCCCATTTATGTATTGCCTAAATTATTTGGATTTTGCAAATCCAACACGGTCATTTTCTCTGTCAAATACAGTGTAATACTGGCCAATGAAAACATCTCCAATGATCCAGAGTGGTCCAGCAGGAGGAGGAATATCAAGGCCCATGAATCCGCTGATGCACATAGTACGACCAAACTGAGTCACCTGAGAGAAAACACACAGGATTACCATCAGGAGGGTTATAGGCAGAATACATCTCCTAGAATATATGTTTTAATTGCAATGCATGCCAAGGCTGTATAAAAACACTACTTCATATCTCATTCAACACTGCCAAATACTCACCTTCAGAACATATTGTTCTCCAGTCAGGCTGTAGTCCTTTCCTCCAAAATTGAATGTAATAACAGGCAGTGAGGGTATCTTGTCACAGATCACCATATACTGCAGAGAAGCACAACAAACAATATATTAATACTTTACTTTTATTAAGTCATAACATTCCTTTATGGGAATTAAACCCAGATTTATTTTGAGAAAACAGAACAGTTTTAGCTATAAACATGTAATTCTGTTTGAACAACAAAAAAAAAACAAACAAACCCATGGAGGACCTTTAAAACTGGCACATGCAGCCCATATAAACATCCATGTGCGCAAATTTAATAGATTAGTATAATTCCCAACGCCAATCTATCCTACACAACTCCTATATTTCTGATGAGAAAAAACTGGAGTACAATGTGGCCGGTATTTATAAAACTTGCAATCCCAAACTCCCCCTAGGCCACCACACTACCACTGTCCATGGAGGAAAATTTCCCAATGTTAAAATTTCTGATTTTAGATCGCATCCATCCTAACCCCAGGAGGGGGTGACTGGAATAAAATTCTGCTACAGATGGAACTCAAATGGATCTATAGCTGTAAAGCTACAGAGCCCCGTGGCCTTAACGAGATGGTATCTTTCCGTCCGCTTCTTGAAAGCTTTTCATCAGGGGGCATGGAAAAATAAATTCCTCACCTTGGTGCATTCAATCATTGAATATTATTTATTCATATCTATGTTGGGACTTAAGACTGAAATGGGTGTAATGTCTGTAATTGGTCCTTTATGTCCAAATGGAAACTGGTATATGCTTTTTATATGTTTTATCAAGTTAAACTAATGTAATTCTGTAGTCAGATGACCTTTCTTATATGACTGTCTGCTGCGGGTTTTGTTTAATATCTTTGTTCACAAGTGCTCTACTATTTCTGTCGTGATGGATCACATCTAGCATCCAAATATATGTCTAATCTGATTTATGATATGCAACTACATCATTGATGACTCTATGGAGATGTATTTGCAACCTTCTATATTGAGCAATGCTCCCTTCTTCTGATTAAATTCTAAATTATTTTCAGTGTTTTTGATCCTCCTTAGGGTTTGTGCTCCCCGGTTGGTGCTCATTGAACAACCCGGCACGGTAAGGGCACCGTTTGTACGAGTGCCCCACTTTGAGCTTTGTTTTTATTCTGGGGATCTGGCTCAGAAACCCGGCGCATGCTCAATACCTCCCTTCAGCCATGCAACGCTGCCCCACCACGTCATCTTTGGCTGGCACATGCAACGGGGCGGCGTCGAGCCCTTGTCCTCCAGGAAGCCCACTTAGGAGCCCAGCTGACAGGAGTGTCAGCAAGAATGGATACAACTCTCAGCTGATCGGTATCTGGCCTGAATTAAGTAATATTTAAACCGGCTTAGCAGCAGACATTTGTGCTCTGCCTGCTGCGAGCTCCGATTCTCAGCGTGATAGTCTCCCTCTGAATTTAAGGTATGTGTTATATCTCTACTTTCTTTGAGCTTTGGTCATCTTCTATATAATGCGGATATTGGCAGATCTTCTTAAGCTCCTCAGTATAAATACTCTTAGGATCCCTAACCCTATACATTTCAATCTAGATATCAGCATATTATGGGTTCCTTTACTAGGAATCTATTGATCCACCAACCTCTATATACTATATAGCTGATAAAATTTTATCACAGCTTTATATTACCAACTCTCAATCATTAAGTATTGTATTTGCATTTCTATGGCCATTGTCCAGTTTAGGCCCATAGTAATCTTTAATAACCCCTTGGTATGAGACAGTATAACCAAGAGTATATCTTATTTGGAAATACTATTTATTATTTTTGGACTCCCTTCCATGCTAGGGTTCCTTTCATTTGGACTTCAGCCGTCAATGAGATCCATACTGTGGAGTGCACCCTCTGACAAACTCGCTGTGATATCATCGCCTCACGCTAGTGGAGGATCATGATCCATCAGGCAGACTATGGTTGGACCAATTGTTTTTAATCAGCAAACAGTGTAAATGGTACAGTTACGCAGTAAATGTAAGTGCTTGGCTATTCTCCTGTTAATGTAATAACTATATTTACGTCTATAGACATACCTTCTGAATAAAAATATATACATATACTAATTATGTTTTCTATGATTCAACCATAGAAGAATAGTCACAGATGTCAGACCTACCCCTGAGGAAGAAGTACTGACGCTTCGAAATGCATTGGGTATTATCTGTCTGATCATCTGCATTCTGTACATGTTGGAACACACTGCTTGCAATATTTAATATTTCAAGTTTTGTTATGTTGATTCAGTTTCTTAAAATAAAACCTTTGTTATTATACATATCTTTGTGATTTTTACAAGTGCCTTAAAAGTCCCATTACTCAGGGTAAAATGTTTCTTAATTGAGGGATGTGGCACATTTATCAGGGGCTCCTTTGTGAGCAATCTTCATTCTAAGTTTTACCACTAAACATTTTATAGAATACAAAAGGATCAAATCAACATGGGAAAACTAGCCAGACAGTGTGAAGAATTTTTTTGTGGCGTTTGATGGCTTAGCCTTGTATTTTAAATCGAACAGATAAGAGATTGGTAACTTCTGTGAGGCCAACTAAAAAAACAAAAACAAAAGAAAAAAAAAAAACAAAAAACAAACACAACTACATAATAAGAATATGAATTTCATTTTTACTTTAAGGCTCGGTTTCCACTAGTGCGACTTGACACATGTCAAGTCGCACAGCAAGTCAAAAGCCATTGATTTCTATCTGGCCCGTTTCCACTGCCGCGGCTTCAGTTGCGGCGACTTCAAAAGTAGTTTGTGCACTACTTTTGAGCCGTCTTCAGTGCGACTTCCCTCTATAATGAGGGACAAGTCTCACTGAAAGCCGCAAACAACTTTAGCTACGAAGTCGCGCTAGAAGTAGCACGACTTCGTAGCCGCACTAGTGGAAACAGAGCCTAAGAAGAACTGGAGGCAAAGCATTTTTTACCAATTTTTGATAGAATAAAGGAGGGTTATATATAACCCATCAGGTTTAGATTTTTTTGTGTCCAATTGGGGAGATTTCCCTTCCTGTGCCCAACTGGGGAAATTTCCAGATCTATAGCCACAACAGGAAGAGGAAACTCCAACAAAGTGAGACATCCCTAATAGTCATCAAGTCCAGTGTCCTCAGACTTTATTTCCCCCTTTATTCCTTGTTCTAGTGACCACTTACAATTTGGGAGATCTTTGACTTTATGTATAAATGGACAGATAAAAAAAAATTTAATATTTCAATAGCACTTCCTAGGAAGTTAAAGGGTAAGGATAAGTTCTAAAAAAAATAATTATATTTAAATATATATATTATATTATATTTGTGTGTGTATGTATGTATATGATAAACGCACATTTTTTGCAGGAAAGAAGAAAAAAAAAGAAGAAAGAAGAAGGTGCATTTATTAAAAATCAGCAGATCACAGGCGCAATCTCAGGCTCCTGCAGACTGTCAGCGTAGCTGTCTGCCTGTACCCCATATAGGCAGGCATTTACTAAATGACAGGAAGAAATCAATGAGTGCTCACCAGTGACCTGGAAGTTCACTGAGAACTACAAGCCATCAGCCACAAAGCCGGTGAGTACTTGTAGTTCATTCATTCTCAGAACTCTGTGAATTAATGACACAGCCGTGGGCAGAGCGCCTCAGGCCGCTTTAATTTCAAATTTTGACAATGGATGCAGGGAGAAGATCCCTGGCCCGCTGTCAGAGTTAGAAGGGGGGGGATCAGGGAGAGGCTGCAGCAGTGGGAACATGTTACATGTTTCACCCTAAAAACGGGTGAAACATGTAGCTTGTTCCCAAAAGGTGAATTTATAATTTAAAGAGCTTATTAATGGATGGCCGAGAGTTCCAGATTGTGAGCGATGCATGACAGAATTCAAGAGATCCAAAAGATTTTTCGATGACTCTGGCAATGTGCAATTTCCCAACCTCTGGAGAGCAGAGCAAGCATGTGGGAGTATGGGTAACCAGAAGTTCAGATAGAAAGAGCACTTTTGTTATTTTGGGGTTTTATAGGCAAGCTGATTTTACACGGTAACCACTATTTGACTGAGAGCCAGTGTAGGGATACAAAAATTGGGGCGATGTGGCAGTGATGGGGTCGATCAGTGAGTAGCCTAGCAGCTGCGTTCTTTGCCAGCTGCAAGTGATGTAGTTCTTTCTCAGGGACCACTACTACTGCCACCACAGTAGAAGGCACTGCAATAATCCAACATAGATGTTACAATAGCATGGATTCATTTTGGCATATCCTCTGCTAGAATCAGATTTTTGATAATTTTAACATTCCGGAGATGGTAAAAAGGAGGACTTAATGACCATGGATATCAGTTGCTAAATTGAGAAGTCAGTGTCCAGGATAACGCTCAGTCTGCGCACATGGTCTGAGAACATTAAGATTTGTATTTCCAAGGTATATGTTTGCTGCCACTTTGTGTTAGCCCTTAGTTTGCCTTCGGTTATAGTTTAACATTTACTATGCTGCATTCGTTTTGTTTTTCATCTTCCTTTATTTTCACATGGTGGTCTAGTCAGCAAGTCTGTTTTTCAACAGAATAAGCTGTCCTGCAGATGTAGAAGGTAAAGGGTTGGGACAAACACAGACAGGTTTGCTTACAATGATCAGCTTTTATTTATTCATGTAAAACTCTTATCCCAAAAAAGGAACAAAACTGTTTGCTGTAACTACTTAAAAAGTGTGAGCTGGAGTTTGGCTTCAATTCATTAGTGTATTTAAATCTGTTAGTATATCTAACCAAACCCTCCTTCAAAAAGTTGCCCCTGTGCTCAACCATCCAAAGTAGGGGCACTCAAATACAGGAGGTGTGTTACTGGCCAGAGCACCAGGTGAAAACCGTCAGGAAAAAAACTAAAAAAGAAAAAAACGAATGCAACCACCATATCTAAGCATTAGTAAAGAGCATATTTATTATTTTGAGTGCTGTGCTCTCCTGGTTTCTATGGCTCTGGAAGATAAAATCTTCAGTGAAAATACTCTACAGTCCACCAAGTAACTAACAATGTGACACCTTATAACTTGCAAACCTATTGTCAGACAAGCACTCACCTCTCCATGAATCAGGGGCAAAGCTCCAATAGCTTTCTGCAGTGCATCAATTTCTGCTGTTGGGCCAACGATCAAGGAGGTCCCGGTATCCACAATTGCCTCACAACCACCTTTACACAGAGTCAGCTGACCTCCGACCCCTACACTACAGGGGAAAGAGAAAAACATTACTCAGGCAGGATCTAACTGTATTACAGCTGAATGGGGCATGACTATATTCTGCCATATGGAAAGACAAGTCAAAGCAAATACGCAAGCACTGGACAGACAATGGCCTGCTGACTCCATACCAGGGATAAGTCTCATTGCAGTTCACTCCAGTTACAAGAGTGACATATTCTTTATGGACCATACATTTCAACTGCAAGGAAACCTGTCATGATGGAAAGGTTATAGCATTGGCAGTTTGAGTCATAGACTCCCAACTTGCACACAGATCAGGAAATATTACGTCTCTTGCTGCATTTGTGTTACAGGTCTGTGACTCAAAATCATTAAAGCTGCAGACAGCCAGGCAGCTAACGTTATCAGAAGGAGCTTAGAAATGGCATCTGACACATGCTTTTTAAAAATCCAGCACACTGCTGTTTCTGACTGACAAATATTAAAAGGGCAAGGTGATCTTTTGTTCAGTGATTACATTTAGAATATTCAACATTTATTATAGGATCTCAGTGCCATGAACACTAGGCCTGCGGAATATAATCGCTGAATCGATGCATCGCGATGCGACCCTTCGCGATTCTGCAACGATTCGGCACGACTGCAAAATCGATTAGCTTGACGTCACTTCCGGGGGTGGGCGGCGCTGGCGCTTGATGAGTGGTGGAGGCGGCCGGGCTTGCGGAACACGGAGCTCCTCGTGGGAGAGGAGGAGAGCAGAGCCTGCAGAGCAAACTACCCCCCGACCCACGGACTGCCGCCCCCCCCCCCCCCCAATGGACTGGCCGAAGAGGCCCTGCTTTCTGCCTGTACCATGCACTGCACGATATCCGCTACGAGTCCGAGCTCCAAATGCCCGACATCATGAGGCTCATCACCCGGGACCTGTCCGAGCCCTACTCCATACACCTACCGCTACTTCACCCACAACTGGCTGCAGCTCTGCTTCCTGGTAAGTCGGGGCACTACAGGGCCCAGCATTACTCCTTACCAGGGCCTGCTATAATACAACTAGGGGCACTACAGATCCCAGCATTCCTCCTTACCAAGGCCTGTTATACTACAACTAGGGGGGACTACAGACTCTGTAGTCCCCCTAGTTGTAGTATAACAGGCCCTGGTAAGGAGGAATTCTGGGCTCTGTAGTGCCCCTAGTTGTAGTACAGTAGGCCCTGGTAAGGAGGAATACTGGGCTCTGTAGTCCCCCAAGTTGTAGTACAGTAGGCCCTGGTAAGGAGGAATGCTGGGCTCTGTAGTCCCCCTAGTTGTAGTACAATAGGCCTTGGTAAGGAGGAATGCTGGGCTCTGTAGTCCCCCTAGTTGTAGTACAGTAGGCCCTGGTAAGGAGGAATGCTGGGCTCTGTAGTCCCCCTAGTTGTAGTAAAATAGGCCCTGGTAAGGAGGAATGCTGGGCTCTGTAGTCCCCCTAGTTGTAGTACAGTAGGCCCTGGTAAGGAGGAATGCTGGGCTCTCCTTACCAGGGCCTGTTATACTACAACTAGGGGGGACTACAGAGCCCAGCATTCCTCCTTACCAGGGCCTACGGTACTACAACTAGCATTAGGTAACTCTTCTAACCTGATGCCCGTGCCTGCCATGATCGGTCTAAGCAGTGCGCAGCATGCCCCAGCCCGCCAGGGTTCCAGCTTCTCATAAGAGACGTCACGTGAGTAAATCAACTCTTCATTCATTCTGCATTGTGAGTGTCCTCCTATAATAGCGATTCCAGACTTTAAAATTGGAATGGATCATTAAAAAGGAGAAGTGGGGGACCCTGCCTAGTGCCTTGTTTGCTCTAAAGGGAATATATGGAGGACCCTATGTGGCCTGCTCTAAAGGGGGATCCATGAGGGAACCTGCTCTACTAAAAGGGGATCTATGGGGGGACCTGCTCTACTAAAGGGGGATCTCTGGGGATGCTGGCCTGCTCTAAAGGGGGATCTATAGCAACCCTGCACTAAAGGGGATCTATTCCATAGATCCCCCTTTAGAGCAGGGTCCCCATAGATCCCCCTTTAGAGCTCAGTTCCCCTTTAGGGGAGGCCCAGGCTCCCCATAGATCCCCTTTAGAGCAGGGTCCCCATAGTAATCGTGATGCATAGCGGAATCGAATCGTATCGAATCGCGACCCTAATAATCGTAATCGCATCGAATCGTGAGGTAAGTGAAGATGCGCAGCCCTACCTAACATGTCACGCTTTACAACTGCGCACTCTCATGGAACGGCACCAAACCAGAGACAACACTTTTTACTAAGTTACTAGTTTAGAGTAACAGAAGGTCTAGCAGTAGAATTTTTGCTCTCGCTTTAACATTCGTGGTGATGCCTCACATGTGTGGTGTGAACACTGTTTACATATGCAGGTCTACGTATGTTCTCTTCTGCTCACGACCACGGGGGCACTTTACATTTTTTTTTTATTTTTGTTTTTTTCTTTTGATTTTTACACGGTCCCTTTAATATATTTATTTTTTTTATCACTTTTATTCCTAATCACAAGAAATGTAAACATCGCTGATGATAGAAATAAGCCATGACAGGTCCTCAATAGGACTCTCCTCTCTGGAAAGCATAAGATCAATAAAAATAAAACATTGATCTCGGCTTTCCAAAAAAAAAAAAAAAAAAAAAAAAAAAAAAAAAAAAGTTTACATCTGCCAGAGCCAGAAGTAACGTCACATCCACCCTCCCGGGACCATAGATATGGCCGGGGACAATGCAGTCCACAGGCCAGCTTTATGGTAACCCGGTGGCACATGGGAAAACCCAGAGAGGCGCCAGGAGGGGCTGATGTTAGGCTTGTTTGTTGTGTTAATTAAAGCGGAGTTCCGGGCACAGATCTCATTTTTTGATCAACATACGCCCGGGACAGTCAGGGCTAGCAGATTCCACAATGGCTAGCCTCTGATCTGTCCCGGTTCGCACTTACCTGCAAGAAGAAATACTTACTTTGAAAATTTCTTCCCCAGCGTTTCCATCTCTCTTGTGGGCAGCTGAAGCCGGCGCGGTCCTCTTCGGTGTCTTCTTCTCCCAGAATGCGCCGCACCGGCCCCTCTCGTCACTTCCGGTGCGGCGCCGCATTCCTAAACAGCTTCTGGGCATGCCCAGAAGCGGTTTAGCAGGGGAATGCAGCGTCGCCCGGAAGTGACGTGCGGGGCCGGTGCCGTCGCATTGATTCCTGGAAGCGATGACGTTCAGCTCCCAGGAATCATCGCGAGGCAGGAAGTGACGGGGTGAGCCTCGGCGCTGGAGGAGGAAGTACCCTGAGGTGAGTATTTACGATCTTCGATTACAAGGTGAGTGTACAAAAAAAAAAATAAACTATCCAATTCCTTTTCAGGTTATGTGTAGCTAGCGGAGGGGCACAAAAAAAAAAATACCGATTTTGTGCCCGGAACTCCGCTTTAATGAAAGTAAGGATAATACCACACTTGAGAATAAAAGTTCCTTAGGTTACCACACCTTTATTAACCATAATTCTAGGCTTTACCACATCAATTCTCTATCAGGTATCTTCACTTTAACTAGCACACCTACCATCAGGAAGGCCGCTCAAATTAATAATTGCTTTTACTTACTGGTTCATACGAATCTGCCAGTATGCCTTGCGGGTCACATTCATGTAACTGAAGTCTCCAGTGTAATATGTAGGATCAGTGCCCCCAAGTAGCAGTTCTCCACCTGGCTGAGAATCTGGATTTCTAAGGAAAAGGATCATGGGAGAAATATTAGAAATCATTGTCATGTGTATAAAATCTCATTACAACTACTAAAAAGGTTTCATATTTGCAAACTGTAAATGCATCTGACTTTGCAGTACGGAATAAAAATCAACAAATTTTATAAGAGATTCGCAGATGTTCACATCCCTCCACTTACTGACATCTACAGAAATGTCTGAACCTTTGAAATAATGGGTCTTGAGACCCCAGAGGCACCATACAGAAATGAGAAAAGGGGAGAGTCTCATGTCTAGAACTACCGCAGACCACTACAGAGAATATTATTCAGGCATGTTAAAACGGTTTCTTAATTGTAACCTCAATGGAGACAAGATGCTGGCAATTCTGTGACAATTCCATAGATAGTAAAGCTGTCCCTCAGCCAAAGCAAGCTGTCATTAAAAGCATAAAGGGGGGGGGGGGGGGTGTACGAAGCCAAAACAATAGAGTTGAAAAGTTTTAATGCAGTGCTTTACAATCCATTTTAAATATTCAACGAAAACTCATCCATTCATTCATGTCTCAATGCTTTGGATTTTGCTAAGAAGTCACTTTAAGAAAAAAAAAAAAAAAACACACCCCCTAGCATTGTAGGCCAGCACAGTGGCCAAGTGGTTAGCATTTCAGCCTAGCAGCACTAGGGTTGCTGGTTTGAATCTCAGCCATGGCACGATCAGCCTGGTGTTTGCATGTTCTTCCTCCGTGGACTCTGGTTTCCTTCCACACTCTAAAGACATGCTGGTAGGTTAATTTGAGCCTGTCAAAATTGACCCCAGTATGTGTATGTATGAATATGAGTTAGGGACCTTAGATTGTAAGCTCCTTGAGGGCAGGGACTGATGTGAATGTATATGTATAGTGCTGCATAAAATTGACGGTGCTATACAAGTACATGTAATAATAATAATAATAATAATAATAATAATAATAATAATAATAATAATGTATGGCTGTGGCCATCCTGAATAGGGCCAGACGATTTGTGTAGAACTTTAATTCCTCTAATGCATATGCCCTTAGCTCAGGCATGCAAGCAGGAGGGTGGGTTTATCTGCGAAAATCCCTCCCGAAAACTCCTAGGATGTATGACCTAATTGCCTAGGCTTCAAAACCAGGAGGTAACAGAAGAAATGTAAAAAAAAAAACAAGTTAATATGATATACTTTCCTATCTATTTACAAATGCTAGCAGCATGAGAATTAAAAATAGTCAGCATTGATTGAGAGAGTGAAGCTCCACTTTAAGCAACATGACAAAAGATAGAAACTTGCTAGAAATTTCAAGATTCTCTACTAGTCTAAACAGACTGGAAACTGAACTTGAAAATTGTTATTTAGTTGTTAGGACCATGGAGTGGGAAAATCACAGACATCACAGCACTTAAACCTGTACTCCGGCATCCACCTTACAATGTCCTCAATTCCCTCTCTCCTCAAGATCCACATCATTTACTGCTTGTTTGTTTAAGCAACTAATGTGATGCAAAAATGTGGTTTTAAGTCACTTGTCACACACTTAAGATCACTGAAATTCCTTGTTATTGCTGGGAGCAGTGGAAGGATCTTGTTCAGTGTTGTATCTCATTTTTGACAACTCCGTGTATCACACAGGCCAATTAGAATAGTTTGTCCACATATCCACGATTTATAATATATTGCAGAGCGATGACACTAAAATGTCTTATATGCAGCGTTGGGAGGAGGACCTGGGTGAGGACCTGGGTGAGGACCTGGACCGGGCTGATTGGAATGCTCTAGCTCAATGTAGTTCTAAATCCATCCTTAACACCTCTCTAATTGAAGCTAATTACAAGGTACTTTTGAGATGGTACATGGTCCCGGTCAGGCTGGCTGCAGCGGTCCACACTGCGTCTCCCAACTGTTTTCGGGGATGTGGTCTGGCAGGCACGGTGCTCCATATTTGGTGGACCTGTTCTAAGGTGCGCCGATTCTGGATTCGTGTTTACAATTTCATTTACTCATTGACGCAAGTCAACTTGACCAAGGATCCCCTGCAAGCTCTCCTGGGCAAACCGATAGCGGGGATTTCTAAGCATAACAAACGCCTTATAGCTTTCGTGTTTATAGCGGCCAAGATTGCAATCGCACGATCCTGGCGCACCTCAGTAGTGCCGCTCGAGCTGCTCAAAGCCAAGCTGTCTTGGATTATGATAAATGAACGGATGGTAGCCATATTGAATGATAAGATGAAAATATTTGACAAGACCTGGGAACCGTGGATCCGCTATTTGGCAGGCCCCTCTTAGGGGGATTTTTTCCGGCTCTTTACTATTGCCGGACCGCACGCTCCGGGGACTCGTTCCCTGGGAGGGTGCTGAACCTGGATGTCGACTTTTTTCCTTCTTAACCAGCCGCTGCCGCTCTCCTTGACTTCCCTTCCTTTCTTTCCTTTTCCCTTTCTCTGCTTTCTCTTTTCTTTTGTTGTGTATTGATGGCGGGATGTCGTATTTTGTAGTCAGGTCCATGAGACTGCGGGTGGGGGTCGGGTTCCGCTTCCCCCTGGGGGCGCAGTGTGTTCCCGTAAGGGGCGCCCGGGGGGGGGGGGGCCTGGACGGCCCGCTCCTTTAAGCACTGAAGAGAGCGATCAGTACCTGCTTCACACTGGTTTGACTGCCATTGTTATTATTATTTGTTTTTTTTTCTCGACTCCTGCTATCCACAATATTTACTTGTACACATTTAATGCTTTCTGCACCATGTGCTCCATGTTGTTTTCAATGTCTATGGTTGGGCCATTTTGGCTCGTTACACTCTGTTGTACTTTTTCTAAAAATCAATAAAAATGATTGAAAATTAGAATAGTTTGTCCAGGGCAGATTTTAGGCACAGAAAGCAGTGACCAATCAGGGAAATGAACAGTCAGAAGAAGAGGCCAACTCCACCTCCCACAAGCAACGAGGATGATACAAGCCTTAACTACAGAAGGACTGTTATGTAACCAGAGGCCTGTTAATGGAGAGAAGTTAGCAGTAACTGTTGAAAATGGAATTCATTGCCCTGCTGCTATATTTCAGATACCTTTGAAAAGGATTTAGAACTTTTCTGCTGCAGGAATAGGAAACTATAGTAAGGCAAGGTATTGCCAATGTAATAACAGAATAATTGCTCTGCCTGGAGTTTAGCTTTAATTGCTAGCAATGAAGCCACTTTGTCCAGCTACAGAAATATGAATGAACAGGTTGCCTGGACCACAGGTGAGCCTTACCTGTTCAGATAGAAAGAAAAGACATTTTTATCTACAAGCTTTTGATTCATGATGTCATCAAAGACAGTAGGAGCCCCATCTACAGATATTCTTGGGTAGGCCATTCCCAAAATACCATCAAACTTTGCTGCTACAAAAGTGATGCCGGGTTGTTTTACAGCCTCTGCAAAAAGCTGACCTTTCACAGCCAGTTTTCCAATCTGGATCAGAAAAAAAATAAATTGTATTATATTGTAAACACATAATGCAAGTTTAGAACATGCCTAACATACAAGAAAAAACAAGTGTTAACATTCTGAACGTCAGTATGCAGTATACTGTACATGGAACCCGTCTCAATTCACCAGAAAATTATTTCCTAGTAATATGGTAGACTACTTTAACCTACAGTGCCATGCTGTACAATGAATAAGACAAAAACACATAAGAAGTTCTCCAAAAAAGCTGACCGTCACAGTGTCCTCACTGAGATAACCCGACAAACTCCCACTGCCATACTGGATGGAAAAGTCTGTACCATTCTTCACATAGGTGGAGGATTTGGAAGAGTCATACTTGTGGTGTAACCCTGGTAAAGGAGAAATACAGCCGGTGAATGTTTTAGAAGAAGAAAAACCACATCCAACTTATAAACATAAAATTGTAATGTAAACTACTAAATCATTGACAACTATGTGAAACATTAGAAATCAGATAATACTGCCGATGTTCAATATGAACGGTTTACTGTCCCTAAGGCCACTTAAAAATGTTCTGCAACCCAAGGGGTTAAATCAAGTTCACGGCTTCAGCAGCAGATGTGAGCCTTGATACCATTTTGTTAAGCTGCCTCCCAGATAGCCAGTAAAAGGGATCCTATGGGATTGTAAAAGTGTTGCCCATGGACAATTTTGGTTACCATACTTTTTTTTTTTTTAATCATTTCAGGGGCGTGTGCACATTTATATTAGAACTTTAGGCAAAACTATTTTTTCCTTTTGGATAGAGCAAGGAAGGGTTCTAACCGCTGTTGGTTTCTTTTCCCCATCTGTGTCCCATTGCAGAGATTTCCCTTAACTTCCTGTCCCATAGTCAAGCAGGAAGTGAGAGAAAATCTCTGCAAGTTAAGGGGATTCCTTGCCCCCCCCCCCAGGTCACCAGAAGCAGTGTCCCCATTAGAAGATTTCCCCTATATTACTTTTCTGGGGACAAACCAAAAATTGGGATTTTCTTTTACTTTTAATGAGAATGGTAACTAGCACAAATAGAGAGGGTGAATCTCCCTAACGGGGGTTCAGACAGCAATAAAAACTGACAGGAGTTGTAATCCCCCTCTACTCTATTCGAGGCTAAAAAGTTTGTCTTTACTTGTACTTTAAGGCTTGACATGTTTGTTATTTATTTACTCGAAGCAACCCCACCTTCTATATTTTACCAAAAAAAGTGGAGGTTCAGCCGAAAACTAACAAAATCTACTTGCAGCCCTATTCTAAGACTAATCTATCTAACCTTGTAAAGCAAAAAAAAATCGCTCTACATACCTTTTCTGAAGCACACCCCATCGGTCTCCAGCAACGGATGCTGTGTGGAAGAGGCAGCCGACAACGGCTGGGAAATGCCTTGGAAGGGACATCACCCATAGAGTTACTATGGGGGCTTCCATTGTAGGCTGTTTCTTCTGCACCCGCCCACACACTGAAACCGCCGCTGACAGCTCAGAATGGAACCAGCCTAGTGCAGCTTCAAAAAAAAGGTATATATAGCGATTTCTTCATTAAAGGGCTAGATAGGTTAGTCTTTGAATGTGGCTGAAAGTATATTTAGAGTTAGTTAATTTTAAGCTGAACTTCTATTGTGTTTGTGTGCACCAAAATAAATTTTGTGTATTTTTTCCTGAAAATAAAAATTTGCTTAACAGTTGCACAAATATCAGAAGTCTTAAAAAATATATAAATAAATAAAATGCAGATTTTAATGTGTTTTCAAAAAAATTGCTCCAGATACGAAGCGTTAAAACACAGCAATCTGTCCATATCAACCAGTGTTCAGATTCAATTTTTTCACATTAAAAGCAAGTATCCGGTTGCTGCGGCGGTGCTTCCATGCTTCCTTTTATGCTACTAAAGGCCTGTGTTGAAGGGCTTTGAACTTGTGTCGGTGGAATCAGTTTGAGATGCTTATGAGAACATTCAGAATTTTAAAGGACAGAAGCATTCGACCTGCTTCAAACGAATTTTGCATAAACATATTGAAAGGAAAAACCCACTGGAAAGGAAAAAAAAAGCCCTTTCACACAGGCCGTAAGGGAGCATTGCTTCAGAAGACCACTGCTGTGTGCTCCAGGTAGAATGATAGAAAAAAAAAAACTGAGATGTCTTTGACAGAGGGCCCTTTTTTAGTGATAGGAAAGCTGAGTTAAGACAATGAAAATGAGAGGTTGTACATACTATACAGCCACCTACCCATTCATACGACCTACGTCCAAACAGCTGAAGCAGCAATTCTGTCAGAGTGAAATCTTGGAAAATCTACCAGTGGCTGCAGCCTCTCTCTGAATACAATATCCCAGCAGAGAATTCCTCCATCCTGGATGGAGGAATCTGTTAGTGTATGTTCAGCTTTAGGGCTCTTTCACACAGGCGGACCGTTCAGATCCGCCTGTCCGTTTTTTTGGCGGATCTGAACGGTCCCCCCATGCATCCCTATGGGGCATCGGATGTCAGCGGAGACATGTCCACTGACATCCGATCCGTCAAATCTAGACGGATGGAAACCCTATTTTCCATCCGTCCAGCGGATCGGATGAGAACGGACCGACGGTCCATTCCCATCCGATTTCCCCCATAGAGATACATGGGGAACTGACAGCTGTGTCTTCGCACACAGCGCCGAGACACAGCCGTCATCCTTATGCTCAGCAAGGGATCGGCGGATCGATCCCCCGCTGAGAGAAAACGGACTCCGTCCGACGGACGGAGTGTGTGAAAGGGGCCTTAGTCCTTAAAGCTGAATTCCATGTAGGGTTTTTTGTTTGCGGATATATAAATAGGTCCAGTTTGGATATATGCAAATGTAAAAAGTCCATACCTGAACAATCCTTTGTAAACGGAGAATCACCACAGAAGCCGCCATTACTACAGTGATCCTTGCGGTCTTCTGGGTCCTGTGCCAGGCAGCTGCTTCACTGCATGCCCCCCCCCCCCCCCTTTCTATTACACCTCACTGCTGCACACAGTTTGCAATTTTTAATTTGGCCTATGGCCACTGGCTAACATTCAGATTAAATGATATCCAACATCATCCTTCCTAAATGACCTGGCTGTCAGGACACACTCTTCCACTGCAACATCCTAGCCAAATTTTTCTGGCTATCTCCTACTCTTGCCTGCCTTTAGGCAACCCCTGAAAACCCCTCTTATTATTAAGCCCCCATCCCTCTTCCACATAAAATATGTACTTTTACCTTCTACATTAGCTCATCTCTCTCAGCTAATAACTTTCATATCATGTGCCCCTCCCTTTTAGAGTGTAAGCTCTCATGAGCAGGGCTCTCTTAATCCTCTTGAACTGAATCGTATTGTAACTGAACTATCTGTCTAAATTTTAAAGCTCTACAAAAATGGTTGGCACTATACACCAATCAGCCATAGCTTTTATGACCACTGACAGGTTAAGTGAGTAACAGTGATTAGGTTGTTACAATGGCATCTGAAAGTGGGTGGGATATATTAGACAGCAAGTAAACAAATTGTCCCTGAAGTTGATATGTTGAAAGTAGAATAAAATGGGCATCGCAGTTTGTTGTGTATGGGCTGCATAGCTGCATACCAGTCAGGGTGCTCATACTGACCCATGTCCACAGCCAAAAAGCACCTACAATGGGCACGTGAGCATCAAAACTGAACCACCAAGCAATGTAAGAAGATGGTGTAGCCTGATGAATCACATTTTATTTTAATTCATGTGGATGTCCGGGTTCATGTGGATCGCTTACCTGAGGAAGAGATGACACCAACATGCACTATCAAAAGAAGGCAAGCCGGAGAAGGCAGGGTAATGCTTTGAGCAATGTTCTGCAGGGAAACCTTGTTCCTGCCATTCATGTGGGTGTTACTTGGACACATACCACCTACCAAAATATTGTTGCTGTCCAAGTTCACCTCTCATTTAAATAGTACTCCCTGATGACAGGAGCCTCACACACTGCAAAAATGGCTCAAGAATGGTTTGAGGAACACAACGAGTTTGAGGTGTTGACTTGGTCTCAAGCTCTCAATCCAACAGAGAATCTGTGGGATGTTCTAAAAAAACAAAAACTAAGTCCGATCCATGGAGATCCACCTCACAGCTTACAGGACTTAAAGTGTTACTAAACCCACAACAGTAAAATCAGTCTCTATATGCAGTAACGTGTGTTATACTCACTGTGCATTGGAACCTAAGCAGTTAATCCTGCTGTTGTAAAAGGCTGTTGGTGTAAAAGGCTGTTTGATCCTGTTTTCTCTGAACCTGCCCTTCTTCCACTGTCCCCAACCCATCGCCTGATAGTACAGAGCCTTTTGGGCACTCTGCACATGCCCAGTTTTGATTTTTTTTTTTCTTGGGAGGGTGCATGTGATCATCACAGGGCCAATCAGCACTGTCCAGACAGAGGGTCAGGCTTCCTGCAGCCTCATAAGACAGTCAGAGGAGAATATAAAACTCTGCCTACGAGCTTTAACCAGACACTGAAAGAAGTCATAAGTCTACTATATACTGCTGATGAGAGTTTATATTTACTAAAATAATTGCATTTCCATGTTCTGTGTACTGTGGGAGACCAGATATAGTGAATGCAGGCTCCTGGGTTTAGTAACACTTTAAAAGATCTGCGACTATCGGCTTGTTGCCAGAAACTGCAGCATACTTTCAGAGGCCTAGTGGTGTCCATGCCTTGTTTGGTCAGGACTCTTCTGGTGGCAAGAGGGGGGATCTACTCAAACTAAGGTGCATGGCCAAAAAAAAAAAGTTATGGCTGATCAGTATATATATATATATATATATATATATATATATATATATATATATATATATATATATATATATATATGTAAAAAACAAACAAGCATATTAGACAAAGTCATTGTTAAGTTACTTACAACAGGCGATATCAAAAAATGAGCAGTGGACAGAGGGCACCCAGAGATTAGAGGAGCCAGTGTCAAATACCACCAGGAAGGTCTGTGGAGGGCTGCCGATACCAATTTCACCATAATACTGGGCCTATTAGAGAAAAAAGTTCATCCAAGATTAGACAACATTTTACTACTGGATACCTAAAAACACAGTTTGAAAAAAAAAAAATAATCATGAGACTGTTCTGCGTAAGAAAAAAAAAAAAAAAACCGTAATTAGTCCCCAATTTCCATTTGAGTATTTTTCTGCTTGTCTCCCTAAACCTGACTACGCCAAGTCCCATTCTTTTTAATGGTCCCTGTTTGACTGAATAAAGAAAAAAATACTCAGGCGTTTTTGATCCCACAGATTTCAATGGGAATGTCTGAAAACATATGCCTGCAAAATCACCTAAAAAAAAAAAAAACACCCTTTTTAAAAAATCACTAGGAATACGTTCTGCTCAGGTTTGGATGTGGGCTTAGTGATGTGGTTAGGGATAAAGAATTATTTTCTGAACTGAAAAAACACAGCTGATCTAACGACTTGCTAGAAGTCCCGGTTCACACATAAGCGATGCGGGAACCTGCGAACCAATCAACTCGCAGGCAGTTCACACTGCCATATGCGAATCGCTGGTGGTGTCAATGCAAAGTTAACGACACCCCCAGATCATTTCGCATATCGCAGTGCGAACTGTCAGTTAGGACATGAATCAGATCGCATAGGTGTGAACACCCATGTGATCCGATTCTGGTGCGGACCCAAATAAGGGTCCTGTGCTAGTTTTGTCCGAATGCGTATGGCTTAATTCGCATCACACAGACATCACATGTGATTTGCAGAGCAGTGCACTCGGAAATCACATGCAATGTCTGTCATCGCATATATGTGAACCGGCACTTAAGGAGACTTAGTTTACACCTGATCTATTACCACTGTCACGTGTCCAGTAGATTCCTGAACTCAAAGGTGAAATTTAAACAGGTAAATCATTTCATTGATCACGCGACAGTCAGCTGTGTAATAAAACAATATACAGATTACACAAAACTCTAAAAAGGTAAGATACATACTAGATAAACCTTTCACAGAAGAATATATTAGAAGGATGGGTGAATAACTGAACACACTACAGAACAAACAATATACAGTAAGGACCCTTTCAGGAGGCTGTTCTGATCAGGTCCACCTATCAGTTTTTCAGGTGGTCCTGATCGGAAGATTTATTCATTCCTATGGACAGGTGAATGTAAATGGACTTGTGTTTATTCACACCCACCTACCTCTGGGTCTGGACAGACCCACAAAAAAAAAAAAAAAAAAAAAAAAAAGGAGGGAAGGGGACTTAGGCAGAGTAGATCAGAGGTAGCCTGGTGAAAACAGACAGCAGACTCTGTTTACTTTTAGCTGCCTATAAAGCAAAGCGGATTCTGCAGATACTGAGCAGACACGGCTGTGTCATCCACCCGCTCTGCTCCGATCAGCATGGGATCAACGCTGACATCCCTTGCTGATTGCAACAGAATCTGCCCCATGTGAAGAGGGCCTAAGTGTTTATTAACATTTATTTCTTATTAGTGTTTAAATAACAACCACATTTCAGATGTAAAGGCAATACCACTAAGGGGTGATAAGACTATGAAGAGGTGTATGCTGTAGCACAGCTTAGATCAGTATCTTGCTCAGGACAGCCTTCCATAGAGTTAAAGCGTTTTGTTAGTTACCCACCCCAAAAAAAATAAAAGATCCTGTTCCTTTAAAGCATGTTACACAGCACAGTGCTTGTGCTGTGTAATTTGGCCCCCTGTATCACCTAAAAAAACCTGGCTGATCCTGCCCTCCTCCCTGTACACTGCCCACCGCGGTCAGTGTACGTGCATCCGTCATCCGCAGCTCTGCACTGTTCTCCGTCTCCCTCTGTCCTCCTCCCCCCTCCCCTCCCTGCTCCAGGTGCTCGCCCCCTCCCCTTCTGCTACTGAAAAACCTTTTATTATCTTATATAATCCTCTGTTTCCCAATGCTGGGTGCTCCTATCACCGTGTTTTATATATAAAAAAAAAAAAAAAATGCTGGCTTTGCCCAATTTCAGAGCGCCGCTGAGCCGTCACGTGACTGGCTCTCTCCTCCTCCCCTCCTGACTGACGTCAGTGGGGGAATCTCGGCTTGGCTCCGCCCACTGCAGCTGTCAGGCAAGGAGAGGAGAGAGGCAGCGGGTCACGTGACAGCCGATCAGCGCTCTGAAATCAGGTAAAGCCAGCATTTTTTTAATAAAACACAGTGACTTGAGCACCCAGCATTGGATAAACAAAGAGGATTAGAGAAACTTAGCAGTGTGGGTAACAACCACTTTAAATGCTAAACCAGCCTTTTTTCAACCAGGATGCCTTCAGGTTTCTTCAGGGGTGCCCTTGCAAATTCCTTAGAAAATTGGCCAAAAACAGTATACAAGCCAGCAGATAGATCAAGACTACCTTTTAGTTACAGAAAGCCACAGGCTTTTTATTGTGCACCATTACAACCTTCCAGTCACTGGTGTCCCAACAACCAATGGCGTCTTTGGTTCATAAGGATGACATCGGGCACCTGCACAGCAACCATGTTTGCCCCTCTCTGTCAGCACGGGGAGAAAAGAAACACTGAAATACCTGGCAGTACCAATTTGCTTTGGAAAAATAAATAATCTCTAATGTTGTGTGTCCTACGTGTGTGGTGTTGTTACTTTCTGTAAAACATTTATTTTGTTTTTTTTACATTTTAGAATGGGGTGCCTCAAAATTGTCCATAATTTTAAAGGGTGCCTTGACTGAAAAAGGTTGATAAACACTGCACTAGACACAGCTAGCTCTAGTTACACAAGTCTGCAAAACAAACATTGGTGTCACAGTGCAATACAGTGGCTGTGTCCCAACAGAAATCTCTCAGACTAAGGCCATACACGGTTCCAATCTTGGCCGGTTCAGGTACCAGCCGAGATTCGAAACCATTAATGGGCAGGCTGATCGATCAACTTGGCTACGACCAGCCTCCCTGATTCTCTCACGAATATTTCTAGCGGCTGCTATAGCTGTGCTAGCAATACTTACTGTCTTCTCCCAGCAGGGAACATTTCCCTGCCTGTCTCCATCAGCCCCCCCCCCCCCACCAGGAGAAAATTGCAGATTACCCTGACAGCACTGTCTGTGTTGATGAAGGGGGGGGGGGGGGGGGGGGAAGAGTACTGCAAATTTATTTCCTGCACCTCGTGCATCCCTGTGCGGGTAAACATGTCCCTGCACTGGGCATGGATTTAATAAACCCATGTGAACGAGGCCTAAGAGACATTCAATGGTGAATGGGACGTTCTCAGAAAGTGGAAGCATACTTACATCCAGATAGTTCAGCAGAGTCTCTGGGGTGGGCTCCGTGCTCGTAGGGAATCCAGGGTAATATTTCTGGTTTGATCCTATGATGTCCATCAGATCTTTTGTGGCATTAGCCATGGTGTGCCGGATTGTGGGCATTTTCTTCAGAGGAATTCTGAATAGAGACATGTGAAGGCAGAGAATGGCTGAAACATTGGTACAACAAAATAAATTCTGTCATCGCCAATTTACAGGAGATTCTTCTATGAATAATAAATGGTAAGATATAGGAGCAGATAATCTGCAGCACTTAAAAAAATTAAAATCAACTAAAGAAAGGTAAAAAAAGGTGTAACGTCAAAAGAAATGTACAGTGGCTTTGTAACCAATTTCATTATCATGGTCTGTTAACACACAGTACACTGTAAACATGTTTATTTCCAAACTAAAATTAAATATGGATAATAAAAAATATAAAATGATTGAAAATCTTCAAATAAAAATAAAAAAGTGACCCAAACCCATAACTTATATTAAAGCGTAACAGCATCTTTGCTGTAGTTATAATTATACTTTACACCCCATCCCCCTCCCAGTCTTACCCACAAAATATAGCTAACTTGATCACACAGACTCTGTGTAAGTGAATTAAGGGCAGGGTCAGACAGGCACCCTGTGCTCTCAGCCATCACTTCCAAGTACAAGATTGTCCTCATGACTAATTCTTCACTGAAATGAATGAGAGTTTTACAGCTCATGCATGGGCCCAGCAGGGACTATTTTAAAGGGCAGATGTGTGATCTAGTCAGTGCTATTTTCCTGATTTGGGGACAGGCGAGTATAGAACTGGGGGAAGGAACTAGAAGTGAAATGCACAAAATGTGACGAAAGAGAGAAAATATATATACCTATATATATTTATTTATTTATTTTTTTAATTAGTTGGTTCTGAGGCAGAAGGTTTTCTACTTTCTGTGCATGAAGGTAAAAAAACCCTTTGTATTCAGCATCCCCCCCAGACCACCCACAATACTTACCCATGCCCGATTGTGATCCAGTTATGTGCACGAGAGCCACTGGTCTCCCGGGTATCTGCCCTCTCACTGGCTGAGACTTGCAGCAGCAGGAGTCATTGCACAGCAAGGGATGAGGTAGTGGGGGGGGGCGGGACTGAGTCACGCTGTGTCTCCCATAGACACACATAGGCGGCTTGGGAGCGAGCACACTTGAGTACCCTTATAGCAAGTAGCTTGCTATGGAGGCACTCAGCAGGGGGAGGAGTCCAGAGTGCTGGAAGGAGAACTGAAAAGGAGGATCGGGGCTGCACAGTGCAAAAGCATTGCACAGAGCAGGTAGGTATAACAGGTTTGCTATTTTTTTTTAAATAAAAATTGTAGGTTTACCTTTGGAAACATGTAACATGTTCTACCCATTTCCCAATGCTGCAGCCTAATCACCTAACCCCACATCCCCCCGTGATAGCAGTACGGGGAGAAGTTCTCTATACTGCTGTCACTTTTTTCAAATCAGCGCAGCTGTGCCGGGCTCTGTGCACACAGCCACGTCATTCATTCACACAGATCTGTTCGTGAATGAACTACAAGCCCCGACATCCTTTGTGGCTGTCAGCTTCTAGTTCTCAATGAGCACCGTGGTATTTCATTGGTTCTTCCTGTCAGTATGTCTGCTTGCCTGTACGGAATGTATGAGCAAACAGGTACACTGACAGGTCTGCAGGAGACATGCATAGCAACAGATCTGCTTGTTGCTGGTGCAATGCTTTACAGTATATATTTATTTATTTTTTTTTTTTTTTAATTAATAATAAATGGCACTTTTTTTTTTTTACCTGGAAAAAAAAAAAAGTACATTATTTACTTTTTAAAGTGAACTTATCCTTAAGGCCCCTTTCACACTTGTGCAACTTCAAAGTCGTGCAATTTTACCGCAACTTTTTGCCACGATTTTGATGCGAGTTTGACTGGGCTTATAATGTCTTTTCCTCAAAACGCATCAAAATCATGGCAAAAGTAGTGCAGGGACTACTTTGAACTCTGTGCAACTTCAAGTCGCACAGATATGAATGGGGCTCATTGGAAATAATGGAGAACGACTTGTCATGCGATTTTGCAGTCCCAAATCGTATGACAAATCGCACAAGTGTGAAAGGGGCCTTAATATCACTTGCATGTCTGTATTACTTCTGTGAGTTTTCTTACTACTTATATACAATGCTAGTTTTACAAACATTCATTAAAAACATGACAAAAGTGTTTCCAGAGCACTCTGGGTTAATTGATCATATTAAAGGAATTAGGTCGAAAACCACTATACATTCTATTGAAAGTGTTGAATCTTTCTTTAGGCTGTGGCTGGGGGAACTGCAATATAATTTTAAATGGCAAATATTATCCCTTTTCAAGTATCCAAACATATTAGGTCTTATTACTGTTTGGCAAACAATTTACAGCCGCTCTTGTGATAAACATTTCCCAACCTGCGCAGCTACATGTAGTTCCTGTTTAAGCAATTTATCTTCCTAGATCAGATCTTCCCCTCCAGTGGACACCATTTTTGGTCAGTATATAAGGCAGGAAACACACTATCTGATGTCATTACAAGCTGAAGCACAAACAGCGAATAGGAAAAGTACTTAAAAAAAAAAAATGAAGAAACTTCAGCTATTGCTGATATTGCTGATGTATGGCTGCTAAAGTAAATAACGTTTTATCATTGCAGTTTTTAGCACCCAAGTCAGCAACAAACACTTCCCATTCACAAGCCGAAAGCACACTTTCAGCACATGCATTTAACTACAGTAAGTAAAGTCCTTTCCAATTGCTCTAAAACATGTCCATGGCCGCTCATGGGAACATGAGAGACAAATAATGTAGAATAGACACTTCTCAGCTCCCACTATAAACTTGTATCCATAGGACTACTTCATCTCCCTGACATTACTTACAGCTCCAGGCCTGACTGTGAAGTCAGTTTTTGAGAGCTGAAGGTCTTTAATCCGGCCATGTTGTCACCAGGGAGATCAGAAAGTTTGTAACCTTAGCCACAGGACTGTCAATTTTCAAACAGGTATCCCAAAGTCTCGTGCCATCTTCTTCAAAGGAGTATCAACTCTTTAATATTTTGTGATAAAAAGCATTTGAATAAGCTCTTTCAACCTTGAGATCATTTAGGTGAAGGTGCCATGCACTGGAAATGTTCACATTCCCAACTCCTCCAGATTTTCAAACATTTCATTCACTTTTGTGCTGATCACCTTGATGTGCATCAATAAAGTGGACAGTTTTTAGGAGCTTAGGTCTATACAAAAAAAAAAAAAAAAGTGTTCTGTGTAACCTTACCTCCTGACTTGCTTAAAAAAAAAAAAAAAAAAAAAAAAAAAAAAAAAAAGAGAAGAAAAAAAAAAAAAAAAAAAAAAAAAGAGAAGAAGAAGGAAGGCCAGCATTATTGACTTTCCACCCAATTGGATAGATAGACTGGAAAATAGCCTGCATTTCCTATGCATACTATAGATCCAGACCCGCAGTGGCACCATTTAGGAGCCTCTCTTTTCCCTGGCCTCCACCATTGTCAAGGTAGTGCAGAGAGCAATGAACAGTGAGCGAGAGGCACAGCCACACAGGATGGAGTGTAGGAGGTGCATGAGTTACCTTTACAGATTAACAAGTCGGTGATTGGTTGCTAGGACATCGGGCGGTCCTAGCAACCATCTACCAGCTTGTTAAAGCGGAGTTCCACCCTAAAATTAAAACTTACCTCCATCTTCATGCCCGGGGTCACCTGAAAAACAAATGGATAATCGCAATTGTTTTTACTTACCTGGTTTAGAAGAAAATATATTCACCTTACTTCCTCTTCCTCCCCTCGGCGGCCACGGCCCGTCGTCACTTCCTGGCTTGCAATGATTCCTGGGAGCTGAACGTCATCGCTCCCAGGAATCAATGCGCCTGCACCGGCCCGACGTCAGTTCCGGTTCAAGCGCCGTCATACCTTGCAAAACAGCTTCTGGGCATGCCCAGAAGCTGTGCAGGGATGACACTGCAGCCCCAGAAGTGACGGCGGGGCCGGTGCAGTGCATCGTGGGACCGAAGAGGACGGAAGAGGATGCAGAAGAGGATCGCGCTGGCTTCAAGCTGCCCACACCTGAGATGGCAGCGCTGGAGAAGACATTTTCAAGGTAAGTATTTCTTCTTGCAGGTAAGTGCAACCCGGGACAGATCAGAGGCTATCCATTGTGGAATGCACTAGCCCTGACTGTCCCGGGGGTATTTTTATGTATTTTTTTTTTTAAGTAGAACTCCGCTTTAATATAAAAAGTTAACCCTAGCAGCTTCTACTCCCACCCTCCATCCAGTGCTGCTGTGCCTCCTGCTCTCCACCCAATTTAGGGTAGGAAAGCATGGGCAAGAGGACATGTGAGGGGGCAGGAAGTGACAAGTGATAACACTGCTTGGGATTTCTATGCAGCAGAGGCACTGTGTTGTTGGCTCAAAATTAGGAGCCCACCAGACTTTTGGCATAACAGGTATTTTTCTGTTTTCGCCATGCTTTAAAGGTATAAAACATGGGAAAATTTGCATCTAGTGTAGAGATGTAATGATTTTTGTTGCAACGATCTACAGGTCGATGAAGGACAAGAGTGCTTGTGGCACTGGGTCAAGGACAAACCCTGATCTGAGGTCTGGTGGTAGGTATTTCTAGCACAAAAAAGGTGATGGAAGCAGTTAGTTACATAATTAAAGGCATTCTTATCCTGCCTTTTTTCAGGTAGGTGGTGACAATATTAGAGTCTGTACTGTCATTAGGTAACACTGTTTAAGCTAGCTCATAATAGTATGACATTTCCCAGCCTTAAAAAGTGTTGTTATGCGATTCTCCCTACGCTTCTAATAAAACACACCAAGAAATGCAGCCAATAAATGTGAGAATATGATCGGCCCTGTCTTATGTAGTTAACAGTTTAAGATCAAAACACTAATCTGTCCAGACATGCTCAACGACTGTGCTAATAATACCAGCTTTAATGCAACATGGATAACCTGGACATACACTGGATGAATGAAGGAATACGAACAGATTCCTCCATCCACAAAAATTATGTGGATGCAGGAACCCCAAACCCCAACCTCCCAAGCACCAGCAGCAGTCAAAATAGGAATACAAGGATCAGAGGCTGATTGAGGATGGAACGATCGACTTCAGTCCAGCAACAACAGTTCCTGCTAAACAGTACAGAATTCGGCCGACAATCAGCAGATTTGCAAGACTGGGCATGCTCAGAAAAGAAAAAACACAGGGAAAGTTAACCATCACATGACATCACTTCTGCAGTCGGCTGCTGTTGGCCGACAAAATTCGTGTGCAGTCTTTTGCGACGGCCGATCGTTCGGTACATGTGTACGGGGCTTTAGAGTGCACCTTGTATGCTATACTGACATACACTCACCGGCCACTTACTAGGTACACATGTTCAATTGCTTAGTAACACAAATTGCTAATCAGCCAATCACATGGCAGCAACTCAATGCATTTAGGCATCTAGATGTGGTGAAGATGACTTGCTGATTTACACACCAAGCATCAGAATAGGGAAGAAAGGGGATTTAAGTGACTTTGAACGTGGCATGGTTGTTGGTGCCAGACTGGCTGCTCTGAGTATTTCAAAAACTGCTGATCTACTGGGATTTTCACGCACAACCATCTCTAGGGTTTATGGAGAACGATGCAAAAAAAGAGAAAATATCCCGTAAGGGGCAGTTGTGGACGAAAAAGCCTTGCTGAGGTCAGAAGAGAATGGGCAGACTGGTTTGAGATGATAGAAAGGCAACAGTAACTCAAATAACCAATTACAACCAAGGTATGCAGAATGCCATCTCTGAACACACAACACATCGAACCTTGAAGCAGATGGGCTACAGCAGCAGAGGACCACACCAGGTGCTACTAACAGTTAAGAACAGAAAATTGAAGCTACAATTCACACAGGCTCACCAAAATTGAAAAAACACTTTTTCTGGTCTGATGAGTCTCGATTTCAGCTGCAGCATTCAGATGGTAGGGTCAGAATTTGACGTAAACATGAATCCATCCTGCCTTGTATCAATGGTTCAGGTGGCTGGTGCTGGTGGTGTAATGGTGTGGGGGATATTCTTTTGGCACACTTTTGGCCTCTTGGTACCATTGAGTATCTTTTAAACGCCACGGCCTACCTGAGGATTGTTGCTGACCATGTCCATCCCTTTATGACTACAGTGTACCCATCTTCTTCCAGCAGGATGATGCACCATGTCACAAAGCTTAAATCATCTCACCACTGGTCACTGGTTTCTTGAACATCACAATGAGGTCACTGTACTCCTATGGCCTCCACAATCACCACATTTCAATTCAATAGAGCATCTTTGAGATGTGGAATGGGAGACTCACATCATGGATGTGCAGCAGACAAATCTGCAGCAACTGCGTGATACTATCATGTCACTATGGACCAAAATCTCTGAGGAATGTTTCCAACACCTTGCTGAATCTATGCGAAGAAGGATTAGACAGTCTAGAAGGCAAAAGGGGGTCCAATCCGGTACTAGCAAAGTGTACCTAATAAAGTGGCCAGTGAGTGTATATGTCCATACTGAGACATATGCCTACTGGGGGGCCAAGTCCACCCCCACATACATTGAGCACACCATAGCCCCACCCTCACCTATACACAGAGCACACCATAGCCCCACCCTCACCTATACACAGAGCACACCATAGCCCCACCCTCACCTATACATATAGAGCACACCATAGCCCCACCCTCACCTATACATATAGAGTACACCATAGCCCCACCCTCACCTATACATATAGAGCACACCATAGCCCCACCCTCACCTATACACAGAGCACACCATAGCCCCACCCTCACCTATACATACAGTACACCATAGCCCCACCCTCACCTATACATACAGTACACCATAGCCCCACCCTCACCTATACATATAGAGCACACCATAGCCCCACCCTCACCTATACACAGAGCACACCATAGCCCCACCCTCACCTATACATACAGTACACCATAGCCCCACCCTCACCTATACATATAGAGTACACCATAGCCCCACTCTTACCTCTACATAGATTACACCTTAGCCCCACCTATACATAGAGTAAACCATAGCTCCACCCTCACCTATACAGAGTACACCATAGCTCCACCCCCACCTATACATATAGTACACCATAGCCCCACCCTCATCTATACAGAGTACACCATAGCCCCACCCTCATATATATATGGAGTTGCCCCACCTATATAAAAAGTAGACCATAGCCCCCACCTATACATAGAGCACTCCATAGCCCCTCCCTCGCCTATACAGAGTACGCCATAGCCCCACCTCCACCTATATAAAAAGCAGACCATAGCCCCCCCCCCCCCCCTATACATGGAGTCCCCCCAGATCTCTCTCACCTGACCAGCGCTGTGCCCGGATGTAGAAAAGCGCCCAGCAGTAGAGTCCATGTCAGTAGAGCCTCCATAGTATCCCGAGCTGATTATCTTCTCACACAGCCGAGCAAACACTGAGCTTCCTGCTATCACACTGCACACAGGTCACAAGACGTCTCATCACAACACGTGATGTGTCAGCTGACTCGCCTGTCACATAACTAGGAAAGGACGCGAAGATACACACAATAGTCATTGCTAACCCTTGGTCGCCCCCCAGTGGTCATTACAACCAAAACAAACACCAAACTCTAGCCTAGTGAAAGAATACAGTGGATAAAGTTCCAGTTTTTCTTTTCAGTGATTTTTATTTAAATGTTCAACAAAGGTACAAGAATCCAACAGGCACACAGACAACAAATAGTGTACATTGGCTGCATATCAGGGTACAAAACAAAGTGAAATGACCAGTTTTCTATTTTTTTTTTAAGTGTAACTCCAGCCAGAATAGTTTTATCCCCTTAGGCCCCTTTCATACGGGGTGGGCGACGGCAGCGGATCCTTCTGCTGATCCCCACCGAGCGGGCAGATGATAGGATCCACCAATGCAGAGCAGACACAGTCCACTGTTCTCTATGGGGCAGCCGGATACAAATGGACCGTTGTCTGTTTCCATCCGACTGTCATCTGATCCGATAGACAGATAGGGAGAAGATCCCCATTTGTCTGTTTTTAGCGGACGGGATCGGATTGGATATCGGCGGGTGTCAGGGAACACATGTCCGTTGACATCTTCCACCCAATAGAGAAGAATGAAGGTTCCTGTCAGGCCCGCCCAAAAAGCTGACAGGCAGGACCTGATGGAAGAGGCCATGTGAAAGGGGCCTATGTTTTCGATAAAGTGGAGAAGGATATAAAGGTCTGAAAGGTTTTTTTTTTTTTGCTGAATACAAATCCAGCACCCTTTCTTAAAGGCAGAGTTCACCTTTCCAAGAAAATGCCTAGACAGAAAAGGGTCGTCTATAGATAAAACAAACTGTGCAGCTATGACCAAAGTTGAGTAATGTCCATGGTACAGGTATAGGCCATTTATATACCTCGTGAAGCCTGATTGGAAAACTCCTAGGACATTGCAAAGAGAGGCCCAGCTGTTCACCTTCACAGGAGTGACATCATTCTCAAACTCCCTCACATGCTCTGTCTGTGGATGCAGTAGCTAAGCTCAGTATTTGAGCGCTCACTCCTGTGATGTTGAAGGTGAACAGTAACAGTTGGGCCTCCCTAAGCAATGTCCTAGGAGTTTTACAGTCAGGCTTCATGAGCTGCAGTGCCTTGAAAAACAAGTTAATGCAGAGATGGCCGTGGGATGATGTCATGTACGGGGTTCCTCGCCCTATATGTACCTTACGTCCAATGATCGGGACTTCCTCAGTAAGGCCCTACTGAGAAAGTAACGATCATTGGACACAACGTACATAAAGGAACCCCATACATGACGTCATCCAGTGGCCATCTCTGCATTAAGAGACGAGCGATTCACGGCCAGCACTGCCTATAGTGCTATTTCTTGTAAATGCAATATTTACCCTTTTTTTTATTAAAATTAAAGTTTTAAACGGAGAGCACTAGGGTTGTGTGCTTTCTCTTCCTGCATGTATGCTGTTGGGTTCTGAGATCCATCCATCTGAATAGAAGGAATTGAAAGATTGGAAACAATAGCTGTTTGCTTCATCCCCAGAAAGGGAAAACTGAGTGGTGTGACCTACCAATAATGCAGTGGTCATGTCAGTGAGGTGAGATTCCAATCTACACTTTGGTGATTTTCGTTCGGTTAAAGTTGGGTAAGATTCGTCGATTTTACATAATTCATTTGCACAAGTGAACATATGTTGGACTATAATTTTGGAAGAGATTCCATATAATATTGTCTTTTAAGCACATTTCACTTGATATATGTTTTGTAAATTTACACTGTTGATTTAAGGAATTTACATTTATAGGAGAGTTGTGCTACACCATTTTGGGTTATAGTTTATTTTATATGTCTGAATCACTTACAGGTGTTGGCTAGCAACTCACTCTGCACAGATTCGTTATATCAAACAGATTGCGCTTATTGACCACTCACACTATAAAAAAATATCCCAAGCTTTGAACATCTCAAGGATCACTGTTCAATACATCATCCGAAAATAGAAAGAGTATGACTCAACTGCAAACCTACCAAGACATGGCCGTCCATCCAAACTGACAGGCCAGTCAAGGAGAGCATTAATCAGAGAAGCAGACAATAGACCCATGGTAACTCTGGAGGAGCGGCAGAGATCCACAGCTCAGGTGGCAGAATCTGTCCACAGGACAACTATTAGTCGTGCATTCCACAAATATGGCCTTTATGGAAGAGTGGCAAGAAGAAAGCCCACCCCCATTTGGCAGCAGGGATGCTGATGCACGAGGCAGGCGGCTCTGATTGCCACCTGACACCCGCGACCGCTCCCTTCTGAGATAGGAGAACGGTCAGCTGTTGTAAGCTGACCATTCTTCTCTCTGAAATGATCACAGAGCGCCTGTGATCCTTCTATATAGGAACACAAGTTACTGTATTTATGAATGTTGCACTGATGATGTCACCTGCTTATTTTCTGTATTCTCCATAATGTTTTAGACGCTGTGTATTATTAGTGCTGCTGCCCCACCCATTGCAGCTGGGGGGTTGGGTGGATCTTGCTGGTATGGGTAGGTGGCTCTATCATCCCCCACCTCTTGACCCTTGCCCCCTGTGGGGCGGGTCGGGAGTGGGTGGAGCCAGCTTCTATTTAGTCCCCCACCTGTGCAGCGTGCGGTAGCAGCAGGTTTTGGCTCTGAGGAAGTGGGTTCGCCCTCGAAACGTGTCAGCCTAGCCACAGCAGCTCCATGCAGTTCGCTGCATGCCATCCAGCTTTACGCAGTGCCGGGCTACCTTGGTGACTGTTTTATTGATTTGTCGATATGTGTGTATTTTCACACCATTTTTGTGAGTATATTTTATGCATTTTACTATTTTAATAAATGTTTTTAGTGGTAATGCACTAGGTCGGTGCACCTCTCTTTTTGTTATCTCCTTCCAGATTGAGCCAGGCTTTGTGTCAATAGACACACATAGTCCGGCTCCAGATCAAGCCCACTGGAGTGCTCCCATAGTAAGCAAAGAGGCACTCGGCAGGGGAGAGGAGCCAGGAGCGCCGGTGAGGGGATCCTAGAAGAGGAGGATTGGGGCTGCTTTGTGCAAAACCATTACACAGAGCAGGTAAAGACGACATGTTAATTACTTTAAAAAAAACTTTACAATCACTTTAAAGTTTAGAATGGCGTGTTATTTCTTTTTTTTATTGCGGTTAGTGTTGATGATGAAAACTTTCCCTTCACTTGCTGTTCCTGTGACAGCCTTGACATGAGAAGTGGGGCAAAAAAAAAACAAAACATAAAAACACTACAAATAATATTATTTTAACCCTTTTCTTTTCTAATACAAAAAAAAAAAAACTCTTTTGATAGGGGTTAAATTTTAAGCTTGTCCGCTCATCAAGTTTCAGTTTTGCTCACGCCAAATAGAAGTTGCAGCAGAATGGAAACTTGTGTTTTCATTGCGTCAGCAGAAGGAAAACTGTAAAAAGGTTAATGTGTCATCATCACCCCCAACAAACAGACAAAAGAAAAAATATTTTAAGAGGGTATAAATAACCGTGTCTGCCTTCCTGTAAAATCTTCTGTGTGGTACGAATTTGGGTCCCATTCACACTTGCCATTTTGTGAGTTGCATTATCGCACCCTCATTGTGTCACACTTCAGCGCGCATGGCGTTAAGGCAGCTCATTCATTATAAATTGTTTAGTAATGCACAACAGACAAATATTTTTTTTAAATGACTGCAGTACACCACAAAGCATGATCGTGGGTTAGGCCTCCTTCACTTGGGCGTATTTATGCATACACCTATGCAAAGAGCCATCTTCACCTGCACAGGATGCAGAGGTGTTCTGTGCATCCGCATGCAGGCAGTCCAATTTATGTCTATTGGTACGCAGTGTCTGCACAGCTCCTAGTTTGATAGCTGTGCCACTACATGTCCCCAAATGCAAACAGTGGCTGTAAAGCTGGGACCAGTGGCTGTGTAGGAACAGTCATGTGAATGAAGCCTGATATGTGCATTGCAGCTGTGTTACCAGGCTAACATAGGTTGGCCATATATTATACAATTTTCTGTACAATTTTCTTTAGATTTACCTTCAACAATGTAGTACAAAGACCTGCATTATAGGATACAATTGAAAGTGTTGTTTAGTTTTGACCTCATATTATGGATTTTGGTAAATCTAACAGAGAATTGTACAAGAAAATTGAACATGTATGGCCAGCCTTACTGATTTTGTTTTTTAATGTGGAATTTTTCAATAAAGCGGTCTTTTAATTCAACGGAAGTGCTTTACAAATGGGACTTTCTTGGTGAATGGTAGTCCTTCATTCTTTATAGCTGTGTTACCTTACTGCAAATGAATGCATGGCACTGTAATGCGTATTAATGCACATTTTCAGCCCTCTATCACAATGTACAGTCAGGACGATCACTCTACTTCTTCCTGATTTCCTGTTTCCTGGATCACCTCCCTGCCCATTAATCATTCAGGAGTAATGATGCCAATTCTTTGTCCGGTAAGCAGCCTCAAGTCACAGAGATGACACAGTAAGCCACATTTCTGAACCAGAAAATGTGTGCCACGTGCCTGGCTGTGCAGCAGTATGGTAGATGTTGTAAATCACATGACTGAATATATAGAAATACAATCTCTTTAGCAGATAAAACATGAACATGTTTAACCACTTGCCGACCAGCCGCCGCAGTTATACATCGGCAGTTCAGCAGGTTCCCATGAATCGCTGTACCTGTACGGCCGTCCTTGGGAGCGATGTTGGGGGCGTGTGCACCAGATGGGAAGCCGATCAACGGGGCCACGATTTTCGACAGGCACCAGTGATCTTTCCCCGTTAAGAGAGAACAGCGGTCTGCTGTTGTAAACAGAGCAGACCGCTGTTCTCTCAGTAATCAATACAGAGCTCCTGTGTTCCTCCTATTTAGGAACACAGGTCTCTGTTTTTATTTCACAAGCCCACCCCCCCCCCCCCCCCCCACAGTTAGAAAAAAAAAACCCTAGGCTCACACTTAACCCTTTGATCACCCTGGGTTAACCCCTTCCCTGCCAGTGTCATTATTACAGTAACAGTGCATATTTTTAGCACTGATTACTGTAGTAATATCGCTGGTCCCCCTAAAGGGTCAAAAATGTCAGTTAGGGGTCCGATCTGTCTGCTGCAATGTCGCAGTCCTGCATTCCCGCTGATCGCCGCCAATACTTGTAAAAAAATAACAATAAATAAACATGACATAAATCTTTCCCCTAGTTTGTAGATGCGATAACTTTTGTGCAAACCAATCAAAATACGCTTATTGGGATTTTTTTTACCAAAAAATATGTAGCAGAATACAAATTGACCTAAAATGATGAAAAATTTAGATTTTTAATTTTTTTTTTTGTCACTGATGACCCTGAGGGCATCCTCTGCCTGCTCTTACTGCTCGACAGCTGAGAAGAGGTAGAAGGTGTTGCAGGCACCCTTTCCATGACGGCGAGTGGACAGGGAGTGTGGGTCAGCTGGTTGTAACAGCTTCAGTTCTATTTACACACCCCTCCCCCACAAAGACGAAAACCGTTTTTCATTAATTTTTTTTTTACATTAATTTTCTTTTTTCTTTTCAGTTTGAGCTTCCTGCCATGCCACAGCTGCCACACAGCCGAAGACCCCTTTCACATGGGCTTTCCGATCAGGCTCACTTTAGGAGCCATTTTTTATAAGAAATATTATCTATTTATTGATTTACGTTTAATACCTATCTGCGCTGTGTTTCCAGTCTCCTCTATGGAGCGGTGTCCGCTGACACCTGTCGCCATCTGATCTAATCCTGTCTCCGCTCTAATTCATCCCAAAGGTGTTCTATCGGGTTGAGGTAAGGCCAGCCAAGTTCCTCTACCCCAAATTTGCCAGCCAAGTTCCTCTACCCCAAATTTGCTCATCCATGTCTTTATGAACATTGTTATGTGCACTGCTGCGCAGTCATGTTGGAACAGGAGGGGCCACCCCCAAACTGTTCTGGAAATAAGGAGCCAAGCCCAACCCCTGAAAAACAACCCTGCACCATAATCCCCCCTCCACCAAATGATTTGGACCAGTGCACAAAGCAAGGTCCATAAAGACATGGATGGACATGTTTGGGGTGGAGGAACTTGGCTGGCCTGCACAGGGTCCTGACCTTAACCTGACCTTTGGGATGAATTAGAGTGGAGACTGCG
This sequence comes from Pelophylax lessonae, assembly GCF_965119305.1. Classification (NCBI taxonomy): domain Eukaryota; kingdom Metazoa; phylum Chordata; class Amphibia; order Anura; family Ranidae; genus Pelophylax; species Pelophylax lessonae. The sequence goes on along the minus strand of NC_138777.1, from coordinate 78,995,927 downwards.
AGCCAGGCCTTTTCGTCCAAATCAGTGCTTGACCTCACAAATGCGCTTTTGGAAAAATGGTCAAACATTCCCATAGATATTCTCCTAAACCTTGTGGACAGCCTTCCCAGAAGAGTTGAAGCTGTTACAGCTGCAAAGGGTGGATTATTCATTATTGAACCCTACAAACTAAGACTGGGATGCCATTAAAGTTCATGTGGGTGTAAAGGCAGTTGCCCCAATACTTTTGACAATATAGTGTATATACAAACACACACTGTATACATAAATAAGGTCCAGAAAAATGCTATAGGGGTCATTCATACCTGCAGCAGCTCTTTCGCCCCTCTGAAAAGCACTGCACAGTGAATTGCTTTTCAGTGGGCAGTAGAGCAGTGGCTGCTAGACAATCAGAAGGCAAGACTGCCCCCTTTTAAATTCCTAGCAGAATGGGGATCTTATATGTAAATACCATACCACGAGCCAAGTGATTGGTTCAGAGGCGTAACTAGAACCGTCAGGGCCCCGGTGCAAAAAACCATGAAGGGCCCCCCGGATCCCTGGCTGGGGCTCTTCCCTTCAAGCCTGGGGCTCTTCCCACCGATCCTGGGGCCCTTTACTCTCCTTGTGGGGCCCTTTATTACGGTCCCACAGCGGGACCCTTTCGCAAGTTCTGCAGTGGGCCCCCTTCCTGCCATCTTGGGGCCTCCCCACGATGGTGGAATGCCAGGGCCCGATCGCAAGTTTGACCTTTGCGATCCTGGAAGTTCCCCCACTGGTGTCAGTAGATTTTATTTTTTTGTATTTTAATTGTATTATTTTTTTATTATTTTATTTTTTTACAATGCCACTGACTATGACTCTGTCCATTCAGAAAAGGAAGGAGCTGATAAATTACATATTTACCGACCCCTTCCTGGTTCTCTGTTATGACACATCCCCTGCAGCAGCTGACAGGAGAGGGGAGGGAGCACACAGGGGCCCAGAGACAGCAGAACACAAGTGAACTGGATAGGAGGGGCAGCGGGGGCAGCATACAGGGGAACCAATCTCCTCCATTTTCCTCCTGCAGCTACAGGAGGAAAAAGGAGGACAGTGATTTCTCCACATGCTGCCCCCGCCGCCCCTCCTATCCAGGTGTACAGGGGAGCCGCACATGGGGCCCAGTTGCAATTGCAACCCCTGTAGTTACGCCACTGGATTGGTTCATAAGTGCTGCAGGGCCCCATAAACTTAAATGGGTTGTGTGTGGCAGCTCAACCCTCTGTCTTTACCAACCTAGCCATCCATATGTGTGAGGCCAAAAAGCACAGAAAAGATGCCAAAAAGCACCAGAGCACAGTGCAGAAAAGCTTGTGCAAACCGCAAATGCAGTGTATTTGCAGGCACCAAATTGCATGCTACTGCAGTAAGCATGCAATTTGGTGCGCTGTTATTTTGTGAGCGGTTCATTGCAACTTGCAGCCCATTTAAGTGAATAGGCTGCAAAATCACACCACACGGTAATATGCAGGAATCGCACAGGAATGTAGACTGCATTCCTGTGTGAATTAGCCCTTAAAGTGGTTGTAACCCTAAAAAAAAAAAAAAATAGCAGGTTAATACTGTAATAATAGTACATGTGCTGTCCAACCTGTCCCTCTCTAAGCTGTAAAAAACCTGGTTGATTCTGCGTGTTCCTGTCTCCCTTTATGTAAACTGACCACGGTAATTGTGGCTGCTGATCCATGATTACCGTGGTCAGTTTACATGCCTATTAATAGCTGGCAGTAAAGTTAACTAAAGATTACTGCCCGCCCCTTTATTTTATGCAGCCACACTCCACTTTGAAATGTTAGTGTAAAACGATGCCTCTAAATACAGTGCCTTACCTCCGATCTTTTCTGGCCGGTCACGTGACCTCTGGCAGCTCTCCGCCCCATCTAAGGGCTACTGCGGGAGAAGCTGAGTGGCCAGCACTGCAGTCACATGACCATCACGGCTGTCGTCAGAGGGGGATCTCAGTCCCTCCCCCTGTAGCCCTTAGATTGGAGGAGAGTGGCCAGAGGTCACGTGACCGGCCAGATAAGATTAGGGATAAGGTATTTAGAGGCATTGTTTTACACTAACGTTTACGCAGTGTAGGATGACTGCATAAAACAGAGGGGCTGGCAGTGATCTTTTTATGTTTTTACTTTACAACCTGTCAGGAACGCTCCCTGTGCACACTAAAGTGCTGTCATGAATCTGCCACCTAAGGGTTAACCTAGCTCAGACTAATTTCATTAATTGGCAATAGGCTGCCTTATTTAATCACCTCAGAAGCACAGCGTCTTTGCTGTCTGATCTGAAGCTTCTCCTGTGTTCCTGAACCTGAAACCTGTTGTATCCTGTTTACCTCCTGGCTTGTCTCTCACCTCGCTTGTCTGCTGCCCACCCTGACCTCGGCTTGTTTGTGACCACTCTTTTGCCTTATCCTTGTCTGTTTATCTGCCACCAGATCCAGACCTGTTCACCTCCTGGCAGGGCAACCCCGAGGACCGCGACCTGGTGCTATACACGCAGCAAAATCCAACCTCCCCATCTGAGGCTCTGGTGAAGACCGGTTGGCACTTAGATTCCGCACCTCGGGTTAGCCTGCGTCTACTGCCTAGGTGACTCGTCTGTGCTCCATCCCTCGGTGAGCTAGAGGCTACCCTCTGCACGTCAGGCTCGCCTCCAGAGTCCTGACAGTATCAGACAGCCATGTCGCAGCCTTCAAGAGGGGCCTCACCATTGGATGAGATCTGCATCTCACAACTTTATCTCAAGCCGTAAAGACACTTCAGGAGGGCTACATGCATCTGGAGGAACGGATGCGTTCTGCACCTGAGAACCCCCCTGTGATGACAGATTCTTCGTACCAGCAGAACCTACTCCAGGTCCCACAGTAGTGATGTTGCCACCTGAACCCCGGGTCCCTACACCCGAAAAGTTCTCAGGGGACAGAGGCAAGTTCAGGGCGTTTCGCAACGCATGTGAATTTTATTTCTCTCTGCAACCTCGGACTTTTTCCTTGGAGGCTACCAAAGTGGGCTTTGTCATCTCCCTGCTCCTGGATGAACCACAGTCTTGGGCTCATCGGCTTATTGAAGAGCACAGTCCTCATCTAAAGTACTTATTGTCTTTCTTCAGTGCCATGGCTCAGCTGTATGACGACCCTCAGCGAACCTCCACCGCTGAAGCTGCTCTGCATGCGCTTCAGCAGGGTCAAAGAGATGTGGAAGACTATGTAACAGACTTTAGGCGTTGGAGTTCCGACACCCAGTGGAATGACGCTGCATTACGGTATCAGTTTCGTTTAGGTCTCTCTGAAGGGCTGAAGGATGAGCTAGCCCGGGTTGGGGTTCCTGACACCCTAGAGACTCTAATAAATCTGGCTATCCAGATAGACCGCCGGCTCAGGGAACGCCGTGCAGAACGTTCCACCCAGCAGCCTCGTCCAGCCTGGATGATGCCGCGGTTCGCGGCCCCGGTAAACGTCCCTTCCTTTAATCCAATTCCTACCAGCTCTGCTCCTGCAAACCTTGCTACGGATGTCCCGGAACCCATGCAGCTTGGGGTTAAGAGACCTGCCCTGTCTACTGAAGAAAGGCATCGCCGGCAACAGAACAATCTCTGCCTGTACTGTGGAGAAGCCGGTCACTACGTGCGCTCCTGCCCTGCGAAGCTACGTAAGTGCCTTTCCATCTCCCCATCCAGTGGTCCAGCATCCGCTTCCAGTGCTTCTCACCTAGCCTTCCCTGTCTCGTTTCAGCTTCCAGGAGGTAGCATATCAGTAACCGCGATTATTGACTTCCGGAGCATGTAGTTGCTTTATCGACCTGTCATTCGCTGTTCAACGGGGTATTCCACTTCAACCCAAGACCCAAGGACTTACCATCTTCCTGGCTGATGGTTCCCACATCAGTTCCAGACCTGTAACCCAGGAGACTCCTCCTCTCCTCATGATCTCCTCTTGTGACCATAAGGAACTAATAAGCCTAGACGCTATTGCATCCCCCTTGTTTCCAGTTATCTTGGGGCTACCTTGGTTGAAGGCACACAACCCCCAAATCGACTGGACCTCTGGAGTCCTCAAGTTCCCATCTACCTACTGCTTGAATTCCTGCCTGCCTGACTCTCTCAGCTCCTCCAGAACCTTGCTGTGCCTAGAATCTGATCCAGATTTATGCTCTGTTGTGCCTGAGGCTTATCATAATTTTCTGGACGTTTTCAGCAAACGTGGGGCTGAGACCCTTCCCCCTCATCGTCCTTATGACTGCCCTATAGAGCTGCTTCCAGGGGCCGAGATTCCGTTTGGTCGTATCTACCCACTATCCGAACGGGAGTTGGAGGTTCTTAAGGAATACGTGGACGAAAGCTTAAAGAAGGGTTTCATCCGTCCATCTACTTCACCAGCAGGAGCAGGAATCTTTTTTGTAGAAAAAAAGGATCACTCTCTCCGTCCTTGTGTGGATTACCGAGAGTTGAATAAAGTCACGGTTAAAAAACGATATCCTCTCCCCTTGGTTCCAGAACTCTTTCAGAGATTAAGGTCTGCTGTCTTGTTTACCAAATTAGACTTACGTGGGGCCTACAATTTGGTTCGTATCCGCGAAGGGGACGAGTGGAAAACGGCGTTCCGTACCAGGTTTGGGCATTTCGAGTACCTGGTGATGCCCTTCGGTCTCTGCAACGCCCCGGCTACATTCCAGCATTTTGTAAACGACATCTTCAGAGACTGGCTTGACACCTTCGTAATTGTCTATTTAGACAATATTTTAATCTTTTCTGCATCTCTGGACCAGCATCGGGAGCACGTCAGGAACGTTCTTGGCCGCCTCCGCCAACATGGACTCTATACTAAGGCCGAGAAATGTGAATTTGAACAGCAAAGCATCCAGTTCTTGGGCCTGATCATATCCACCGAAGGAGTTAGGATGGATCCTCAAAAAGTTTCAGCTATCCTGGATTGGCCGGCTCAATCTGACAAAAAGGGGGTGCAGCGCTTTGTTGGATTTGCAAATTTTTACAGGAGATTCATTAAGGGGTTCTCTACCATCATCTTCCCTATCACACAGCTTACCAAGCAGAACATTCGCTTCCATTGGACCCCTGAAGCCCAGACCGCCTTCTCAGTCCTGAAAAAGCTGTTTACTACTGCTCCCATCCTGAGACACCCTGATCCCACCTTACCTTACCTCCTTGAGGTAGATGCCTCAGAAGTGGCTGTAGGGGCTGTTATCTCCCAAAGACAGGGAGTTAAAGACTTGGTACACCCTGTAGCCTTCTTTTCCCGCAAACTCTCTCCAGCGGAGAGAAACTATGATGTGGGCGATCGTGAACTTTTGGCCATCAAGGTGGGACTCGAGGAGTGGCGCTATTTACTCGAAGGGGCAGCACATCCCATCCTTATCTTCACCGACCACAAGAACCTTGAATACTTGAGATCTGCTAAACGGCTGAGACCACGCCAGGCACGGTGGGCTCTGTTCTTTTCAAGGTTCGCGTTTCATATTACTTACCGACCTGGTTCCAAGAACGTCAAACCGGACGCACTCTCCCGCATGTTCGATGACCCGAAGGAAATTCCTGTACCTGACACCATCCTGTCTGAAGGTAACTTTCTTCTTCCATTAACTAATCTGATGGCTCATATTAAACAGGCTTCTGTGAGTATTCCCTGTCTTCCTGAAATTTCTCTGGTACCTAAGGACGGTTTGCTATGGTTTGGGGACAAGATCTTCGTTCCAGAAGATGTCCGAATGTCGGTTCTGGGTTCTTGTCATGACCATCCCTTGGCAGGTCACTTTGGAGTCTGTAAGACCCTTGACTTGCTGCAGCGTACATTCTGGTGGCCTGACCTGGAAAAAAGTTGTAGGGACTACGTGTCTTCCTGTGCTGTGTGTTCCCGAAGCAAGCCCGCGAGAAGTAAGTCATGGGGTCTCCTTAGACCACTTCCAGTTCCTGATAGACCATGGAGGATGATCGCCATGGATTTTATTGTGGAACTTCCTCCTTCTAAGGGATGCTCTGCCATTTTTGTTGTTGTGGATCGATTGTCTAAAATGGCCCATTTTTTGCCCCTCAGGGGTACTCCCTCTGCCAAGGAAACCGCAGAAGTCTTCATAAAAGATATTGTTAGGCTTCACGGGGTACCTGAAAATATTGTCTCTGACAGAGGGGTGCAGTTCACCTCACGCTTCTGGAAAGCATTATGCAGTCTGTTGAAGATTGAATTATCCTTGTCTTCTGCTTACCACCCACAGACTAATGGGCAGACCGAGAGGACCAACCAGACCTTGGAACAGTACATTCGGTGTTTTACCACCTTTGTTCAAGACGATTAGGTGGCCTTGCTGCCATTCGCAGAGTTTGCCTATAATAATGCTAAACATTCTGTTACTGGACAATCTCCATTCTTCTCAAACTACGGCTTCCACCCATCCTTCTTGCCCTGATATCCCGTCTGACTCTGGAGTCCCTGCAGTACAGGACACTATTAATTTCTTTGCTCGCAACAGCAAATTACTACAAGAAGCCATACTTAAGGCACAAACGGCATCTAAGAAGATCTTTGATAGAAGAAGAAGGGGAGAATTAATTCTTCAACCAGGTGACCAGGTTTGGTTGTCCACAACTAACCTCCGTTTAGCCTGTCCATCTAAAAAATTGGCTCCCAGGTTTATTGGACCCTTTCCGGTCAAGAGGAAACTTAATGAAGTTTCCTATGAGTTATCTTTACCCAATTCACTCCGCATTCACCCAGTATTTCACGTCTCCTTGTTAAAGCCTGCAGTTCCCAATGCCTTCCCTGGTAGGAGTTCAGAGCCACCCGAACCTGTAATCGTTGATGGAGATGTGGAATATGAAGTAGAAGCTATTGTGGACTGCCGGAAGAAAGGAAACCTGTTACAGTACCTTGTCAAGTGGAAGGGTTATGGTCCAGAAGAAAACTCTTGGGAGCCTGAACGAAACATCCAAGCTATGGAACTTATCCAGGCTTTCTTTCACAATCACCCACAAAAGAGAAACCTATTGGGCACCCGGAGGTTGCCCTTAAGGGGGGGGGGGGCAATGTCAGGAACGCTCCCTGTGCACACTAAAGTGCTGTCATGAATCTGCCACCTAAGGGTTAACCTAGCTCAGACTAATTTCATTAATTGGCAATAGGCTGCCTTATTTAAGCACCTCAGAAGCACAGTGTCTTCTTTGCTGTCTGATCTGAAGCTTCTCCTGTGTTCCTGAACCTGAAACCTGTTGTATCCTGTTTGACCTCCTGGCTTGTCTCTCACCTCGCTTGTCTGCTGCCCGCCCTGACCTCGGCTTGTTTGTGACCACTCTTTTGCCTTATCCTTGTCTGTTTATCTGCCACCTCCTGGCAGGGCAACCCCGAGGACCGCGACCTGGTGCTATACACGCAGCAAAATCCAACCTCACCATCTGAGGCTCTGGTGAAGATCGGTTGGCACTTAGATTCCGCACCTCGGGTTAGCCTGCGTCTACTGCCTGGGTGACTCGTCTGTGCTCCATCCCTCGGTGAGCTAGAGGCTACCCTCTGCACGTCAGGCTCGCCTCCAGAGTCCTGACACAACCACTTTAAAGGGAAAGGTGTGAGGGGAATTTGGAACTGAAGCATCTAAGTAAAGTTAGTTGACCTAATAAAAGTACAATTCTGTAGGATAAAGGATAAGAGGGATTTGGTTTCTAAAAAAAGGAATGCCCTTTAAAAGAGGACTGGTTTAGAGCTACAACTGTGCGATATGTTCTGCAAACTCAGCATTTTTGTAATTAAACAAGTTTTTAGTTTTATGTCAGCTTGCCAGGCACAAAGAGGTCCTGACACAGCATAAAGCTATGACAGCATCATCTGGCTTTTTATTATTTAACCACTTTACCACCAGAGGATTTTGCTGTCTTACGTCTGGGCCACTTTTGCGATTTGGCACTGTGCGAATTTAACTGACAATTGCGCGGTCATGCAACGCTGTACCCAATCGAAAATGTACGTCCTTTTTTTCCCACAAATAGAGCTTTCTTTTGGTGATATTTGATTACCTGTGCGATTTTTACTTTTTGCGCTATAAACAAAAAAAGAGCGACCATTTTGAAAAAATAACAATATTTTTCAAATTTTTTTATATGAAATTCCCCCCCAAAAAAATGTAAAAATCAAAATTTTTTATAATTTTAGGCCAATTTGTTTTCTGCTACATGTTTTTGGTAAAAAAAAAATCGCAATAAGCGTATTTTGATTGGTTTGCGCAAAAAATATTGCGTTTACTAAGGGAAAGATTTCTGTTGTTTTTGGTGTTTTTTTTTAACGAGTAATAGCGGCGATCTGCGATTTTTCTTTTTTGCCGGACTGCGACATTGCGGTGGACAGATCGGACCCTTGACTGACATTTTTGACACTTTTGGGGTACCAGTGACATTACTACAGTAATCAGTGCTATAAATATGCACTGTTACTGTAAAAATGACACTGACAGGGAAGGGGTTAATTTTTATTGGTGATCAAGGGGTTAATGTATGCCTGGTGCTTACTAACGTGTGTGGGGGGAGGGGACTGAGTGACACAGGGACAGATCGCAGGTTCAGCTACGCTGAACCCTGCAATCTGACCCTGCCTGTCACTTAGGAGATCCACCCGCTTTGTTTACACAAGCGGGCGGATCTCCACACTCGATTCCCCGACGATCGGGGAAGAGCGGCGGTGATCACCGCTGCTCCTCCCCTGGCCCGAATCCCACTGTGACTGAACACAGTGGGAGCGAGGCTCCGGCGGCGTGTGTGCGCCGCCGAGAGAGGGGAATGTCTGGCGACGTAGGTCTACGTCGCCAGACGTTATCGAGCTACTTTGCCGGGTGAGCAGCGGTAAAGTGGTTAAGGCCTTCCACTTCCTCTGTAGTGACAACCCTGTGTACTCTTTATGCTACATCAGGTGGGAGATGTCCACTGCAGAAGATTATTTTCTAGAAAGAAAGCGTTATCCATTGAACCCATCCAGTTATCAATCACAGGCCAGGAAAAATGAGCCCGCTCATGTCTCCAGTATCACAAATGACACAGTGACCCAGGTCCAAGAGCTTTATTTGCTTCTCCAGTGATTCACTTCAGCATATATTAGGCAAATTTATAATCCATGAAAGGCAAAATAAAGGACACGATCCATAAAAACAGAATAATTCCGATCAGCTACAAAGTTGTCTGTATTATCTTATAAATTCTACAGCCATACTGTGCAGTAATGTAATGAAGGGAAGCTTGTAATAATCAAATGTCCTGGGCAGTTACTAATATGCATTTAATCACACGGCAGGAGGAGATTTGTCATTACAGCTGAGTGAATAAGTACATAAAGTACAAGGAGGAGTGACGAGGAGGGAGGGGATGATGAGGTCACTGACCGTACTTGGGTGCCTGAGAGAATAGAGGAGGAAAGTGAGGAGGAGGAGGGAGCGGAACAACTCCAACGAGGCAGGATGTCCTCCAGGGGCTGCCTTAAGGGCAGCCACCCTATTGCATTACACCACAGAGCTCAACAGGTGCAGGGCGCTGCTAACTGCCCGCTGACTTCCAAAAGTTAATTGGTGTGGTCTTTTTTCAACACATGTGCAGAAGACAGCAGTGTTGCGGTTTGCAATCTCTGTCTGAAGCAGATCAAGCGTGGCCAGAACACCAACCGCTTGATAAGACATATGACGACCTACCATGTAGTCCGTTGGCAAGAGCACCTGAAAGACCCACATCATAATAAAATGCAGACTTCTCCTAGCTCCTCATCTGGGATCTCTACCCCTACTTTACCTCAAGTCCTCTCAAAAACCTGCACCAAGATGGATGATGGTATAGCAATGGGTGCCACAGGTATTTCCACCCAATCTGCTAGCAGTACACCACCTGTTGATTTGACCAGCAGGCAAATTTCACTATCCCAGTTGCTGAACTATAAAAAAACTGTCCCAGCCATCCACATGCTCAGAGTCTAAATGCTAGCTTGGCCAAATTGCTGCCTTTTCATCTGGTAGACTCTGCCCCCTTTCATGAATTTGAGGAATGTGCTGTACCCCAATGGCAGGTTCCAAAAAAAAAAAAAATGTATTTTCACGTATGGCAATTCCAGCTCTGTACCATCATGTGAAAGGCAATGTTTTGGCCTCGTTGGACAAAGCGGTCAGGGGGAAGGTTCACATTACTGCTGACTCTTGGTTCAGCAGGCATGGTCAGGGACGTTACATTTTCTTCATGGCGCACTGGGTAACTCTGCTGGCAGCTGGGAAGGATGCAGGACAGGGTTCAGTGCTGGAGCTTGTTCCGCCACCATGCCTCCAAAAAGCTGGTGGTGATTCTGCCACATCTGTCTTCTCCACCCCCTCCTCTTCTTCTTCCTCTATGGCCTCTTTTGCTGAACTGTCCTCCAAACCATCAGTGCTCCCTAAGCGTTCAAGGGGCTACGCAAGCAGTCAGGCTAAAAGATGTCATGTAGTGCTTCAGTTGGTCTTTCTAGGGGACAGGAGCCTCCCCGTAAAGAGATTCTGTCAGCTCTGCAGGGGCAGGCTGAGAGGTGGTTTATGCCCCGGCAGCTTGAGCCAGGAATGGTTGTATGTGACAATGGCACCAAACTCTCTGCCCTCCGACAGGGATACTTGACACATGTTCAATGCTTGGCACATGTCCTGAATTTGGTGGTGCAGCGTTTCTTGAACAGGTACCCAGGCTTACAAGATCTGAGGCAGGCCAGAAAAGTCTGTGGCTATTTCCGGCAGTCCTACAATGCCAGTGCTCGGCTGGTTGACATTCAACGGGAATTCAACCTGCCCACCAACCGCCTCATTTGTGACATGCCCATCAGGTGGAACTCAACATTGGCAATGCTGCAGCGGCTGCACACGCAGCAGAGGGCCATCAATAAATACCTGGGTGAGTATGACACAAGGACAGGCTCAGGGGAGCTTGGCTTTTTTCACCACGCCAGTGGCTGCTGATAAAGGATGCATGCACTGTCCTGTCACCATTTGGGGAATCCACAAGGATGGTGAGCTGCGACGATGCATGCATCAGTGACACTGTCCCTCTAGTCTTCCTGCTGAAGCACACGCTTTGTGGAATCATGGACAGGGCATTTGAGGCAGATCAGCGGGGGGAAGAGAAGGACTTCCTTTCCTCACAAGGCCCCTTTTATGCAGGTACCATTCCTGCATGCCCACAAAACACACAGGAGGAAGAGAAGGAGGATTGTGGCAGCATGGATGTAGAGGATAACATAGAGTCTTCAAGGGATTGTTTTCATTCCCCAGAAATCCAAGGAGTTGTACACGGCTGGGGAGAGGCTGCTCCTGACAATGTCATCCTTAGTGACCCAGAGGAATCAGTATCTCATCTCATCTCATGCCTCCTCAAACTTACGCTGCATGGGCTCCCTGATGCTGCAAAGCCTGCGAAAGGACCCCAGGATTCGTGGTATCAAGGAGAGGGATCATTACTGGTTGGCAACCCTTCTTTTGACATTACAAGGGTAAAGTTGCAGAGCATCTTCAAACATCTTAAAGGACTCCTTGAAGAAAAATTTTTGCAACACCTTTCCAGACACTGGGAGGTTACTATTTCCTGCACAACGTGTTTGAGGCTTCGTTCAGTCAAAGGAAGAGCAGTGGAGATGGTGTCCGGCTGACCGGTGCCTTTAAACCAGGCATGTCCAACCTGCGGCCCAGAACCGCAGGCAATGCGGCCCACTTTTTATTTTTTTGCTTTGGAGGAAGGAAGTCGGGTCGGGGGCACGGCCACAGCAGCTTCCAACTAACTGTAGGCAGAGGCTGCCTCGGAAGGGATCATCCTCTAGTTGTGTTAAATTAGTGCTGGGGGGGCGGCAGCGCGGGAAGGGCGCGGCGGCGTTTTATTACTTATATACCTTAACTATAGTATATATTTTATATGCGGCCCGAGAAAATTTCTCTACACTCAATGTGGCCCAGAGAAGCCAAAAGGTTGGACACCCATGCTTTAAACAATTCTTTAGTCCTCGGTGCCCAGGGCTGTTTAAGCAAACATTGGCAACATCTGCAGCATATGGTGCAGGATTATCTAGAGCAGGCTTGAGACCTTTCAATGTGAGCATCTACTGGGTTACTGGGTCTTAAGGATGGACCACTGGCCAGAACTTGCTCAATATGCAATTGAGCTACTGGCCTGTCCTGCTTCCAGTGTGCTTTCATGAACAGACATTCAGTACTGCTGGAGGTTTTGTGACAGATAAAAGAGTGCATCTGTCCACAGACTCCGTTGACCGGCTGACATTTATCAAAATGAATAAGTCCTGGATCAACAGCAGCTATCAAACCCCTGATGCTGGTGTAACTGATTGAATTTGCTAGGGATCTGGAATCCCTTGAAGACTGCCTATGCTGCCTATCCTATTCCTGAATCTTGATTATGCTAGTTCCCCACAATGCTTTTGGTTTATGGCACCACCAACACCCAAGGCCCAATTTTTCTGCACCTGTATGACAAGTGCATGTCATTTCAGTTTTTGTTCCTAATTTTTAACACCTGGGCCGTTCCTGCGCCCAGCAAGAGTAACTGAGAGGGGTTACAGTGTTCAGGCACCACCAACACCCAATTTTTTGCACCTGTATGACAAGTGCATGTCATTTAAATTTTTGTTTCTAATTTTTACCGCAGGGCCCGTTCCTGCGCACAGCAAGAGTAACTGTGAGGCGTTACAATTTTCAGGCACCACCAACACCCAATTTTTTTTAACCTGTATGACAAGTACATGTAATTAAAATTTTTGTTTCTAATTTTTAACAGCAGGCCCATTCCTGCGCACAGCAAGAGTAACTGTGAGGCGTTACAATTTTCAGGCACCACCAACACCCAATTTTTTTGAACCTGTATGACAAGTACATGTAATTTAAATTTTTGTTTCTAATTTTTAACAGCAGGGCCCGTTCCTGTGCGCAGCAAGAGTAACTGTGAGGGGTTACAGTGTTCAGGCACCACCAACACCCAAGGCCTAATTTTTTTGCACCTGTATGACAAGTACATGTAATTTAAATTTTTGTTTCTAATTTTTAACAGCAGGGCCTGTTCCTGTGCGCAGCAAGAGTATCTGTGAGGGGTTACAGTGTTCAGGCACCACCAACACCCAAGGCCTAATTTTTTTGCACCTGTATGACAAGTACATGTAATTTAAATTTTTGTTTCTAATTTTTAACAGCAGGGCCCGTTCCTGTGCACAGCAAGAGTAACTGTGAGGGGTTACAGTGTTCAGGCACCACCAACACCCAAAGCCCATTTTTTTTGCACCTGTATGACGAGTACATGTAATTTCAATGTTTGTTTCTAATTTTTAGCAGCAGAGCCCGTTACTGCGCCCAGCTAGAGTAACTGAGGGTTTACAGTGTTCAAGCACCACTAGGGATGTGTGAACGGTTTCGGCCGATCATAAGTTTGGCCTAAACATTGCCCATTCAGGTACTCACCTAACAACTGAACTTGCTCGGCACTTAGCGGGGTGTTCGCCCGCCGAGCGCACAGTCAATATGTCATGAACAGGGGTCAGGATCGAAGACCAGTTGCTATAGCAGTGGAAGCTCACACAGGAACCAGCAGGATAGGAACACAGACAGGTCACCTGGTAGATGACCCAGGCTCATCTGAGGTGCGGAATCGAAATACTAAATGGTGTTCACCAGAGCTCCTGATGGTGGAGATGGACTTTGCTGTGTGTTAGCACCAGGTTGCGGTCCTCAGGATCGCACCAGCAGGAGGTGAGCAAGCCGGGGTCCAGTAGCAGATATAGCAGGTAGGGATCAAGCAGAAGCGTAGTCAAGGAACAAGCCAAAGGTCGGTAACGAATGGAATCAAAGAGTTGCAGGTAGGGATCAAGCAGAAGCATAGTAGAGGAGCAAGTCAAATTTCGGTAACGAATGGTAGCCAAGATATAGACGGCAGCAGGAAAGATAAGCGAGATATTAGCTGGTGAAGGCACAATATTCTGGCAACCAGGAAGTGCAGAGACATAGCTTAAATCAGGAAGTTCATATGGTATGGGTTGTGGGGGCAACCCTACGCCTTTTTTTTTTTTTTTGCTTGGGGTTCCCCTTACTATCCATACCAGACCCGAAGGGCCTGGTATGGACTGGGAGGGAACCTACGCCATTTTTTTTTTTTATCTGTATTGCCGGGAGGGTACTCAAGGCCAGGCGCTGCTCAACCCCTGTTGGAGGAAAGTCAATATCCGAGCCACCAAAAAAGAGCGAGGATGAACCCCAAGAGACTCACATGTACGTCTTACAAGTACAATGGTAGATCTTTGAGGTAGATTTTCTAGCCTTTAACAGCATAGGAATCACCAATTCAGACAAACCTCTACCCTTCAGCACCTGGCTTTAAACAGCCAAGCCATTAAAGCCAGCGACTGTAAAGCAGGGTGGAAGATTGGCCCTTGGGACAGCAGATCTTCCCTGAGAGGAAGTTTCCAAAGAGCATCGGCGACCAGCCATACCAGATCGGCGTACCAAGACCGGTGAGGCCAGTCTGGAGCCACTAGAATGTGCGGGATCCCTTCTGCCTCGATCCTGCACAGGAGTCTTGAAGTTTGAGAGGGGGGAAGGTGTAATATCAGACGATACTGACTCCAAGGAGCCACTAAGGCGTCTGTGGCATCAGCTCGAGGATCCCTAGACCGTGCCACAAACCTCTGTACCTTCCTGTTGAGATGAGAGGTCCACCTCGGGAGACACAACTGATAAAACACCCCTGGATGAAGCGACCATTCCCCCTTGTCCAATGCCTGTTGACTGAGGTAATCGGCTTGCAAATTTTCCACCCCTGGAATGTGTACAGCAGTGAGGGCTGGAACTAATCATTCTGCCCACCTTAGAATATCGGCTACTTCCCGAGCCGCTAGGGCACTCCTCATGCCCCCAACATTTTGTGAAGACCCAAGGAGTGGAGGCGAGACCAAAAGGTAACGCCACAAACCGAGAATGCTTCTCGCCCACGGCAAAGCAGAGGAAGCGCTGGTGACCGGCACATATTGGAATGTGAAGGTAGGCATCTTTGATGTCGATAGAAGCGCGAAAGTCCCCCTGATGTAGGGATGCCACTGCCGTGGACTCCGTTTGGAACTTCTGTACCCGCAAAAAGCAGTTTAGCGCCAAGAGGTCTAGAATTGGTTGTACCTTGCCTTCCTTTTTGGGAACTGTAAACAGGTTTGAGTAAAACCCCTGAAAACGTTCCAAAGTCAGAACCTGGACAATCACCCCTTGAAGTAACAAGACTTTCACTGACCCAAAGAGACCCCGTAAGCGATCTTGGGACAAGCGCAGGTAGGAAGGGAGAAAGCTTTCCGGAGGATAAGACTGATATTCGATCTTGGAACCGGACCGAATGACTTTGTGGACCCACTTGTCTGTGCCAGGGAAGTCCACGGATCCGGAAACCAGCAAAGGCCTCCCCCCACCCCAGATACGAGTGAGGGCACCCCTTCATGCAGAGGAAGTCTTATCTGAAGGTTTGCCAGACCAGACCAGGTCTACTTGGAACCTCCGGTGGATGCCCTGAAGGGCTTAGACCCCTTGTCTTGAGATCCTGAGGGACGAAAAGGCTTCTTATGAGCCGAGAAGAAAGGCCCCTGTCTACAATGGGGCTCCTTGCCCTTGAAGAAGAGTAGTGTACTCTTTCCTCCTGTGAGGTCCTTAATGATGTCATCCAAGGAAGCTCCAAACAGGTGATCCCCCACAAATGAGAGATTAGCCAAGTCCTTTTTAGAAGTCTGGTCCGCAGACCAGCATATCAGCCAGATAATACGTCAAAGGACCACTGCTGGGACAGACAGTCTAGAAATCAAAGGAGCCGCTCCGCAAAGGCAGGGGGGAGCTGTTCTCCCTCCAGGTCCCAGCATTAAAGTTTAGCCCACTCGGTCAGAATTTGCGACACCAGGGCAATAGTAAATATCGGCCTAAGAGCCAAACCAGCCACAACAAGCATATGGCGGGCCAGAGCCTCAGATCTCCTATCAGTTGGATCTTCTATCTTTAAAGTTTCACACACCGACACAATCGGTGCATCCACCAGCGCCTTTTCATGCGCGGTTAGAGGAGCAGAGGAATCATCCTCACTTTCTGAGCACGCAGGGTGTGTGGACGCAGACCCAGTAGCGTGACTCGCGTCCGCAGGGGCCGAGTCAGATCCAGGATCTGATGAGGCAGATGAAGGCAGGGGACACTTTTTGCAAGCCTTTTTTCCCAGGACCAAATCCACCTTGGACACTAAGGACTCCAGGACCGCTGTCAGTGCAGTCAGGGATTGTTGGGACCCGGAGGGCCCGGCAGCCTCTGAGAGGCGGTCAGGTGGGGAAATGTGCTCCAGGGACTCCATTAGTGAAAAAGGGGACCAAAAAAAAAAAAGTGTATAACACTGCAAGGGATACCCCCACCGCGCTGGCGGTACCACAAGACTCAGCACAGATCACTACCGCTGCTAAAGCAGAGAGAGGGAGAAAGAACCCCACAAAAGGACTCACCACCATCGATCAGGCACTTACAGCACCAGGCTAACTGTACAGCATGCGGGGATCAGGAAGAAAAAGATCCAGGAGTCAGCCCTAGGAGATGAGGAGGGGCTTACACTGCTGAACCACCGCCCATATAGCTTCAAAAACATGGCCGTCGCTATTTTCATTGAGACAACCTCAAAAAAATGGCTGCCGAGGCTACACAAACATGGCCGCCGATCTACAGCACAAAAGGCTACAATAAAATGGCGGCCCCGCGCGGCGCCCAGGGGGGACCCCAGGAGCTCCCACCACGATCCCGGAAGGAAGGGGGGCCCTGGTAGGAGCCCCCACCAAGTACAGCCCCTCCTAAAGGTCGATCGTTCGGTCGCCGGCTGCGCGTTCCCCCCCTCCCACCGCGATCGCCAGCTCGACACCCCAGACCGATCTAAAAGATATGACCACTCCATGGGAGGGGGTGTGGCAGATGGGGGGTAAAAAGTCCGCAGAGGACCCCGAGAACAGAGGGGCTTCATGGGAAGGAGGGGAACCCTGGGGTCCGACCATCCCAGGGAGGGTTCAACGCCCACCCCAAAACCTTTCAGGAGTAGAGGGGGGACAGCTACTTGCCATACCAGGAACAGGGTGGGAACCGCTCCGGACAGACTCTGGACAAACCACCAGGAGGAACCTAAAGAGACATTTAACTTGCAGGCACTAATCGCTCTGGTAGAGTGCGCTGTGACAGGGAAAGGAGGAACCTGATCCCTAATTGAATAGGCCTACACAATCATCTGCCTGATCCATTTTGAAATAGTTGCCACAGATGCAGCCGTACCCTTCCGAGGTCCCTCAGGAAGGACAAAAAGATAATCCGGCTTTCTGAAGGATTCAGTAGACGACAGGTAAACCCTGATCGCCCGTACCACATCCAAGGAATGCAAGGCAAACTCCTTAGGATGCTTAGGCTTCGCACACAGCAAAGGTTAAACAATGTCCTCGTTGAGATAAAAATCCGAAACCACTTTCGGAAGAAAGGACTGATGAGGTCGCAAGGACTGATGAGGTCGCAAGACCTTATGAACAACCAGATGGGGGAGCGGCAAGACAGGGCTGCCAAGTCCGACACTCTGCGAGCGGATGTGATCGCCACCAGAAAGGCAACTTTCCGTGACAGCACCGGCAGAAGAATCTCCCGGATGTTCTCAAAGGGAGGACGTTGCAAAACGGACAGAACCAAATTCAGGTCCCAAGGAGGCAAGGGTGCCCTTCTAAGGGGAGCCAGATGACGCACCCCTTGAATGAAGGTGCGGATCAAGGAATTCGACGCCAAAGGGTGCTGAAAAAGAATGGCCAGCGCAGACAACTGGCCCTTAATAGTGGTCAGCGCAAGACGCTGCTCCACACCAGTTTGCAGGAAAGCCAACACTCTCGCCACCGAAAAGGAGCGTGGATGGAACCCCTGCAACTCGCACCAGGCGAAATAAGCCTTCCAGGTACGATAATAAATCTTACCTGAGGAGGCCTTCCTGGCCTTGAGCAAGGTAGGAATGACCGCCGACGAGAGACCTCTGTCTCAAGACCTGGATTTCAACAGCCACGCCGTCAAAGCCAGCGACTGTAAAGCAGGATGGAAGATCGGCCCTTGAGACCTTGTCTCTTAGCGGGAGCCGCCAGGGAGGCTTGACGACCAGTTGAATGATGTCTTCGTACCAAGACCGACGCGGCCAGTCTGGGGCCACCAGAATCACCAACCTCGGTTACAAGACCAACTTGTGGAGGAATCTGGACAACAACTGAATCGGTGGAAAGGCATGAATCAGCCGATACCGATTCCAAGGCACCACCAACGCGTCCGAGGCATCCGCCGGAGGGTCGCGCGTTCGTGCCACGAACCTTCCCACCTTGTTGTTGAGATGAGAAGCGAACAGATCCATGTCCGGGGATCCCCACCGTGCACAAGCGAGGAGAACTCGTTGTCCCTGAGGGACCTGACCTCGTCCTGCAGGATCCGGAGCTTGTCCTCTGGAAGAAAGACCTTTGCCTGGGCGGAGTCCAAAATCATCCCCAGGTAAGGGAGGCGAACAGAAGGGGACAAAGTCGACTTCTGAAAATTTATGGTTCAACCGAACTCCTGGAGCGTCTGAACCGTGATCAACAGATCACGCAAAAGAGTGGCACTGGAGCTCGACCTTAATAGGAGATCGTCCAGGTAACCAGGGATGGCAATCCCCTGCACCCGCAACAAAGCTAGAACAGGAGCCAAAACTTTGGTAAAAACCCTTGGAACCAAAGCGAGCCCAAAAGGCAACACCACGAACTGATAGTGCTCCTCTGCTATTGCGAATCGGAGGTACCTCTGATGACCCTTGTAAATAGGGATGTGTAGATACGCATCCTTGAGGTCGATGGAAGCCAGGAAATCCCCTGGACTCAGGGATGCCACCACCGACCGGAGGGACTCCATCCGGAACTTCTGAACCCGCACAAAGCAGTTTAGAAACTTCAAGTCCAGAATCGTTCGCACCTTGCCCTCCTTTCTGGGCACTGTGAACAGATTTGAGTAAAAACTCCAAAATCTGTCCCGCTGTGGAACTGGGACAACCACCCTTGGGCGAGGAGATCCTGAACCGCCCGATGGAGATCTCGGAAACGATCGGGGGTTAAATGAAGATTTGAGGGAAAGAATCTGTCTGCTGGGCGTGATCGAAACTCGATCTTGTACCCTGACCGAATGAGATCTTGAACCCAGCTGTCCTGAATCTTGGCCAGCCAAGGTTCGGAAAAATAGAGCAGACGTCCCCCCACCCCTGAAACGCGTGAGGGCGCCCCTTCAAGAGGTTGTAAACCCACTTCACAAACTTTTAACTATAGGTAAGCCTATATTAAGGCCTACCTATAGGTGCTATAAATATCTCCTAAACATCCACCGTTTAGGAGATATTTACAGTGCATACTGCCAATGACGTCATCGGCGCATGCGCTCTGAAGGATCGGCCACCCATGCCGTTCCTTCAAAGCCCAGTGCCGTGAACGGCGGCTCCTGCACGCACGCGTGGGAGTGATGTAATTGCGCCTCCGGCCAATTAGATGGCCGGAGGACGCGAACCAGGAAGCAGGACGGCCAGACATGTCGGCCGTCCTGTCGCTGAGGGGGCGGCACGGCGGGGGCTTCGTTTTTATGTAAGTACATCATAATGAGCTAGTATGCGATGCATACTAGCTCATTATGCCTTTCTCTTTACAGGGTTTTTTTTTTTTTCTCTTTTTTTTTAAATGACTTTACTTCCTCTTTCAGGTCAAAGCAGACTGAGCAGCTGTGCCAGTGTGGGCGGCTTTTGACTTGCCCGCCCAAGGCTTCTTCTGGCCACTAGAGGCCTTGAAGGACTTACCTTTGTCTTGTGCCTTGAAGGCATGAAAGGACCCCTGGTTAGGTTTAAAGGAGGGACCCCTCTTGCCGCGGAATGATTTTCCCCTGGACACATGGGGCAACAGAGTGCTCTTGCCCCCAGTTATCCCCTTGACCAGTTCATCCAGAGAGTCCCCAAAAAGACGACTTCCCGCATAAGGGATGTCAGACCTGTCTTCTTGGAAGATTGGTCGGCCGACCAGCTTTTTAACCAAATGATGCGTGGAATTGCAACTGCGACCGCTGAAAGTCGTGTGACTAAAGGGGCCTCATCTAAGGCCGCATCACACAGGTATAAAACAGCCTGACCCATTTGATCCACCATCTCCAGAGCAGCAGGAGAGGCGGAGTCAGCAATCAGAGTGCGCTTAAGCGCCTTGGCCCACTGCACAACAGCCTGAGAGACCATTACCGAAGCGAACACAGGTTTCAGCAAGGAACAAGCTACAAGATAGATAAAGAGTTTCCACCCGCCTATCCGCCGGGTCTTTAAACACCGGAGAATCCTCCGCGGGCATTAAAGTGGCCTTATTTAACCTGGACACAGTGTGGTCCACCTTAGGAGCCGCAGTCCAGCGAGAATCCACCGGATCCACGAAGGGATAACGGTACTGAAATCTCTTTGGCACCACATAATTACGTTTCAAACGACGCCATTGTTCATTCACGGTTTCGTGAAACTCCGCAGGACAAGGAAAAACCTGACCCAATTTTTGGGCTTTGCGGGTCCAAAAGGAAGACCGCTTACCCGATAGGTGGGGCTCATCATCCAAATTTAAAGTGTCTTTAACAGAGCTAATAAGCGCGGACACCGCAGCGTGGTCCCGTGCTGATCCGGAGGAGGAATCCTCCTCCTCCACATCCGACTGAGAAGACTGAGACCCCTCAGGGGGTACGCAGTCCATGGCAACCAAATCTGGCTCTGAATCAGAAGACTGAGAGGGCATGGGCTTTTTCTTAGAAGCCCGGTCAGACATCAACAAATCCACTTTTGACGCTAAAATCGCAAGTTCAGCAGTAAGGGAGACTATAGCAGAGGATTCAGGAGTACCTGAACCCTCTACCAGATCTGGGGGGAATTTGCTTTTCTAGAACTCCATAATAGCAATCTCAATTTAAATTACGCTGGCCCTTTAAATCGGCAAATCCCGCGGTCCCTACCGCAAATGGAGAGCAAGTCCTGTGCTACAGGAAACTGCAAAAAAATTAATGCTAGCAGGAATGCAGGCCAGGAAACACAACAAAAGCCCCCTACAGTGTGCTATACTTGCCACGCTGCTGAATCGATCTGAATGTGAAGAAAGAGGAAGTGACCTCACGCCTCTAGAGGCAGACACAGCCCTGAGCCACAAAATAACAAGTCTATGGGGAAAGCTCTGGGAAAATGGCCGCTGTCCACATAAGGACATTTTGCCCACACTAAAGATGGCGCCCGATCGGCGCCAACAGCATAGTAGAAAATGGCTGCTGCCATCACAATGAGGCCAACCAGCCTGCCCACACCTAAAATGGCGGCCGCGCGGTTTCCGCCGATTGCGGCCCCCACACACCATGTACTGTTTCCCAAATAGTTGCACAAGCACCTCAGGGACATAGGAGACCCCCGCAACCCCCCATACAGCAGTGGAACCGCCACAGCAACCCCGCAGGGACCAGGAAGGGACACACAGGGATACAGACATGAGGGGGACATTACAGAACCCATACCGAGCTGCCATCCCATAAAACAGAGGGCCCACATACACACCCCGACAGACAATGCCAGAGACAGAGGGGTAACATGGTACTCACCGGTCCAGTGAAAACGTGGGTACCGCTCTTTGACAGGAAACCTCCCACTCTGAGTGGTGGTGCCATCAGCCGAAGGGGAAGCTAGCAACACGCGGGCGTACCGCAGTTGAGACATCCCGGCGAAGATAGCAACTTCGCAGGCTCAACCCTGAGGTCAGGGACATAGTCGGTTGCGAGGCCTGGGCATACCAATAACCCGCTAACGCTCGATGGCAGGCTGGGATTCCGTAAGGCTCTAGAATAACCAGTGCGATTCCCAGCTCCGCAAACGCTGTAGTCTTCCGAAGTCCGACTAACTAAGCGCAGGAACAAATAAAAAGCTATCTTTTAAAAGAAAAAATACTTTTCGAGAGAGAAAAAATAAAAAGAAGAAAAAAGGCTGAGACCGCAGCCCCAGCCAGGGAAAAGCCAGCCTACTCCTAAGCTAGGCAGCAGCAAACTGAGTTGGGAATGAGGCTAGCTGGGGGTATTGACCATAGGGACAGCCCCCTGTAGGTGTGTCTATACAAAGTTTTTGTGAATATTCTAACAAAACCTTCTGCCTAGCTTACTCCTGTGGAGAAGGCCAATACCCAGACGTGCAGATTGTATGAGTGGGCGGCGACTGTCAGAGGACGTAAAAGAAATCAAATTTTTTAACAATTTAGGCCAATATGTATTCTGCCACATATTTTTGGTAAAAAAAAAAATCCTAATAGGTGTAAACTGATTTGGTTTGCGGAAAAGTTATCGCGTCTACAAACTAGGGAATAGATTTAAGTCATTTGTAATTATTTTTTTTACTAGTAATGGCAGCGATCAGTGATTTTTAGCGGGACTGCGACATTGTGGCGGACTAATCAGACACCTAACTGACACTTTTGAGGAAACCATTGACATTACTATAGTAATCAGTGCTAAAAGTATTCACTGTCACTGAACTAATGACACCGGCATGGAAGGGGTTAACACCAGCGGCAATCAAGCGGTTAAGTAGGCTCCTAGGGAGTGCTTTCTAACTGTGTGGGGATAGACTCAATAGATGAACACAGAGACCTGTGTTCCTAAATAGGAGGAACACACAATATCTGTGTTCATCTTTGACAGAACAGCGGTCTGCCTTGTTTACATAGGCAGACCGCCGTTCTGTCTCCATGGGGAGCGATAGCAGGTGGCCAGCGGACATTGCGTCCACTGAACTGCTGATTGGCTCCCCCTCTGGCCAATTGGCACGTGTGCGCACCTCCTATCCTCACTTAATAGAGCCAACCTGCCGCTGTAAGACTACGGCGGCTGGTCAGAAAGTGGTTAACCACTTGCCGACCGGGCCATAGCCAAATGACAGCTACAGCGCGGACGGCTTATTCTGGGAGGGCGTACAATGATGTCCTCCCAGAATCGCACTCCCGCGTGCCCCCTGGTGCGCGCACACGGAGCTGTCCGTGCTCGCCGGGTCCCGGGGACACAGCGCATCATGGATCGTGGTAAAGGGCCAATGAGAGCGGCCCTTTACCACGTGACCGCTCCGTCCAATGATGGAGCGATCACTTGTCAACAAACCGGCGCATGTCCGGTTCATTTCTCTCCTCTCTTCGCACACTGTACACAACGATCGGTACAGTGTGCGAGGAGAGGAGTGAAACTGCAGCTGCACGCCTCCTTCATACCTCAACTGTGCCTCATCCATGCCTCATCCGGTCCACATCCATGCCTCATCTGGTCCACATCCATGCCTCATCCGGTCCACATCCATGCCTCATCATTGCCACATCTGTGCCCACCCATGCCACCTCAGTGCTCATCCGTGCCACATCAGTGCCACATATGTGCCCACCCATGCCACATCCGTGCTCATCCATGCCACATCAGTGCTCATACATGCCGCACCAGTGCTCATCCGTGCTACATTGCTCATCCATGCCACATCAGTGCTCATCAATGCCACATCAGTGCTCATCCGTGCCACATCAGTGGTAATCCATGCCACATTCATGCCACGTCAGTGCTCATCTGTGCCACATTCATGCCACGTCAGTGCTCATCCATGCCATGTCAGTGCTCATCCGTGCCACATCAGTGCTCATCCATGCCACATCAGTGCTCATCCATGCCACATCAGTACTCATCTGTGCTCATCCATGCCACATCAGTACTCATCTGTGCCACATCAGTGCTCATCCATGCCACATCCATGCCACGTCAGTGCTCATCCGTGTCACAACCATGCCACGTCAGTGCTCATCCGTGCCACATCTATGCCACGTCAGTGCTTATCAGTGCCACATCCATGCCACATCAGTGCTCATCCGTGCCACATCCATGCCACGTCAGTGCTCATCCGTGCCACATCAGTGAACTACAGTGCCTCACAAAATTGTGTTGCGGTGTGGGGGCCTTCACAGAGCTGGGCCAGTAGCTTCCCCGCTTTATTCCCATATTTATGTAGTTTAAGGTCCATGAGCGATATGCCACGTCAGTGCTCATCTGTGCCACATTCATGCCACGTCAGTGCTCATCCATGCCATGTCAGTGCTCATCCGTGCCACATCAGTGCTCATCCATGCCACATCAGTGCTCATCCATGCCACATCAGTACTCATCTGTGCTCATCCATGCCACATCAGTACTCATCTGTGCCACATCAGTGCTCATCCATGCCACATCCATGCCACGTCAGTGCTCATCCGTGTCACAACCATGCCACGTCAGTGCTCATCCGTGCCACATCTATGCCATGTCAGTGCTTATCAGTGCCACATCCATGCCACATCAGTGCTCATCCGTGCCACATCCATGCCACGTCAGTGCTCATCCGTGCCACATCAGTGAACTACAGTGCCTCACAAAATTGTGTTGCGGTGTGGGGGCCTTCACAGAGCTGGGCCAGTAGCTTCCCCGCTTTATTCCCATATTTATGTAGTTTAAGGTCCATGAGCGATTGCTGGAAGCGCTCCTTGTCCTCTGCCCAAAGGTCAAAGCAGGTTTTCGCTTCCTTCCAGGCAACCCTGTTAGCGTGTGTGTTGTCATTGGAGAGGTTAAGTTGTGCAAGACGCAGACGTTCGCTGGCTGCCTTAAAATGGGCCTGGGTTTTCTTTTTGTGCGCTGTTGCAAAGTAAATGATTTTCCCCCGGAGCACCATTTTGCCTGTTTCCCAAAGAAGTGTTGTGAGTTATCTTGGAGAAAGTCTGTCCAGGTAGATTGTAATACGTCATGTAGTTCCTTATTATCGGCTAGATACGATGGAAAACGCCATATTTTTGTGGCGGGTGTGTCCGTACGATCAGTAACTGTCAGGGAGATTGGGGCATGGTCAGAGATTGCAATTTCCCCTATGTAGGGGGCAGAGGAGAGATTAAGGAGGGTTCGATTGCAGAATAAATAGTCCAATCTGGACAGGCTATAGTGGGGGGAGGAAAAGAAAGTGAATTCCCTTCCTAATGGGTTCGAAAGACGCCAAGTATCCGTGAGTTCCAAGGAACGCACAAAGTCCGGTAGTGGAGGAGCTAAAGAGCTAGGGAGGTTCTGTAAAGATCTCTTTGGACCTATCTTCTAGAGGCTGAATGACAGAATTAAAGTCCCCTCCTACTAGGAGAGGAAGATGGATATAAGGGGCCAATTGAGAGGTCAGTGATTGGAAATAAGTTTTGGCGGAGGAATTAGGGGCATATACATTAGCAACAGTGTAGACAGACTCTTGGATTTTAATTGTGAGGATCAGGAGCCGTCCCTCCTGATCCGGCGTGATAGAGAGAATTTCGCAGGGAAGAATTTTATTTATAAGGATAAGGACGCCAGTCTTACGTTTGGGTGAGTCAGAGCCGAAGACCTGGCCCACCCAAAGCTTTTTCATATGGTGGAAGTCACAGGAGGTCAGATGAGATTTTTTTTGTAGGAGAGCAACATCCGCTCTCAGCCTTTTTAAATGTCGCAAAATGGCCAACCTCTTGTGGGGGGATCGCAAGCCTTTGACATTCCATGATACAAGTTTTATATCAAGGTCGAAGGGTAAGGGGTTTTATAAGTGCATGGATAAGATTTGAAGGGGAGATCGTGTCCGATGGCCCACAGATACGCATCAAGCCGGTTAACAAGGCTGAGGAATGGCATGCCTTATGCAGAATGTGGAGGGAGAAGGTAATCCTGGGAATAAAACATATCAAATAAAATAAGAAAAAATAAGGTAGCACATATCATTGAAGTCTGGGACTCTTTTTTCCTGATGAGGTCCATTTCCCTGACAAGGCGTTACCGGAAAAGTAGAAAGTTCGGCAGTCCCACCAGGGTGACTTAGGTGCTTGAGGCGAACATAGCATCCACAATGAGGGCGACAATAACCTGTAAATAGTCACAGAGAAACAGGGACCACTCATGGAGAAGTTCCCTGGGAGCCGAACTGGGCCACTCCGGCAAGGCTGTGAGGGAAAGGAGCAGGCAGTACGAGGAAGAGAAAATAATACGTCAATAACATAGTTTAGTCTAACTCTGGGTAAACATCAAAATCCTAACACAGGATAAAATGAGACATTAGAATTAACAAAGGTTAAAGAGAACACAGTTTCTACGCGGGCCCTGGGGTCCCGCTAAAATTACCACTTTGTAGCATGGCGGAGGCTGGGATAAGGACGGTGGAGTCAACAAAAGGGAGTCAGCGGTGACCATCGTTGCGAGATCTAGGAGCATAGTGAGCCCGTTTAGAGGAGTCTTTCCGAGGACTATGGAGATCTCTCTTTCCCGGAAAGGTAACAGTCGGTGGAGATGCCTGGGTTTCCATGGAAAGTTGCATGTGTGCTTGCATATAGTTGATGGCTTCATCAGGGTGAGTAAATGCTTTTGTTTCACCTGAGGCAGAGTGAATTTGAACCCGTTTTGGAATAAGGCAGCGCAGGCAGGTTGGAAAGCTTTGCGTCGTCTTGCGGCTTCTTGCGAATAGTCTGCAAATAACAATAATTTTTGGTCATCCACTTGAAGGGACTTGGCGTTCTGGAATGATTTTAAAATGGCAACCCGGTCAGCGTAATTAAGGTAACGCGCGATTACAGGGTGTGGTGTGCGCCTGTCGTTGGAAGGTGGACCCAGTCTGTGGGCTCTTACCACCGTGCACGGCGGGGACAGTCCAAGGGCCTGGGGTATGCGGGTGGAGCAAAGGTCGGGCAAAGAGACAGCTGTAATGGATTCTGGGACTCTAATAATGCGCAGGTTATTCCTGCAAAAACGGTTTTCTAAATCCTCCAATTTGTCAAGTATATAGTGCTGGGTTTGTGAGGATTTTTGATCATTAGCTAGGTTTGACTGAATTTCATCCTCGACTTCTGACAGTCTATGTTCCAGGTCAGACAGCCTTTTAGCCTACTCCCCTATCTCTTTGCGTAGCTGCATAATGCCAGCTGAGACTGCAGTATCTACTGCAGATTTAATAGTTGGGGAGAGCAGGGCAGCCACAGCTGCAGCAATGCGGGCATATTGATCCTCTTCCGTGGAGGAGACAGGGATCCCTGAAGGAGACAATGCAGGAGCTGATTTGTCCCGCTGGAGGCAGCAGAGGCGTGGCGGCCATGTTTGATGTACATGCAGCGGGGAACTCTGATGTCGGGCGGGCTTCCCCTGAGGCCGGCACCCCGTGGATAACGTACCGGTCCGTGGCTGCGGCAGCGGTCTGTGAGCCGGAGCTGGATGCGGGTGCACCATACTCAGGTGGAGTAGCAGAATGTATTTTGGGGTGTAATTGCAAGTATGCCAATAAAGTGTGTGAGAAATAACTTGGTAATATGACCATTTTGTCAAAAATAAAAAAAAATCTTAATTTTGCAAAGAATTGTGGAAATAAATTAAAACTAAATAAACTCACAACTTCAAAAAACTCACCATGCCTCTTACTAAATACCTTGGAATGTCTACTTTCCAAAAAGGGGTCATTTGGGGGGTATTTGTACTTTACTGGCTTGTTCGGATCTCAAGAAATGAGATAGGCCGTCAGTATATCAGGTGTGATCAATTTTTAATGATTGTCACCATAGCTTGCAGACTCTATAACCTTCACAAAGACCAAAAAATGTATACTTATTTGGGTTATTTTCACTAAAGATATGTAGCAGTATAAATTTTAGCCAAAATTTATGAAGAAAAATTTACTAAATTTGCAAAATTTTAAAAGCGAAACAAAGAAAAATGCATTTTTTTTACATCTTCTGTATTTTTTCAATTATAGTGCAAAAAAATAAAAAAAACAATTATGATTAAATACCACCAAAAGAAAGCTCAGGCAGGCAGATAACACTGACAGTGTGCAGGAGACCTGCATGGCACCAGCAACCTACTGATCGCTGGCGCGATGCTTTCCAGACTCCTAATACAAAAAAAATAATAAATGCACATTATTTACTTGCAAAAAATGTGCATTTTTAAAGTGAACTTATCCTTAGGGTATTCTAATCTGTGATATTATTTTTTTTCTACAACATGGTAAAAGCTAAAACAAACATGTCATTGCCCTAGCTTTGGAGAGATTGGGGATTTTTTAAAATATGTGTAGGGTACTGCACTGTTATATCATGTTATATCGTACAGCAGTAAGGTGAGCTGCCTGTGAGCACTGGGGTGTCACCGTACTGAAGATTTATTTTTGGAGTCACTATATATCTATCAGCGTTTATCACATGGTCAAGGGAGTCGTGTGATTGATGCCATATAAAAGACTTTCTTTGCATTTATATGTTTAGTATACATATTTTCTCAATGAATTATATGCACCATTTTTTCATTTGTTGTTTCACATTTACAGAATGATTTATACTGGCTTTGTATATCATTTCACTACACATGGTATTTTTGAATGCAGTATTTTATCCGGGTTATTCATGTATTATCCCTGTGTTATTTAGTTTTCCACACAGACTGATATATTTAGCATCTTATGCACGATATAACAGCGCAGCACCCTACACATATTTTATTTTTTTAGCCTAGGGTTTTGCTATTTTTGTGTGTGACGCCTGTTAATTATTTACTATTAATTTTAGTGATAGTACTTTAGAGAACCTATCTGTAAGATTTTTATTGCTGTGTACCTATTGAGCACAAAAAAAACCCACCACCACTCCAATCTGTATGTTAGCACAGGAAAGCTGACCATACACTGATCAAAATTCAGCTGGGTCAGTACGGTCCAGTCAAATTTTCATCAGTGTGTGTGGCTATCCTTACTCAACAGAAGTTGATTGTTTGATCAACTTCTGTTAAAGGGACGTGTTGGAATATTTTTCTCGATCAGCAGCTGCAGGCGCTGATCAGTGTATTCTGACAGCGACTGGAGCTGCTGTCCGACTCCAATGTCCTGGCGAGGGGATTCCTCCATCCATCTGGTGTGTGTGTGTGTAGACTGAGGCCAGCTTATGGCCTTCCTAAAACAGAAAGTGTTCAGTTGGGGTATGTGATGGATTGAGATATGTGAATAATGTTTGCTTTAGGTAAACCTTACTGTGCTAACACACTGATTTGGTTGGAGAGCATTGTGATTGCTTAAATCCAATCTCACCATAACCTGTATTAGTGATCGACAATATAGTTTTTTTACCACCGATACCGATTTTTTGGTCACCGGATATCGGTATCTGCCGATACTTTCGGACATTAAAAAAAATTTTATTTATTTTTTTAATGTCTACAGGTACTGTGGTGGAGAGATCTGGGGGTCTAAAAGACCCCAAACCCCTCCTCTGCACTTAAAAGCATTCAAAACGCTGAGTTTGGCTATTTTGAATGCTGTAAGTTTTTGAATTCGGCACCGCCAGTACCCGGAAGTGATGTCATGACATCACTTCCGGGTACTCGGCGGCGCCGAATTCAAAGAAATAGAGACCCGGTCAGACGGCAGCAATGAATGTAAGATGGCCGGCTCTCCCGGTGGGACAGGAGACCCGGGCGAGCCGCGGAAGGCGGCAGGAGGGGGAAGTCCCCTCCCGCTTCTTGGAATGACAGCCGAGCGGCTTCTCCGCCGCATCGGTTGTCAATACAAGACAGCTGACCTTCGGCTATGGACACTGGTACCAGGGTGATGCCTCTAGCTGCAGGCATCACCCCGGTACATGCACTTTCCCGAAATATCGGCAATATAGTTAAATCAAAAGGGCGATTCCGATATATCGGCGAAAGTGCATATCGGACCTTGATAAATCGGCTTTGCCGATAATCGGTCGATCTCTAACCTGTATAGTTACACTGTCTTGTTGGGTCCCAAGACCGACCTAGTAAAGGTTTCAATGACTGCACTGATGATGGCCAAATAGCCTGAAACATTGCTTTATAATAATAGAAGATACAAGAGCAGTTCATGATGTGCAACTGGCCAGACGGACAAAAAGTAATAATTTCCATGTGATCAATATGTATAGTGTGTTACTCTCACGCTATCAATATGTGTATATTAGAGTAAATTAATAATTCGGCTGCTGCTGGCACTCTGTAGCTTATCCACAGCTATTAAACAAGGTATATTGAAAGGTAAATAGTCAAAAAGAATACTGGGTGCTGCGCAAGTTATGCTAGCCATACACGCACAGAATTTCGGCCGAAAATGGTCGATTTAGGAAAGATCGTTCGAATATCGGGCCGTTAGTGAACACAAGTTTACCAACGATTACGATACCACACCCGGCTAATCTCGATGGATCCACAGCGAAAATTTTTATCGATTCAACGAAAGTGTATACGTCTATGGTAAAATTGAAACGAAAATAATATACTGAATCGTACTGCGCATGTATTTGACATATCAGTGAACCGGAAGAAGAATCTATAAACGAAAGAATGTTCATTCGTTTAACATGTTTGTTTCTACACACTGTTCTAAAATGCATGTCTCAAAACAAGCAAATTATTCTATTGCTGTTTATATGTGTATGTATAAAATGTATGTATATTTCTCTCTCTCTCTCTCTATATATATATATATATATATATATATATATATATATATATATATATATATATATATATATATATATATTAAAATGAATCACATATTATATCAACACGTGTATATAAGTATAGTACAAAACATGAAATATGTGGTAGTATGTATTTACACCAGTGTACCAACACCAGAGGACAAGGCTCCTGACTGTGACCCCACCATTCTCCCTAAATATTTCCAAATGAAATTTACATATGTGCTAATGGAATGTAACATGTTCCGCAGTCAGTGATGATGTGGGGAGCTGTGTCATTGGTTGGTGTTTGTCCACTGTTCTCAAATACAAAGTCTGTGCAGCCCTCTAGCAGGAAATTCTGCAGCACCTCATGCTTTCTGCTGCTGATTATCTGTATAGAGATGTTGATATCATTGTTATTCCAGCAGGACTGTGCTTAATTGCCCAGCAAAATGGCCCAATATAAATCCCATAGAGAATCTTGTGTGTATTGTCAGGAGGAAGATTCCAGACAACACACCCAACAATTCTGACAAGCTGAAAGCCGCTATTAAAGCAACCTTAATTCCTCAGTACCACATGTTTTTCCCTGTATCCCCGAGAAAGTATTAAATGTGTCATGGTTATAATATATACCTTGATGAAAAGTAATATGCAACACAATAAAAACCAACATCAAACCATGAAATCATTTAGAAATGCTTTATTTGACCAACATAAACCAAAAACGCGCCTCTTTGTTTATTTGTAACATAATTGCTGCATAAGTGCAAGTAAAGGCATCTAGTTATAAATACACAATAGAGCATGCCAATATTTATTCAATAGTATGTCACATAGTCATGCATGACACATTTTCAGAAGTAATTAAGATAGCATTATTCACCAATATTGTAAACCAAGATTTTGAAATCAAGCAGCATAAATAGCAAAGTTCAAAAACGCAAAAAAACGAAAAAAAAAAAAAAAAAAAAAAAAAGGTGGCACAAGTTCAAATTTGTATGACATGGCATATTGAATTAAGCCAATAAGATGTTTAACCGGGATCAACCAGCAATATAAACGTGATTATCAATGGAGGGGTGGGGGGGGGGGGGAGTGTTGAGTTTACAATCAACATCAGAATATCTTGTGCTCAAATACATGCGTTGTGTGTCATACCTTGTGTTGACCAAAGAAGTAGTGTAGTCCACCTGAAGGATTACGCAAGAAAGTTCAAAATATGAGGACACTGTACATGTGGAGTTGCAGCTTTGTTGTGGTTGAATCGAGGAAGCCCACAAAACACTATATATCAATTCCATATATAGCGTTTTTGGTGCTATATTCATCCAGCTCAGTAAAGCGTCAATTTATACTGCATAAGGTGTCCCAATATTTTGATCTTTTATTTATATATATAATTCACAGTTGAACTGCATGTTTGAAGCCTCCAAACTGTGCCACCATTGGATGTGATGTAAAACTGTAGTTGCATTCAGGACTCTGTTCTGTTTGGGAGCCAAGACTTTCCCATATAATACGTGGAACATATTATATTGACGTGCACTCATTGCAGACAATGTTTTGCACCAATTAGGAGAGGGGAGGGTATCGGCTCCTAAGCAGCACATATTGATGAATTCTGTGTGTAGTCTCAGCTACATACAGTTTACACAGCACATCTCAGTGGACAGTTTTTTTGTGCTATCTCGTTGCAAAGAGATTGCAAAGTACAAAAAGCATGTGCAAATGTGTCCTTGAAGAGTACAAACAACATGTGCACATGTGTGTTTGCAAACAAACAAAAAACAAATGTGCAAAATGTGTCAAAGTGCAAATACTATCCAGTAATCAGCCAAGATTATTAGATACCAAAAAAAAAAAAATTAGAAAAGTTTACTTCCCCTTTTAAACGAGGTAGTTTGGTCTCCTTTAGGGCTCTTTCACATGACCGTTCCTTTTTTTTTTTTTTTTCACGGAGTGGATGACATTTGTGTCATCCGCTCCGTGTGTCCGCATATCATCCCATCCATTTGCGGATGATATGCGGACCTGTCTATGGGAGTTTGCGGATGTCAGCGGATGACACCGCTGACATCCGATTTTCCTTCCTTTCCGTTTTTTGAATGGAACAAAAATAGGGTTTTGTTCAGTTCCAAAAAACGAAACAGAACTGACAGGAAGAAAATCGGATGTCAGCGGATGGTATTCCTCTGACATCCGCAATGCCATTGACTTTATGTCCGCAAATCATCCGCCAAAAAATAGGATGATTTGCGGACATACGGAGCAACCGTGTGAAAGGGCCCTTAAATTCCAGAAGAATGTGTATCAGACGAACATGGTTAACTTTATCAGATATATTATAAAAACATATAGAGCGATAAAAAAAACAAAAAAAGGGGGGTTAAATCACTCTTGACAGGATGTCTATGGCATCCGCTAGGTTGTTTTGCAATGCAGATATGTTTTCTTTGATGTTTTCCATGTCACTGCGGCACTTTATTAATATACTCGCCAGCTTCTTGGCTGTCAGACTGTTGATTGAGCATTCCAAAGCTGTAGTTTACAAAAAATGGCACAAGACAAATATGAATATCATACAACAGCTACCATATTGATATGTAGAAACACATTGAGATCATACAATTTCCACCAGTGATCCTGGCCTAAAAAAAAAAAATGAAAGAAAATTCTAGTACCCACCTGGTGCAGAAACATTTCTTTGTTCTTCAATGTTAAAAGCAGGGGCAACAAGATGTTCTGTAGACTTTATAAGGTCTGTGAAATCCGTATCAAATGTACACACATCTTGGCTATCTCTTGTGTTGCTCGACCCGTATGAATCAAATCTGGAATATTTTCCTGTAAAAGACAATTGTTTGAGAGAGAGAGAGACAATATGTGACAGCGTGTCACAGACTGAGAGGGACATGAAAAAATGAGGACTTAAAAAATCCTTTATATTGACCATTCCCCCTTTAGATTACCCCCCCCCCCCCAAACTCAACTGCTTTAGCAATGCTAAAATGTATTTGGTCCTGCCAATAAAGCTTATTTGAATTGAGCGAGAAAGAGAGAGAGAGAGACACACACAGAGAGAGAGACACACAGAGAGAAAGAGAGAGACACAGACAGAGACAGAGAGAGAGACACAGACAGAGACAGAGAGAGAGAGAGAGAGAGAGAGAGAGACACAGAGAGAGAGAGAGACAGAGAGAGAGACAGACAGACAGACAGAGAGAGACAAAGAGAGAGAGAGACACAGAGAGAGAGAGAGACACAGAGAGAGAGAGAGACACAGAGAGAGAGAGAGAGAGACACACACAGAGAGAGAGACAGACAGACAGAGAGAGACAGACAGAGAGAGACACAGAGAGAGAGAGAGACACACACAGAGAGAGACACAGAGATTTCACCTGAGCTGGTAACATCATCTTCTCCCTCAATCCTTGACATAGCGGCCTTATCATTTGGCTGTTGTACACTTTCACCTTTATCATCCACAGCTGCTATAGTCAGTATATCCTGTTCACCTAAATATTCCTGTGACATTCCTGTGAAATAAAGCAGATAATACATAAATATCACCTTCCTGAGACAGAATTCTTTATTAATGTACATTTGTATGTTTTATTACCTGGGTTGGCTCTGGCTGTTGACATATCACATGGCAGGAGCTCCTCCGACCCTGTTTGTACACCTGGGACATGTTGCACTTCAGCAAAGTCATCTTTATTTTTTTCTGTTGACCTTGACTTCTTTTTCCGCTGACTATTTTGTACATATAATATATCCTGCAGTTTGTCTTTATTTCCTGGTGGGGGTATAACAAACACGATTTTCACTAACAAATAAATAAATACATTACATTTTTGAAAGGAAATATGTAAAATAAATGAGAATAATAAAATGGCAAGTTGACTATTACAAATGGAAAACACATTAATACAGGATTGCACATATAGTAAAACAATGCAAGATAGAAGGAAATGCATGCTTACTTTTTTTAATTATTCTTCTTATTTTGTGGTACTGTTCCTCTTCACGAAGCTTCAGATCTGACCAACGTTTTCTGAGCTGATCCTTTGAACGGTGGACTCCATGATTTCTCTGCAGCACCCTCACTATTTTGTCCATAATGCGGTCCTTTCTTGCATTGGTATTAGTGTAAGGTCCACACTTGCCATCATAGTCCTTCTTCTCTAGAACTTCCACCATATCCACCATTTCTGCTAAGGTCATGGGAGATGCCTTCACTTTTTTTTTCTTGCTGCTCCTAGTCCCAGCATGTTCGGCCGAACCGCTCTCCCGCTCCGCAGCACGCTTTCTGGACTCCGCCATCGTGGTATTAATAAAAGTGGCCGGAAGTGGATGGGTGGAGTCTCATCCGGACGTCACTTCTGCTCGACGATTCACTCACTGATCTTTCGTTCTGCACGAACATCTTTGGAGGTAATGATTTATGTTGGTAAACGATTGTTGATGCTTGCTCACTACTGTTTGCAATCTAAATTATCGTTGGTACATTATCATTATGTATAGCACATGCACATTTGTCGTTCAACAAACTTTCTTGCTTGGTCACTTGTGTTATGCACATTTTTCTTTCGTAGAACGTGTCATGCTTGCTCAATTTTTTTTAAATCAAAATTATCTTTTCCTGATTTCAATGCACATAAGATTTTTCGGTACAAATATGTTGTACAAATATGATCATCTACAATCACAGTTATCATTATCATGTCATTTGCATGTACTGTATAATTATAATGTTCTGAAAGTCTCCTGATAGAAACATCTTTTGTTTTTTTACAGGAAAAATGTCTGATCGTTTTACTTCACCTGACTTTCTCCCTCATTTCATTGATGCATACAGGGAACTTCCATGCCTATGGAAGATGAAATCCAAGGAATATAGTGATAGGAATAAAAAACATGAGGCCTACAAAAAACTGATAGAACTTTGCCTCAGAATGAACCCTAATGCAAATGAAGAGTATGTAAAAAAGAAAATAGCAAATTTGAGAACCGTCTTCAAAAAAGAGTTAAATAAAATAGCGGAATCTGAGAAATCAGGTGCAGGTTCTGAGGATATATATGTACCACGGTTGTGGTATTTCGATAGCTTACGTTTCCTATCAGATCAGGAGATACCAAGACCCTCAGTTTCCAGCTTACAAACATTTTCACCACATAGTGACACACAGGACAATGATGACACTCAGGTAAGATGATAGAATACAAAATCTTTATTAATAATTCTTTGAATTTATTGCAAATGCTAAACCCATGAAACATGTTATGATTTTGTTAACATTAGATAAAGATACATCTTCAAACAATCATCAAATGTCCAAACAGATTATAAAATACACCGGGTTAATTCTGGAGAAATAATCACATAACCATGTTTTGCCACGGGACAGCACCAGATCCACAGAAGTACTCCTTATAATTATCCCTATTTAGTCGGGCGTTCATGGTGGCTAATCGTGGTGGCGCTGGAGCGATGTTGGTTAACGACTGTGTGTCATTTCTCCAGTCTCCGGGGATAATATTGCCTTGAGATGTGTCCTCGCGATCTACTGACTGTTGTATATACATCACATTTTTGCGCCTCAAATAGTTGTGCAAAATGCAGCAGCAGTAAACCACTAGATCAATTTTGGAAATAGAGAGGTTAATCTGGGTGTGGAAAATGCGAAATCTATTTGCCATGATACCAAAGGCATTTTCTACAACTCGTCTTGCCCTTGAAAGCCTGTAATTGAAAATTCTTTGCTCTTCTGACAGATGTTTCATTGGATATGGTTTCAATAGATTTTCGCCAAGTGAAAATGCATCGTCTGCAACAAATACGAAATTCAGACCTTCTGTGGTTTCGTCATTGTTTGGCAAATTTAACTTACCATTTTTCAGGCGTGCATAGAATTCCGTTTTCTCAATGGTACCTCCATCCGAATTTCGACCATTTTTCCCAATATCAACAAACAGAAACTCATATTTGGCATTTACTAATGCCAACAAAACTATACTAAAGAAACCTTTATAGTTATGGTAATATGAGCCGGAGTTTGGAGGGGGGGTAATGCGCACATGTTTGCCATCTATGGCACCACCACAGTTTGGAAAATTCCACGTCTGCTCAAATTCCTGTGCAATTTTTTTCCAATTTTCTGTTGTCGTTGGAAACTGTGAAGAAAAGTGTTATATTTCATTATTTCTGATATATTGATTTAATCAATCACAATTTTCATTGCTTTTAGAGTTTGGACAAGGAAACAAATGATTCACTGACTGAACCATCACCTGCAGGATCATTGCATAGACCAAAAAAAACTAAAAGGGATGAGGCTACTAATGCCTTTCTTCTTCAAGCAACAGCAGCACTGCAAAAGAAGAGTGATGACTGTGATGCATTTGGCTGCCTAACCGCAAACAAGATGCGGCAAATGTCTGCGGAACAGAAGCAATTAGTTGAACCACTGCTACTGCAATTGCTTAATAAAGGTTTGAGGGGTGAAGTCAGTAGTAATACATGCATAGTTGACTATCCTAGTTACACACAGCAGATTCAACAAGCAGGTCCCCCTCAAACATCTACTTGGCATGGTCAGATGGGAGCACCAGACAGGAACAGCAACTCTTGGTCAAGAGATTACACATTTGCACATTTGTAAATCTATAGATTTTTTTGAAAAGTTTTTGAAAAGTTTTCACTTTAAAAGTGTTTCTTGTTATAATGTTCAATATATTGTGTGCTACAAATTGTGCCTGTGGTAGATACTTGTTTTTATTTTTTTACATGCAAAAAATAAAATGGTTCTATACATCGTTTTGTACATGACATTTGAAATGTGATGTCAGATCTTGACATAACCAATGTTGTTCTTTTATTGGAATAAATATTTAAAAAATGCAAGTATTTGTATTACATTATTTTATTTTACATTATTTTTATGTTGTGCACACCTTCATATACTCATCTTTCAAAACATGGATTATGGCCTTGCAGGTCTCTGGAATAATTCGGCCTAGGGATTGTGCAGAAATGCCAGTAGAGAATTTGAGGTCTTCAAACGATCTACCAGTGGCAAGATATCTCAGGGTTGCCATGAGCCTTTGTTCTGGTGTAATGGATGGCCTCATCACAGTGTCCTCTTTATGGAGCATTGGCTTCACCATTACCAACAGCTCACTAAAGGTTTCCTCAGACATCCGTAAATAGTTTCGGTAGTCATCTGGATTATTATCCTTCAGTTCACGTAGAAGAACCATATGTGAATACTGGTCACGGTTAATCAACCACTCCTTGGACCACATCCTGCGATTCCTCTTTTTCTTTTTCTGCTGGGTAATGGCAATCACCCCAAGCATGGTGATAGCAATTGATCTGGACACCTGATCATCATGAATATCCATTTCTCCAATAATTTGATTGACAAACGAAGGTTTCTACACGAATAATACTACACAAACTCGTTTGTCCACGTATGTTTCCTCCTACACGATCCTCACATCAAACATCCGGTCGGACGTGGGTGAATGGGGGTTTGTCTTTCCGGGTTGCAGACGTCACTTCCTTCGTTTTGCAGATCGGTCGTTAAAATTATATATGTTGTATTGTTATCGAACGATCAGTATGCTCAGCAAAACGATTCTTGAAACGAGTTTATTATATCGGTTAGTGGCCAATTCGCTTTCGACCGCCGAATAATCGTTCAGTCTGCAAACGGCCGAAATTCTGTGCGTGTATGGCCAGCATATGTTGTATTGTTATCGAACGATCAGTATGCTCAGCAAAACGATTCTTGAAACGAGTTTATTATATCGGTTAGTGGCCAATTCGCTTTCGACCGCCGAATAATCGTTCAGTCTGCAAACGGCCGAAATTCTGTGCGTGTATGGCCAGCATTAGGGATGTGCAAATACTAAAGTGAATCTCAAACATATAACACACACCCAATATACATATATAAATATGATGCAAAATCAATAAACAAAAAACTATTATTCTAAAATAATGCTATATTAAAATAATGGTGCTAAAATAACAAATGAATACTACATCAATGCGTGACAGTAAGTGCAGTGGTGTGCAAACACAATGATGAAATAAATAAGGATGGTAAGTTGATAAATAATGGTGCTGAAAACAAGATAAGGAGAAATGTCAATAATATAACATCATATCACATCTTTTCCCTTCACCGTGTGATAGATGTAAAGTAATACTAGGAAATCATCAACTACGGTGTCACCTCATTGCTCTCGGGCCGCTCACCTTACTGCTGTAAGGTAACAATATAAATATTAGCTCTTTGGTGCGGGTCTTTCACCCTCAATAAATCTATGGCATATGTATTCTCTTCCTCCTCCTTTAGGTCCCATGCACACTGGACGTTATAAAAATGGCAGTAGCTTTGTAGTGAGTTTTTCAGCCTTTCTTAGCTTTTTTGCATTGGCGTTTATCAGCGTTTTTTGGTGTTTTTAACTAAAATTCACCTCTCTGCTATTTTAGTAACTCTGACTTTCCCACAATGCAATGCTTGCAATAATTGCATCGCATGGGTGTTCACACCCATGTGATAAGATTTAGGTGTGGGGAAAAAAGGGTCCTACAACATTTTGGTGCATATGTAGACCACCCATGCAATGCGATTCTGTCAAGCTCACCGCATTTTGAAATCTGTTTCGAGGTGTTGTTCATGGAACATTATACCCCCGTTCACATCGGGCAGATTTGAAATGCGATTCGACATGTCAAATCCCATGCCTCATCAGAGCCCATTGCCGGCAACGTCACTGTCCGAATTGGTGCAACCCTGACTTTGCAGGGCCACACCGATTCCACTGCTTTTGGTGACTTCAGGGCGATTTCAATAAACATCTGTGCATGAACCCGTTAAGATGTCTGAACGGGTTCAGACATCTGAATGAATGAACCCGCCCTCAGTGTGAACCGGTGCTGTTGCCGGCAATAGGCTCCTATTTGCCATGCGATTCGACATGACAAATCGCATGCCAAATCGGCACAATGTCAACAGGGCTTCATGTTCAATGAACGATACCCCAAAACAGATTTCAAAATGCAGTGCGCTTGCCAGAATCGCATCGCATGGGTGTTTACATCCAAGAGACGCGATTAAGT
Organism: Pelophylax lessonae; assembly: GCF_965119305.1. Taxonomy (NCBI): domain Eukaryota; kingdom Metazoa; phylum Chordata; class Amphibia; order Anura; family Ranidae; genus Pelophylax; species Pelophylax lessonae. The sequence goes on along the minus strand of NC_138777.1, from coordinate 78,956,208 downwards.
GTGGAGAAAACATTTTGGTGCAAATGTGATGCAATTTGAGCCAATGTGAAATACATGTGGGTGTGGGTTAAATATTTGGGTTATATACTGTGTTTACCCAAAAATAAGCCCGGGTCTTATATTACTTTTGGCACCAAAAGACACAGTAGAGCTTATTTTCGGGGTAGGTCTTATCGTGTAATGTGCGGTCTACTCTCCCTCCCAGGAATCCCCTGTGTGAATCTAGTAAAAGTGTTTGTAAAATCCTAGAATCCACTTTATTGCTCTTTTATATAATGTCCAGTGTGTGTTTCTGTAATCTAATAGTGTGAAATACCTTTCGTACAGCACCGCTCAGCTAATCTCCCGCTCTGCTCTCCTCTCCTCATAGCAGTCAGCAGGGGATCTCAGAGCGGGTCACAGAAGCGCTGAGCATCACATTATAATAGTGTGAAATACCTTTGGTACAGCGCCGCTCGGCAATCAGCTGATTTCCCGCTGCTCTTCCTTCTCTTCTCCCCCGCTAACAGCTCAGCGCTGTACCAAAGGTATTTAACACAAATATAATATAATATAATACTCGGCGCTTCCGTGACCCGCTCTGAACACTGCAGAGGGGGAAGGGCTGAGATCCCCCACTGACAGCTATGAGAAGAGAAGGACAGCAGAGCGAGAGATCAGCTGATCGCCGAGTGGCGCTGTACCAAAGGTATTTCACACTATTAGATTACAGAAACACACACTAGACATTATATAAAACAGTAATAAAGTGGATTCTAGGATTTTACAAAAACTAAACTAGGGCTTATTTTCGGGGTAGGGCTTATATTGCAGCCCTCCCCGAAAATAACAGTAGGTCTAATTTTCAGGGTAGGTCTTATTTTTGGGGAAACACGGTATTTGTATATTATCTCTATCGGTCCATGATGTAACCCACACCCACATGTATTTAACATTTTAGCTTATTCTTTGTTATATTTAGTTTATCTGGCATTTTCCAATAGAAATTATCTACCATTTTCTGGGCCTATATTGGGAACATCATTTTTCATGCAAGTATAGCATCCATAATCTCACGTAGATCAACATCACCTACAATTATATGGGGGATCATAAAAAAGTGCCAATATACAGCGCAGAAAGGTTTGTGAGATAACAATAATATACTAATAAATAATCACACCAAATAATTATAAATGATCATAAAGTGCAACGTGCAAACCATGTGCAAAAATACTAAGTGTATGAGATACCCCTTGTCAGGGTATCATAAAAAATGTGAAATAGTTCAACGTGATAGTCCAATAAATATATATAGATAGTGCTATCAGCAAGTGTCCAAAGAAATCCAAAAGTGCTTAAGTGCCAGGAGAGAAGTGCAGAATCATGCAATCAATCCAGTGCTGTGGAATGTGCCAATCCTCCCCCTTTGGATGTTCAACTTACCGGACTCAAATGACCCCTAGACTGTATAGCTGAAAGGGTCAAAAAGACTTGTGTCCCAGTAAGGAACCTGGTGGAAAGTCCTTGGAGGTCTGATATCTGTAGTTCTCAATGGATATAATGGCCCGGTATGCATATATAAAAGGGAAAAACTCACAATAGTGTAGCTCTGTAATATGACTTTTATTTCTATTGCACATAGAGTAACACTCACATTTTGTAGAATAAAATCAGGCTTGTAATAGATAAGGAGCTGATCTGGTATCGATATTCATATGGAATATGTCCCTTTGAACATGTCCTTAACTCATCACAATGGCAAACATTCCTTTATTTCTTTCACATAGAAATAGTTTGTTTTCTCACCTTTGAGACGTCTTCACACTTGGTTACCCTCCTTAGCACACATCACTTCAGGGGGTCTTCTCCCATGCTCACCAGCTTGTCGGGAGGCACACATCTGACTGTCCTCCTTCTCTTAGCCCACATGGCTTCAGGAGACAGCTTCCGGAGGCAGCAGTCCTTCTCCCAGGCTTCCTCAGCGTTGGGAGGCACACATCTGTCTGTCCTCCTCTCCCAGCCCACACGGCGACAGGAGGCAGCAATCCATAGACTTCCTTTGGACAAATTATAGAGGCCTTAACTTCCTCATTCCAAACAGCTGAAGTCTGTTCAACTTCCTGCTGGCTAGCTCTGTAGCCAACACCCTATAGTAATTGGTGAACTTTCTAAGTCAGGTGGAAATGTATCTCCTGCCTGTGACTACATTCCCAGATTTACCTGACTTCCTGTCACAATATATATATATATATATATATATATATATATATATATATATATATACACACACACACACCCATTATAAGATCAGTAGCATTGGTGTCCAACCATTGGTGTCAGTGTGAGGAATGGTGTCCCATCGAAGTTGTCAGTGGGAGGAATGGTGTCCCATCATTGGTGTCAGTGGGAGGAATGGTGTCCCATCATTGGTGTCAGTGGGAGGAATGGTGTCCCATCATTGGTGTCAGTGGGAAGAATGGGGTCCCATCATTGGTGTCAGTGGGAGGAATGGTGTCCCATCATTGGTGTCAGTGTGGAGAATGGCGTCCCATCATTGGTGTCAGTGGGAGGAATGGGGTCCCATCATTGGTGTCAGTGGGAGGAATGGGGTCCCATCATTGGTGTCAGTGGGAGGAATGGGGTCCCATCATTGGTTGGTGTCAGTGTGGAGAATGGCGTCCCATCATTCTGGGGGGGGGGGGGGGTGAGGAGGAAAGGAGAGGCATGAGGAGGAAAGGAGATTTGTGAGGAGGAGGAGGAGGAGAGGTGCGAGGAGGAGGAGGAGAGGTGCAAAGAGGAGGAAAGGTGTAATGAGAGGAGAGGTGGGAGAAGGACGGGAGGAGAGGTAAGAGGAGGAGAGGTGGGGGAGAGGTGGTAGGAGAGGTGTGAGGAGGAGGAAAGGAGAGGTGTGAGGAGGAGGCGAGAGAAGTGTGAGGAGGAGGAGGGGTGTGAGGAGAGAAGAGGTGTGAGGAGGAGGAGAAGAGAGGTGTGAGGAGAGGAGAAGTGTCAGGAGGAGGAGGAGGATAGGTGTGAGGAGGAGGAGAGGAGAGGTGTGAGGAAGAGGGGGAGTGAGGAGGAAGAGATGTGAAGAGAAGAGGAGAGGTGTGAGGAGGAGGAGAGGATAGGTGTAAGGAGGAGGAGAGGTGTGAGGAGGAGAGGTGTGTGGAGGAGGAGAGGTGTGAGGAGGAGAGGTGTGTGGAGGAGGAGAGGTGCGAGGAGGAGGATAGGTGCAAGGAGGAGAGGTGTAAGGAAGAGAGGACAGGTGTGAGGAGAGGAGAGGTGTGAGGAGGAGAGGTGTGGGGAGGAGAAGAGGAGAGGTGTGTGGAGGAGGAGGAGGATAGGTGTGAGGAGGAAGAGGGGTGTGAGGAGGAGGAGAGGTGTGAGGAGGAGAGGTGCAAGGAGGAGGAAAGGAGAGGTGCGAGGAGGAGAAGAGGAGAGGTGCGAGGAGGAGAAGAGGAGAGGTGCGAGGAGGAGAGGAGAGGTGTGTGTAGGAGGAGGAGAGGTGTGAGGAGGAGGAGGAAGAGGAGAGGTGTGAGGAGGAGGAGGAAGAGGTGTGAGGAGGATGAGAGGAGAGGTGTGAGGAGGATGAGAGGAGAGGTGTGAGGAGGATGAGAGGTAGGAGGAGAGGTGTGAGGAGAAGGGGTGTGAAGAGGAGAGGTGTGAGGAGGAGGAGAGGGGAGGTGTGAGGAGGAGGAGAGGTGTGTGGAGAGCAGAGGAGAGGTGTGAGGAGGAGAGATGTGTGGAGGAGGAGAGGTGTGAGGAGGATGAGAGGAGAGGTGTGAGGAGGATGAGAGGAGAGGTAGGAGGAGAGGTGTGAGGAGGATGAGAGGAGAGGTGTGAGGAGGATGAGAGGAGAGGTAGGAGGAGAGGTGTGAGGAGAAGGGGTGTGAAGAGGAGAGGTGTGAGGAGGAGGAGAGGGGAGGTGTGAGGAGGAGGAGAGGTGTGTGGAGAACAGAGGAGAGGTGTGAGGAGGAGAGATGTGTGGAGGAGGAGAGGTGTGAGGAGGAGAGGAGAGATATGAGGAGGAGGAGTGTGGAGAAGAGAGGAGAGGTGTGAGGAGGAGAGATGTGTGAGGAGGAGAGGAGGTGTGAGGAGGAGGAGTGCAAGGAAGAAAGGAGAGGTGTGAGGAGGGGAGGAGAGGTGTGAGGAGGAGAGAAGAGGTGTGAGGAGGAGAGATGTGAGGAGGAGAGAAGAGGTGTGAGGAGGAGAGAAGAGGTGTGAGGAGGAGAGGAGAGCTGTGAGGAGGAGAAGAGGTGTGAAGAGGGGAGGAAAGGTGTGAGGAGCAGAGGTGTGAGGAAGAGGAGAGGTGTGGAGGAGGAGAGGAGGTGTGAGGAGGAGGAGTGTAAGGAAGAAAGGAGAGGTGTGAGGAGGGGAGGAGAGGTGTGAGGAGGAGAGTAGAGATGTAAGGAGGAGGAGAGGAAAGGTGTGAGGAGGAGAGATGTGAGGAGAAGGAGAGGTGTGAGGAGAAGAGGAGAGGTGTGAGGACAGGAGGATAGGTGTGAAGAGGAGAGGTGTGGGAGGAGAGGTGTGTGGAGGAGGAGGAGAGGAAGAGGAGAGATGTGAGGAGGAGAAGTGTGGAGGAGGAGAGGTGTGGAAGAGGAGAGGTGTGGAAGAGGAGAGGTGTGAGGAGGATGAGTGTGAGGAGGAGAGGAGAGGTGTGAGGAGGAGGAGAGGTGTGAGGAGAAGGAGAGGTGTGAGGACAGGAGGATAGGTGTGAAGAGGAGAGGTGTGGGAGGAGAGGTGTGTGGAGGAGGAGGAGGAGAGGAAGAGGAGAGGTGTGAGGAGGAGAAGTGTGGAGGAGGAGAGGTGTGAGGAGGTGGAGAGGTGTGAGGAGAGGTGTGGAAGAGGAGAGGTGTGAGGAGGATGAGTGTGAGGAGGAGAGGAGGGGTGTAAGGAGGAGAGGAGAGGTGTGAGAAGGAGAGGAGGGATGTCAGAGGAGTAGAGAGGTGAGGTCTGGTGCTGAGTTGCCCCCCCCCCCCCTTGTTGTCCCCTCTCTCCCCCCCCCCCTTGTACTTACAGACCACACTGGGAATCATCTCCTTCCTCCCTCCAGCCATGTGAGAAGGGGATAAACGAAGGACAGCCTTCCCTCACTGCACAGCGGTGCTCTCTGGTTCACGCTGGAGGGAGGAGAAAGCCTAATCCTCGCTCCAGCTATGTATCGCTACTCCTGTCAGTGTGGAGGGGAGAAGAGCGGCCATACAGCCTACGCGCCTCTCTACTCAACTTGATTACCCGTGGGGCGCGCGCTTCCTCTGATTGGCGGGGAAAGGCGGGTGACGTCAGTCTCCGCGAGGGCGTAATGTCGTTATTCTTACCCTAGGTTGCCACGGAGACGGAGTGATTTCTTTCGCTGCCGGCATAGCGCCCTATAGCGGATTTATCGGAGATTACACATCGCTCAGCCACTGCTTCCCCATCAAATCTATCGTTTGGATTCAGGAGAGATAGTAAGTGTCTAATAAGTTCTCATGTAACCTTAGCGGTGGGGCCGGGAGCCCCGAACAGCCAACCTGACAGCTCCCCCCCCCCCCCCCACTACCACCCATTCAAATCTTTGCCCCAGTCCTATCTCCTAACTCACATCACCCCCAATCCCCCCTCCCAGCAGAAATCTACTCCCCCAAATTCTCCATCACAGCACAACTCCCCCCCCCCCCCCCCAATTCCTCCTCCTAGCACAAATCCTCCAAAGCCCCCCCCAGCAGGAATCACTTCTAGCACAACCCCCCCCCCCCCAATCACCTCTAGTACAACCCCCCCAATCCCTCCTCCTAGCACAACCCCCCCCCCCAATCACTTCTAGTACAACCCCCCAATCCCTCCTCCTAGCACAACCCCCCCCCCCAATCACTTCTAGTACAACCCCCCAATCCCTCCTCCTAGCACAACCCCCCCCCCAATCACTTCTAGTACAACCCCCCCCCCAATCCCTCCTCCTAGCACAACCCCCCCCCCCCAATCACTTCTAGTACAACCCCCCAATCCCTCCTCCTAGCACAACCCCCCCCCCCCCAATCACTTCTAGTACAACCCCCCAATCCCTCCTCCTAGCACAACCCCCCCCAATCACTTCTAGTACAACCCCCCCCAATCCCTCCTCCTAGCACAACCCCCCCCCCCAATCACTTCTAGTACAACCCCCCCAATCCCTCCTCCTAGCACAACCCCCCCCCCAATCACTTCTAGTACAACCCCCCCAATCCCTCCTCCTAGCACAACCCCCCCCCCCAATCACTTCTAGCACAACACCCCCAATCACTTCTAGTACAACCCCCCAATCCCTCCTCCTAGCACAACCCCCCCCCCAATCACTTCTAGTACAACCCCCCAATCCCTCCTCCTAGCACAACCCCCCCCCAATCACTTCTAGTACAACCCCCCCCCCCCCAATCACTTCTAGTACAACCCCACCAATCCCTCCTCCTAGCACATATCCCCCCAATCACTTCTAGTACAACCCCACTAATCCCTCCTCCTAGCACATATCCCCCCAATCCCTCCCCCAGCACCAATCGTCCCATCACTTCTAGCACAAATCCGCCTCCCAATCCCTCCTCCTTTCACAAATCCCCCAATTACTACTTTTACACAAATCCCTCCCCCAATCCCTCCACCTAGCACAACCCCCCCCCCCCCCATCCCTCTTAGCACAAATCCCCCATCCCTCCTCCTAGCGCAAATCCCCCCAATCACTTCTAGCATAAATCGCCCTCCCAATCCCTCATCCTACCATAAATCCCCCCCTCAATCCCTCCTACCACAAATCCCCCCCCCAATCCCTCCTACCACAAATCCCCCCAATCACTTCTTCTAGCAAAAAAACCCTCCCCAATTCCCTACCCAGCATAAATCCCTCCCCCCAATCCATCCCATCAGCACAAATCTTCCTCCCAATCCCTGCTGCCAGCACAACCCCTCCCCCCAATCATCTCTCTTGCCATCACAAATCCCTCCCTCCTCCTAGTACAATTCCCCCAACAATCCCTCCTCCTAGTTAAAATCCCACCCAATTCCTCCTGCTAGCACAAATCCCCCCCCCCTTTTCTTTCACAAATCCACAACCCCCTCCAAATTACCCTTCTAGCACAAATTCTTCCTCCCTACCAATCTTCCCCCAGCACCAATTCCTCCCACTCAGGAGAAATTCCCACCCTCCTTCTAGCACAAACATCTCCCCCCCCCCTCAAATCTACCCAAACCCTCCTCGCACATATCCTCCCCCATCCCTCCTAGAAAATCACCCCCCCCACACATCACCCTGATTACACTTCTCAGCACAGATAGTTGCCCATCCCCATTTATCCACAAACTTGAAAAGCGCAAACAAATTTTCCCCCCAGTGTGATTACCGCCCCCTATCTACATTTTTAGCTGCCAGGAGATGAGCAGCCCTTGGAGGAGATAGGGGGCGGTAATCAAACTCTGTGTGTGTACACTCTGATGCCATCTCTCCACTGTGGCTTCTCCTCTCACTGCTCCAGGATGCTGTTCCCTTTTCCTGGCTCTGAGTGCAGGCGATGATTGGGGGGGGGGGGTAGATCAGCGGCCATTCACCCATAACATTGAAAGGAGGGCTGGCCTGGGGAGAGAGGGGCACAACTTAAACCTAGGTGGAAGATAGCATCCCCTGGGTCCGGCCATGTCTGTGTCTCTCCCTCCAGCTGCTGAAAGCCGGCGGGGGGGGGGGGTGGAAAGAGTGAGGAACCGGCTTTAAGTTGCTGCAGAGAGCAGCACAGGGCATCATTCTGCAATTGCTCTCATCCACCCAACGTCCAATCCTTCTGCTGTCCGGGCCCCCTATAGGAATACCGGTGGTACCCCCCTGATCAGGACCATTCAGTGAGGAAATATAAAATGAAATACAATAATCTACTGAGAATTAAACCCATCAGACGGGACAAGGGAATTGGTACTGTGCTGATTCCATACATGCAGAATAAGAACAGATACTGAGAATTATACCCAGCATAGGGGACAAGAGAAGTGGCACTGTGCAGAGTCCATACATACAGAATAAGAACAGATACTGAGAATTACACCCAGCATAGGGGACTAGAGAAGTGGTACTGTGCAGAGTCCATACATACTGAATAAGAACAGATACTGAGAATTACACCCAGCATACAGGACAAGAGAAGTGGTACTGTGCAGAGTCCATACATACAGAATGAAAACAGATACTGAGAATTATACCCAGCATACAGGACAAGAGAAGTGGTACTGTGCTGATTCCATACATGCAGAATAAGAACAGATACTGAGAATTATACCCAGCATAGGGGACAAGAGAAGTGGCACTGTGCAGAGTCTATACATACAGAATAGGAACAGATACTGAGAATTATATCCAGCATAGGGGACAAGAGAAGTGGCACTGTGCAGAGTCTATACATACAGAATAGGAACAGATACTGAGAATTATACCCAGCATAGGGGACAAGAGAAGTGCTACTGTGCAGAGTCCATACATACAGAATAGGAACAGATACTGAGAATTATACCCAGCATAGGGGACAAGAGAAGTGGTACTGTGCAGAGTCCATACATACAGAATAGGAACAGATACTGAGAATTATACCCAGCATAGGGGACAAGGGGAGTGGTACTGTGCAGAGTCCATACATACAGAATAGGAACAGATACTGAGAATTATACCCAGCATAGGGGACAAGAGAAGTGGTACTGTGCAGAGTCCATACATACAGAATAGGAACAGATACTGAGAATTATATCCAGCATAGGGGACAAGGGGAGTGGTACTGTGCAGAGTCCATACATACAGAATAGGAACAGATACTGAGAATTATACCCAGCATAGGGGACAAGAGAAGTGGCACTGTGCAGAGTCCATACATACAGAATAAGAACAGATACTGAGAATTATACCCAGCATAGGGGACAAGAGAAGTGGCACTGTGCAGAGTCCATACATACAGAATAGGAACAGATACTGAGAATTATATCCAGCATAGGGGACAAGAGAAGTGGCTCTGTGCAGAGTCCATACATACAGAATAGGAACAGATACTGAGAATTATACCCAGCATAGGGGACAAGAGAAGTGCTACTGTGCAGAGTCCATACATACAGAATAGGAACAGATACTGAGAATTATACCCAGCATAGGGGACAAGAGAAGTGGCACTGTGCAGAGTCCATACATACAGAATAGGAACAGATACTGAGAATTATACCCAGCATAGGGGACAAGAGAAGTGGTACTGTGCAGAGTCCATACATACAGAATAGGAACAGATACTGAGAATTATATCCAGCATAGGGGACAAGAGAAGTGGCACTGTGCAGAGTCCATACATACAGAATAAGAACAGATACTGAGAATTATACCCAGCATAGGGGACAAGAGAAGTGGCACTGTGCAGAGTCCATACATACAGAATAGGAACAGATACTGAGAATTATATCCAGCATAGGGGACAAGAGAAGTGCTACTGTGCAGATTAAAAAAAAAAAGACGATTTGTCTAAGGGACTTAATTAGGGTCCCAATCTACGTGTCCTGATAAAAAAAAAACAATTTTAGTCTAAACTGTATTTCAATCTGAGATGCTTTTAGGAATGTCTGGGACTTTTAAAAATAAAGGGGCTTTTTGGCGGCAAACTTTTTGTTTTTTGAAAATCCTCTTTATTGCTTTTTGGCAAAAAATATTAAATACAAAACAGAGTCTATATAGCATACCCAGGCTCAATACATACACCTAAAAAACAACAAGATAAAACATAACAACAGTAGTGCCTAAGCCCTGGGTCACACTAATGCGATGCGGGAAGGCTGCAAATTCGCAGCCTGTTCCCGCATCGTAAACGCACCCCGGCAGTTCACACTGCCATATGCGATACGCTGGGGGTGTCAATGTAATCTTAACAACACCCCCAGTTTGATCGCATATCGCAGTGCGATCTTGCAGTTCGCACAGGATCGGATCGCACAAGTGTGAACCACTGTGCGATCCGATCCTGATGCGGCTGCAAAAAAGGGTCCCTGTGCGTCTTTGCTGCGGGTGCGGTGCGAATTTAGCCATACAAAGTGTATGGCTAAACTCGCACCGCACAGCTGATCGCATGTAATGAAGGAGCAGCGCGCTCCGACATTACATGCGATCGCCGCAGCCGCATCAGTGTGAACCGGCTCTAAAATGGCACTTAAACTAGTAATACACTCCATTAGCTACCCTAGATCTTTTATAGGACTTTGGTGTCCATTGCAAGGAAAAGGTGGAAACCTCAGGTCACTAGATGTCAAGTCAAACATGGTCCCCGTAATTACTCTTGGGCCTTGCGCCTACTGGAACACACGAGATGTAGATACTTAACCACTTGTTGACCTCCCAACGCAGATATACTGCGGCAGGCTGGCTGCGATCGCTCCCAGCTGAGAGAGAAGGACAGTCTGCTGTTGTAAATACAGCAGACCGTTATTCTCTCAAAAATGATCACAGAGCGCCTGTGATCCTCCTATATAGGATCATAGGTCTCTGTTAAAGTTTGTCCCCCATACAGTTAGAAAACACTCCCCTAGGCTCACACTTAACCACTTACCGCAAAGTGACGTATGGGTACGTCGGCTGACTTTGCGGGGTTATACCAGGATGATGCCTCTAGCTAGAGGCATCACCCAGGTACCGTTGTTTAGAGCCGGCGGTTGGCTTTCCGTTGGCTTTCGTTACCCCGGCGAGCGGGAGGGGACACCCCCCCCCTCCCGCCGCCTTCTGTGGCTTTGCCCGGGTCTCCCATCCCACCAGGAGATCTGAGCACCCAGCCGGCACGTCCGCAGGCTGGATGGAGTCCTGATCTAAGCCGGATGCAACTTCAATTGGGTCTCTGATGAGGTAACCCGGAGGTGGCGTCCATGACGTCACTTCTGGGTTACTCTGCTGCTAAAGGCGGCAGATTAAAAAAAACGAGTGTATTCTAAAATGCCGTTTTCGGGGTTTTGAATACATGCAAGTGTATTGGAGGGGTCTTTTAGAACCTCGATCCCTCCATAAAGAGTACCTGTCACTGCATATTGATGTCACAAGGGATGTGTTACATTGCTTGTGACAGCAATAAAAGTGATCAGATTTTTTTTTTTAAAAAACCTGTGATAAAGTTAAAAAAAAAAATAAAATAGGAAAAAAAAAAGATTTTAGCCACCCCTGTCGCCGTTAGCTAGCGCACGAAAGAAAACGTATATAGAAGTCGACCTGCGAATGAAATCACTGTTCAAACCACACATGTGAGGTATCGCTGCAATCGCCAGAGCGCGAGCAATAATTGAAAAAAAAGAGCTACACTCTAACTCTAAACTGGTAACCGTTAAAACATTTTAAAGCGTCGCCTATTGAGATTTCTATTGACTGTAGTTTGTCGCCATTCCACGGGTGTGCGCAATTTTAAACCATAGCATGTTGGGTATCTATTTACTCTAGTCGTGACATCATCTTTCACAATATACAAAAAAATGGGCTAACTTTACTGTTTATTTTTTTTTTTAAATGTGATTTTTTGTAATTTTTCCAAAACAATGGCGTTTTAAAGACCGCTACGCAAATATCGCGTGACAAAAAATATTGCAATGACCGTCATTTTATTCTCCAGAGTCTTTGCTAAAAAAATATATATAATGTTTGCTGGTTAGTTTTCTAGGAAAAAATACTGATTTTAACTTGTAAACAAAAAGTGTCAGGAATAGGCCCGGGGCTTAAAGCGGAGTTCCAGCCATTTACTCACCTGTCCAACGGTCCAGCGATGCGGCCGCCGGAAGCCTCGATCCTCTCCCTCGGCGCCGGCATCACTGCTGTGGGCACCCGGCTGTTACAGTTTGCGGCTTCACAGCCGGGTACCCACTGCGCATTCGCGAGTCGCGCTGCGCGCCGTGATTGGCCGGCAATCTTCTGGGACCTCTGACGTGTCCCAGAAGATTGCAAGGAGGGAGGGGGAGAGGAGAACTTCCGCTCAGGGCGCCGCGGCGCTCCGAGCGGAAGTGGGAGCGGGTACCTGTCAAAACTAGGTACCCGCTCCCCCCCCCCAAAAAATGACATGCCAAATGTGGCATGTCGGGGGGTCAGGACTCCCTAAAGCGGAAGTTCCACTTTTGGGTGGAACTCCGCTTTAAGTGGTTAACCCTTTGATCCCCCCCATGGGTTAACCCCTTCCCTGCCAGTGTCATTATTACAGTAACAGTGCATATTTTTAGCACTGATTACTGTAGTAATGTCATCGGTCCTCCCAAAAGTGTAAAAAATGTCAGCTAGGGGTCCGATCTTTCTGCCGCAATGTCGCAGTCCAGCTGAAAATTGCAGATTGCCGCCAACAATAGTATAAAAGAAAAATGACTTAAATCTTTCCCCTAGTTTATAGACGCGATAACTTTTGCGCAAACCAATCAAAACATTGGGAAAAATATGTAGCAGAATACAAATTGGACTAAAAGGATGAAAAAATTAGATTTTTGCATTTTTTTGGGGTAATATTATACTAAAGATAACACTTTTTATTAATTTTTTTTCCAGAATTGTAGCTATTTTTTTGTTTATAGCACAAAAAAAAAAAAAAAAATCGCACAGGTGATCATATACCACCAAAAAGAAAGCTCTATTTGTGAGCAAAAAAGGGACATCAATTTTATTGAGGTACATCGTCGCACGACCGCGCAATTGCCCATTTAAATAACGCAGTGCCGAATCACAAAAAATGGCCTGGTCATTAAGGGGGGAAATCCTTCCGGCTCAGAAGTGATTAAAGCGGAGTTGCAGCCTCAAACATTTTTTTAGATAAAAATACCCCCGGGACAGTCAGGGCTAGTGCATTTCAGCAATGATAGCCTCTGAACTTTCCGGGGTTTACTTACCTTTTAGAAGAAATACTTACCTTGAAAATGTCTTGTCCAGCGCTGCCATCTCAGGTGTGGGCAGCTGAAGCCGGAGCGTCCTCTTCAATGTCCTCTTCGGTGACTTTGGAGTCCCAGAATGCCCTGCACCGGCCCTGCACATCACTTCCGGTGCAGGTGCGTCATCCCTGCACAGCTTCTGGGCATGCCCAGAAGCTGTTTAGCAGGAAATGTTGCGCCTGCACCGGAAGTGACGAGCAGGGCCGGTGCAGGCGCATTCACTCCTGGGAGCAATGACGTTCGGCTCCCAGAAGTCAATGCAAGCAGAAAGGCACTGCGCGAGCCGCAGCAGCAGAGGGAGGAAGTAGAGGGAAGGTAAGTATATTTTCTTCAAAAACAAGGTAAGTAAAGCAAAAAAAAAAAAACGGTGATTATCCAATTCTTTTTCAGGTTACTTAGAGCAAGCGGATGTCAAATTTTCGTTTTGAGGCTGGAACTCCACTTTAATTTGAAAGGTCTGGGTCCGCGTTAGTAGAAGGGGTCTCAATCCAAATATCCCACACTTTGTGGAATTTTTTAGGGTGTCTGAGCTGTAAATATCTAAAGAAGTAGACGTTAGCAAACTGCTCTTTCAGCACATCAAAGGACTTTCCACTTCCCGCAAACTAACATCCCTGTACTTCGGCTTGCACAAGTGGTTGTGCCGAGATGATGGGGTCAGCTTTCAGAAGATACCAGCTGATGCGGCTAAATAGCCGCTCGGTCCTTATCCCAGCAAGCGGGAAGGGTCCCCCCCTCCTTCCGTAGCCTTCCGGGGCTCTGCCCTGGTCTCTCGTCCCACCGGGAGTTTGAGTCCTGAACAAAGCCCAATTCGGGTCTCCGATCATGTAACCCGGGAGCGACGTCACTTCCGGTTTACTCGGCTGCCAATGGCGCCGATTTTTAAAAAGTGACAGTATTCAAATTGCAGATGTTGGCATTTTGAATACTTTGAACTGCAGTGGAGGGGTCTGGGGTCTTTTAGACCCCCAATTCCTCCATAAAGAGTACCTGTCACTGCTTATTACTGTGACAGCAATAAAAGTGATCAGATTTTTTTTTTTAAAAAACAGTTCTAAAAATAACAATATAAAAATATAATAAAATAGGAAAAATAAAAACATTTTAAAGGGCCCCCGTTGAGTTCGCACATGAAAGAAAACGCAAACGTAAGCCGTGCCTGCAAATAAAATGGTGTTCAAATCCCACTTGTGAGATATCACTGCGATCACCAGAGCGAGAGCAATAATTCTAAAAAAAAGTCCTCCTATGTAACTCTAAACTGGTAACCGTAAAAAAATTTTAACGCGTCGCCTATGAAGATTTTTAGGTACCGTAGTTTGTCGCCATTCCCCCCAGTGTGCGCAATTTTAAACTGCAACATGTTAGGTATCTATTTACTCAACGTGTCATCAGCTTTCACAGTATGCAAAAAAATTGGGCTAACTTTACTGTTTAGTTTTTTTTAGATGCAGTAAAATGTATTTTTTACAAATAAATTGCGTTTAAAAGACCGCTGCGCAAATACCACGTGACGAAAAATATTGCATCAACTGCCATTTATTTTCCAGAGTTTTTGCAAAATATATATATATATATATATATATATATATATATAAAATTTTTGGGGTTCTAAGTAATTCTGTAGCAAAAAGTACTGATTTTAACTTGTAAACAAATACCACGTAACAAAAAAATATTGCAACAAATGCCATTTATTTTCCAGAGTCTTTGCTAAAATAATAATAATAAAAAATAAAAATTATATATATATATATATATAGATAGATAGATAGATAGATAGATAGATAGATAGATAGATAGATAGATAGATAGATAGATAGATAGATAGATATGTGTGTGTGTGTGTATATATATATATATATATAATGTTTGGGGGTTCTAAGTAATTTTATAGCAAAATGTACTGATTTTAACTTGTAAACAACATGTGTCAGAAATAGGCTTTGTCCTTAAGTGGTTAACCACTTAAGGACCAGATGGTTTTACCCCCTTAATGACCAGGACATTCTTTGCGATACGGCACTGCGTTACTTTAACTGACAATTGCGCGGTCGTGCGACGCTGTACCCAAGTAGAGCTTTCTTTTGGTGTTATTTGATCACCTCTGCGGTTTTTATTTTTTGCGCTTCAAACATAAAAAGTGACAATTCTGAAAAAATATATATATTATATACTTTCTGCTGTAAAACATTCCCAATAAAAAAAATGAAAAAAAAAAAAACTATTTTTTTTCCCCTCAATTTAGGCCAATATGTATTTCCAAAATTCCCAAAATCCCAATAGGTGTATATTGATTGGTTTGCACAAAAGTTATCACGTCTATAAACTAGGGGATAGATTTTTGTCATTTCTATTTATTTATTTTTTTACTAGTAATGGCAGCAACCAGCGATTTTTAGCGGGACTGCAACATTGCAGCGGACAGATAGGACACCTAGCTGACACCTTTGAGGGGACTAGTGACACTAATACAGTAATCAGTGCTATAAATATGCACTGTTACTGAAAAGTTAGATAACTTAGATATCCAGAAAACTTAGATAAGTTTGAAAGAATATGTAGAGCCTCCTTAAGGGAGGGCCCGGGGTCATTTAAAAATAATATGAGGTCATCCGCAATTCCGCATATATGGCCACTTTTTCCACTATAGTTCCCACTCATACTAGCTACCATAGTAGCACACTTCAAAGCCATTACCACTGGCTTCATCACCCCCGAAAATAATGCAGAAGACAACAGGCAGCAAGCACCCTTGTACCCCTCCAGACTCAAAAGGGTTCAGCTTGCCTTCCACCTTATCAGGGACCGTTTGATATACATATATAAGCTTTATCCATTTTAGGAACTCTGACCAAAAGCCATGGTCTCGAGCACAGTGAACATGTAAGGCCAGGCCACAGAATCAAAGGCCTTCTCAATGTCGAGTGAGGCCAAGACTTTGGAGTTAGAGTTGAACAAGGGCAATTGTAGATGGGTGAATACCCTACGTATATTGATGTTGGTTGACCATCTCTTACATGAAACCAGTTTAAACTACACTAAGTAAATCCCGGAGTATACTCATCAATCTAGTAGCACGAATTTTAGTTAGAATTTTTAAAACAAGATTAAACAAGGATATTGGCCTGTATGAGGCACAGTTGGTATGGTCCTTCCCTGATTTGGGAAAATAAAACCATGTAGGCCTTATACGTAAACGGGGCAGAGTCACAGCTTCTATGAGTACAAACAATGGAGCCTAGGCGCAAGAGTGGCTGCATACGTCCTTTACCACTCCCCAGGAATACCATCTGAACCCGGTGTTTTTTTGCAGGAAAAGAGTGTATTGCTGCTTCAATTTCCTCCACCGCAATAGCCCTATCTAGAAGAGCAGCATCCTTCTCTGAAAGTGTTGGCAAATTCAGGGCACCTAAAAACTCTCGTTAAGCTGCTTTAGACGGGCCTGGGAAGGATGCATAGAGCTCACCATAATAAGTCATCAATTCCTGCAATATCCTAGCAGGGTCAGATGTCAGAGTATTGTCTGCACATCTTATGGCTGAAATTACAATTTGAGCCTTAGCATCTGAAAACAGGTTGGCCAACATTTTCCCATTCTTTTCCCCCGACTTAAAGACCCTAACGGCCAAAGAGTGCAAATCAAGGTGTGTGGCAGAAGCCATAGAAAGAGACAAATCACGTCCCATCTGCGCAAGAAGACCAAAATTGCCCAGAGTAGGAGACTCAGAAAAGATTGCGGCGCTCTTTCTTGTCGGCCATTACAGCGAGCCTGAGATGAGGTCCTCGTAACTGTAACCAAGGTGCAACGTGCAGAACGATGCCAAGGAATTTGTGGACTTGTATGTCCCCCGTAAATGTTCTGCCAGCAACCAAATCATTGGTGCTAAGGACCATGCTTCCATCCAGATTAATATTGCAGAGGTTGACAAGACAACTGGCAGAGTAACTGGCCAGTACAAGACCTACGTGATCTGCGGCAGCATTCGTAGGATGGGTGAATCTGATGATGCCATTCTCTGGCTTGCAAAATGCTATGGCATTGTTTCAAAGAACTTCTAAACCATGAAACCTTTGAAATTAACCTTTATAAGGAAAAATAAAATGTTAAGAGAAAAGGTTGCGGCCACCTGCTCCTCATTTTCCCCCAACTGCTGTAACTGCGAATACAAATCAGTCCTAACTGAGTTAATAGCAGAAATGTACTCCCTATGAAGGTGGCGACTTAAACCTTTAATATTTTTAACATTGCATGGTTTATCCCCTACTCACCTCCCTGCCTGTCTCCAGCATTTCACCCGGGTACTAGCAGGGAGGGGAGAGACCTTGCAGTAAGACAAGCACTGATTGGGTGCTCCTCAGGAAAGGGGAGTGTCTGGCTATCTTCGCGCTTAGCAGAAATGCTGAGTGAGTAAATGAGATGCCGGCCCCAAAGGAGAAAAAAAAAACTCTTTTCCTTCAGGTCACCCTAACACAAAGAAGCACTTTTTAGCTCAGTACAAGCGCCTGCTGAGAAACCAAATAAGTTCACCTTTAAAAATAAATAAATAAATGCACATTTTTATTGGCAGTTAAAAAAAATAATCTCCGCCCGCCGCAGCAGCGGGCGTTTCTCTCTGCCTCCCCCACACTCTAAGCTCGACATAAGACTCTCATATATTATATAAAATAAAAATGGCTGCTGAATTAAACAAAACTGCTCCGTATGAACTGTACTTAGCTAATCGGGAAGGGAGACATCCTGCAGCATTCAGCAGTATAGCAGCCGAGGATTACCCAGTGACACTTGTGGAAATTCCAAGAATAACCATTAAAATGACCATGGTACAGTTTAATTATATATAAAATCTATAAAATGATATAACATTTTTTTGGGCTACAGTGTTACATAACCAAGGTATTCCCAAAGTATCCAGGCCTGAAAAGTGTCAGGTTGTGAGGTGTGTGATGTCACAGGGGGCTGCTGACCGGTTCAAACCGGACTGCCAGTGGTTTCAAGTCATTCCTGCACGGGGAGCTGACCGAGTCACATCAATATATTGTGTTTCCTGCAATTGTCTGTGATTATTATAATTTTTATTCGAATATATTGCTATTATCATACTAACATTGTTTATGTTACTATTATTACAGATATAAACAACCTCACACCAAAACAGCAGTTGGTCACTAGCTGTACTACCAACAACCTAATAAAATGGATCAGGACTCCTTCAACTGGGGATCAGTGGACCCTTTTTTCCTTCTGGATTGCGCCTCTTCACACTCCACCGGGAAGGAGAGAGAGCAAGACATCATGATGGCTGTGAACCATCTGCAGGGAGGAAAGGCTGGGAAGACTGAGGCCCTTGGACAACTTTTGGACATGGCTACAACCTTCTCTATGGCACCCATCTTCCATTATCCAGTGAGGTTCCCAAAGACATCCGGGAAGAAAAAGGCTGAAGATGGACCAGCCACCAAAGCCAAGAAGAGGGACATTACCATCAGCTGCCCAACCCAGGAGCCTTCCACCAGCAACCAGAGACGCTCTTCTAGAGCGAACAAAGGAGCTAAATACAAAGAGCTGGTGTCTGAAGGTCTCCTGGATGCCTTTAAATTCAAAGATCCCAAAAGGAAGGCAGTACAGAGCAAGCCTCAAGGAGCCAAAAGACCCAGGGCTGAATGAGGTAAGTGATCTCAGGTAAGTATGGCTTCTTATGTTTAAAGCCCATCCCTCTTACACATCCACTAGTTATTGGTCCTCCTACACCCCTCCTTTTTCCCCTCACGTCTGTTTGGAAGGAACAGTGCATGTTAGTTGCAGTCAGAGCCCATAGCCAAAACCAATAGCTCAAAACCCATCGCCCAGAGCTATCTGAGGACTAGGGTTTAGAGTCTCACCTGCCCCTAATTAATCGCTGGCAGAAAATAAAAAGTGTCTTTTTTTTTTACCCAAAGCCATGGTCCCTGCAGTCCCAAGGGTTCTCCCCCTTTCCATTTAAATCCAGAGGAATTCTTGCAGGATTGCTTACTATGCCAATACAGAAGAAAAGGAGTTGCTTCATCCTGATCGAACCTCCACCTCTCAGGTGAACACTCCAGACTATTACTACAGAAAAGGAGTCGCTTCATCCTGATCGAACCTCTACCTCTCAGGTGAACACTCCAGACTATTACTACAGAAAAGGAGTCGCTTCATCCTGATCGAACCTCTACCTCTCAGGTGAACACTCCAGGCTATTACTACAAAAAAGGAGTCGCTTCATCCTGATCGAACCTCTACCTCTCAGGTGAACACTCCAGACTACTTCTACAGAAAAGGAGTCGCTTCATCCTGATCGAACCTCTACCTCTCAGGTGAACACTCCAGAATTATTACTACAGAAAAGGAGTCGCTTCATCCTGATCGAACCTCTACCTCTCAGGTGAACACTCCAGAATTATTACTACAGAAAAGGAGTCCCTTCATCCTGATCGAACCTCTACCTCTCAGGTGAACACTCCAGACTATTACTACAGAAAAGGAGTCGCTTCATCCTGATCGAACCTCTACCTCTCAGGTGAACACTCCAGACTACTTCTACAGAAAAGGAGTCGCTTCATCCTGATCGAACCTCTACCTCTCAGGTGAACACTCCAGAATTATTACTACAGAAAAGGAGTCGCTTCATCCTGATCGAACCTCTACCTCTCAGGTGAACACTCCAGACTATTACTACAGAAAAGGAGTCGCTTCATTCTGATCGAACCTCTGCCTCTCAGGTGAACACTCCAGACTTCTACTACAGAAAAGGAGTCACTTCATCCTGATCTAACCTCTACCTCTCAGGTGAACACTCCAGACTATTACTACAGAAAAGGAGTCGCTTCATCCTGATCGAACCTCCACCTCTCAGGTGAACACTCCAGACTACTTCTACAGAAAAGGAGTCGCTTCATTCTGATCGAACCTCTGCCTCTCAGGTGAACACTCCAGACTTCTACTACAGAAAAGGAGTCGCTTCATCCTGATCGAACCTCTACCTCTCAGGTGAACACTCCAGACTATTACTACAGAAAAGGAGTCACTTCATTCTGATCGAACCTCTGCCTCTCAGGTGAACACTCCAGACTACTACTACAGAAAAGGAGTCGCTTCATCCTGATCGAACCTCCACCTCTTGGGTTAACACTCCAGACTACTTCTACAGAAAAGGAGTCGCTTCATTCTGATCGAACCTCTACCTCTCAGGTGAACACTCCAGACTACTTCTACAGAAAAGGAGTCGCTTCATCCTGATCGAACCTCTACCTCTCAGGTGAACACTCCAGAATTATTACTACAGAAAAGGAGTCGCTTCATCCTGATCGAACCTCTACCTCTCAGGTGAACACTCCAGGCTATTACTACAGAAAAGGAGTCGCTTCATCCTGATCGAACCTCTACCTCTCAGGTGAACACTCCAGACTACTTCTACAGAAAAGGAGTCGCTTCATCCTGATCGAACCTCTACCTCTCAGGTGAACACTCCAGAATTATTACTACAGAAAAGGAGTCGCTTCATCCTGATCGAACCTCTACCTCTCAGGTGAACACTCCAGACTATTACTACAGAAAAGGAGTCGCTTCATTCTGATCGAACCTCTGCCTCTCAGGTGAACACTCCAGACTTCTACTACAGAAAAGGAGTCACTTCATCCTGATCTAACCTCTACCTCTCAGGTGAACACTCCAGACTATTACTACAGAAAAGGAGTCGCTTCATCCTGATCGAACCTCCACCTCTCAGGTGAACACTCCAGACTACTTCTACAGAAAAGGAGTCGCTTCATTCTGATCGAACCTCTGCCTCTCAGGTGAACACTCCAGACTTCTACTACAGAAAAGGAGTCGCTTCATCCTGATCGAACCTCTACCTCTCAGGTGAACACTCCAGACTATTACTACAGAAAAGGAGCCGCTTCATTCTGATCGAACCTCTGCCTCTCAGGTGAACACTCCAGACTACTACTACAGAAAAGGAGTCGCTTCATCCTGATCGAACCTCCACCTCTTGGGTTAACACTCCAGACTACTTCTACAGAAAAGGAGTCGCTTCATTCTGATCGAACCTCTACCTCTCAGGTGAACACTCCAGACTACTTCTACAGAAAAGGAGTCGCTTCATCCTGATCGAACCTCCACCTCTCAGGTGAACACTCCAGATCAGACTACAAAATGCAGCAACATCTCAAAATATCAATTGCAAAAAAAACAAAAGACATTATATAAAATTACAAACTTGTCAAGAAAGGTAAATTAACACCCAACATCCTCCCCACTGCACCTCTGTGGGGGATGAGCTGCCAGTGCTCATTCAGCAGGTGTAGCGGTCCGGGGATTTGAAATCTTCTCTCTTCTTTCCCTTTTTATGTAGTACTTCTAGGATGGATCACAGCAGTTCCAATTCATCAAAGCAGTTACGTGCCAGCACTGACCAATCAGAATCACTCTAATCTGCCCTAGAAGCCCTACAGAAAAAAGGAAAGATGAGCAGAGATTTCAAATCCGTTGTACCGGCTGCATGGGCAATGATAGCTAATCACCCTCGTGGCAACTGAAGGGGCTGTGGTGGAGGGTGGAGGTTGGGGGGGGAGGTTGAAGGGAGTTAGTTTACTTTTTAAAATTTATCCTGAATTGGATAAATTTTTTTAAACCAGAATTTAGTGTCACTTTATTCACATCTTACAAAAAAAATGGAAAATTGATATCAATACTTACCGTAATTTTCCTTTCCTGATGGACTCCATGGCAGCATACGTTCGGGTAGCCCCGCTTCCTCTCCTACCCTATAGGACCCCACTCCCATAAATCTTTGCTCCCTTTCAGCATCCGTGTTCTGTAACTAGCCTACTCAGGAATTGGGAGGGGACTCCTGCTGCCATGGAGTCCATCAGGAAAGGAAAATTACGGTAAGTATTGATATCAATTTTCCGTTTTCCTGACAGACTCCATGGCAGCATACGTTCAGGAAATAACTCGCTATACACTCCCGGGTGGGAAGATGCTGAACAAAAACGTTTAATTATTGCCATCTACTGACAGCACTTGAACACCAAAATAAACAGAAGATAAGGCAGCCTGTTCAACGCAATAATGAGAAAGAAAAGTGTTGATAGATGACCAAGATGCTGCCCTGCAGATCACATCAGGAGCGACATGCCTAGAGACTGCCCAAGACGTAGAGATGCTACGAGTCGAATGTGCCGTTACAGCCTCGGGAGGAGCCAAGCCCTTTGCTCTGTAGGCCCACTGGAAAATCCACGCAGCCACCGCTCTAGAAGAGGCACGCATACCTCTCTTTTTCCCTTGAAGAAGGACAAAAAGGAAATCCGACTGGCGGAAGGAAGAAGTGGCCGCCAGATATTGTTTCAGGGTGTCACCGACATCCAGAGGATGAACTTCAGAATTCTCACCGGTCTTGAAGGTGGGAAGGACTATGTCTGTATTCTCGTGAAAGACGGAGGTCACTTTGAGATTTGACCCCAACATAGGAATCAGGACCACTCTATCCGAGAAGAAGGTTAAGAAAGGCTCTTTTGACCCTAGGTTTTGGATCTCGGAGACCCTCTTAGCAGAGGTAATATCCACTAGGAACGTTGTCTTCAGAGTGAGCTCTTTGACTGAGAGAGAAGCCACGTCAAGTGATGAGAAGAAATCCAACACCTAGAGGAAGATCCCATTTGGGGAATCTTGGTCTTCTCTGAGGCCTGAGCCTAACTGCACCTTTAAAAAACTGCTGAACCAGCTGATGCTTAGCCCACGGTACTCCCGTGAATGCCGAGATGGCCGAAACTTGTACTCGGAGTGAGCTGACTTAGGGATAGATCTAGGCCGGATTGTAAGGACCCCAATACGTCCTGGACCGTATGTGCGTCTACTGAACCGGACCTAGGAGTTTGACGATTCACGAATTTCGCCAAAATTCTCTTGTAGACCCTGTTGGTGCTACTCCTTCTGGCATTCATAAGTGTAGGAATCACTTCAATTGAGCATCCTAGGGCCTCCAACCTCCCCCTCTCAAGAACCAAGCCTTGAGATGCAGACGTGCAGGGCATGGATGCAATGTAAGGCCTTGCGACAACAGATCGGGTCTGAGAGGCAGAGGAATTGGATCCTGGTAACTGAGGAGAGACAGTGGGAACCAAGGTCTGTTGGGCCAATAATGAATCACTGCCAGAACTTCTACCGCCTCCATCCTCAGTCTCCGTAGGAACTGGAGAATTATCTGTACTGGCGGGAAAGTATAGGATCTTTGGAAGTTCCAAATATCCGTCAGAGCATCTACTCCGAACGCCCGAAGATCCCGAAACCTCTCATAGTACCTCTGGAGCTTCTTGTTGCGGGGGGCCGCAAAGAGGTCTACCTCCGGACGGAACCCCAGAGATAGAACCCATTCGAACACCTCTTGATGGAGAGACCACTCATTGTCGAGTTTGTATCTGGAAAGGAAATCTGCTTCCACATTCAGTGTCCCTGGGACATAGGCTGGCGAAAGATTGGCCAGGTGCCTCTGAGTCCAGGACATAATCGGCTCTGCTTCTTGAAGTAGTGATAGGCTGCGGGTCCCTCTCTGCCTCTTCACATACGCCACCGCTGTTGTATTGTCCAACCTGAGCATTACCGAGGATCCTTGGATCAGATGGCAGAAAGCTTGCAGTTCCAACATATTGTAGACTACTCCGCGGGCGGGAAAAACCCATCTGCCTTGTGCCACTTCTGACTGGCAGTGGGCTCCCCAACCTGTACTGCTGGCGTCCGAGGTTACTGTGATCCATGTAACTGGAGCTATGGAATGGCAGTTGACGAGATTCTCCCGTAGAAGCCACCAGGGAAGACACCTCTTCATGGATGAGGTCAGATGGATTTGTTGAGACATGCTCTCTTGAGTCCACTGCTGGAGAAACCCCCTCTGGAAGGGCCTCAACTTCCACAAGGCCCATTTTACCATGGGAGCTGTGGCCACCAGGGTACCTACTATCCTTAGGCACTGCCGAGCAGTGAGATGAGATGAAGCCATGGTGAATGCCACTCGTCTCGGACCACCGGGATCTTTTCCTTGGGCAGGGAGATGGTACATTTCACCGTATCCAACAGCGCTCCTAGGAACACAAGCGATTGTGTGGGCACCAGGTGACACTTCTCGAAGTTCAAGATCCACCCGAAATCTTGGAGAATTGAGATCACCTGCTCTAGATGCAGAAGAAGTTGAGACCTGTCTTGAGACAGGAGAAGCAGGTCGTCTAGATAGTGGTGTAACCTGATGCCTCTGATCCTGATAAAAGGGCCACTACTGCCAATAAGGTTTTGGAAAACGTGCGAGGCAATGTTGAAAGCCCGAAGGGGAGACAGGTGAATTGCATATGAGCTTTCCCGATGGCAAAGCGGAGAAACCGTTGGAATTCTTTCGCTACTGGAACATGAAAGTAAGCGTCCTTCAGGTCTATAGACGCTAGCCAGTCTCCTGGTTGGACTGAATACTGAATCGTGATCAGAGACTCCATTTTGAACTTTTCTCTGCGGATAGACTTGTTGAGGTACGTAAGATCTATCACGGGCCTCCAGGTGCCGTTTTTCTTTTGAACTAGGAAGAGGGGTTAGTAGACTCCCTGAACTCTTTCCGATTCTGGAACTGGAATTACGGCCTCCTGAACCACCAGCGAGTCTAGGTAAGAGAGAAGGATCTGATTTTTTCTGCTGAGGAGGGAAGAGACATGGCGACAAACCTGGTCCTGGGGGCGCTGTTGAAAACCCAAGAGTGTCCTTGAGACACTGTGTTGAGGACCCAGGGATCTTGAATTGAGGCTGCCCACACATCCCAAAAGCAGAGCAAACGAGCTCCTACTGGGGATGCCCACTCTCAAAAGGATTTTGTGGTCTCCCGGTCTCCAGACAAAGTGCCCTTGGAGCCCTTCTGGAAGGCGGACTGCCTGGACTTCCATCCTCTCCCGAATATCTTGCCTGGTCTATAACTGCGAGCCTCCCTGGCGCGGCTTGTGTTTTGCTTCCTCGGAGGGGCCCGCTTCTGGGCACCAGTGCGTCTGTCCTGGGGAAGGAAACCAGATCTACCACCCGTGGCCCGAGTTATGGCCGCGTCCAATTTATTCCCAAAGAGGGAAGAGCCCTCAAAGGGAATCTGGCACCATGCCTGTTTTGACGCGGCATCGGCCACCCAAGGCCGAAGCCAAAGGGCACGTTTAGCGGTGACGCAGGATAACATTACCCGGGCCAAGAGGTGGATGATGTCTATGGAAGCCTCCCCCAAGAACCCCGCAGCCATCCTTAGCTCTTGGATTGGATTGGAGAGCTCTTTGCTGCTTATTCTGAAACTCCTTTGAGGGTCTCATCAAGGCCATTAATCCAGACCTCCATGGCTTTTGAAACTGTAGCCAGGGCTAGAGCTGGTTTACAGGCCATACCTGTTGTGAGATACACCCTCTCGAGGTCGGCATCAATTCTCCTCTCTAGAGGCTCCTTGAAGGACACCGTGTCTACCATGGGTAAAGTAACATGTTTTACAAGCCGCATCACTGCGGCGTCCACTAGGGGTGGAGACTCCAAGTGTTTGACTTCCTCCTGCTTGAAGGGGTATAGTTTCGCCATTTTCGTAATCATGGAGTTTTTCCTCTCAACCTTACCCCATTCCTCAGAGATGATATCTCCCAATTCCCCTAGGAACGGAAAATTCAAACGTTCCTTACATAATTGTTTGAAGAATTTCTTCTGCTTTGGGGGGGAGACTGCAGGATCCTCCTAATCGAGAGCATCTCTTACGGCTCTTACCAAGGGGGAAACGAGGTTGAATTCAAATTCCGGACAGGAATCATCCGTATCTGAATCCGAATTTGAAGGAAGGATGGAAGGGTGGCTAGGTTGAGAAGGCTCAAACGGATCTTGTTTCAGAATGTCTCTCTCTGGCAAGCGAGACGGCCCTGCAGATGTACTTGGACGATTAAGCTCTGCCAAAGAGTCCTTGAGGACCTTGCGCACTACATCTTCAATGTGCTGGTCCGAATTTCCCCATTCGCCCATTGCTTGGGCATAACAACAGTTGCAGAGGGACGTACCGTCCGGAACCAATATACCACATCCCCAGCATTTTCTTCCATGAGGACGCTCTGAGCGGCAATGATGTTTAGCGGAAGAAGACTGGCCCTCGCGCCCCGGACTATGGGGGGATCTGCGTCTGGACCTGGATGAGGAGTGCCGGTGTTGCGATTTGGAACGCCGATCTTCTCTGAGTGCATTATGCTGTGGTTCGGACCTGGAAGAGCTGGAGACAGACATGCAAAAACATAGAAAAGCAATGGCCATAGACAGACAGAAAAAAAAAAACCCTCCCTTCCCCCCTTTCCAGCCCTGCACATACCTGGTATGAGTGGGCTGGCCACTAGGGGGCGGAGATGAATCCATACTTAAGGCACAGAAATAAGTTCCTGCTGGCTGAATCAAGCACAGAGAGAAACCCAGGATTAGTTATAAACTGCCTATAGACTGGGGGGGAGGGGGGCTGGAAGAGGTAAATACCGGAAAAAAAGGCTTTAACACACACATAAAAAGACACACAGGCAACCCTGACTATATTAAAAGAGCCTCATAAACAAAATGTGACGATAACACAGGGGAAAGAGGCACAAGTTAGCTTATGGAAAGTAAAATCAACACTAAAACAAGGAAGTAAAGTGTCCCATAACAGGGCTTACCACCCTGCCTCCTGGAGCAGGGACGGGTCCACGGAGACGCAACACCAGGCTTTCCTTCGGGCAATGGTAGGCCACCCGCAGCAGCTGGGCTCTCTCGGCCAGACCACCGAGCTCCCGCCCAGGGTCTCTTCGACTGCCCCCTCCATACCCTGCTAAGAGCAAAGGGCTTAGCAGAGGCTCCATGCTGACCCAATCCTTGCTTCCAGTATATACATAGGACTGCTTTGTAGGAACGCATCATCATGCTTGAGGAGGACAAAAAAGGAACACGGATGCTGAAAGGGAGCAAAGATTTATGGGAGTGGGGTCCTATAGAGTAGGAGAGGAGGCGGGGCTACCCGAACGTATGCTGCCATGGAGTCTGTCAGGAAAGGAGTGTGATTGGCCAGCTATAAGGAGAGGAGAAGGCTGGATTTTTTTTTTTTTTAGACTAAACAATATCCTTATTTTTCAGTAAACACTGGAAGGAACAGTGCACGTTAGTTGCAGTCATGTACAATGCAAAGCCCATAGCCAAAACCAATAGCTCAAAACCCATCGCCCAGAGCTATCTGAGGACTAGGGTTTAGAGTCTCACCTGCCCCTAATTAATCGCTGGCGGAAAATAAAAAGTGTCTTTTTATTTCCAAAGCCATGGTCCCTGCAGTCCCAAGGGTTCTCCCCCCTTCCATTTAAATTCGGAGGAATTCTTGCACGATTGCTTACTATGCCAATACAGAAGAAAAGGAGTTGCTTCATCCTGATCGAATCTCCACCTCTCAGGTGAACACTCCAGACTAATACTACAGAAAAGGAGTCGCTTCATCCTGATCGAACTTCCAACTCTCAGATGAACACTCCAGACTATTACTACAGAAAAGGAGTCGCTTCATCCTGATCGAACCTCCACCTCTCAGATGAACACTCCAGACTATTACTACAGAAAAGGAGTCGCTTCATCCTGATCGAACCTCCACCTCTCAGATGAACACTCCAGACTATTACTATAGAAAAGGAGTCGCTTCATCCTGATCGAACCTCTACCTCTCAGGTGAACACTCCAGAATTATTACTACAGAAAAGGAGTCGCTTCATCCTGATCGAACCTCCACCTCTCAGGTGAACACTCCAGACTACTACTACAGAAAAGGAGTCGCTTCATCCTGATTGAACCTCCACCTCTCAGGTGAACACTCCAGACTATTACTACAGAAAAGGAGTCACTTCATCCTGATCGAACCTCCACCTTTCAGGTGAACACTCCAGACTACTACTACAGAAAAGGAGTCGCTTCATCCTGATTGAACCTCCATCTCTCAGGTGAACACTCCAGACTACTACTACAGAAAAGGAGTCGCTTCATCCTGATTGAACCTCCACCTCTCAGGTGAACACTCCAGACTACTACTACAGAAAAGGAGTCGCTTCATCCTGATCGAACCTCCACCTCTCAGGTGAACACTCCAGATCAGACTACAAAATGCAGCAACATCTCAAAATATAAATTGCAAAAAAAAACAAAAGACATTATATAAAATTACAAACTTGTCAAAAAAGGTAAACTAACACCCAACATCCTCCCCACTGTACCTCTGTGGGTGATGAGCTGCCAGTGCTCATTCAGCAGGTGTAGCAGTACGGGGATTTGAAATCTTCTCTCTTCTTTCCCTTTTTATGTAGTACTTCTAGGATGGATCACAGCAGTTCCAATTCATCAAAGCAGTTACGTGCCAGCACTAACCAATCAGAATCACTCTTATCTGCCCTAGAAGCCCTACAGAAAAAAGGAAAGATGAGCAGGGATTTCAAATCCGTTGTACCGGCTGCATGGGCAATGATAGCTAATCACCCTCGTGGCAACTGAAGGGGCTGTGGTGGGGGGGGGGAGGTTGAAGGGAGTTAGTTTACTTTTTAAAATTTATCCTGAATTGGATACATTTTTTTAAACCAGAATTTAGTGTCACTTTATTCACATCTCACAAAAAAGGAGTGTGATTGGCCGGCTATAAGGGGAGGAGGAGGCCGGATTTTTTTTTTTTAGACCAGGCATGTCCAAAGTCCGGCCCACGGGCCAATTGCAGCCCCCGGGCTGCTTTAATATGGCCCCACAGGTAATTTGAAAAAATACATTGGCAACATTCATTACTTTTTTGCTGCCATCCTTAATCATCATCGGTGGGTTCATATAGCGCTTATATGTGGTTAACCCTTGTGTGACTGATTAGGGAGCACGCATGCTCCGGATTGAGATGAATACATTGTAAAATCTCAGTTAATGGCAGTTGGTCTAAATCAGTTCTAAATATATTTGGACACAACGTGTATACTTTGTGTTATGTTCTTGTTCATATTTTTTTTAACTTAAAAGTTGACAGACAACCTTTATTACCACTAATATGTAATTTACTTTACAATGTTCCTGGATTTTTTTTTTTTCATCTGGCCTTCAGATATGAAAGGCAGAGTGATTTAACACCTGTTTAGATTTGTCATCCACGTGATGAAATGAAAAGTATGCCGTTTGCAATAAACTTTGCATAAAATAGTTAATTTGCATTTAAATTTAATGGTCCAAAAGAATGTAAGCAAAATGGTCGGCTGTCACGCATGTTCACTTTATCAAATCTGGCCCTCTTTGAAAAAAGTTTGGACACCCCTGTTTTAGACTAAACAATATCCTTATTTTTCAGTAAACACTGGAAGGAACAGTGCACGTTAGTTGCAGTCATGTACACTGCAAAGCCCATAGCCGAAACCAATAGCTCAAAACTCATCGCCCAGAGCTATCTGAGAACTAGGGTTTAGAGTCTCACCTGCCCCTAATTAATCGCTGGCGGAAAATAAAAAGTGTCTTTTTATTTACCCAAAGCCATGGTCCCTGCAGTCCCAAGGGTTCTCCCCCTTCCATTTAAATCCAGAGGAATTCTTGCAGGATTGCTTACTATGCCAATACAGAAGAAAAGGAGTTGCTTCATCCTGATCGAACCTCCACCTCTCAGGTGAAAACTCCAGACTAATACCACAGAAAAGGAGTCGCTTCATCCTGATCGAACCTCCACCTCTAAGATGAACACTCCAGACTATTACTACAGAAAAGGAGTCGCTTCATCCTGATCGAACCTCTACCTCTCAGGTGAAAACTCCAGAATTATTACTACAGAAAAGGAGTCGCTTCATCCTGATCGAACCTCCACCTCTCAGGTGAACACTCCAGACTAATACTACAGAAAAGGAGTCCCTTCATCCTGATCGAACCTCCACCTTTCAGGTGAACACTCCAGACTACTACTACAGAAAAGGAGTCGCTTCATCCTGATCGAACCTCCACCTCTCAGGTAAACACTCCAGACTACTTCTACAGAAAAGGAGTCGCTTCATTCTGATCGAACCTCTTCCTCTCAGGTGAACACTCCAGACTTCTACTACAGAAAAGGAGTCGCTTCATCCTGATTGAACCTCTACCTCTCAGGTGAACACTCCAGACTACTACTACACAAAAGGAGTCGCTTCATCCTGATCGAATCTCCACCTCTCGGGTTAACACTCCAGACTACTTCTACAGAAAAGGAGTCGCTTCATTCTCATCGAACCTCTACCTCTCAGGTGAACACTCCAGACTACTTCTACAGAAAAGGAGTCACTTCATCCTGATCGAACCTCCACCTCTCAGGTGAACACTCCAGATCAGACTACAAAATGCAGCAACATCTCAAAATATCAATTGCAAAAAAAAACAAAACACATTATATTAAATTACAAAATTGTCAAAAAAGGTAAACTAACACCCAACATCCTCCCTACTGCACCTCTGTGGGTAATGAGCTGCCAGTGCTCATTCAGCAGGTGTAGCGGTCTGGGGATTTAAAATCTTCTCTCTTCTTTCCCTTTTTAGGTAGTACTTCTAGGATGGATCAGAGCAGTTCCAATTCCTCAAAGCAGTTACGTAACAGTAAACACTGGAAGGAACAGTGCACGTTCCTTCAGTCGCTTCATCCTGATCGAATCTCTACCTCTCAGGTGAACACTCCAGACTATTACTACAGAAAAGGAGTGGCTTCATCCTGATTGAACCTCCACCTCTCAGGTGAACACTCCAGACTACTTCTACAGAAAAGGAGTCGCTTCATTCTGATCGAACCTCTGCCTCTCAGGTGAACACTCCAGACTTCTACTACAGAAAAGGAGTCACTTCATCCTGATTGAAACTCCACCTCTCAGGTGAACACTCCAGACTACTACTACAGAAAAGGAGTCACTTCATCCTGATTGAACCTCCACCTCTCAGGTGAACACTCCAGACTACTACTACAGAAAAGGAGTCGCTTCATCCTGATCGAATCTCCACCTCTCGGGTTAACACTCCAGACTACTTCTACAGAAAAGGAGTCGCTTCATTCTTATTCGAACCTCTACCTCTCAGGTGAACACTCCAGACTTCTACTACAGAAAAGGAGTCGCTTCATCCTGATTGAACCTCCACCTCTCAGATGAACACTCCAGACTACTACTACAGAAAAGGAGTCGCTTCATCCTGATGGAACCTCCACCTCTCAGATGAACACTCCAGACTACTTCTACAGGAAAGGAGTCACTTCATCCTGATCGAACCTCCACCTCTCAGGTGAACACTCCAGATCAGACTACAAAATGCAGCAACATCTCAAAATATCAATTTAAAAAAAAAAAACAAAAGACATCATATAAAATTACAAATTTGTCAAAAAAGGTAAACTAACACCCAACATCCTCCCTACTGCACGTCTGTGGGTGATGAGCTGCCAGTGCTCATTCAGAAGGTGTAGCGGTCCGGGGATTTGAAATCTTCTCTCTTCTTTCCCTTTTTATGTAGTACTTCTAGGATGGATCACAGCAGTTCCAATTCATCAAAGCAGTTACGTGCCAGCACTGACCAATCAGAATCACTCTAATCTGCCCTAGAAGCCCTACAGAAAAAAGGAAAGATGAGCAGGGATTTCAAATCTGTTGTACCGGCTGCATGGGCAATGATAGCTAATCACCCTCGTGGCAACTGAAGGGGCTGTGGTGGAGGGTGGAGGTTGGGGTGGAGGTTGAAGGGAGTTAGTTTACTTTTTAAAATTTATCCTGAATTGGATACATTTTTTTAAACCAGAATTTAGTGTCACTTTATTCACATCTTACAAAAAAGGAGTGTGATTGGCCGGCTATAAGGGGAGGAGGAGGCCGGATTTTTTTTTTTAGACTAAACAATATCCTTATTTTTCAGTAAACACTGGAAGGAACAGTGCACTTTCCTTCAATCGCTTCATCCTGATCAAATCTCTACCTCTCAGGTGAACACTCCAGACTATTACTACAGAAAAGGAGTCGCTTCATCCTGATCGAACCTCCACCTCTCAGGTGAACACTCCAGACTACTTCTACAGAAAAGGAGTCGCTTCATTCTGATCGAACCTCCACCTCTCAGGTGAACACTCCACACTACTACTACAGAAAAGGAGTCGCTTCATCCTGATCGAACCTCCACCTCTCAGGTGAACACTCCAGACTTCTACTACAGAAAAGGATTCGCTTCATCCTGATTGAACCTCCACCTCTCAGGTGAACACTCCAGACTTCTACTACAGAAAAGGAGTCGCTTCATCTTGATCGAACCTCCACCTCTCAGGTGAACACTCCAGATCAGACTAAAAAATGCAGCAACATCTCAAAATATCAATTTAAAAAAAAACAAAAGACATCATATAAAATTACAAATTTGTCAAAAAAGGTAAACTAACACCCAACATCCTCCCTACTGCACCTCTGTGGGTGATGAGCTGCCAGTGCTCATTCAGCAGGTGTAGCGGTCCGGGGATTTGAAATCTTCTCTCTTCTTTCCCTTTTTATGTAGTACTTCTAGGATGGATTAGAGCAGTTCCAATTCCTCAAAGCAGTTACGTGCCAGCACTGACCAATCATAATCACTCTAATCTGCCCTAGAAGCCCTACAGAAAAAAGTAAAGATGAGCAGGGATTTCAAATCCATTGTACCGGCTGCATTGGGCAATGATAGCTAATCACCCTCGTGGCAACTGAAGTGGCTGTGGTGGAGGGTGGAGGTTGGGGTGGAGGTTGAAGGGAGTTAGTTTACTTTTTAAAATGTATCCTGAATTGGATACATTTTTTTAAACCAGAATTTAGTGTCACTTTATTCACATCTTACAAAAAAGGAGTTTGACTGGCCGGCTATAAGGGGAGGAGGAGGCCGGATTTTTTTTTTTTAGACTAAACAATATCCTTATATTTCAGTAAACACTGGAAGGAACAGTGCACGTTCCTTCAGTCGCTTCATCCTGATCGAATCTCTCCCTCTCAGGTGAACACTCCAGACTATTACTACAGAAAAGGAGTCGCTTCATCCTGATCAAACCTCCACCTCTCAGGTGAACACTCCAGACTACTTCTACAGAAAAGGAGTCGCTTCATTCTGATCGAACCTCTGCCTCTCAGGTGAACACTCCAGACTTCTACTACAGAAAAGGAGTCGCTTCATCCTGATTGAACCTCCCCCTCTCAGGTGAACATTCCAGACTACTACTACAGAAAAGGAGTTGCTTCATCCTGATCGAATCTCTACCTCTCAGGTTAACACTCCAGACTACTTCTACAGAAAAGGAGTCGCTTCATTCTGATCGAACCTCTACCTCTCAGGTTAACACTCCAGACTTCTACTACAGAAAAGGAGTCGCTTCATCCTGATTGAACCTCCACCTCTCAGGTGAACACTCCAGACTACTACTACAGAAAAGGAGTCGCTTCATCCTGATCGAACCTCCACCTCTGAGGTGAACACTCCAGACTACTTCTACAGAAAAGGAGTCACTTCATCCTGATCGAACCTCCGCCTCTCAGGTGAACACTCCAGATCAGACTACAAAATGCAGCAACATCTCAAAATATCAATTGCAAAAAAAACAAAAGATATTATATAAAATTACAAATTTATCAAAAAAGGTAAACTAACACCCAACATCCTCCCTACTGCACCTCTGTGGGTTATGAGCTGCCAGTGCTAGTTCAGCAGGTGTAGCGGTCCGGGGATTTGAAATCTTCTCTCTTCTTTCCCTTTTTATGTAGTACTTCTAGGATGGATCAGAGCAGTTCCAATTCCTCAAAGCAGTTACGTAACAGCACTGACCAATCAGAATCACTCTTATCTGCCCTAGAAGCCCTACAGAAAAAAGGAAAAATGAGCAGGGATTTCAAATCCGTTGTACCGGCTGCATGGGCAATGATAGCTAATCACCCTCGTGGCAACTGAAGGGGCTGTGGTGGAGGTTGGGGGGGAGGTTGAAGGGAATTAGTTTACTTTTTAATATGTATCCTGAATTGGATACAATTTTTAAACCAGAATTTAGTGTCACTTTATTCACATCTTACAAAAAAGGAGTGTGACTGGCTGGCTATAAGGGGAGGAGGAGGTCGGATTTTTTTTTTTAGACTAAACAATATCCTTATTTTTCAGTAAACACTGGAAGGAACAGTGCACGTTATTTGCAGTCATGTACACTGCAAAGCCCATAGCCGAAACCAATAGCTCAAAACCCATCGCCAGAGCTATCTGAGGACTAGGGTTTAGAGTCTCACCTGCCCCTAATTAATCGCTGGCGGAAAATAAAAAGTGTCTTTTTATTTACCTAAAGCCATGGTCCCTGCAGTCCCAAGGGTTCTCCCCCCTTCCATTTAAATCCAGAGGAATTCTTGCAGGATTGCTTACTATGCCAATAACAGAAGAAAAGGAGTTGCTTTATCCTGATCGAACCTCCACCTCTTAGTTGAACACTCCAGACTACTTCTACAGAAAAGGAGTCGCTTCATCCTGATCGAACCTCCACCTCTCAGATGAACACTCCAGATCAGACTACAAAATGCAGCAACATCTCAAAATATCAATTGCAAAAAAAACAAAAGACATTATATAAAATTTCAAAATTGTCAAGAAAGGAAAACTAACACCCAACATCCTCCCTACTGCACCTCTGTGGGTGATGAGCTGCCAGTGCTCATTCAGCAGGTGTGGCGGTCTGGGGATTTGAAATCTTCTCTCTTCTTTCCCTTTTTATGTAGTACTTCTAGTATGGATCAGAGCAGTTCCAATTCCTCAAAGCAGTTACGTGCCAGCACTGACCAATCAGAATCACTCTAATCTGCCCTAGAAGCCCTACAGAAAAAAGGAAAGATGAGCAGGGATTTCAAATCCGTTGTACCGGCTGCATGGGCAATGATAGCTAATCACCCTTGTGGCAACTGAAGGGGCTGTGGTGGAGGGTGGAGGTTGGGGTGGAGGTTGAAGGGAGTTAGTTTACTTTTTAAAATGTTTCCTGAATTGGATACATTTTTTTAAACCAGAATTTAGTGTCACTATATTCACATCTTACAAAAAAGGAGTGTGACTGGCCGGCTATAAGGGGAGGAGGAGGCCGGATTTTTTTTTTTTAGACTAAACAATATCCTTATTTTTTCAGTAAACACTGGAAGGAACAGTGCTTGTTTCTTCAGTCGCTTCATCCTGATCGAATCTCTACCTCTCAGGTGAACACTCCAGACTATTACTACAGAAAAGAAGTGGCTTCATCCTGATCGAACCTCCACCTCTCAGGTGAACACTCCAGACTACTTCTATAGAAAAGGAGTGGCTTCATCCTGATTGAACCTCCACCTCTGAGGTGAACACTCCAGACTATTACTACAGAAAAGGAGTCGCTTCATCCTGATCGAACCTTTGCCTCTCAGGTGAACACTCCAGACTACTTCTACAGAAAAGGAGTCGCTTCATTCTGATCGAACCTCTGCCTCTCAGGTGAACACTCCAGATCAGACTACAAAATGCAGCAACATCTCAAAATATCAATTGCAAAAAAAACAAAAGACATTACATAAAATTTCAAAATTGTCAAGAAAGGAAAACTAACACCCAACATCCTCCCTACTGCACCTCTGTGGGTGATGAGCTGCCAGTGCTCATTCAGCAGGTGTGGCGGTTCGGGGATTTGAAATCTTCTCTCTTCTTTCCCTTTTTATGTAGTACTTCTAGTATGGATCAGAGCAGTTCCAATTCCTCAAAGCAGTTACGTGCCAGCACTGACCAATCAGAATCACTCTAATCTGCCCTAGAAGCCCTACAGAAAAAAGGAAAGATGAGCAGGGATTTCAAATCCGTTGTACCGGCTGCATGGGCAATGATAGCTAATCACCCTTGTGGCAACTGAAGGGGCTGTGGTGGAGGGTGGAGGTTGGGGTGGAGGTTGAAGGGAGTTAGTTTACTTTTTAAAATGTTTCCTGAATTGGATACATTTTTTTAAACCAGAATTTAGTGTCACTATATTCACATCTTACAAAAAAGGAGTGTGACTGGCCGGCTATAAGGGGAGGAGGAGGCCGGATTTTTTTTTTTTTAGACTAAACAATATCCTTATTTTTTCAGTAAACACTGGAAGGAACAGTGCTTGTTTCTTCAGTCGCTTCATCCTGATCGAATCTCTACCTCTCAGGTGAACACTCCAGACTATTACTACAGAAAAGAAGTGGCTTCATCCTGATCGAACCTCCACCTCTCAGGTGAACACTCCAGACTACTTCTATAGAAAAGGAGTGGCTTCATCCTGATTGAACCTCCACCTCTCAGGTGAACACTCCAGACTATTACTACAGAAAAGGAGTCGCTTCATCCTGATCGAACCTCTGCCTCTCATTTGAACACTCCAGACTACTTCTACAGAAAAGGAGTCGCTTCATTCTGATCGAACCTCTGCCTCTCAGGTGAACACTCCAGACTTCTACTACAGAAAAGGAGTCACTTCATCCTGATTGAACCTCCACCTCTCAGGTGAACACTCCAGACTACTACTACTACAGAAAAGGAGTCGCTTCATCCTGATTGAACCTCCACCTCTCAGGTGAACACTCCAGACTACTACTACAGAAAAGGAGTCGCTTCATCCTGATCGAATCTCCACCTCTCAGGTGAACACTCCAGACTACTTCTACAGAAAAGGAGTCGCTTCATTCTGATCGAACCTCTACCTCTCAGGTGAGCATTCCAGACTTCTACTACAGAAAAGGAGTCGCTTCCTCCTGATTGAACCTCCACCTCTCAGGTGAACACTCCAGACTACTACTACAGAAAAGGAGTCGCTTCATCCTGATTGAACCTCCACCTCTCAGGTGAACACTCCAGACTACTACTACAGAAAAGGAGTCGCTTCATCCTGATCGAATCTCCACCTCTCAGGTGAACACTCCAGACTACTTCTACAGAAAAGGAGTCGCTTCATTCTGATCGAACCTCTACCTCTCAGGTGAGCATTCCAGACTTCTACTACAGAAAAGGAGTCGCTTCCTCCTGATTGAACCTCCACCTCTCAGGTGAACACTCCAGACTACTACTACAGAAAAGGAGTCGCTTCATCCTGATCGAACCTCCACCTCTCAGGTGAACACTCCAGACTACTACTACAGAAAAGGAGTCGCTTCATCCTGATCGAACGTCCAACTCTCAGGTGAACACTCCAGATCAGACTACAAAATGCAGCAACATCTCAAAATATCAATTTAAAAAAAAAACAAAAGACATTATATAAAATTACAAATTTGTCAAAAAAGGTAAACTAACACCCAACATCCTCCCTACTGCACCTCTGTGGGTGATGAGCTGCCAGTGCTCATTCAGCAGGCGTAGCGGTCCGGGGATTTGAAATCTTCTCTCTTCTTTCCCTTTTTATGTAGTACTTCTAGGATGGATCAGAGCAGTTCCAATTCCTCAAAGCAGTTACGTGCCAGCACTGAACAATCAGTATCACTCTAATCTGCCCTAGAAGCCCTACAGAAAAAAGGAAAGATGAGCAGGGATTTCAAATCCGTTGTACCGGCTGCATGGGCAATGATAGCTAATCACCCTCGTGGCAACTGAAGGGGGTGTGGTGGAGGGTGGAGGTTGGGGGGGAGGTTGAAGGGAGTTAGTTTACTTTTTAAAATTTATCCTGAATTGGATACATTTTTTTAAACCAGAATTTAGTGTCACTTTATTCACATCTTACAAAAAAGGAGTGTGACTGGCCGCCTAGAAGAGGAGGAGGAGGCCGGATTTTTTTTTTTAGACTAAACAATATCCTTATTTTTCAGTAAACACTGGAAGGAACAGTGCACGTTATTTGAAGTCATGTACACTGCAAAGCCCATAGCCGAAACAAATAGCTCAAAACCCATCGCCCAGAGCTATCTGAGGACTAGGGTTTAGAATCTCACCTGCCCCTAATTAATCGCTGGCGGAAAATAAAAAGTGTCTTTTTATTTATCTAAAGCCATGGTCCCTGTAGTCCCAAGGGTTCTCCCCCCTTCCATTTAAATCCAGAGGAATTCTTGCAGGATTGCTTACTATGCCAATACAGAAGAAAAGGAGTTGCTTCATCCTGATCGAACCTCCACCTCTTAGGTGAACACTCCAGACTAATACTAGCGAAAAGGAGTCACTTCATCCTGTTCGAACCTCCACCTCTCAGGTGAACACTCCAGACTATTCCTACAGAAAAGGAGCCACTTCATCCTGATCGAACCTCTGCCTCTCAGTTGAACACTCCAGACTTCTACTACAGAAAAGGAGTTGCTTCTTTCTGATTGAACCTCCACCTTTCAGGTGAACACTCCAGACTATTACTACAGAAAAGGAGTCGCTTCATCCTGATTGATCCTCCACCTCTCAGGTGAACACTCCAGACTATTACTACAAAAAAGGAGTCACTTCATCCTGATCGAACCTCTGCCTCTCAGGTGAACACTCCAGACTTCTACTACAGAAAAGGAGTCGCTTCATCCTGATTGAACCTCCACCTCTCAGGTGAACACTCCAGACTACTACTACAGAAAAGGAGTCGCTTCATCCTGATCGTACCTCCACCTCTCGGGTTAACACTCAAGACTACTTCTACAGAAAAGGAGTCGCTTCATTCTGATCGAACCTCTACCTCTCAGGTGAACACTCCAGACTTCTACTACAGAAAAGGAGTCGCTTCATCCTGATTGAACCTCCACCTCTCAGGTGAACACTCCAGACTACTACTACAGAAAAGGAGTCGCTTCATTCTGATCGAACCTCCACCTCTCGGGTTAACACTCCAGGCTACTACTACAGAAAAGGAGTCGCTTCATCCTGATTGAACCTCCACCTCTCAGGTGAACACTCCAGACTACTACTACAGAAAAGGAGTCGCTTCATCCTGATTGAATCTCCACCTCTCGGGTTAACACTCCAGACTACTTCTACAGAAAAGGAGTCGCTTCATTCTGATCGAACCTCTACCTCTCAGATGAACATTCCAGACTTCTACTACAGAAAAGGAGTCGCTTCATCTTGATTGAACCTCCACCTCTCAGGCGAACACTCCAGACTACTACTACAGAAAAGGAGTCGCTTCATCCTGATTGAACCTCCACCTCTCAGGTGAACACTCCAGACTACTACTACAGAAAAGGAGTCGCTTCATTCTGATCGAACCTCCACCTCTCGGGTTAACACTCCAGGCTACTACTACAGAAAAGGAGTCGCTTCATCCTGATTGAACCTCCACCTCTCAGGTGAACACTCCAGACTACTACTACAGAAAAGGAGTCGCTTCATCCTAATCGAATCTCCACCTCTCGGGTTAACACTCCAGACTACTTCTACAGAAAAGGAGTCGCTTCATTCTGATCAAACCTCTACCTCTCAGATGAACATTCCAGACTTCTACTACAGAAAAGGAGTCGCTTCATCCTGATTGAACCTCCACCTCTCAGGTGAACACTCCAGACTACTACTACAGAAAAGGAGTCGCTTTATCCTGATCGAACCTCCACCTCTCAGGTAAACACTCCAGACTACTTCTACAGAAAAGAAGTCTCTTCATCTTGATCGAACCTCCAACTCTCAGGTGAACACTCCAGATCAGACTACAAAATACAGCAACATCTCAAAATATCAATTGCAAAAAAAACAAAAGACATTATATAAAATTACAAACTTGTCAAAAAAGGTAAACTAACACCCAACATCATCCCCCCTGCACCTCTGTGGGTGATGAGCTGCCAGTGCTCATTCATCAGGTGTGGCGGTCCGGGGATTTGAAATCTTCTCTCTTCTTTCCCTTTTTATGTAGTACTTCTAGGATGGATCACAGCAGTTCAAATTCATCAAAGCAGTTACTTGCCAGCAC
The DNA here is from genome assembly GCF_965119305.1 of Pelophylax lessonae. NCBI lineage: Eukaryota > Metazoa > Chordata > Amphibia > Anura > Ranidae > Pelophylax > Pelophylax lessonae. Next base: position 78,916,441 of record NC_138777.1, on the reverse strand, counting down.
TGACCAATCAAAATCCCTCTAATCTGCCCTAGAAGCCCTACAGAAAAAAGGAAAGATGAGCAGGGATTTCATATCCGTTGTACCGGCTGCATGGGCAATGATAGCTAATCACCATCATGGCAACTGAAGGGGCTGTGGTGGAGGGTGGAGGTTGGGGGGGGAGGTTGAAGGGAGTTAGTTTACTTTTTAAAATTTATCCTGAATTAGATAATTTTTTTTAAACCAGAATTTAGTGTCACTTTATTCACATCTTACAAAAAAGGAGTGTGATTGGCCATCTATAAGGGGAGGAGGAGGCCGGATTTTTTTTTTAAACTAAACAATATCCTTATTTTTCAGTAAATACTGGAAGGAACAGTGCACGTTAGTTTCAGTCATGTACACTGCAAAGCCCATAGCCGAAACCAATAGCTCAAAACCCATCGCCCAGAGCTATCTGAGGACTAGGGTTTAGAGTCTCACCTGCCCCTAATTAATCGCTGGCGGAAAATAAAAAGTGTATTTTTATTTACCCAAAGTCATGGTCCCTGCAGTCCCAAGGGTTCTCCCCTTTTCCATTTAAATCCAGAGGAATTCTTGCAGGATTGCTTACTATGCCAATACAGAAGAAAAGGAGTTGCTTCATCCTGATCGAACCTCCACCTCTTAGGTGAACACTCCAGACTATTACTACAGAAAAGGAGTCGCTTCATCTTGATCGAACCTCCACCTCTAAGATGAACACTCCAGACTATTACTACAGAAAAGGAGTCGCTTCATCCTGATCAAACCTCTACCTCTAAGGTGAACTCTCCAGAATTATTACTACAGAAAAGGAGTCGCTTCATCCTTATCGAACCTCCACCTCTCAGGTGAACACTCCAGACTATTACTACAGAAAAGGAGTCCCTTCATCCTGATCGAACCTCCACCTTTCAGGTGAACACACCAGACTACTACTACAGAAAAGGAGTCGCTTCATCCTGATCAAATCTCTACCTCTCAGGTGAACACTCCAGACTATTACTACAGGAAATGAGTCGTTTCATCCTGATCGAACCTCCACCTCTCAGGTGAACACACCAGACTACTTCTGCAGAAACGGAGTCGCTTCATTCTGATCGACCCTCTGCCTCTTAGGTGAACACTCCAGACTTCTACTAAAGAAAAGGAGTCGCTTCATCCTGATTGAGCCTCCACCTCTCAGATGAACACTCCAGACTACTACTACAGAAAAGGAGTCGCTTCATCCTGATCGAACCTCCACCTCTCGGGTTAACACTCCAGACTACTTCTACAGAAAAGGAGTCACTTCATCCTGATTGAACCTCCATATATGGTCTATAGCTGCACCAGCTTTAGAAATGCATTATCAGGGTGTGCTCCCCCAGCTCCTTTTTGTTTGTAATGTATTCGGTCTAACCAGACTCTGAGGTTGAGCCCCCCACCCTCCCACACCTGTACTCTATCAGTGTCCATTGACTAGCAGATATAGGATGAGTCCCTCATAGTGCAGTTGCACATCTCTCCCAGTAAGGAGTAAGTTTCTCTAATGGTTTGAGAAGCTGGATTCATCCTTCTTTATATGAATAGTGTAGGACCCACTGACAATGGGGTACTTTGACGTAGTGGTGGGCTTGAGCACGATATGGCCATATGGTGGGACCAAATCCCCATTTTTATTCATTCATTGATTGCCTTTATATTGGATAGTAATTTCTTTTGCATGTGTGTGCTTTTTTTTGTAAATATGTATGTCTCTTGGTCTATAGCGGCACCAGCTTTAGAAATGCATGTTCAGGGTGTGCTCCCCCAGCTCCTTTTTGTTTGTAATGTATTCGGTCTGACCAGACTCTGAGGTTGAGCACCCCACCCTCCCACACCTGTACTCTATCAGTGTCCATTGACTAGCAGATATAGGATGAGTCCCTCATAGTGCAGTTGCACATCTCTCCCAGTAAGGAGTAAGTATCTCCAATGGTTTGAGAAGCTGGATTCATCCTTCTTTATATGAATAGTGTAGGACCCACTGACAATGGGGTACTTTGACGTAGTAGTGGGCTTGAGCACGATATGGCCATATGGTGGAACCAAATCTCCATTTTTATTCATTCATTGATTGCCTTTATATTTGATAGTCATTTCTTTTGCATGTGTGCGCTTTTTTTTTGTAAATATGTATGTCTCTTGGTCTATAGCTGCACCAGCTTTAGAAATGCATGTTCAGAGTGTGCTCTCCCAGCTCCTTTTTGTTTGTAATCTATTCGGTCTGACCAGACTCTGAGGTTGAGCACCCCACCCTCCCACACCTGTACTCTATCAGTGTTCATTTACTAGCAGATATAGTATGAGTCCCTCATAGTGCAGTTGCACATCTCTCCCAGTAAGGAGTAAGTATCTCCAATGGTTTGAGAAGCTGGATTCATCCTTCTTTATATGAATAGTGTAGTACTCACTGACAATGGGGTACTTTGACGTAGTGGTGGGCTTGAGCAGGATATGGCCGTATGGTGGGACCAAATCCTCATTTTTATTCATTCATTGATTGCCGTTATATTTGATAGTGATTTCTTTTGCATGTGTGTGCTTTTTTTTTAAATATGTATGTCTCTTGGTCTATAGCTGCACCAGCTTTAGAAATGCAAGTTCAGGGTGTGCTCCCCCAGCTCTTTTTTGTTTTTATTGTTACATAGCCTTGTAGGCCGTAGGCTGTGGCCTAGTAAGCTGTAAAGCCACGTCCTAAATTTATGTACGTGGAATTTTGGACGTGAGCCCCAGTGGAGCCGACCACCCAGGGGGAGCAGAGGGAAAGGGGGATAACCAAACGAGAAGCAGTGGTCTCAGCTACCCTCACAGGGGCTACCTCACAAAGTTTCCAATGAGTAGGTCGCAAAGGCGCGGCCTAAATTTTCCTCCCGATCCGGCCGCCGTACCTGCGGATGTTAAACCATCCTCTCCCCCAGTCCAACCACCGCCGCAGGCAGCCCAGAGGACATCCCTGCCCTAGTCACCAACCCCCAAGATGGCAGGGAACCCTGCTCAATCCCTCGTTGTGCACCAGGAAAACCCAGTCAAAAGCCCGGTCAGCAGCAACTCCAACCAGCCCCCCTTAAGAGCATGTGGCAACAGCCAGCTCATAACCTCACCCAGGGAGGGGGAAGGGCGAAAGACCTACAGTGACCACCAACATTTTAGAAGGGCTGGGGGGGAAGGAGGAGAATCCGGCGGTTCCACCCCAAAAACCCATCAGGGGTAGAGGGGGGACAACTACTTACCACACCAGGAACACGGTGGGCACTGCTCCGGACTGGACACTGCTCCATCGTAATGTGGGTGCTGTTGGCCAGGTGGAAACGATGCGACTCAGACAGAAGCCAGTTCATATGCGCCCTCACGAGACGTTTAACTCGCAGGCCAGCCGCCAACCAGTGGGGCTATGTCACGGCCAACCTAACGCGGAGCTGCGGTCTGACAGTGGCCCGGGGGCCGGACCCAAAATGATAGGGGGCCGGACTGCGGACCAGGGGCCGGACCCAAAAGATAGGGGGCCAGACTGCGGCCCAGGGGCCGGACCCAAAAGATAGGGGCCGAACCCAGACAGATAGGGGGCCGGACTGCAGCCCGGGGGGCTGGACCCGAAAGATAGAGGGCTGGACCCAAAAAGATAGGGGGCCGGACCCTAAAAGATTGGGGGCCGGACCCTAAAAGATTGGGGGGCCGGACCCAAAACATAGGGGGCCAGAGTGCGGCCCGGGGGCCAGACCTGAACAGATAGGGGGCCGGACCCAAAAAGATAGGGGGCCGAACTGCGGCCCAGGGGCCTGACCCAAAAGATAGGGGGCCAAACCCGAACAGATAGGGGGCCGAACTGCGGCCCGGGGGCCGGACCCGAAAAGATAGGGGGCCTGACCCGAAAAGATAGGTGGCCAGACCCAAAACATAGGGGGCCGGACCCGAACAGATAGGGGGCCGGACCCAAACAGATAGGGGGCCAAACCCAAAAAGATAGGGGGCCGGACCCGAAAAGATAGGGGGACAGACCCAAAAGATAGGGAGCCGAACCTGAACAGATAGAGGGCCGAACTGCGGCCCGGGTGCCGGACCCGAAAAGATAGGGGGCCGGACCCGAAAAGATAGGGGGCCGGACCCCAAACATAGGGGGCCGGAGTGTGGCCTGGGGGCTGGACCCGAACAGATAGGGGGCCGGAATGCGGCCTTGGGGCCAGACCCGAAAGATAAGGGGCTGGAGTGTGGCCCGGGGGCCTTACCTGAACAGATAGGGGGCCGGACTGCGGTCCGGGGGCTTGACCCGAACCGATAAGGGGCTGGACCCAAAAGATAGAGGGCCGGACTGCAGCCCAGGGGCCGGACCCAAAAAGATAGGGGGCCAGACTCGAAAAGATAGAGGGCCAGACTGCGGCCAGGGGGCCGGACTGTGGCCAGGGGGCCGAACCCGAAAAGATAGGGGGCCGGACCCGAACAGATAGGGGTCCACATTATGGTTAGGGCCACAAATGTTAGTTATCACCAAAATAGTAATTGAGGGAAACAACTAAGGTTTCTAAACAACTATTCCCTCACTTCCTGTTATGTCTTTAGGACTGGAATTAAAGGGAAACTCCTCCAGTTGGTTTTAGCTGTCCTAGACTGAATGCTGCATATCCAAAACTGCTTAATTCTCCGGCATAAAAGAATAAACCCGAATCTGCAATTTACACTTCCTGCTGCCTCTTTCTGTATATTGAGCTCTTTGGGATGAGGGAGGGAGACACGTGGTGGGTATCTTGTAATCCACTTGACTCTAATTTTCTTTGTCACCAACCACGGTCTTTGATCCGGACGTCATCCCCAAGAGTCAAATAAGGGTAATCTATGCAATAAACAGTACTTGCTCTACAAATAAGACAAAAAAAAACATCAACCCACCCCAAATTAACAGTCAATAGTATCCAGCGTGAGGAGATGAAAATATGCATTGTGAATACTAGTGTAGCAACAAAAAGAAATTGTGTGACCCCTATGACCTCCTATGAACCCCTATGCACACAAAAAAACTTAAATTAGAAGTCCCAACATAAATCCTCCAAAAAACTCCAAGAGAAATGACACAATCATCCTGTCACAGTGGCCAGATGCGTCCCAAAGATGAATCTTACTGACAGGGACAGTGACACCCTCCATGACTAATGAGTGTAAAATTCCCACTCACCAGACGGTGTTGATCCTTCTTACCATATGGCAAGGGGATCGAGTACAGCTTTGGTGGTCTCCGTGACCAAAATGTAATCTCCAGCCAGTCCTCCAGTTCACCTTCCTCCAAATAGTGAAGAGATCCCAATAGGATACAGGGAAAAAGAAACAAAAACGAAGAACAAACTCCTCATAGCATAAAATTGTAATATAGCCTTTATTTTAAGCCCCTGGGTAGGGCTAATCATAAAAATATTAAAAAAGGGTCTTCCGTGTGGGCTCCCGCTCTATACAGTGGGAGGGATAAAAAGCGAACCTGCCAGGGATTGGCGTGCGTTCCACCTGGTCAGGGTGGTCCCTGAAAAGGCTTGTGACAGACAAAGGTTCGTCAGACCAGCTTCTTGACTTTGAACCCCCGAAAGCCGGAGGACATTTCTGCAGGTGCAGTGTTTTCCAGACTCCTGCAGGAAAAAATAATAAATGCATATTTTTTCCTGCAAAAATATGCGCATTTATTATTTTTTCTGTAAAGATGAACTTATCCCTCAGGAAGTGGCCAGGGTCAGGTTTTATTCCTTCACAGTGTGACATTAGAACAGCAGAGGGAGCAATTTATGAATGGAGCTGCCTAATTATAATAAATCGGACTCATACTCTGTCTCACTGCTTCTATTTAGCATTTCTTTTCTGAGCAACAGAACTGATATTCCTCTACTCTAATCACTCAAATGGCAATATCCTAAGCCTGTGTGTAACCAGGATACAAGCTAAACAGACAAGGGGGACGTTTATCACGCAACTCGGCAACAAACTACTCAAGCTGTATTTGTGACCCCCTGCACAAGCAATGCCGGGCAGCAAAGAAATCTGCAAAAGTCTGAGGCAGATTAAGAGCTTGTTTACACCATGTGGACTGAGCTGCGTTGATTAGCCTAGTTCTGCATAAGTTCAACGCAAGGGCACATAGAAAACAATTGTTTTATGTGCCTGTTCACACAATAAGGCTGCATTGATCATGCAAACATGCTGTATTTTTACATGTAGCACCCTCCTAGGTAGGTGCTAGGTTGGTAAAAGCTTAACAGCTCTATCTGCTGATCAGTGGAGCCTGATTGTTAGTTCTGCCTGTTGCATGTGTCCAGGGTGTGATTCATCTGGGCTGAGGGAGTGTCCCCACTGTATCCAATGGGGGAGCCTGTTGGGCAGTGGAGGAAACCCAGCCAGTGACACACAGGCTTTTGTGGCTGTCCCAGTGGGTTGGCACAACAGTGGTCCATTCTGATGTAGGTCATAAAAGCCGGGGGCACATGTGACAGGGTGTCTTTGGGCGGGAAGCCAAGTCCCAGGAGGAGGGTGACAGCTGTCTCTCTTCCTGTCAGGTTAGAAGGTGGTCACAGGCAGTTGGCCTAGTGGACTAAGTGTGTGATGCTGAGTCAGGAGGCCCAGGATACTGACAAGTGGAGCTGAAGGCAGAGCAACCCAGGGAAAAACAGTGTCCGTGAGCACTGGGAAGCCTGCCAGGGGTCTGCCCAGGAAGGGGAAGGGGACCACTCCAGTGGACAGTCAGTGGACAGGGGCTAGCATGCATGGGAAGTGAGAAAGGGGGTGGCAGGTTAGGACCCTGAAGAGGAATTAATTCAGGAACATATCTTCTACTTCACTTCAGTGGCAAGGTGAAGCAGCGGCCTTGCCGCACACACTACAGTCAGTTGTCCTCAGAAATTGTGCATAGTTCAAGTTGGAGTATCCCACTCATTCCTTCTCCCATCCCAGTTCAAAATAAAAAACAAAAAACCAAATCCCCTGGACTGTTCATTGTCTGAGCCAAGCGTAAAAGTGATACGTTTCTACAGACTGTAGCTATGGGTAACCCAGGGGAATCCAATCTCAGCAGCTCCCTAGGGGGCGGTGCTACATACACAACACATATAACTGCACTGTGTCGCATTGCACTGCAGTGCATAGAGTTGAATGGCTTATTATTTTGGGAAACTTTAATATGGGTATAAAAAAAAAAAAGAGAAAAATGTAAACAGTGCGCGATTTAACAAAACATCGCACCTCCCCTCACCTCCCCTACACAAGGTACTCCAACATACATGTTTTAGTGTGCGGCCTGGTAAAAAAGAGAGCTTAGCATTAAAATTGAGACAAATTTATAAAGCTAAACATACAACTTAAGTGTAACTAAAGTCTGAAAAAAAAGACCTGTAAGCAGGCAGGCTGGCTCTTTATTGCAGAATAGACATGCATTGTCTCTTCTGTAATAAAATGAACCTACCTGCCTGCTCACAGTCTAATGTAGAATGTACTCTGAGATGCACATGCGTGGCTCAGTTTGCATTCTGGCACAGTATCTGTGTGCTGGGTGCACATGCATGGGAGTGAGTTCATCCCGCACCAGCTTATTGAGGTGGCCAAAGACCAGAAGCCAGGGAGAAGATGCTAGCACCAGTGAGCAAGCTCAGGGGCATTGGACTGCTGAAGCAGACATAATTTGGTGGGCTTCAGTTCCGCTTTAAGAAGTGCACGGGCACAGGTTTAGTCTGTCACAGTATTTTACAACTAAGGTGGGGAATTCATGAATCAGGCTGCAACCTTATGGTAATTCTGTCCTATAATCTGTCTTGCTGTTCCTGCTTAGCTTGGCCTTGCTGTGTGACATATTTGATAAATGTCCCCGGATATGTGGAGCAGTGTTTCTCAACCTTTTTTCAGTCAAGGCACCCTTTAAAACTCCACACAATCTTGAGGCACCCCGTTCTAAAATTTAAAAAAACTAAACTAATAGTTTTGCATAATGTAGCAACATCCACATGCGTTGGGCATCCCAATATTAGCAGTGATTTATTCTTCCAAAGCAAATACACCTTTGCACACTGGTACCGATTAGTATTACAATGTTTCTCTCACTCAGCTAATGTGACCAATGGTGCTGAAGGAGAGGGGCAGGTGCCTGACGTTCTCCTTATCAACCAATAGCGCTCTGCTTTTCTATATTGTTTGGTACCTGGTATCTGGGTATAGTGCCTGCAGCTTGTTTTGTTGCTTTTGAGCCCTAGCGCAGTTTTGTTTCTCTTTTATAAAAACCCATTATCTACCTTTGGCTCGTTCATCGACTACACTTCCACTTGATCCCAAACTGCACCACTTGTTACCATCCTTTGGGTTGTTTACTGACTACCTGTTACATCTGGTACCGAACACAAGCTTGCTCACCTATTGGTGGGGCAATCCTGAGGACCATGACCTGGCACTAGCATGCAGGAAAACTCATCTCCACCTATAGGAGCTCTGGTGAAGACCGGTTAGTGCTTAGATCTCGTGACTCAGGTGAGCTCACATCATCCACTTGGATGACCAGCTCATGTAATTCTCCTGCTGGTTGATGGGAACTTCTCTACTGCTATAGTTACTGGTCTCAAAGCCTGACCCCAGAATTTGACAATCCCTACCTGCAGCCACTTGTTACCTACCTTTGGCTTATTTACTGACTGTGCTTCAGCTTGCTCCTTGCCTGCTACATCTGCTACCAGACTCTGGCTTTCTCACCTCCTGGTGGGGCGAACCTAAAAGCCTTGACCTGGCACTAGCATACAGCAAATCCCATCTCCACCATCAGGAGCACTGGTGAAGACCGGTTAGTGCTTAGATCTCGTGACTCAGGTGAGCTCACATCGTCCACTTGGATGACCAGCTCATGTAATTCTCCTGCTGGTTGATGGGAACTTCTCTACTGCTATAGTTACTGGTCTCAAAGCCTGACCCCAGAATTTGACAATCCCTACCTGCAGCCACTTGTTACCTACCTTTGGCTTATTTACTGACTGTGCTTCAGCTTGCTCCTTGCCTGCTAAATCTGCTACCAGACTTTGGCTTTCTCACCTCCTGGTGGGGCGAACCTAAAAGCCTTGACCTGGCACTAGCATACAGCAAATCCCATCTCCACCATCAGGAGCACTGGTGAAGACTGGTTAGTGCTCAGACCCCACGTCTCAGGTGAGCCCGCATCATCCATCAGGGTGACCTGCTTATGTATTTATGCTGCAGGTTGTGGGAGCCTCTCTACTGCTATAGCTACTGGTCTCTGAGCTTGACTGTAGACCATGACACATTTGCTAATCTCCCTCCCCTCTACCAGACGGCATCCATAATGCGGGTCCTGTGTTCACCAATGGCCACAAAGAAAAAAAATAACGAGGGATGTGAGGGGTAACCGAAATTTTCTGGGGTATGTGGAAGTGATCCAGCTGATGTGATTGGGTATAACTTTTTCTCATCACATAGGGGACAAAAATCCCTATACGATGCATTTTTAGTGATCGGTTCTCTTTAATGAGACAGCAGTGGGAGCCTGTAGTCAATCACAGACAATGAGAAGGGAGCGGGGGCGGGCCAAACAATGCTGTGTGTGTCTCAGACACACAGAGGTGGCTCGGGAGTGAGCACTCACAAATGCCCTCAGCAGCTTGCTATTTGGGCACTCAGCAAGGGAAAGGGCCCAGGAGTGCTGGCGGTGCAGTGCTAGCTTACTTCTACATATTCCAAGTTCAGTGTTAAAGTAGTGGTAAAGTCTGCATTTTTTTTTTTTTACCTACAGGTAAGCTTATACTCAAGTCACATTGGTGGAACACTTCGGTTGAAGTAAAAACAGCTTCATTAAAAAATACCACATTACAAACAAGAGGCAACAGTAAATTGGCCTTCACACCTAAATTAAAAAAAAGACAACATTATCTAATAAGGGGTTAGCGTCTGCGCATGCAATCATTCATACACAGTCACTCTCAATAGAATTGAGGACTCAAGCAGAGGTACTCCTGCAGTAAGAATGGTATCATTCCTCATCTGAGAAAACAAGCAAAGCTCAAGTTCATCCCTGAGATCATGTATTGTACTGGTCTAGAGCTCTCAATCAGCAGAGTGTTTGAGGTATGACTGTGTGTCAGATGGAATAGCAGGTGGGTATAGGAGATTCCTAAGTTGCAATTACTGGACAAAAATTTGATAAACTTCCAATTGAAAGTATGCTATACAGCAATTCCTTACAGTCTTCTGCCAGGAAATTGGAACTGAGGCTCCTAGATGTGTGGTGGAAATGCAGTGGTACAGTCCTAGACACCAATTGAGCAGGAAAGGGATTGACTTTAGGAAGGAAAAAGCTGGGGGAATTGCTCACCACCTTGTGCATGCAGACATCTCCCATTCCATAAGTTGCCCCTTCGCTCACATCCACTCGGCACCGGCATGTGACTATCCACTAGCCCATGCTGCGTTTGGCTTCCACCTCACTTCCTGCACATGTTCACATCTGCTGTCACAAGAAGGACGTCACGTGCGTGATGACAACACTCTGACGCGTTTCGTTAGCCAATCCCCGCTAACTTCTTCAGGGCGAGTAGGGGTTTCCAGACAGCGGCTTAAATATCCTTAAGTCAATGTAATAATAGCCACTCACCACTAGATATTAAATAAATAATAAATTGGCGCAATCATACAGTGAAAAAAATAGTGTATAAATAAACTCAATTCACAAAATAAATTAAATAAATTCTCCCAATGGCAGCTGACATAAAGTGTCTTCCACTAAACACATAAACAAAGTAAAAATCAAATAAATTGCAGCTCCAAAGACTCAATTTATATTAATTCGACCCAATCTGTGCACAATGAGTATGATATAATATATTCAATTGGCGCTAAAACACTATGCAATAAATAAATAAAAATATATTAAATGTATAAATATATTAATAAGGCCCAATTTAAATTGAGTCTTTGGCGCTACAATTTATTTGATTTTTATTTTTATTTGATTTTTACTCGCCACTAGATGTCATGCATTCTCACACTTCCTCTTCATTCACCACGCAAAAGCAGAACATTTAAAAAGATAAACTATACCACTGAGTACAGGAAATTGAATTTCGGCCAAGAGAGCTAACCAGGAACACATTAAGGAATATGAGAGACGGGAATTTTAGGGGGAATATATCCCCTTTATCTATGAAGTACAAAAACTATCATAACAATATAAAAGAAAGATCTTAAGTTGAACTGTTTTTAGATAAAGGCATACATTAACCAACTTCTCGATACACTGGTGTATTCCAGGGGGAAAAGGATATTTAAATCATGCCTCCAGAAAGGGTTGTAGATTACATTCATGATTCAAACCATTAGGAATTAAGGAACCCAATCTATATAGCCACATGTTCTCCTTCTGAAGGAGAATAGTGTCAAAATCACCCCTTCTGGTTGGTAAATTTAGCACATCAATACCTTTAACTTGAGATCACCCTGATGGAACTGAGCAAAATGCATTGCCAGGGGATGCTCATCAACTTTCTTCTTGATACTAACTCACAAGATGGCGCCTACCCATTCCACAGGATCTCCAGACCCTGCAGGTGAGCACAAGACAATGCTCCCGGGCCCCACAGGACTCAGACCGCGGGTCTACCCGCTCCCAAGATCACAAGGCTCTCGGGGATGCTGGGACATGGAATCTTACATCAAGGCCTTACCTACACACCATGACATAGAGGCCTAGGTTACCAGGTTAGAATTTACATATAAGCAGGAACTTTCAGACCTCCATAAAGACTTGGGCCACAGAGTTGAGGAGGTAGAGTAAGTACTGGAAGAGTCTATTGCAAAGCTTAATGATCATGATGCAATTCTACAAGACCACACTATACAAATACAGCAATTATATTACAACTTGAATGATCAAGAAAACAGAAGTGTCCACAACAACATCAGCTTACTCGGCCTCCCTGAAACAGTGGAGCCTAAAAATCTGGCTGCTGCGGCCACGTCTATCTTTAACCAGCTTTTGCAATTGCCAAAGGATTCTCCTATTGAGCTTGATCGCATCTATAGTGCCCTGGGCCCCTAGTAACCCTAATCCAGCTTATCCACATGATGTCATTTGTAGAATCCACTTTTTCAAAACTTAATCTGATATGGAGACAATTAAAGCCTACTAGATCCTATTGCCGTGAGGCAAGGAGGATCAACATCGTGTGGTGAGTGGGATTTTCTGCACTCACATTTTATACAGGGTGTCACCTACTGTATATCTGGTTGAACCATCCTCCTGGGATGCACAATTTTTAACAACAGGAAAAGTTAATTGTCCTGTTTTGGAGTTGGAAGACTTTTTTCTTGGTTCATTTTGCTGTCACTGGACTTTTATGTGCACAATATAAATTTATGTTGGCACTTTTATTGTTTGGTTGGTGCACTATTTTTTATTGCATGTTCTCACTTTAATCTCGCACAGATATTATGAATGTCATATATATGTATATACTTTTGTATTGAGATGTTTAATCTATCAAGCACTGTTATCCACATAGTCATTTACTGTTTGTGGACTTGTTCTAAGGCTCCTTTCACTCGAAAACTCTCGATAGAGTCTGCGCTCGAAAGAGTCTGTTTTGCTCAGCGGGGGATCGATCCACCGATCCCCGCTGAGCATGATAAATATCCAGTGAAAAATCATAAAGTGAAATCAAAGTCCATCAGGGGTTTCTTCATACATAAATAAATAATATATAACCACAAATAAATGTGTCCAGAAAATCCAGTGCTTCTTCATTCAAATTTCAGTATATATTCCAGCAAACTGTGCGTAGTGGACTATAAAACACCTCCTTCCCAAAACACAAATACAGTGCTCACACTCAAATTGTGCAATCACCAGACCTCCATGACCCTCTTATAGAGGAGTTTCAGTCATTTTTGTGTTTATTAACTAGTTCCGGACTGCTTGCTGGCCCTCCTGCGCGAACCGACGTAGGTCTCTTTTTCCTCATTACGTTGGTCGCGCACCTGCAGCTAGGCGGCAAGCGCGCTCCCACTCCTTCTCGTCAGCGGGGACTCCGATGCACAAGGCAGGCGGCTCCGATTGCCGCCTGACACCCGCGATCGCTCCCCACAGAGAGAAGAGCTGTGTTTACAACAGTGACCGTTCTTCTCTCTGGAATGATCACAGAGCGCCTGGGATCCTTCTATGTAGTATCACAGGTCTCTGTAATCATTTCACAAGCCCCACCCCCCATACAGTTAGAATCACTCCCCTAGACTCACATTTAACCCCTTGATCACCCACATCGTTAACCCCTTCACTGCCAGTGTCATTAGTACAAGAGTGCATATTTTAGCACTGATTACTGTAGTAATGTCACTGGGGGGAGGGAAAGGGGAGGGGGAGAGGAGATCTTCCGCTCAGATCGCTTAGGCAATCCGAGCGGAAGTAGGAACTGGTACCTGTCAAAACTGGGTACCCTCTCCCCACAAAAAAATGACATGCCAAATGTGGCAGTGGAGGAGTACTCAAAGTGGAACTTCCTCTTTTGGGTGGAGCTCCACTTTAAATTAATAAGTGGGTCCACATTAGCTTAGATTTATGCTGGCTGTCCCTCCAGGCAGCCTTCCAAGTCACCTCCTTCCAGCTTCTGATCGTTACACCTTTAATCCTCCAAATGCATTTTATAAAAGGCATAGTGCAGAAATTTTTATTGCAATAGTAAAAATACAAAAAAAATTTCCAAGGGCACTCACATTAAAAATACAAAGGCCAGCATTCAGTATGGCTACTATACCACCAAGATCCAAGATGGCCATTGCTGATCCAAATTTCTGTGTGCGTTCCAGAGACCAGAAGTGATGTAGGCGGAAATTATGGATCTAAGAATAGCCCCCTGCCCAACATGTTTCGACCATTTGTCGTTATCAGGGACTATTTAAGGTATGTGCAGTTTCTTTCAATATCTCCAAGTTCGACACGCTATACATGCTCAACAGAAGCTGAGTTGCCTTCGATTATATACACCAACAGAGTTGTTTTAGAAGAAGCATTAAGCACCCTAAAAGGTAACATGTCTTATTTACAGTATACTTAAATATGCTTGACTCTCAAATATCTTTGGCCCCACTTCCATGTAAGGTAAATGAGAACAGGACAGGGGTCCTCTAACTAAAGATCAATGGGAATATATTCTGCCTAATGTCGCTATTACATCTTTAGCCACCTCTAGTAGGATGACACAGTTATCCCCCTAGTGACTGAGGGTAAAAAAAATAAACTTAATTTTGCAACTTTGACATGTGTAAGTAAATCTGTACATATCATCACAACTACTTTGTGTATCCAAGTGATTTACACCTTGTTTTTTTCAGGACGAATTGGGCTTTTGTTTGGTGGTACCTGGTAACAGATTTCTCCTGATTTTTTTTTTTATTATTATTATCAAAGGAAACCTGGCCCAAAATAGTAAAAAAAAAAAAAGGATTTTTTAAAAATATCGCTGTATATTTTTTGCTATTACTATGTCTTACCTCCAAAGAATAACCCAAAATAAATTCTCCTGCTCCTGACACTCGCAGAAATACCACATATGTGTATGTAATTTGTTTGTACCCATAGCACAGCCCAGCCCAGAAACAATGGTGCACATTTTGCTTCTTTTTTTTTTTTTTTTTTTATCCTACCTAAAACACACTGACACTATTCTAAAAAAAATTTATTTTTAAAAAAATTGTACCAGAAATATGCTGACATTTGACTGTTATCTTGACCCTTGACATTTGACTGGGCATCTTCATTCAGAGGGCGAAATGCATTAGCTGGGAACTTCCAGTGGCAATCGGCATTTGGCACGCATGCTACTCTGCTGGTCCTGTACCGGCGTTACATGCTTATATGCACAGAAAACTTGTGAGTGGGAAATTTGCATGTTTAAAATCTTTTTAACAATAAAATGGAATTACACTATGGAGATTTTTCTACCTCTTTATGTGACCATTAACCTGCCATCCTTTTGAGAGGAGTGGAGGAGCTGGAGAAACGGCAGCTGAGCATCCACCTATGATAGGTGTATTCACATTCATAATCTGTGGAGGAGCTGGAGAAACGACATCTGAGCATTCATCCGTGATGGGTGCATTTACACTCATAATTTGGTGAGTGGGCACGGCTCTTTATCATACATAAGAAGATTTGGAGCAGTAATTGCACTTTGTTGGGAGGACTTAAGTGATTTTTTGCACAACTGAATTTTATGAACTAATCATTTTTCATGATTAATGGTGTATGTAACAGAATAGGGCACCCCTGACCGGGTACCTCCGTTGACAGATGTTCCTAGTGCTCCCTGAGGGGCTCCAAGCACTCCACCAGACACCGTAACCACTTCAGACTCCACGAACCGCCGCAGCTTGGTTAGGGTCTCGCAATCTCCTACCCACCCTGGATCTATGACAAGGCTCCAGGTTCCTGTGGGTGAACCTCTCTTTCCCTAGAGAGTGCAGCAGAACAAGCTCTTACACAAGCTCTTACAAGAGCTCAGTGATTTTCTAAGAGAGTATGGAAGACCATAGCAATCCCTTGCAGCAGATTCCCCCAATAAGAGACAGAACTCTAGATTGAGGGTGAAGGAACTCTCAAAACAACTTTATTCAACAAGACTTATTTACAGAATTTGGAACATCCCGCCCCCAACAACCGCTTTCCTATTGGTCAATTGTAAAGTACCTGTGGTCTCCTTCAGGTCCTCCTTAGCCATGCAAATGAGGACTTGAAAATGAGTCAGCAGGGATTGGTGCGATAACTTGACCAGAAGGACTGCCATGTGCAATGAGACAGAAGCCCCCAGGGGGCAATCAATGTACACAATAGCCAGACACAGAACAATGGGAGGTCATTAGCACTTACAATGAGACAGGGCAATCCACATTCCCAATACACAAACAAAAGGAAAACCTTGCTGACATTGAAAGATATGTAATATACACAGCATTTAGGAATTACAGATTTCATGGCAAATGGGAATAAATCTTAATATTTCTATATGGAGATATTGCTGGCAAATATGAAGCAATCCAAACCATTACTTATCTGTCTTTTAAGTCCAGTGATGGTGAATACCGTCACATATCGTCCCCCCAAAGGTAGACTAATCCAGGTACCAGACCTCCAATCGGTCTGTGCCTGAGTTAGTCGGGTAACAAGTCCCAAAGAGTCCATCCATCATGGCAGTTTCCTTGACAAAGTTCCACATAGTTTGTAAGTTTGTCTTGGCAAGGCGCATGGCATGGAGCTCTCATAGCCGATCAGTCTGTGAAAGTCTGGTTTGGGCAGGCCAGACTGGGCTTCTTGGGCACCCTGTGTCCCTAAAAGACACAGGGTGATTTAGACATAAGAGGAGCCTAGTAGGCAGAGAGAAGCACTTTCCAACCTCTCTAAGGTAGGCTGTGTTCCACAGGCCCTCCCAATGTCTGCACCCACCCAGTACCCCAAACAAATTGTCCGGGACAGAAGGTCACTCACCCAGCCAACCTCTGCCACTCTTGTAAAACATCCCTGCCGTGGAGAAGAAGCATGAACTGGCCTTTCTCCCAGGATTCCTTTCAGCTGCTGGAGAGAGGACAGGGTGGATGGGCTTACTTCCTCATGCTTTTGGGGAACTGGGCCGACTGTCCAGCATCCCTGGGGTGTAAAAATGAGGACTGTAGCTTTTGCAGGTGCTGGGCAGAGGTTGGTAGCACTCTGCCCTGTTGCCAGCTCTTCTGCTGGGTTGGGGTTGGTGAATACTACCCCTAGAACCTGGTTGGGGGTCAGCTGTAGAGAGGAGGGATCGCTTACCTCCTCCCCCTGGTATTCCTGCGGGGTAGGTTGGGGATCTGGACCGGCCGGCCAGCATCCCTGTAGGTCTGGTGCAGAGACCGCGGTCCCATCTGTACCATTGGGGTCAGGGCTGTTGTCTCCCTGTGGTTGGGGAGAAGGATTAGTTGTCTCCTCTCCCTGTAAGATACACTGCTGCTTGGAAGGAAGGATGACACCTTCGGCTCCCTGTAATTCCTGCTGTAGCTGGGGACCTGGGCTGGCTGCCCAGCCTTCCTGTAGGGCCGGTAGAGAGACCTCGGTCCCATCTCCACCTGCCATCGGTGGGTCTTTACAGTACCACCAGTCTATACTGTCTCTCCAACTGAAGGGTTGTGGGTCTGGATCTGCCACCCCGGAGTCTGCTTGCAACAGGAGCAGAGCAGGCGTTGGTAGTCCTGCTCCAGTTCCCACTCCATTCTGACCAGATGAATCAGGTCTGACCCCAAGTCATCCGCTTTGGGGAGACCCAGTAGGGCTTCCCTGGTGTCCTGGATTTCCCAGCACCGAAACTCTGCTGGACATCCAAAGTCCCTCTCCACAAAGGCCTCCCACAGCAAAAGCCCGGCCCACTATAGTCCTCACCTTCCGGCATATTGTCATCAGCCATCCAGTGGTCGTGCCGGGTGGCGTACCAACTTTAAGCTTCATCCAGCCACAACTCCTTCCAAATCAGGTTCCACAGCTCCGTCACCCACTCATCCAGGGGTTGCTCTCCTAGGAAAGGTAACCGCAGGGCAACGTATACCTGGAACCGCTGTTCTTCGCTGGGAAGGTTCTCTCTCCGCCTCCACTGCGTATTCTCTAAGGCCTCATACCACATTTCCTTTCTAGTGGCATCTCTCGAAAAATCGGCTATGTGCAGCTGGCAGCCTGTCAAACTCTGAGGCCCTGTTCACACCTGAGCGTATTTCAGCTCGTAAAAATGCTCATATCTGAAGTCTCAAAACGCCCAACAAGCAAAATCCCATTTATTTCAATGCCCCTGTTCACATATGAGTGTTTTGTCGCCTGAAGCTTAAAAAAGTACATGAGATTTTTTGGCAGATTACAGCCGTTTTTTGGTCAGATGTCAATGCCTGCCTCCAAACACCTGCAAAAAAAGGCCTGAAAAAATGCTTGAAAAACACCTGAAATCGATACACTCAGGTGGGAATGGAGCCTGGGGCCCTGTTCACACCTGAGCATTTTTTCAGCTCGTAAAACGCTCATCTCCGAAGTTCCAAAACGCCCAACAAGCAAAATCCTATTCATTTAGATGGCCCTTGTTCACATATGAGCATTTTGTCGTCTGAAGTAAAACGCCTGAAGCTCAAAAAAGTACATGAGCTTCTTTTTTGGCAGATTACAGGCGTTTTTGGTCAGATGTCAATGCCTGCCTCCAAACACCTGCAAAAAACACCAGAAAAACACCTGAAAAACACCCAAAAAAATGCCTGAAAATGATACGCTCAGACTTCATTCACACCTGAGTGTATCGATTTCAGGCATTTTTGGGGAGTTTTTCAGGGTTTTTTTTTAGGAGTTTTTCAGGTGTGTTTTGCAGGTGTATTGAGGCAGGCATTGACATCTGACCAAAAATGCTTGTAATCTTCCAAAAAAGCTCATGTACTTTATTGAGCTTTAGGCAACAAAACGCTCATATGTGAACAGGGGCCATTGAAATGAATATGATTTTGCGTGTTGGGCGTTTTGAGACCTCAGATTAGAGCGATTTACAAGCTGATAAACGCCCAGGTGTGAACAGAGCCTTGGGTGTTAATGGAGCCTGAGAGGCTGACAGATGCTGTCGCTGAATAGAGCTTCTAGCAGGAACTTCCAATGTATACTGTGAAAAATGAATAAATCCTATTGTGAATTACAACATTGCATGCTGTTTCAAATCTCTTGACAATCTATGTTCACATAAACCAAGATAAGTTCCAAGATTCTGCAGCAGTATGCAAGATTAGAACACACATCAAGTACATTCCAGCAGGCTGCAAGGCCAGCTTCAATAACCACAACCATAGTGATGGGACCAAGTAATGAGCCTTGCCTCTCAGCTGATGGTCGCTGTCATTTTACGGTCACCTCCAGATAATGCAGTGTTACCTGACTGGTTTTAGTGATGGGGAATGATTTTATGGTAAGGTTGCCACCTCATTCCTTTAAACCAGGACACATATTAATTACACAGGTTCTGGGGCTGATTAAGGTGGTAATTAAACTCACTTTTTGCCTTATAGCCTCAGAACCTGTGTAATTAATATGTGTCCTGGTTTAGAGCGATTAGGTGGCAACCCTATTTTATAGAGAGCCTTTGACATCAAAACGACCCCCCCCCCCCCCCCCCAACACCACTTCCTGAAAGCAAAGAAAAGCCAACTGGGAGCCGTAATTGACAACCAACAAAAAGAATTGCAGAGATCATCAATGTAAGGATGATGGGGGGGGGGGGGGGGGGGGTTGGTTGGATAAAGAGGTTTTGTAAACTCATAAATTTTTTTTTTTTTCCAACCTCAAAGAGAAACACATAATGAGCTAGTATGCATCGCATACAAACTCATTATGAAATACCTTAGAAAGAGCCCCCACCGTGCCGCCCGCTTACCTGTATGACGGGCGACATGTTCAGTCGCCCTTCTTCCGGGATCGCGGCATCCGGCCATCTGATTGGCCGGACCCGCGATTACGTCACTCCCGCGCACATGCGCCCCATGCCGACGGTCACGGCATAGGGCTCTGAAGGAACGGCACCAGCGGCCGTTCCTTCAGAGCGCGCGCGCCAGTGACGTCACTGGCTGCATGTAAGGTAAATATCTCCTAAACGGTGCATGTATAGGAGATATTTACAGTACCTATAGGTAAGCCTATGATAAGGCTTACCTATAGGCAGTGGCGGAGCTAGACTTTTAAAACAGGGGTGGCAAAGGGGTGGCAAGGTATTATTTTGGGGGCTCTTGCAGACACTGCCTACAGCTCTGTGCTCGTACTTCTGTACGGGCTTTCAGCTTCAGAGCTGTTGGAAGTGGGAATGGAATATGAGCACGTTGCTGATCAGCACACTCACAGTCCATTGGAACTACAAGTCCATCTGTTGTGGTGGAAATGGGACTTGTAGTTTCATTCACAGACCTCTATAAATAAAAGGCACGGCTGGGTGCCACACCTATTTTAAATGTTACAGAGGCTGTGGAGGGAGGGGATCTTTATTCTCCAAAAATATCAAACATATCCACTTCTTAATGGCCGTTTATTCTATTTTTTCATGAAATTGGTTTTACTGTGGGTTTTTTTTGCCACCTGCCCTCTCTCAGATTTATCATTTCACATTGGCCCAGCCGCCCATCATGAGCTATAGTATTAATTAGAAGACTATCATCCATTCCAGAGACCACCTGACCACCAGTCAATGACTGGTGGTCACTGGTCAGGTGGTCTCTGGAATGGATGATAGTCTTCTAATTAATACTATAGCTCATGATGGGCGGCTGGGCCAATGTGAAATGATAAAGTCACTGAGTGTCAGATATATCACATGTCAGAGTGAGAAATGACTTGCAGTCATTTCTCACTCTGACATTTCATCTGACAGTGACACTCAGTGACTTTATCATTTCACATTGGCCCAGCCGCCCATCATGAGCTATAGTATTAATTAGAAGAAGACTAGTACATCCATTCCAGAATCCAGAGACCTGAGACCACCAGAGAGACTTACCTAATGGACGATTACAGCAGCAGGAGGTCAGGCTTAGGTGGTACTGCAGCTGCTGGTAGAAGACAAGACTCGAGGTCACGGTGAAGAAGAAATCCACGGTCCAGTCAGTGTCCACCCACCACGTGACATGCCGGCCCGGCCCGCCCCCGCAGCTAGTTCTCACACACACACACACACACACAGGCTGGCCAACCAATCACGTCGTGAGTAGCGGCACAGCGAACCAATCAGGTGTGCAGGCACGCTTGATTGGTTAGCTGTGCAGCGGCTCACGGCGGCGCCCACTGCTGCTGCTGCTCACCGCGCTGCACGCTCTGCCTCTGATTCACAGTCAGTCTCCTCATCTGAGTCATCCATCTCCTCTCGAGAATAGCTAGCTGCAGCCGGGCGGCCGCCCACTCGTTATTTAGGAGCGCAGCGGCAGCGCGAGCGAGCGGGGTGGCAACAGGGGTGGCGAGGACTTTGTCTGGGGTGGCAAATGCCACCCCAGCTAGCCCTCTGGCTCCGCCACTGCCTATAGGTAAAAGTTGCAGAAGAGGGTTTACTTCCTCTTTAAATGATTGCGAATAACTGGACAGTTGCCATTTGATTTTATATAAAAGAAAAAAAAGAATTCCACTTTAGTTCCATCCCAGAGGCCTGCAATGTTACCAACTTGCTTGTCCACTGTAGAAACCACAAACGATTTTTCATTATAAAATGAAAGGCTCCCAAACAAATTGAGATCTTTGAAAGAGATCTGTCAGGACATTAATATGGGAGGTGCTACTGCTGACTTATTTTTGAAGGTACATATTCCAGGGCTCACTATGTTACTGACCCAGATTAGGTATCCCTATACCTGACATCTTGTTCCTGGTCAGTTGATTACCAAGTAGAAAAGGAAGGAATAGACCTCAAGCCTGGAGCTGTACCTTCAGAAAGTCATCAATGACCGATCCAGTTTCTATGGAAACCAGCTATTTCTGAAGATCATTATACTGTAAGAAATTCTTGAGTTAAGCTGGCCATAGATAGAGCAATTTTCCCATCAACACAATGTTTATGGGGGAATTTCTCCTGTGGAGCCATTGTTTACTCAGCGGGGAAGCAGTCCCCACCAGGAGAACACACAGGATTACTGCTGGCAGCTATAATAGTCACTAGCAAGGATCACATGTAACATCTGACAGGCTGGTTGTACCCAAGTTGGTTAATTAACCTGGGCAGTGCGGCTGGTGCTCAAAATTTTGGGGGGGCGCAAACAGAAAAATGTAATAGGCATTGCTTTGCGGCAAAAAACGCTGTAAAAAATTGCGTGACTTTGAGGTCGCAAAAGTGTGAAAGGGGCCTTTAGTAATTAAGGTATAGTGTGCCCTCTTTCAATGCAGAGAGACCAGCGTGCCCCCTTTCATTGCAGAGAGACCAGTGTGCCCCCTTTCAATGCACAGTGACCAGCGTGCCCCCTATTAATGCACAGTGACCAGCGTGCCCCCTTTCAATGCACAGTGACCAGCGTGCCTCCTTTCAATGCACAGTGACCAGCGTGCCCCCTTTCAATGCACAGTGACCAGCGTGCCCCCTATTAATGCACAGTGACCAGCGTGCCCCCTTTCAATGCACAGTGACCAGCGTGCCCTCTTTCAATGCACAGTGACCAGTGTACATGCCCCCTTCAATGCAGTGACCAGCGTACATGCCCCCTTCAATGCAGAGATCAGCGTACATGCCCCCAATGCAGAGACCAGCATACATGCCTCCTTCAATGCAGTGACCAGCATACCATTTCCATCAATGCAGAGATCAGCATACATGCCCCCAATGCAGTGACCAGCGTACATGCCCCCAATGCAGTGACCAGCGTACATGCCCCCAATGCAGTGACCAGCATACATGCCCCCAATGTAGCGACCAGCATACATGCCCCCAATGCAGAGATCAGCGTGTGTGCCCCCAATGTAGTGACCAGCATACAAGCCCCCAATGCAGAGATCAGCGTGCGTGCCCCCAATGTAGTGACCAGCATACATGCCCCCAATGCAGAGATCAGCATGCGTGCCCCCAATGCAGTGACCAGCATACATGCCCCCAATGCAGTGACCAGCATACATGCCCCCAATGCAGAGATCAGCGTGCGTGCCCCCAATGTAGTGACCAGCATACATTCCCCCAATGAAGAGATCAGCGTGCGTGCCCCCTTACTTACCTGGAGCAGCAGCGGCGGCTTCCCCTCAGTCCCCCCAACTGCGGCTTCTCCTCCGTCCCGGCGGCGCATCTCCTCCTGTCCTTCCGCTCCCGCCTCCTCCTCGGCCAATGGCATTGGGTTTGCCTTGTGGCCAATCAGGAAGCGCGTTTCGGACACGCTTCCTGATTGGCCAGGAGGAGGATCGGTGTGACAATAGCGAATTTTCATTCGCTATTGTCACACAATGGGTGGGCTCGGGACGCACTGCTCTGCGCCCCGGGTCTACCCTTTGCATCGCCCTATTAGAGCCTCTGGCTCTAAACAGGTGATGCAAAAAAAAAACCCCATTGAACTCCATGCGTACGGTGCCCCTGCATGCAGATAAGGGGGCCGGACGCATGGATGGGGGGGCGGCGCCCCTGCGCCCCTAACGAACCGGCCGCCACTGAACCTGGGTACATTCAGCCTGCCAATACATGGTTCGAATCTCGGCTGGTTCGGTAGGAAACCTCTCGCTTCCTGAACCATCCGAGATTTCGAAACAATAAATGGCCAACTTAAGCAGAGACTTTGGGGTTGGTTTACTAAAGACAAAAAGACTGTTAATATTGCAAGGGGAATTTTTCATTAGCTTAGAGAAGGAGGTGAAGTTCTGCTGACTTCTATCATCCAATCATGTGCAAGCAAAATATTGCTTTTTCTGTTTTCCTTGTACATAATTGGATATTCATTATTTGCCTTCACCTTCATGGTTATGCAGGCATAAATAAAGACAGTAAGCTACTCTTAATAGCAGGAAGAGTTCTTTATTTTCTGTAGGATACAGGAACATACGCTATATTACCAAAAGTATTGGGACGCCTGCCATTACACACACATGAATTTTAATGCAATCCCAGTCTTAAACTGGATACACACTATACAACTTTCTTTAGACTTTTTCCTTTAGACTTACCAAAACCATATAATATGAGGTCAAACCTAAACACTTTCAATTTGTATGCAGTCAGGCAGGCCCTTCCACTACATAGTTGTAGGTAAATCTAAAGCCTTGTACACACGATCAGATTATCGAACGATCTTGCGTGTCCTCTTCACTTTGCATGGAAAGCTAAGAGGTTACGTTCATACGAAAATTCTCATACGACAGAATTCAACTCCAGAAGTGATGTCATGTGTTGAATTGTTTTGTATGTGTTCTTTCGTTTCTGAGCATGCCTAGTCTTGCTTTAACAATTTTTTTCGGACTAAAACTGTACTAATTAAACAAAAATCGGACGTTGTGTTGACATATGATACAAATTTTATAGCCTGCACATCCAGATTTTGTCGTCCGAAAATTCATAATCACTATACTAACAATCTGAAAATCGGCAGATCGTTTGTCTGACTAAATTTTACTTCTGATTTTCGTATTGTGTGTACGGGCATTTAAGGAAATCTACCAACAAAAGTTGCAAAGCGTGTATCCAGCTTAAGCCCGTAGGGTTCAATATTGAGTTGGCCCACCCTTTGCAGCTATAACAGCTTCATCTCTTCTGGGAAGGCTGTCCACAAGGTTTAGGAGTGTGTCTATGGGAATGTTTGACCATTCTTCCAGAAGCGCATTTGTGAGGTCAGGCACTGATGTGGAGGAGAAGGCCTGGCTCACAGTCTCCACTCTAATTCCCCCCAAAGGTGTTCTGCCAGGTTGAGGTCAGGACTCTGTGTAGGCCAGTCAAGTTCCTCCACCCTAAACTCACTTATTCCTGTCTTTATATACCTTGTTTTTGCAGTGGTGCGCAGTCATGTTGGAACAGGAAGGGGTCATCCCCAAACTGTTCCCACAAAGTTTGGAGCATACAATTGTCCAAAATGTCTTGGTATGCTGATACCTTAAGAGTTCCCCTCAGTAAAACTAAGGGGCCAAGCCCAACCGCTAAAAAATTAAAAGACCCCACACCATAATCCCCCCCCCTCCACCAAATGATTTGTACCAGTGCACAAAGCAAGGACAATGAAGACATGGATGAGCGAGCTCAAGTTCATGTGCGTGTAAAGGCAGGCGTGCCAATGGTTTTGGCAATATAGTGTATTCCCTGATCTCCTTGTAAGAAAGCTACAATTCCAACAGACCGGTCCTTCAGTAGTCCCTGTCATCATTACAACATGTAGAAAAGGAAAATGGATGGGCCAAGGGGACTTTTAAAGGGATACTGTCATCGAGACAAATAGCAGAGAATCCACATATATGTAAAAATACAAAAATTTTATTGATACAACACCAAAAATAAAGAAGAAGAACATTAAAAGTAACTATTATCGTGTTGACAAAACACTAATAATATTACAGCATACAGAGCAATTGG
Organism: Pelophylax lessonae; assembly: GCF_965119305.1. Taxonomy (NCBI): domain Eukaryota; kingdom Metazoa; phylum Chordata; class Amphibia; order Anura; family Ranidae; genus Pelophylax; species Pelophylax lessonae. The sequence continues at coordinate 78,891,386 of NC_138777.1, read as the reverse complement.
GCAGTACATACAATATACAGGCTTTGGGAGAGCCAAATATCCACGGAGGGTGGGTGTAGATCACGCTGTCCACTGCAGACCTTTGCCAGAGATGGTAAGACTGGTGGGTCTGGTGTGATGGACCTGGGTGTCTAAACCCAAACCCAGCCCGACATGTTTCGCGGGTGACCGCTTCCTCAGGGGCAAATAACGTGGGTATGTATATCAACAATGCTACTGGAATTATTAAGAGAAAGCAAAGTCAGTGCATATCTATTTGGGAAACATGTCACATAATAAATCTCATAACGGTAGGTCAAAACAGAGGTAAGCGCCAGCCAACATATAACCCACCTGTGTAGCCGGTTCTAAAAGCAACTGGAGACCTAGGGGATCACGACTGGGACTAGTACCCCCCCGCGGACATGGGAGCAGTCCACACCACATAGGGGTCCAAATCACAACGTTTAAGGTAACTGTATTCTGGATAATGAGAAGTATATAATCAAAATGGGATAGTTGCGTACATGCTTGTATATGTCAGCTCCATAGTAGGAGGAGAATTTACCAAATACAGTGTACTTGTATATGTCCCCTGTAGTGTCTCATGACAGGGCTAAGGGGTGGCTGCTGGAGTAGCCAGGACTGGTAAATGGAAGATTGGGTCGATATCAGGACCAACAAACCTTATATCCATAAGGAGACAGAAAAAACGCAGTATTGAAATGTTTGGTTCAAGCCAATGCGTGAACGCTACAGAAAGTAAGTGGAAAGAAGGATAGACCCATCTCAATAACTTGAGAATAGCCTATAGACACCACGTGCTATAGATAAACCAAAACTAAACCAAAGATCCTAAATCAAGTGCACGCATCACCAAAAGTAAGTGAATAGAACCAAAGAGTGAAGGTGAAATGATCGCAAAAAACGTGGAGTGTAACAATAGTGAACATAAAGGGATGAGGGTGTGAAGAAATCAGGACGGCAGGAAAGACCCATAAAGTGGATGACAAGAGCCCAGGCGTCTCAAAGAGTGATAGTGTTTGAATGATAAGCAGCGGAGAGTCCAATGAGAAGGACAGCATAATAGAGCCATGTGCTATATTTACCTAACGCTCCTCGCAGTCCGGTATCCCGTAGCCGAGTGAGTGTCTCAGTGGGGATGGCGCCTATATGAGGAACCGCTCCACCCCAAACACAGCTGGGTCGGTAATCAGCCGGCCACATGATAGCTGTGTTCGGGGCAGACGCTCCGAATGCGCTTGTACACAAACCGGCTCATCAGGATGCGCCGGATGTGACGTACTGCGCATAGCCAATGGGTGTGTCTGCGGCGCCGACGTAGACAAGTCACCGGAAATCCAGGGACTGTCAGCAGTGTCGGTACCCAGACACTACACCATGGCTCAGGGACACACACTAAGTGTGTACCCAGACGGGCGTCACATGCCCGCCATGGGGAACATCCAGCAGGATCCTCCCATCCATGGATGGTGATGGAAATGGGTCCGGGTTGCTGAACAAGGGATAATCAGGGGAGATGAATGCCAAATGGGGCTATACCTCTGTGACCATAACCAACAGATAATTGATATACAATAACAAGATTTTACATGTATACATCAAATCATATGGAGAATTATTATTATTGGCAACATATGAACAAAACAACATAGTTATCATAAACATAATTTCAAATGATAGGGGTTTCAGACAGTTGCATAACCTTCTGGGAGAAGCTGCTTCCCAGGTATGGAGCCTGATATTTCCCATATTGGGAATCAAGCTCATGAATATCATAGGATAATGGATCAGTTGGAAGAACAGGGTGGGGACAGAAAGAAATGGGAAGATAAAAAGGGGGGGGGGGAAATGAAGGGAAGAGGGAGGGAAAAGGAAAAAGGAAGGGGAAAAGGAAAGGAGTAGAAAAGAAATAGGAGGGGGGAAGGGAAGGAAGAGGGAAAAGAGGGAAGGAAAAAGAGGGGGGGTAGGGGAGGGGAAGAAAAATGAAGGGGAAGCCCTGACGGGGGAGGGGGGAAAAGAAAGAGAATGTAGCAAGAGAGAGACCAGACAATCAAACTACCAACCATATATCTATAGAAATGACTTGTAGGAATGTGCCTCATTTAAACCAGGATATGAGAGGGCATTGAGCCTCTCAATCCAAAGTGTTTCTCGTTGGAGAATGCGACGATCCCAGTTACCCCCTCTGGGGTCTGGGGGAATTACTTCTAAAACTCTAAAGGATATACATGTGTTATTGTATCTATGTCTGAGGCCAATGTGGCGTGTTACAGGAGTGAGTATCTTGCCACCCTCTGAACAGTAGAGATGGTCCCCTATTCTTTGACCTAGTTCACGGATGGTTTTGCCTACATAGAAAGCAGAGCATTGACATTGCATCAAATAAACTACTCCCCGTGTAGAGCAGTTAGCATATCGATTAAGTCTGTGTGATTGACCGTTAGGTAGTAAGGTGACCATGCCTTCCCTGATCCAGGGGCATCTGGGACAATGCCCACATGCATATGTCCCCGTAATTTGTGGGACTATAGTGGTGTGTTCCCTATAGTGACTGGTGATCAACCGATCACGTAGTGATGTTGCTCTTCGGAATACCAATTCAGGAGAGTCCTTGACATATCTGGAGAGGATAGGATCTTCATCCAGTATATGCCAATTCCTCTCCAAAATTTTCCGTAATTGTAATGAGTTACTAGAGTATTGCGCGATGAATCTCACTGTCTGAGTATTCTCATGTGTTTTTTTAGGATATAGCAAGTCAGCTCTGGATTGAGCTTGCGCTCGGTTGAAGGCTTTTCGTAGAATCTTACGGGAGTATCCTCGCTGTAGGAGTCTATCCCGTAATTTTTTAGACTCTATCAAAAAGTCTGCATCTAATGTACAGTTGCGACGGGTTCGCAGATATTGTGCGTAGGGGATACTATTCTTTAGGGATTCAGGATGTAAACTGGATGCATGCAGTAGCATATTGCCTGCACTTGGCTTCCTATAGAGATTAGTGATGATGTGTCCATCATCTTCTCTTTTGATTTCGACATCAAGAAAGACAATTTGCCTGTCATGTATGTTATGGGTAAATTTGAGGTTGAATTCGTTCACGTTCATGGCAGATAACATAGCGTCTAGTTCGTTGCGTGTACCCGTCCATATAATTAGGAGGTCGTCAATATAACGAAACCAGCACAGTAGGTATTTTAGCCACTGTGCATATTGTTCATTGGCGAAAATGTATCTTTCCCAACTTCCAAGAAATAGATTCGCATACGAGGGGGCGCAACAGGTCCCCATTGCGACCCCTTGAATCTGCAAATAGGTCTTGTCCATGAACGTGAAGAAATTCCTAGTCAGAATAAATCTTAATAAAGATAAAATGAAATCATTGTGGGACCAAGTGGAACGATCTTGCTCAAACAAAAAAGACTTGACCGACCGGATGCCCTCCTCGTGCGGTATACTCGAGTACAATGCCTCGATATCAACCGCCACGAGGAGGGCATCCGGGGGTGTATAGATGTCCTCAAGGTGGCGTAAGAGATCGGGAGTGTCCTGAATGTAAGATGGTAAACTCTGCACAAAGGGGCGCAAAAAAGCGTCCACATATCGGCTGGCATGCTCTGACATGGATCCAATGCCGGAGACAATGGGTCTCCCCGGAGGCCTAGATAAATTCTTATGGATTTTAGGAAGTGTGTACATAGTTGGGGTTCTGGGGTGTAAAACACGCAGATACTCGTATGTGTCTTTGTCTATAGTGCCTACAAGATAGGCATTCAGACATAAATTCTGTAGTTCGTTTTGAAAAGTATTTGTTAGTTCAGGTTGTATAGGGAGATACCACGACTCATTGTTAAGCACATCTAAGCACATCGTCTGGTATTGTGGATGTGTCATGATTACCACGTTTCCCCCTTTGTCAGAGGGTTTAATGATAATATCATGGTTGGATTGTAGTTGTTTTAGAGCTGCTTTTAAATTGGTGGTTAGATTCTGGGGCATTGGTTGCCAACGTTTCCGTTTGAGATCACGGATCACCTGGCAAACAAATGCCCAGATCTTTGGACAAATAGATAGATCAGGAAATTTCGTGGATTTGGATTTAAAAATTGGAGGAACAGATTGTAGGGAAGGTGTAACAATGGATGTAGCACTAGGCTCTCCGGGGTCTGAGGAACCCTCTTCATAGAGGAGCATCAGATCCCGGAGAGCCCGGAACTCATCCATTGAGAAATGTTTGATTTGCTCGGTAAGAGCCAATTCAAGCTTTTTCTTTTGGCGGTCAGCATCAAAAATGTACCTGTAGGTCAAGTTGCGAGCAAACAGGTACAAATCTTTAATAGTGTCATATATATTGATTGATTGTGAAGGACAAAATCCCAAACCTAATTGTAAAACGGTGGTCTGATCCGGGGTGAGGGGTATATCTGTGAGATTGATAATATTAAAACAATCTTGATTTATTTCTGTGATGGTGGGGTTTGTGTCGGTGTCAATGTGACAAAGTCTTTTAGTTTGGTCTGTTTTTTGGTTTTCGGGATGGCTCCTAGTGAGACATCTAAAAAAACCATTCTCATTGGTATTAGATTGTTTGGTATTAGGCAAAATATTAGTGGTAAGGATTTTCTGGAGTGTAGGTGTTAAATCTGAAGTGCTAGCTGTGGGTGTCTGTGGTCGTCTTTTGCCCAAAGGGTCATCAGACGAATATCCACCATTGTGTCTGGTGCGTTTAGTGACTCGTGTGCGCGCAGCCCTTGAATTAGAGGGGCGTGAACTAGCCTGTGAGTGAGGGAGATTGGTATTAGAAGAATCTGATTCAGGATACTCATCAATATGTGATGATCTCTCATTTCTGAGTGTTTGGTTGATGGGAGTGGTCACTCTGGGGGTCCACTTATAAGCGTATCCACCCAGAAAGGCCAATTTGTCCCGATTGTATTTAGCCTGTTTCCTGAGTATTATGTCTTGATTAATTTCCTCAAGTTGTTGTTTGATTTCTTGCCATTTGGCTGCAAAGTTTGGGTGATCCATGACATGTCTGTATTGGATGTTTAAAGTGTCAATTTCCGCATCCAATCCAGACATATCCAGATTGTATTGTTGCACAAGGATAGTCATTAATTCCTTGCTACATCTGTCTAGGGCGGACTCCCACGTCTTCCTAAACGTCTCGGTGGGGTTCCGGACGGTCGGGAAGGTGTGTAGTCTCAGACCCCTAGGATTCACATTTTCAGTAATGTACTTTTCAAAAAACTCGATATGCCAATATAAGTGAGATTTACGTTTAAGTAATCAAAATATTTTTTGTAGATAAATTTTGAGCTCTTCCTCATCCCTACGATTAGATGTGAAGGTAGATTGAATATGAGACATAAAACCTGTCCAAGCCTGTCCTAAAAGATCCATGATACACAGTTACTTAATTTTAAAGTATAAAGAGAAATAGGTGTGTAGACTAATTAAGTTTGAAAAAAGAGAGATAAATGGAGCTGTCACAAACAGAGAACAAGGGGCCCCGGGTGTGTTGTCCACCCAAATATACGTAGTATAAACAGAGGGGACAGCTAGCCAACAAGAGGATTAGTAAAAAATACAAGTATCCACGTCCCAATTAAATGTAGAAAAGGAAAATGGATGGGCCAAGGGGACTTTTAAAGGGATACTGTCATCGAGACAAATAGCAGAGAATCCACATATATGTAAAAATACAAAAATTTTATTGATACAACACCAAAAATAAAGAAGAAGAACATTAAAAGTAACTATTATCGTGTTGACAAAACACTAATAATATTACAGCATACAGAGCAATTGGGCAGTACATACAATATACAGGCTTTGGGAGAGCCAAATATCCACGGAGGGTGGGTGTAGATCACGCTGTCCACTGCAGACCTTTGCCAGAGATGGTAAGACTGGTGGGTCTGGTGTGATGGACCTGGGTGTCTAAACCCAAACCCAGCCCGACATGTTTCGCGGGTGACCGCTTCCTCAGGGGCAAATAACGTGGGTATGTATATCAACAATGCTACTGGAATTATTAAGAGAAAGCAAAGTCAGTGCATATCTATTTGGGAAACATGTCACATAATAAATCTCATAACGGTAGGTCAAAACAGAGGTAAGCGCCAGCCAACATATAACCCACCTGTGTAGCCGGTTCTAAAAGCAACTGGAGACCTAGGGGATCACGACTGGGACTAGTACCCCCCCGGCGGACATGGGAGCAGTCCACACCACATAGGGGTCCAAATCACAACGTTTAAGGTAACTGTATTCTGGATAATGAGAAGTATATAATCAAAATGGGATAGTTGCGTACATGCTTGTATATGTCAGCTCCATAGTAGGAGGAGAACTTACCAAATACAGTGTACTTGTATATGTCCCCTGTAGTGTCTCATGACAGGGCTAAGGGGTGGCTGCTGGAGTAGCCAGGACTGGTAAACGGAAGATTGGGTCGATATCAGGACCAACAAACCTTATATCCATAAGGAGACAGAAAAAACGCAGTATTGAAATGTTTGGTTCAAGCCAATGCGTGAACGCTACAGAAAGTGAGTGGAAAGAAGGATAGACCCATCTCAATAACTTGAGAATAGCCTATAGACACCACGTGCTATAGATAAACCAAAACTAAACCAAAGATCCTAAATCAAGTGCACGCATCACCAAAAGTAAGTGAATAGAACCAAAGAGTGAAGGTGAAATGATCGCAAAAAACGTGGAGTGTAACAATAGTGAACATAAAGGGATGAGGGTGTGAAGAAATCAGGACGGCAGGAAAGACCCATAAAGTGGATGACAAGAGCCCAGGCGTCTCAAAGAGTGATAGTGTTTGAATGATAAGCAGCGGAGAGTCCAATGAGAAGGACAGCATAATAGAGCCATGTGCTATATTTACCTAACGCTCCTCGCAGTCCGGTATCCCGTAGCCGAGTGAGTGTCTCAGTGGGGATGGCGCCTATATGAGGAACCGCTCCACCCCAAACACAGCTGGGTCGGTAATCAGCCGGCCACATGATAGCTGTGTTCGGGGCAGACGCTCCGAATGCGCTTGTACACAAACCGGCTCATCAGGATGCGCCGGATGTGACATACTGCGCATAGCCAATGGGTGTGTCTGCGGCGCCGACGTAGACAAGTCACCGGAAATCCAGGGACTGTCAGCAGTGTCGGTACCCAGACACTACACCATGGCTCAGGGACACACACTAAGTGTGTACCCAGACGGGCGTCACATGCCCGCCATGGGGAACATCCAGCAGGATCCTCCCATCCATGGATGGTGATGGAAATGGGTCCGGGTTGCTGAACAAGGGATAATCAGGGGAGATGAATGCCAAATGGCGCTATACCTCTGTGACCATAACCAACAGATAATTGATATACAATAACAAGATTTTACATGTATACATCAAATCATATGGAGAATTATTATTATTGGCAACATATGAACAAAACAACATAGTTATCATAAACATAATTTCAAATGATAGGGGGTTTCAGACAGTTGCATAACCTTCTGGGAGAAGCTGCTTCCCAGGTATGGAGCCTGATATTTCCCATATTGGGAATCAAGCTCATGAATATCATAGGATAATGGATCAGTTGGAAGAACAGGGTGGGGACAGAAAGAAATGGGAAGATAAAAAGGGGGGGGGGGAAATGAAGGGAAGAGGGAGGGAAAAGGAAAAAGGAAGGGGAAAAGGAAAGGAGTAGAAAAGAAATAGGAGGGGGGAAGGGAAGGAAGAGGGAAAAGAGGGAAGGAAAAAGAGGGGGGGTAGGGGAGGGGAAGAAAAATGAAGGGGAAGCCCTGACGGGGGAGGGGGGAAAAGAAAGAGAATGTAGCAAGAGAGAGACCAGACAATCAAACTACCAACCATATATCTATAGAAATGACTTGTAGGAATGTGCCTCATTTAAACCAGGATATGAGAGGGCATTGAGCCTCTCAATCCAAAGTGTTTCTCGTTGGAGAATGCGACGATCCCAGTTACCCCCTCTGGGGTCTGGGGGAATTACTTCTAAAACTCTAAAGGATATACATGTGTTATTGTATCTATGTCTGAGGCCAATGTGGCGTGTTACAGGAGTGAGTATCTTGCCACCCTCTGAACAGTAGAGATGGTCCCCTATTCTTTGACCTAGTTCACGGATGGTTTTGCCTACATAGAAAGCAGAGCATTGACATTGCATCAAATAAACTACTCCCCGTGTAGAGCAGTTAGCATATCGATTAAGTCTGTGTGATTGACCGTTAGGTAGTAAGGTGACCATGCCTTCCCTGATCCAGGGGCATCTGGGACAATGCCCACATGCATATGTCCCCGTAATTTGTGGGACTATAGTGGTGTGTTCCCTATAGTGACTGGTGATCAACCGATCACGTAGTGATGTTGCTCTTCGGAATACCAATTCAGGAGAGTCCTTGACATATCTGGAGAGGATAGGATTTTCATCCAGTATATGCCAATTCCTCTCCAAAATTTTCCGTAATTGTAATGAGTTACTAGAGTATTGCGTGATGAATCTCACTGTCTGAGTATTCTCATGTGTTTTTTTAGGATATAGCAAGTCAGCTCTGGATTGAGCTTGCGCTCGGTTGAAGGCTTTTCGTAGAATCTTACGGGAGTATCCTCGCTGTAGGAGTCTATCCCGTAATTTTTTAGACTCTATCAAAAAGTCTGCATCTAATGTACAGTTGCGACGGGTTCGCAGATATTGTGCGTAGGGGATACTATTCTTTAGGGATTCAGGATGTAAACTGGATGCATGCAGTAGCATATTGCCTGCACTTGGCTTCCTATAGAGATTAGTGATGATGTGTCCATCATCTTCTCTTTTGATTTCGACATCAAGAAAGACAATTTGCCTGTCATGTATGTTATGGGTAAATTTGAGGTTGAATTCGTTCACGTTCATGGCAGATAACATAGCGTCTAGTTCGTTGCGTGTACCCGTCCATATAATTAGGAGGTCGTCAATATAACGAAACCAGCACAGTAGGTATTTTAGCCACTGTGCATATTGTTCATTGGCGAAAATGTATCTTTCCCAACTTCCAAGAAATAGATTCGCATACGAGGGGGCGCAACAGGTCCCCATTGCGACCCCTTGAATCTGCAAATAGGTCTTGTCCATGAACGTGAAGAAATTCCTAGTCAGAATAAATCTTAATAAAGATAAAATGAAATCATTGTGGGACCAAGTGGAACGATCTTGCTCAAACAAAAAAGACTTGACCGACCGGATGCCCTCCTCGTGCGGTATACTCGAGTACAATGCCTCGATATCAACCGCCACGAGGAGGGCATCCGGGGGTGTATAGATGTCCTCAAGGTGGCGTAAGAGATCGGGAGTGTCCTGAATGTAAGATGGTAAACTCTGCACAAAGGGGCGCAAAAAAGCGTCCACATATCGGCTGGCATGCTCTGACATGGATCCAATGCCGGAGACAATGGGTCTCCCCGGAGGCCTAGATAAATTCTTATGGATTTTAGGAAGTGTGTACATAGTTGGGGTTCTGGGGTGTAAAACACGCAGATACTCGTATGTGTCTTTGTCTATAGTGCCTACAAGATAGGCATTCAGACATAAATTCTGTAGTTCGTTTTGAAAAGTATTTGTTAGTTCAGGTTGTATAGGGAGATACCACGACTCATTGTTAAGCACATCTAAGCACATCGTCTGGTATTGTGGATGTGTCATGATTACCACGTTTCCCTTGAGGAAACTAATCAAGACATAATACTCAGGAAACAGGCTAAATACAATCGGGACAAATTGGCCTTTCTGGGTGGATACGCTTATAAGTGGACCCCCAGAGTGACCACTCCCATCAACCAAACACTCAGAAATGAGAGATCATCACATATTGATGAGTATCCTGAATCAGATTCTTCTAATACCAATCTCCCTCACTCACAGGCTAGTTCACGCCCCTCTAATTCAAGGGCTGCGCGCACACGAGTCACTAAACGCACCAGACACAATGGTGGATATTCGTCTGATGACCCTTTGGGCAAAAGACGACCACAGACACCCACAGCTAGCACTTCAGATTTAACACCTACACTCCAGAAAATCCTTACCACTAATATTTTGCCCAATACCAAACAATCTAATACCAATGAGAATGGTTTTTTTAGATGTCTCACTAGGAGCCATCCCGAAAACCAAAAAACAGACCAAACTAAAAGACTTTGTCACATTGACACCGACACAAACCCCACCATCACAGAAATAAATCAAGATTGTTTCAATATTATCAATCTCACAGATATACCCCTCACCCCGGATCAGACCACCGTTTTACAATTAGGTTTGGGATTTTGTCCTTCACAATCAATCAATATATATGACACTATTAAAGATTTGTACCTGTTTGCTCGCAACTTGACCTACAGGTACATTTTCGATGCTGACCGCCAAAAGAAAAAGCTTGAATTGGCTCTTACCGAGCAAATCAAACATTTCTCAATGGATGAGTTCCGGGCTCTCCGGGATCTGATGCTCCTCTATGAAGAGGGTTCCTCAGACCCCGGAGAGCCTAGTGCTACATCCATTGTTACACCTTCCCTACAATCTGTTCCTCCAATTTTTAAATCCAAATCCACGAAATTTCCTGATCTATCTATTTGTCCAAAGATCTGGGCATTTGTTTGCCAGGTGATCCGTGATCTCAAACGGAAACGTTGGCAACCAATGCCCCAGAATCTAACCACCAATTTAAAAGCAGCTCTAAAACAACTACAATCCAACCATGATATTATCATTAAACCCTCTGACAAAGGGGGAAACGTGGTAATCATGACACATCCACAATACCAGACGATGTGCTTAGATGTGCTTAACAATGAGTCGTGGTATCTCCCTATACAACCTGAACCAACAAATACTTTTCAAAACGAACTACAGAATTTATGTCTGAATGCCTATCTTGTAGGCACTATAGACAAAGACACATACGAGTATCTGCGTGTTTTACACCCCAGAACCCCAACTATGTACACACTTCCTAAAATCCATAAGAATTTATCTAGGCCTCCGGGGAGACCCATTGTCTCCGGCATTGGATCCATGTCAGAGCATGCCAGCCGATATGTGGACGCTTTTTTGCGCCCCTTTGTGCAGAGTTTACCATCTTACATTCAGGACACTCCCGATCTCTTACGCCACCTTGAGGACATCTATACACCCCCGGATGCCCTCCTCGTGGCGGTTGATATCGAGGCATTGTACTCGAGTATACCGCACGAGGAGGGCATCCGGTCGGTCAAGTCTTTTTTGTTTGAGCAAGATCGTTCCACTTGGTCCCACAATGATTTCATTTTATCTTTATTAAGATTTATTCTGACTAGGAATTTCTTCACGTTCATGGACAAGACCTATTTGCAGATTCAAGGGGTCGCAATGGGGACCTGTTGCGCCCCCTCGTATGCGAATCTATTTCTTGGAAGTTGGGAAAGATACATTTTCGCCAATGAACAATATGCACAGTGGCTAAAATACCTACTGTGCTGGTTTCGTTATATTGACGACCTCCTAATTATATGGACGGGTACACGCAACGAACTAGACGCTATGTTATCTGCCATGAACGTGAACGAATTCAACCTCAAATTTACCCATAACATACATGACAGGCAAATTGTCTTTCTTGATGTCGAAATCAAAAGAGAAGATGATGGACACATCATCACTAATCTCTATAGGAAGCCAAGTGCAGGCAATATGCTACTGCATGCATCCAGTTTACATCCTGAATCCCTAAAGAATAGTATCCCCTACGCACAATATCTGCGAACCCGTCGCAACTGTACATTAGATGCAGACTTTTTGATAGAGTCTAAAAAATTACGGGATAGACTCCTACAGCGAGGATACTCCCGTAAGATTCTACGAAAAGCCTTCAACCGAGCGCAAGCTCAATCCAGAGCTGACTTGCTATATCCTAAAAAAACACATGAGAATACTCAGACAGTGAGATTCATCACGCAATACTCTAGTAACTCATTACAATTACGGAAAATTTTGGAGAGGAATTGGCATATACTGGATGAAAATCCTATCCTCTCCAGATATGTCAAGGACTCTCCTGAATTGGTATTCCGAAGAGCAACATCACTACGTGATCGGTTGATCACCAGTCACTATAGGGAACACACCACTATAGTCCCACAAATTACGGGGACATATGCATGTGGGCATTGTCCCAGATGCCCCTGGATCAGGGAAGGCATGGTCACCTTACTACCTAACGGTCAATCACACAGACTTAATCGATATGCTAACTGCTCTACACGGGGAGTAGTTTATTTGATGCAATGTCAATGCTCTGCTTTCTATGTAGGCAAAACCATCCGTGAACTAGGTCAAAGAATAGGGGACCATCTCTACTGTTCAGAGGGTGGCAAGATACTCACTCCTGTAACACGCCACATTGGCCTCAGACATAGATACAATAACACATGTATATCCTTTAGAGTTTTAGAAGTAATTCCCCCAGACCCCAGAGGGGGTAACTGGGATCGTCGCATTCTCCAACGAGAAACACTTTGGATTGAGAGGCTCAATGCCCTCTCATATCCTGGTTTAAATGAGGCACATTCCTACAAGTCATTTCTATAGATATATGGTTGGTAGTTTGATTGTCTGGTCTCTCTCTTGCTACATTCTCTTTCTTTTCCCCCCTCCCCCGTCAGGGCTTCCCCTTCATTTTTCTTCCCCTCCCCTACCCCCCCTCTTTTTCCTTCCCTCTTTTCCCTCTTCCTTCCCTTCCCCCCTCCTATTTCTTTTCTACTCCTTTCCTTTTCCCCTTCCTTTTTCCTTTTCCCTCCCTCTTCCCTTCATTTCCCCCCCCCCCCCTTTTTATCTTCCCATTTCTTTCTGTCCCCACCCTGTTCTTCCAACTGATCCATTATCCTATGATATTCATGAGCTTGATTCCCAATATGGGAAATATCAGGCTCCATACCTGGGAAGCAGCTTCTCCCAGAAGGTTATGCAACTGTCTGAAACCCCCTATCATTTGAAATTATGTTTATGATAACTATGTTGTTTTGTTCATATGTTGCCAATAATAATAATTCTCCATATGATTTGATGTATACATGTAAAATCTTGTTATTGTATATCAATTATCTGTTGGTTATGGTCACAGAGGTATAGCGCCATTTGGCATTCATCTCCCCTGATTATCCCTTGTTCAGCAACCCGGACCCATTTCCATCACCATCCATGGATGGGAGGATCCTGCTGGATGTTCCCCATGGCGGGCATGTGACGCCCGTCTGGGTACACACTTAGTGTGTGTCCCTGAGCCATGGTGTAGTGTCTGGGTACCGACACTGCTGACAGTCCCTGGATTTCCGGTGACTTGTCTACGTCGGCGCCGCAGAAACACCCATTGGCTATGCGCAGTACGTCACATCCGGCGCATCCTGATGAGCCGGTTTGTGTACAAGCGCATTCGGAGCGTCTGCCCCGAACACAGCTATCATGTGGCCGGCTGATTACCGACCCAGCTGTGTTTGGGGTGGAGCGGTTCCTCATATAGGCGCCATCCCCACTGAGACACTCACTCGGCTACGGGATACCGGACTGCGAGGAGCGTTAGGTAAATATAGCACATGGCTCTATTATGCTGTCCTTCTCATTGGACTCTCCGCTGCTTATCATTCAAACACTATCACTCTTTGAGACGCCTGGGCTCTTGTCATCCACTTTATGGGTCTTTCCTGCCGTCCTGATTTCTTCACACCCTCATCCCTTTATGTTCACTATTGTTACACTCCACGTTTTTTGCGATCATTTCACCTTCACTCTTTGGTTCTATTCACTTACTTTTGGTGATGCGTGCACTTGATTTAGGATCTTTGGTTTAGTTTTGGTTTATCTATAGCACGTGGTGTCTATAGGCTATTCTCAAGTTATTGAGATGGGTCTATCCTTCTTTCCACTTACTTTCTGTAGCGTTCACGCATTGGCTTGAACCAAACATTTCAATACTGCGTTTTTTCTGTCTCCTTATGGATATAAGGTTTGTTGGTCCTGATATCGACCCAATCTTCCGTTTACCAGTCCTGGCTACTCCAGCAGCCACCCCTTAGCCCTGTCATGAGACACTACAGGGGACATATACAAGTACACTGTATTTGGTAAGTTCTCCTCCTACTATGGAGCTGACATATACAAGCATGTACGCAACTATCCCATTTTGATTATATACTTCTCATTATCCAGAATACAGTTACCTTAAACGTTGTGATTTGGACCCCTATGTGGTGTGGACTGCTCCCATGTCCGCCGGGGGGGTACTAGTCCCAGTCGTGATCCCCTAGGTCTCCAGTTGCTTTTAGAACCGGCTACACAGGTGGGTTATATGTTGGCTGGCGCTTACCTCTGTTTTGACCTACCGTTATGAGATTTATTATGTGACATGTTTCCCAAATAGATATGCACTGACTTTGCTTTCTCTTAATAATTCCAGTAGCATTGTTGATATACATACCCACGTTATTTGCCCCTGAGGAAGCGGTCACCCGCGAAACATGTCGGGCTGGGTTTGGGTTTAGACACCCAGGTCCATCACACCAGACCCACCAGTCTTACCATCTCTGGCAAAGGTCTGCAGTGGACAGCGTGATCTACACCCACCCTCCGTGGATATTTGGCTCTCCCAAAGCCTGTATATTGTATGTACTGCCCAATTGCTCTGTATGCTGTAATATTATTAGTGTTTTGTCAACACGACAATAGTTACTTTTAATGTTCTTCTTCTTTATTTTTGGTGTTGTATCAATAAAATTTTTGTATTTTTACATATATGTGGATTCTCTGCTATTTGTCTCGATGACAGTATCCCTTTAAAAGTCCCCTTGGCCCATCCATTTTCCTTTTCTACATTTAATTGGGAAGTGGATACTTGTATTTTTTACTAATCCTCTTGTTGGCTAGCTGTCCCCTCTGTTTATACTATCATTACAACATGATTCAAAGCACCTCTAAAATGTGATCACTCTCCAACAGAAAGTTAAAGTGGTACTAAACCCACAACAGTAAAATCAGTCTGCATATGCAGTAAAGCGTGCTTGTTATACTGACGGTGGAACCTAAGGGGTTAATCCTCTGCACTGTGTAAAAAAGCGGTTTGATCCTGTCTTATCTGATCCTCCCCTTCTTTGTACCCAATTCATCTGCTGATAGTACAGAACCTTGGAGGTACTCTGCACATGCTCATTTTTTTTTCTTTTTTTCCGGGAGGGTGGATGTGATCGGCACAGGGCGAATCAGCACTGTCCAGACAGAGGGTCAGGGGTTATACAGCCTCATAGGACAGTTAGAGGAGAATTAAAACTCATCCTTTAAGCTTTAACGAGTGCTCAGCTGGACACTGATAGAAGTCACAAGACTGCTGATGAGAAAAGGTATTTAGCCATTTATATTTACTAAAATAATTGCATTTTAATGCTCTGTGGGAGACCAGATATAGTGAATGCAAGCTCCTGGGTTTAGTAACAATTTAAGGGTGAATTCCAGGTATGGAGGAGTTTATTGCATAGTTACATTGGTTGAGCTTGGACCATTGAAAGCATACATATTCCATACCTGTGGAAACTGGAAATCACTGTAACAGGCACTGCTGCTACAGCGATCATCACTGTCCCCTGGGTTCTGTGCTAAGTGGCTGCCCTGCTGCATAGTAACCACTTAGTGGGGGCTCCATTCACAGAACTCCTTGCATTTTTCTCAGTGAATGCAAGGCATTCACTGATTTAATGAAGTGGAGATCATAATATCATTGCCCCACCTTGTTATTGAGAAAAAAACAAGACATTCTGTAAATGGTGCCCATGCATCCTATACAAGAGAGCCTGAAGACAGTGGCAATTGCTGTAGTAGCAGTGACTACTTCAGTGATGTCCAGCTTCCACAAGGATCCCACAGATGGAATATGCATAGAGACATTGGTCAAAACTGGACCATTGTAATTATGCAACATACCTGGAATTCAGTTTTAAATTGCAGGATCTGGAAATTGTTTTAATAGGTGGCATTACTAAAATGTATCCCACAGAGGTGTCAAGTTTTATGTTTTGTTCAGTCCTGTTCACTACAGAGGAAACAGAGCTCTGCAAACAATGAGAATAAAAAAATTACACCTATTAGTGCAAAATACACTGGTCAATATACATCAGAATGATCAAAGCAGATGAAGGGAGCAAAGTACAGTATCCTGCAAAAGTGAGTACACCCCTCACATTTTTGTAAATATTTTATTATATCTTTTCATGTGACAACACTGAAGAAATGACACTTTGCTACAATGTAAAGTAGTGAGTGTACAGCTTGTATAACAGTGTAAATTTGCTGTCCCCTCAAAATAACTCAACACACGGCCATTAATGTCTAAACCGCTGGCAACGAAAGTGAGTACACCCCTAAGTGAAAATGTCCAAATTGGGCCCAATTAGCCATTTTCCCTCCCCAGTGTCATGTGACTCGTTAGTGTTACAAGGTCTCAGGTGTGAATGGGGAGCAGGTGTGTTAAATTTGGTGTTATCGCTCTCACTCTCTCATACTGGTCACTGGAAGTTCAACATGGCATCTCATGGCAAAGAACTCTGAGGATCTGAAAAAAAGAATTGTTGCTCTACATAAAAGATGGCCTAGGCCAGGGCTTCCCAAACTTTTTTGGGCTGAAACCCGCTTTTGAATACAGTTATTTTTTCGGGACCCACTTGCTTGTAATTGAATATTGTAAAGCGCTACAGAATTTGTTGGCGCTATATAAATGCAAATAATAATGCATATTTTCAAAGGAAGGGGGGATATTAAATAAAGTGTTGTCAATTTATTATTGAATACACTTGCCAGATGTTCTAAGTGAGGGGGGTCAGAAACCTGTGGCATGTGTGGCATATAAGCGGAGTTGTAAGTAATCAGCATCCTTATAGACAGTATAAGGCAGGCAGAGGACAGAAATAAACCACCCCAGGACAGTGATCAGCGGGCTATATGGCACTCACCCTCCTTCCTCTCCCAATGGTCCACAGTGAAGGTGAAGCTCCTATTTACCCTCTCCAGCACACCTCACCCAGAGTCTCCATGATGAGGAGCTCTATGCTGGTCTTGGTGTCCTGGCTCTTCTCCTTCAGATCCTCTATTGGGGTCACAGAAGCTGCCATGAACTCCTGACACCGCCGGGCCACCTGGTTCTCCTATGACACAGAGGCTGCCGTCTCTGCCCACTATAGCTGAGAGAATCCCGCCGCCAGTCTAGCCAACACCGCTGCCGCCAGCAGGACGGAGGAGCTGGCTCTGAACCCCATGAACATATATTACATAACAGCCCACATACGTACTCACTGATGCAAGTATCCTCCTCGCGGGAAATGCAGACCAGCCTCCGTAAACTGTGTGGGCAGGGTCCTGAATCCATTGCAATTTGACTGCTCTGGCTCTCTGTAATTTGCGCGGGCTTGCACAGCACAATTTCTCTCAGCGATTTCTGCCTCAGTTCGACGCCCACCAGTGGGTCCCGACCCACGGTGTGGGAACTCCTGGCCTAGGCTATAAGAAGATTGCCAAACCCTGAAACTAAGCTGCAGCATAATGGCCAAGACTATACAGCGATTTAACAGGACAGGTTCCACCCAAAACAGGCCTTGCCATGGTTAACCAAAGAAGTTGAGTGCACGTGCTGAACGTCATATCCAGAGGTTGTCTATGGGAAATAGACGTATGAGTACTGCCAGCATTGCTGCAGAGGTTGAAGGGGTGGGAGGTCAGCCTGTCAGGGCTCAGACCATACGCCACACACTGCATCAAATTGGTCTGCATGGCTGTCATCCCAGAAGGAAGCCTCTTCTAAAGATGATGCACAAGAAAGCCTGCAAACAGTTTGCTGAAGATTACTGGAACCATGTCATGTGGTCTGATGAGACCAAGATAAACTTATTTGGTTCAGGTGGTATCAAGTGTGTGTGGCAGCAACCAGGCGAGGAGTACAAAGACAAGTGTGATGGTGGGAGTGTCATGGTCTGGGGCTGCATGAGTGCTGCCGGCACTGGGGAGTTACATTTAATGGAGGGAACCATGAATGTCAACATGTACTGTGACATACTGAAGCAAAGCATGATCCCCTCCCTTCGGAGACTGGGCCGCAGGGCAGTATTCCAACATGATAACGACCCCAAACACACCTCCAAGATGACCACTGCCTTGCTAAAGAAGCTGAGGGTAAAGGTGATTGACTGGCCAAGCATGTCTCCAGACCTAAACCCTATTGAGCATCTGTGGGGCATCCTCAAATGGAAGGTGGAGGAGCCCAAGGTCTCTAACATCCACCAGCTCCGTGATGTCATCAGGGAGGAGTAGAAGAAGACTCCAGTGGCAACCTGTGAAGCTCTGGTGAACTCCATGCCCAAGGTGCTTAAGGCAGTGCTGGAAAATAATGGTGGCCACACAAAATATTGACACTTTGGGCCCAATTTGGACATTTTCACTTAGGGGTGTACTCACTTTTAGTGCCAGCAGTTTAGACATTAATGGCTGTGTGTTGAGTTATTTTGAGGGGACAGCAAATTTACACTGTTATACAAGTTGTACACTCACTACTTTGTGTCATTTCTTCAGTGTTATCACATGAAAAGATATAATAAAATATTTACAAAAATGTGAGGAGTGTACTCACCTTTGTGAGATACTGTACATTGCTTTATGCAACCTTTTGAACACTGTGTATTGATAGGTGTTTCACATACTATATGGATCAAAAGAACCTTGGTTGTACCGATTGTCATTCATATGGTGATGGAAAACTTAGTGAACAGCTGGGTTCACACTTGTGCGATCACAGACATTGCATGTGATTCGCACTGCATTGCTGTGCAGATCACATGCGATGTCTGTGTGATGCGAATTCAGCCAAACATAGCATCGCATTCGCACCAAAATGGTGTAGGACCCTTTTTTTGCTCTGCACTGGAATCAGATTGCTCAGATTCCTGTACCATTTGACAGTTCACACTGTGCGATTTGATCTGGGGGGTGTCATTAACTTTACATTAACACCCCCAGCGGTTCGCAGATGTCAGTGAACCAGTGTGTGATTCAGGTGCGATGCGGGAACCGGCGTAGGGTTTCCTATATCGCACCAGGACTAAATCTACTGATAAATACAAGCAGAACGTATGTGTGTGCATATACATTATACAAATAGACACATGGCAGGTAGTCCTAATCATACATGGCGGCATAACTTTATCTTCTATTGGTATGACATTGTCTTCTTTCAAGGCTGTTACAACATTTAGAACAGGAATAGGTTCTTCTTTTGGTTTATACAAGAAGCATGGAGACCTAGCAATGATGTCACTGAGTTTAAAAAAGGAAATCTAATTAAAACAGAAAAAGGTTTTAATTAATTATGTCATTAACATGTTGCCGAGGGATAAAAAGTTAATTATGTAATTAACCTGTAGCAGAGGGGTAAAAAGTGACAGGGATGGCAAGACAGAAGCAGATTACACCTTCGCTTTATTGATGTCCTTAAACAGAATTCTATTATATAGTACAAATTAGTGCATGTAAAATAAATAGTGCAAAATACTACATCTTCTAAGATTGCGTTCTTAAATTTTAATGATCTCCATCTGCTACATATTGGTGCTCCAGAAAAAATAAAAAAAGACAGCCTACCTAACATAATACAGTCCTGTTTTCCTTTTCCAAAGTACCATGGTCACAAATAAACCAAAAATCAAAAGGAATCTATGCATAAAATCTTAGCTGAATAAATGTGACAAACATCCGCACTGCTCCAAAAAAAAAAAAAAAAATTACCATATACTGTGTAATATAATTTTCCTCTATAACCATTATCTAGTGCCCATAATCCATTTATTCCCTGATTGAGATATTAAAAAAAAAAAAAAAAGCTGTATTATGACCACTAGATGGCGCTTACAATCATAGCATATATTTAGAGAACACAGAATTTGGCAAGTTTTGTTGCAGCTGTGCAGATATTGGTCACATTCATTTAGAAAACTTTATATATAAACCCCATATTGTTGCAAAGCTGTGCAATTTTATGAAAAAGCTTTTGCTTTCTGAATTCATGCTGTTAATTGGCAGTGGAATTCTGCTCCAAGCCCTTTTAGCATAGATCACATGAAATGTTCAGGGTTTTAGATATTAAACCAGCACTAGAGGAAGCCAAGAGCAGCATTTTCTCCAGGAAACGTTAACATTCTGGCCATCCGAAATTATTCTTTATCATCTCAGTAAGAATGCTGGCAAAACTTTAACTCAAAAGTGGAATTACAGCCGAACACGAACTAGGCTTAAAAATGCCCCTCTCCCCTCCTGCTATCTATCCTGCCTACCCCGTGTAAAAAAAGATCAGTGTACTTACCTATTTTTAGTCCACTTCTGTCCAGACTTGTGATCTTGTGTCAGTGAGTGGCAGCTGCAGGGGAGAGGAGGGAGCACTTGACAATGGCTGGGAAATCCAGGAGCCATGACGTCACTCATGGCCCAGCTGTTGGTGGTGCCCTCTCCCCTGCAGCTGCCACTCACTGATGCAAGGCAGCCAGAGCTGCAGGCTCACACGACTAGACTGGAGCAGAAAAAAAATGAGAAGTTATACAGATCTTTTTTTACACAGGTAAGGCAAGATAGGTAGCATGGGGGGACATTTTTAATCATAGTTCCTGATAGGCTGAAAATAAAAAAATATATAGAATGCACCACTGGTTAGCTGCAATAGATTACACTTTTGTTCTTGGGTTTTGATTTTCTTTATCATTTGAGCAAAGGTCCACTCTTATCTCTGTCCCCACTGCAGACAGCTGCATGGAGTAAGAAAGTCTGAACACAGCAGATCATTATTTAATATAGCAGTCAGTGTATCATTAATACACACAAAGCCCTTTTTCTTGGTGACACATTCACTTTAAAGGAACAGAATATTGAAATCATGATAGATTCCTAAATAGCCAGTTTGATATTATAGAGGAATAAGACACTAAGACAGGCAAACAAATATTTCCTTGTTTCTCTATAAGCTACAGCCACTCCGACTCCATGAACAATGCTTTCTTTTAGAGCGATCGGTATTACGCTGAGAATTAGTATATGGCAGCTCCTACTTTGTTTTTATGGCTTGTAACACTGAAACTATTAAAATCCTTCTAATGCTTTCTTGTCCCAAGCCCCAGCAGGATTCTACTGAGTAGTTGATTCCAATGCACCGATCGGTTCTACGCAATAGTTACTGTCTGGTATAACGCCAGAGATTTTAAAACAATCGTCTACAATTTTATACAGAACAATCCAAATTATTTAGAATTAATAAATAAAATTTCTACTTTTCAAATAAATATTTACATTGCCTAATTTGACCATCTTTAGACATTATTGTAAATTGTTCAAACAACAGAAAAATGCATTCCTCAACAGCCATTCGATTACATTAAGAGGTTGACTGACACACTTGGCAGTCATTTAAGAGTAAAAAAAAAATAAGAAATGTTGCCAAGTAACGCATTACATGGCACATCATCTAAGGCTATCCCGAGAACTCTGAGTCTTGTCATCTGATATGGCCATTAAGGGTCATATCAGGTAATGGCTGAATACAAATTGATGCACCAAGACCTTTGCATACATAGGCCTCCTGGCCAATGATCTTGTGTAAGTTGGGGTTGCTGATGGCTCTGAATTTATGTTTCCAATAAGTGACTTCTGCTTGTCTGAGATAAAGCTGGCATCAGGGATTACTAAAAGAATATGAATGTTCAGCTAAAGCATTGTGTGCTGTATGTATAAGGACCAATGCCATTCCATGTCTTTGGCTAGGCTAGTAGGTGTAGGATATTGCACAGTATTCTAGCCATATAGATGAGTTGGCAGCTGGAGGTTCTGACTGCTGGAGAGATCGCTTAGTAAATGTTGAGGCTGAATGTGCATGATTTTTTTTTTTTTTTTTACAATACAGCCACTCTTGGAGCCGGCCATACCTCAGTAAAAATCTGTTTCAGACAACTAATCACCCCCCCCCCCCCGCCCCAGTATTGGCTGACCAGGAGAAGTTTGCAGAGGTCTTTGACTGTTTGATAAACAATTATCAATTTGTAATTAGTTTTCAGTGGTGATCACATCATATGTATCAATAACCTTAGGCAGGCACATAATCATTGCATTGAGTTCTTGGGAAGATCAGATGACCCAGGGAAAGGTATAGTGATTGTACAGGATGCTTCTATCATTTGGCCTTGGCAAAGCCCACGCGGTCATTAGCCCGGTCGAAGACTGTATAATATTGGCCGATGAAGACATCTCCTAGAATCCACAGGGGTCCGGCTGGAGGAGGAATGTCAAGACCCATAAATCCACTCACACAAATGGATTGGGATCCCTGTTTTACCTGCAGGGGAAATGAAAGTGATTAGACTGGATAACATGCAATGTTCTCAGCATTCCAGGAGAAGCAATACCTGGCCAATGTAAAGACTACTACACTCATTACCTGTAAGCTTAAAGCCTCGTTTACACTAGTAGTTTTTTGCATTCAAACCAGCAGGGCTGAATGAAAAAAAGCTGACAGCTCAGGAGGAGCTGCTGTACTAACTATCCGATGTTAGTACAGCAATCTCCCCTGTTCTATTGTATTCTGACAGGGGGAGTTTGGGCAGTTGCCGTTTGTTGGAGCTGAAGTAGTTAAACATATAGGAGGGTCAGTAGAAGTACACTTGTTAAAAAACACATTCTGTGTACCTTTTCTCTGGTACTGCATCACATATGTGGCCGGTTCACACTAGAATGCAAGCTTTCCTGTGCGGTCCTGCGCATTTCGGTTTTGATAGCGGATTTATTTAATGGACTGCCAAATATACCAGAACGTTGAAAAGGCACTACTTTTCCAGATCGCACCACACCAAACCGCATGGTACTGCAGTACCGTGTGATTTGGTGGCAGCCAGCACGCTGCGTTTGTGAGATGCGTTTGGGGTGCAGCCAGCACCTGCGTGCATCTTGCAAGGGCAGCAAGTTCATGTGTGGTGCCGGAAACTCGCATGTCTGAAATGGACTGGTGATTGTGTGCATCTTGTTACTACTAACATTTGCTTCACATCAGGCTGTGTGTTTTAGGTAGCAAGAAGTGTGTCCCAGCATCACCAGCAGGCAGGACTGGTGCTAGAAATCACAGGGCCCCGTACAGCCTACCTGGCACGCCCCCCCCCCGAATATATCAAGACATTATTTTCACTAAGACGTACAGGGCTTTCTTCTGTAATTGCCCCTCTGCCTGACCGCACCAATTGTCCGTGTTGTTGGGGCTACCCTGTGTGCCCGGGTCCTCTACAGGAGGATTGGTGGTCCCACTATCTGTGGCCCTGCCAGCGGGTATATTCCAGGGTCACCAGATTAAAGCTAAGAAAGGATTAGCAGAGACTGGTGCAGTACAGAAATGTCTGGATGAAAACTAAAACTACTCAGTAAATTCGCTATGCTACTTGTATGCATTTCAAGGACCTAGTGTAAGAGTGCTATCATTTATGTATGTGGTGCTTACTTTCTCACTTAGGCCCCTTCCACACAGGGCTGGCCCTATTGGAGTCGGCTTGCTCAGTGGGGAATTTGTACGCTGATACCCCCAGAGCAGGCGGATGGCTGGTCCGTGTCTGCCACAGCCCGCTCTATTGGGGGAGCGGATGTAAACGGACAGCCTGTCCATTTACACCATTAGAAGTCTTTGCAGACGTGCGCGTAGGGTACGGCGTGCTGACGTCACTGCGCTGCCCTGAGGACGGGCTACACGAGAGCCGGCCGGCTTCTTGAACATGTGAGTTTTTATCTGTATCATGTGAGTGTTATTTTATATTTATTTAATAAATGCTGTACGGTATCACACTATCTAGTCCACTTTTTCTTTATGGTGTATTGAGCTCCATCTTGTGGACAATACTGGCACTACTATCCACTTCTGGCCGTAACCTGGGGGTTTGCTGGAGTTGGGATCTCTTCAGAGTGGTGCTGTGAGGAACCATACATAGAGGCTCATTTATACCAGAATCTGGTAAGGAGACATGCATGTCACTTGTGTGGGAGCACCATGGTGATTAGCATTACAGGATCATTTCCATTCACTTCACTTATTACTTTGATTCTGGAATTTATTTTTGGGACTCTACTAAGTTCTATTATGGACTAACCTTATTTAAATTATTGTTCACCTAATATTCATGTGTTTGTGATTTACGGTCACAATCATTGCACTTTATTTTTTGCTTTTCACTGGTCATTTAGTGTTTTTACTGTTTTAGGTTTATTCATTTATTTACTTATCCATATGTTTGTGTTTCAGTGGTCACCAGATATACACATATTCACTATTTTTGTTGCCCATCTGGCACTTGGTGCTCATTTATTATTATTATTTTTGGGTGTATTTCCATACTCACTCTAATACTATTGTGATTGGTGTATTGCACATACCCATCAGTTCTCATTAGCGCAGCTTTTTTTTTAATTTATTTTTTTATTTACTTTTTGTGTTTGGTGTTGTCTCACTTCAAGCTGCTGCTTTATAGTATCCTTTATTGCTAACGCAATTTACACCTGACTGCCATCTGATCCCTTTTCAGCGGATAGGATTGGATGTCGGCAGGTGTCAAGGCACACATGTCCGTTTACACCCACTGCTCCATAGAGGAGAATGGAGGGTCTGATTGCATCCATCTGAACAACTGACACGGACCTGAACAGTCTTCTAGTATGAAAGGGGCCTTTAGGCAAATGCTGGCTGGCGCCCCCCCCCAGCCCCAATTACTTGCTTCTAAATCAATCACATCAATAATTGTTACAGGGAAAATCTACAATCTAAAATGTCCTTAAATATGAAAGAGAATACATTACAAAAGCAGAAGAGGTCATACAGATTTTAGGGGCAGCCGGTTTAAAAATCAACCCAGCGCTACTAAGGAGAACTACCATCTCACACAGGTGAGGTTTGCCCCATATATTCATACCACGGCTGTATCATCATTTCAGTTTACATAAATTATCAATATTCCTCTTGAAGGGTATGATTTGTAACTCTAAGTGATAACAGAAATAATGATTTCTTACCTTCATAATATACTGTTCCCCGGTCAGGGTGTAAGCTTTTCCTCCAAGTGTCAAAGAAATGACAGGCAAAGAAGGCACCTGATCACACTGGACCATATACTGTGAAAGATACATTTTACATTACATCAGTAACAAAATTCAGAATAAAATTAAAATTTCCATCAAGTTTTCGAACCTATTTGAAACACAAGATACACACTCCCATCAAACATCTAAAAACAAATAATTATATATATATATATATATATATATATATATATATATATATATATATATATACACACACACACACATACACACATACACATTTATTATTATTATATAGGATTTATATAGCGCCGACAGTTTACGCAGAGCTTTACAACTTGAGGGTAGACAGTACAAATACAATACACTTTAAAACAGTTTAAAACAGTAGGAATCAGAGAGCCCTGCTCGTTAGAGCTTACATATACACACATATACATACAGTATAATCACTTTTTGTACTATTAAAAAGGGGCTTTTTTTATTGTCGTCTGTGTCCCCATATGACAGATTCTGCTCCCTTCCTCTTTTGTTGCAGGCACAGGAAGTGAGAAGAAATCTTCCTAATGGGTGCATAGGTACCAGTAAATCCTTGAGAAATTATAGGGATTATTTGCAATAGCTATATGAATGCTGAGACATTCGCACAGTGATTTTTTTTTTCTGCATTTTTTTTGCAATTATAAGATTTTTTTTTTTAGATTTTATCGAAAAAGCGTGGCAGCGGCTCAGTGCTACAACACATAATGCAAATCATTTTTTTTTCCCATAAAACAGACCCCCTAGGTGTCCCCATTTACCTTTGTATTACTATTTGGGTGTTTCATAGATTTTCTTTTTTTAAATAACCACACAAAGTTACTAAATTTGGTAGAAACAGCCTGCCCCCTGGAGGTTAGGTCAGTCCACCCACCTTTCCCTTATCCAATGAGCACACTTATTTTGCTACTCCGGTGCTTCCATCAGACAGGGTATTTGTGGGTGGGGGAAGTTTAATCCTTGAGGGGCAAAACATCCCCCTCCCCACCATTTTGGATAGGCTAAGTGTTATAAAATCTGCGTCCCAATAGGGAGATTTCCCTCGACTTCCTGTTCCTTAGACACCACAGGAAGTGAGAGGAACTCACTGCAAATTAAAGGGAATCCTTTGGCCTCCCATCCCCAGTTCACCAGAACTAGTGTCCCAGTTGGAAGATTTGCCCTTCCTGTTCTGGAATTTCTTTTACTTTCCACAATGACAGTAAAACAGGACAAATAGAGAGGGTGAATCTCCCTAACAGGGGCAGAAGCAGCAAGAAAAACCTGATATGTATTCCAATCCATCTCCACCAAAACTAAAGTTTTACCTTTATATACCTTAAATAAAGTAAAGCCAGGATCACAGTGGTGCAATGAAGGTGGGTTTCCTGGCTAATAAAATGGCATGCGCCTTCTACTGCCAGCTCATGGGCAGACCAAATCCATGCCAAATAGGCTTTAAATGCTAATTTTTTAGTCAGGTTTGTGTATCAAAATTGCACTATACACACATTGATCAGCCATAACATTACGACCACCCACCTAATACTGAGTAGGTCTCACTTTTACTGCTAAAACAGCCTTGACCCATTGAGTAATGGACTGCAAAGTAACATCAACATGAAAGGCAGGACCCATAGTTTTCCAGAAGAACATTGCCAAGAGCATCACACTTCCTCCGCCTGTTTGCCTTCTTTCTCTGGCACATCTCCATGTTTGAGGCCAGGTCGTGCTAAAGGAGGTGAGCGGCAGGCAAGCATAGACACAGCTTGCTGACATCACCGCCTGCATCACTGCTGTAGGGTCCGTCTCCAGATTTTTATAGCAAGGAACCCAGTATCAACGGCCCATGTGCCGGTTTTCAATTTCCCATACCTACTGAGGCAGTAGCTACAGTGACAAGCTGCATCTGGTGGCAGGCTACAGTGACAAGCTGCATCTGGTGGCAGGCTACAGTGACAAGTTGCATCTGGTGGCAGGCTACAGTGACAAGCTGCATCTGGTGGCAGGCTACAGTGGCAAGTGACAACCTGCACTACAGTGAATTTAACCATTTTAATATATTTTACAATGTAATAATAGTATAATGCTCTTCAATATCATCCTGACATCATATTATCCATGGTGTCGGGATAATAGAAGCGCTTACAACAACACCGTTTTTTCTTCCTTGAACCACTTCTGGTAGGTGCTGACTAGAGCAGACCGGAATCATCCCACAAGAGCTATAGTTTTGGAGTTTCTCTGAACCAGTTGTCAACCCATTACAATTTGGCCCTTGTCAAAGTCGCTCACAATAATATCAATTTTGGGGACAACGTTTACTTGGTGCCTAATATATACCACTCACGTTCAGGTGCCATTGTAACAAGATTATCAATGTTATTCATTTTATCCTTCAGTGGTTGCAATGTTATAGCTGATTTATGAATGTACTGTATATTTTACATCATATGGAGAAAGGAAATGTATCCCCAATATCTACAATCCAATATTTACAAGTTAGTGATCAAGATATTATTCTGATCCTCTCTTTAGGGCTCTTTCACACGGGCGTTCCGATCAGATCCGTCTGTCAGTTTTTTAGGCGGATCTGATCGGATGCCCCATTCAGCCCTATGGAGCAGCGGATGTCAGTGGTGACATGTCCGCTGACACCCGCATCCGATCCTGTCCGTGAATTCCGGACGGATGGAAACCCTATTTTCCATCCATTCTGGGGATCGGATGGGATCAGATGAGAGCGAACAGGCGGTCCGCTCTCATCCGATTCCCCATAGAGAGCAGCGGGGCTCTGACATCTCCCTCTCCAACACGGAGTGCGGAAACGGAGGTGTCATCCGCCGGCTCAGCGGGGATCAGTGGATCTATCCCCGCTGAGCAGAGCATGGTCCACAACGGAATGCGGACCGTGTGAAAGGGGCCTTACACTTATAGTGGCCGGTCAAAATTTGCAGTGGAGGATAAAAAAACATGTCCGTATACTTTGGTGTGCACATTAATTAATGGTACCTCACCTCTCCCTGAGTTAGAGGTGTAGCTCCAATGGCTTTTTGAAGTGCAACAACTTCATCCTTTGGACCAGTGATCAGGGAGGTTCCAGTATCCACAATGGCTGCACAGCCTCCTTTACATAGAGTGAGTTGTTGACCAACATCAATCCTGCAAAACACAACACATACAGAGATCTCTTACTTGACTGATCAGCCAATTTTTAGTAACGATCAAATTCTGAACCTAAACAGACAGCACAATCTGTAATGTGGGTGAAAGAAATCTGTAAGGTAAAAAACAACTTCTAGGTGCTTTTAAAAAATTTCCTTTTCCCCATCGACAGTGCCACCAGCTGTTTAAAAAGAAAACAGCAATGCTATTTTTTTGAGATACAGAACTACGAGGTGTGTCTAAAAAGTTTGGTGAATGGTCTGCTCAAAGGAAACATGTGCAAGGTACGCACATGCACATGGCTAGCCAGAGACACTTCGAGATGTTCCACCTAGCGTGGAGTACGTGACCATCAGGGTAAACCCTCTGCGGGCAGTCGAACATTGTCAGTTTGAGAGGAAGGGTCACAGTGCAATGGAACAACGAGTGAACATCAAGTTCTGCTACAAATTGGGGAAAATGGCAACGGAGAAGCATGAAATGTTGAAGCAAGTGTACGGGACGGCAGCCGTGAGCAGAAAATGTTTTTACGACCGGTTAAAAAGCTTTCGCGAAGGGAAGAATATAACTGAGGATGAGCCATGTCCGGTTTGGCCATCGACAAGTAGAACCCCAAACAGGATCGAGCGAGTTCAACAAATGCTGGCACGAGATCGGCGACTGAGTCTACGATTGATGGCAGAGGAATGGAGTATTAGCAAGGACATTGTGCGCACCATTGTCAGTAAAGATTTGGGAAAGCGGAAGATCTGTTCGCAGTTTGTGCCGCACAAGCTGACAGACAAACAGAAGCAATGAAAAACGAATGGAAACCTCTGGAGATTTTATCACCATCTGTGACCAGGATCCATCCTTTCTACAAACCAACTTTTTAGGGGAATAAGACCTGGTGCTACCACTTCGATGCGGAATCCAAGCGGCAATCAAAGGAATGGCGTTCAGCGTCTTCGCCGCCACCCTGCTGACTTCTGTTTCTCCGCCTGAAGAGCGTCATGAAAGGCGCAAGTTTAGCGGACATGGCGGCAATCCAAAAATGTGTGACTGATTTTGCCATTGATTCCTAAGGATGCCTTTGCTGACAGTTTCCAGAAGATTTATGAACGTTGCCAAAAAAGCGTTGATGGCGATTAATTTAAAGGCCAATAAAAGGTTATTTGTTTTCGGATACCATTCGCCAAACTTTTTTAGATACACCTTGTATTCCTACCAGTAAGTCCTCTCTCTAATTGAAACCACATCCCAAGATTACATTTAATCATACAATCAAATTTAATGAGATTTTTAAAGGTGTCACACATAGGAAATTATATAGTATATTGTCATTAAAATCAAGTGTTTCATTTAAAGTCAAAAGAAAAATAAAATCTGCCCTTGTTACATAGTCAGGTTGAAAATGACACAAGTCCATCTAACAAGGGGTGTATCCTGTTCTGCTGTATTCTGGTTTAGTAGAAATCTTTTGCCTATAATACCCCACCACAATCCCTACTGCCATAATCTTCCGGTGCGGTGGGGTAAATAGAACCCAGGGAGCCCTGACAAGCTGGCATCAAGAGAGCTGGGTCATGTGACAACTGTATATTGATTAGAAAGAAGGTACTTAGATGATTTTGTTTTTATTAAAATAATGCAGTGCCATCATCCATATACAGAACAGAAAGAGAAGGGAAAATGTGTGTTTAGTATCACCTTAACTATCATATTTTGAGAATGGAAAAGAACATTTTCCAAAATGTGTTGATGGTTACAAATTAGTCAAAGGGTAGTCTTTTCTTTAACATGTTTCCCTGATTTTATTTGCTTCTTCAGAAAGTAGGGGAGATCTCCATTAATACTAGGGACATGCATAACTTGCAAATGGATAATTAAAAATTGAGAATTTGCTGTATTGTGAATATATTATTGTACACTAATATTGTCACACTGTACTTGTAAAGTGTCATTAACCACTTGCCTACCGGGCACTTTCACCCTCTTCCTGCCCAGGCCAATTTTCAGCTTTCAGTGCTCTCACGCTTTGAATGACAATTGCGCGGTCATGCTACACTGTACCCATATGAAATTTTTATCATTTTTTTCACACAAATAGAGCTTTCTTTTGGTGGTATTTAATCATCTCTGGGTTTTTTATTTCTTACAAAAAAAAAAAGAAAAATACAGAAAATTTTGAAAAAAAAAAAAAAAGTTTTTCTTATTTTCTGCGAGTAAATTTTGAAAATAAATACATTTTTCTCCTTCACTGATGTGCGCTGATGAGGCGGCACTGATGGGCACTGATAGGCTGCACTGATGGGCACTGATGAGGTGACACTTATGGGCACTGATGAGGTGACACTTATGGGCACTGATGAGGTGGCACTGATGAGGAGGTACTAATATGCCGCACTGATGAGCACTGATCGGCGGCACTAATGAGCACTGATAGGTGGCACTGCTGGGCACTGAGAGGTGGCACTGCTGGACACTGATGGGTGGCACAGATGGACACTGATGGGTGGCACTGATGGGCAGCACCATCAGTGCCCACACTCAGTGCCCATAGTGCTGCTAGTCAGTGCCCATCAGTGCCTACATGAGCAGGCACTGATGGGCACTGACTGGCAGCACTATGGGCACTGATTGTGGGCACTGATGGGGGGCACTGATGGAGGGCACTGTGGGCACTGATGGTGGGCACTTATTGTATTTTATTTACCTCTGTTGTAATCAGGGCACTGGTGATCAGTGCCCTGATTACATTTTTCTGTGTCCCCTAACGGCTGATCGGCTCTGCTCCTTCCTCACACGCAGTCTCTGTGTGAGGAAGGAGAGTTGGCGATGAGAGATGATCTCATATATTTACATATGAGATCATCTCTTATTGCATGGGCCGATCACGTGGTAAATGGCCGCTGTGATTGGCCATTTACCACGATCTGTGATTGGCTGTGTCCAAGGGACACGGCCGCACAGATTTTTCCCCGATGCATGCTCGTATAAAGACGGCCTCCCGGAAATTAGAGCCCGCGCTGTAGCCGTCTTTCGGCTATAGCGCGGGCCGGAAGAAGTTAAACCCACATTGTAAAAAAATAAAACACTATCAATAAATGGTGTGTTACATGCTGTTCATACTCACTCAGTCACTATGAGATTTGTTTTTTGGTATTCTGCAATAAACCTGGTTGATCCTGCTCTTCTCCATCTCCACTTTCTGTCCAAGTCCCCACTGCATCTAGGGATTTTGCAGAGCAGTGTTGGCAGCTCTGCACATGCTCAGTTTTCAGCGAGTTTCTATGCTGAGCAATTCCTCCCTATTACATCTGAGCAGCCCATGTAACTATAGAGTCACACATGCAGGCTTATACACAATGGTAAATGACAGCCTACTCCCTCCCTCCTCCTTCATGCCCACTAACCAGCTAAACATATTGGAGGCAGGATATTACATGTAGATTGATGGAGGCTCCACCTCCCTCTTATTCTAAGACACAGGCTGGAGGGGCGTAACAAGGCCTGTGACTGGCATAAATCCACCACACCATGTTATTGCCAAAAAATGATAAAGATTTGATTTCAAATATATATTTAAAATTAAAATTTAAAACAGTTTATTGATATTAATTATTTTTTTTTTTACTCTGTATTCCAAAGGCTGTTTTTATTTGTATTTATTTTAAACATGTGACCAGCAGCAGAGGACTAGAAGCTCCTCCTGCTTAGGTTTCCCTGCAGAAAGGCTGGGAGATGTCTGGGTCATGTGACAGCTGTAAATCGATTAGGAAAAAAGGTAATTAGATGTTTTTTTTTTTTTTATTAAAATAATTACAGTGCGGTCATTACACATACAGTATAATTTTAAAGAAATCTCCCCTACTTTTTGAAGAAGCAGATTAAATCTGGGAAACGCAAGAAACTACTATTCTTCAAGTAATTTGTAACCATTAATGTATTTTGGAAAGATGATTTTTCCTTTCTCAGAATATACTAGCTAGGGGGAATGGGTAATAATATGTACATGGGGAGACATTTTGTTTTCTATCATAATATATATATGATGCTGCAAGAATCAACCTTTGGAGGATAACTGCTTTGATTTAATTTTATTATTATACTGAATAAAAATAATTTTTTTTTTAATGTGCAGCACCCTAAAAATCGCACTATAAAATTGTATGTTCTAACTTGCTACTATCAATAGATCTGGAAAGAGCAGAAGAATGAAAAAGACTCTTTAAATTAAGATAATGAAAATCACATAGGAAAAGAGACAACAAAAAGGAAAGTAATGTTGCTACTTACTGGTCCATATGAATTTCCCAGTAGGCTTTGCGGGTAATATTGAGGTAGTTAAAATTTCCAGTGTAATATTTAGGATCTGTGCCTCCTAGTAAAAGCTCACCACCAGGCTGAGATTCTGGGTCCCTGAAGGAAGATGAAAAGAATTTACTTTAGGTCCTAGGCCCATGTTATTTGGGCTTCCAGCAGATCTCATGCCAAAACTAAAGATAATCATTTTGTGTAAAGCATTCGCCAGCATTTACAAACACATCCTCATAATGCAAAAAATAGAAAAAATGTTAGCAAGGCCCCTTTCACACATGTGGGACTACAAAGTTGCATAACAAGTCATACCCCATGAGTACCATTTATATCTGTGTGACTTCAAAGTAATCCCTGCTCTACTTTGGTCCTATTTTGATGTGACTTGAAGTCCAAAGACCTCAAGTTTACACAGGCATTGTTTCAAGTCGCGTGACTTTCAGGTAGTACGAGTGTGAAAGGGGCCTAAGGGCACATTCACAATGCTGTACATTAGAGCGTATGGCCATACACCGCAAAATCCGCAACATATTTTAGCTCATTGTACAATTTTACAGCTGGACACAGGGAATTCTTCAAAAAAGTGTCAATGGGCTAAATTAAATTTCAGCGGTGGCTCCGGGGCGCCACAAACGATTTTACTTTAAAACAGCCGTAAGTTGCAATGTACAGCCATGTGCAAGAGTTCTGAATGTGCCCATTATATATAGCAGGTGGAAAAACACAAAGCTTTCCAAATAAACTAATCTACCCTGCATGCTATCTTGTATCCCTCCTGTAGAAATTGTGAGATTGGTACTCATATCTTGTGTGCTGTAGTCTAGGCTTAAGAAAAGCATTAATTAAAGTCATTCTTCTGCACAGCGAGGATGAAGGGAGCCATCCATCTCTAGAGAACAGAATGGAATAAGAGCAATCAATCACTTTGCCGGGTGCACCTAAGGAGTGACACCCACAGCTTTTCCCTGTTAAGGAGAAAGAGGACACTTATTGCTGCAGAGTAAAGGAGATATACATTGCGGTGCCCAATGAACAAGAATTTAGATTGTAAGCTCCTTGAGGGCAGGGACTGATGTGAATGTGCAACGTATATGTAAAGCGCTGCGTAAATTGACAGCGCTATATAAGAACCTGAAATAATAATAATAACTAGAACATGCATTGGTTTTTCCAAACTGCTAAAAAGTGCTCCTGTTCTAGACACAAGGGGGAAAGCTTAAACTTAATATATATCTATGCAGAGGCGTAACTAGAACCTTCAGGGCCCCGGTGCAAGAAACCATGAAGGGCCCCCCGGACCCCTGGCTGGGGCCCTTCCCTTCAAGCCTGGGGCTCTCCCACTGATCCTGGGGCCCTTTACTCTCGTTGCGGGGCCCTTTATTATGGCAGTGGGACCCTTTCACAAGATCTGCAGTGGGCCCCCTTCCTGCCATCTTGGGTCCTCCCATGGTGGTGGAATGCCAGGGCCCAGGTGCAAGTGTGACCTTTGTGATCCTGCTAGTTCACCCACTCGTGTCAGTAGTTTTTATTTTTTGGTATTTTATTTGTATTATTTTTATCATTTTATTTTTTTTGACAATGTCACTGATTATGACTCTGTCCATTCAGAAAAGGAAGGAGCTGGTAAATTATATATTTACCGACCCCTTCCTGGTTCTCTATTGTGTCATCCTATCTTACCCTATCCAGGTGTACAGGGGAGCCGCACAGGCCCCCTGGAGCATGGGGCCCGGTTGAAATTGCAACCCCTGCAGTTACGCCCCTGTATCTATGCACACAAACATTTAGGACTGTCTGACACTGTTGTGCCCACTGAATTACTGCATTTAAAGGCAGGTTGTGCAGGGCACAGTCAGTGTTGGGGTAGTTACTCAAAAAATGTAACTAGTTACTAGTTACTAGTTACTTCTGTAAATTGTAATGAGATTACTTTACTAGTTACTGCATTTGAAAAGTAACTTCACTACTTATTACTTTACTTTCTTCTTTCATAATTGACCGTGTAGAAGAAGATACAGGACACTCTTTCTGCATAGAGTTTATTGTATAAACACAGGCTTTGAGAAAAATGAGAACAAAACCTGAAAAAACAGAATAAAACATAAAGTGCAACAAAAAGTCATAAACTTCATCCCTCTCTATTCTTCTAAATAACGATTGTATCGCACGGCTTGGGTAACGCAGGAAAGCGCGTTCCTATAGCCTAGTAAAGTAGTGTAGTTACTTCTTATAGCCTAGTAAAGTAGTGTAGTTACCAATATTAGTATTGTAACTAGTTACTTTACTTAGTTACCAAAAAAAGTAATTTAGTTACTGTAATTAGTTACTTTGTAACTAGTTACCCCCAACACTGGGCACAGTGCACAGTGCATTTCAATCTTGATACTTCTTTGTATCAGTCCAATGTTTTGGTACATATAGGCCCCACAATTGACACAAGTGTGCTGCCTCTTCTATTTCCACAGGCTTTGGTGAGTCCTGAATGAATCTCTAATACCTGAACTAATGTGGCGATTAATGTGAATAATGTTCCAATATACTGAATTTTGGATCCAATTTATCCCCACACAGGGACAATTAGACTTTTGGACTAAAATGGAACTTAAGGCAAAACTATCATCTCAGGATCTCTATTATATATCCCAAAAATATGTCCTACTCTGCTGTAGTAGCTACAAGCATCCCTGATTTGTATAGTACAGGGGTGTCTAACGCACAGCCCCAAAGAGTTTGGCATGGCAGCCTTGGAACATCTGGAGAGACACCGGGGATGCTGTGCAAGCGTGCAAGTCGTGGCAGCCGACACAGTCAAGCCCAGCAAATGCATGTCTGGAGGGATGTCAGGGCTTCCATGTTAGCAATCGCACCGGAAGCAGGGAACGCGGGGAATGCAAGGGGAGTAAATCCTGCATTTCCAGATCTAAGGGGAGTGCTGTGCCCCCCCCCCCCCCAGATTTCAATTGCACCACCCCCCAAAAGCCTTCTTCTACTTCCCCACACAGCACATACATTCACACCAGTGAGTAGGACCGGTACGAATTATAGCGGCAGTTATTCCTGCGGCTCTCAGCAGGTAGGTGCAGCCGCCAGCTCCGTTCACTATGACAGCTGTGAATAGGTGCAGCTGCCAGCAGCCTCTCTGCACAGCCAAAAACCTTCAGGTAATCGCTGGCTTTGCAGAGTGCTGCGAATAGGTGCGGCCACCGGCCACCTGTCATAGTGCACGGGGTCGGCGGCCACACCTACCCACCGGGAGCCACAGGAAGAACTGCACATCAGCTATTCTGTATTTTATGTGTGGCCCAAGACAATCCCTCTTCTTCCAATGTAGCCCAGGAAGGTCAAAAGGTTGGACACCCCTGGTATAGTACAATATCCTTACTAGGGCTGTAACGAACAATTAATTTGTCTGTCAACTAATCTATCGATTATTTTTACGATTAGTCGACTTATCTAACGATTATTTAAATTTTTAGTTTTTTTGCTTAATTTAGTGTTTTTTTGATTACCTAATTAATCCTGTAATTAATACAGACCCCTCAGTAAGCCCCCCTCCCACTACAGACCCCTCAGTAAGCCCCCCTCCCAGTACAGACCCCCACAGTAAGCCCTCCCACCTAGTACAGACCACTTAGTAAGCCCCCCTCCCAGTGCAGACCCCTCAGTAAGCCCTTCCACCTAGTACAGACCACTTAGTAAGCCCCCCTCCCAGTGCAGACCCCTCAGTAAGCCCTTCCACCTAGTACAGACCACTTAGTAAGCCCCCTCCCAGTACAGACCCCTCAGTAAGCCCTCCCACCTAGTACAGACCACTTAATAAGCCCCCCCCTCCCAGTACAGACCCCTCAGTAAGCCCTCCACCTAGTACATACCACTTACTAAGCCCCCCCTCCCAGTACAGACCCCTCAGTAAGCCCTCCCACCTAGTACATACCACTTACTAAGCCCCCCCTCCCAGTACAGACCCCTCAGTAAGCCCTCCCACCTAGTACATACCACTTACTAAGCCCCCCCCCCCAGTACAGACCCCTCAGTAAGCCCTCCCACCTAGTACAGACCACTTACTAAACCCCCCTCCCAGTACAGACCCCTCAGTAAGCCCTCCCACCCAGTACAGACCACTTAGTAAGCCCCCCTCCCAGTGCAGACCCCTCAGAAAGCCCTCCCACCTAGTACAGTATGTACTGGGTGGGAGGGCTTACTGAGGGGTCTGCACTGGGAGGGGGGGCTTACTAAGGGGTCTGTACTAGGTGGGAGGGCTTACTGAGGGGTCTGTACTGGAAGGGGGGGCTTACTAAGTGGTCTGTACTGTACAGACCACTTAGTAAGCCCCCCTCCCAGTACACTAGTACAGACCCCTCAGTAAGCCCTCCAACCTAGTACAGACCCCTTAGTAAGCCCCCCCTCCCAGTACAGACCCCTTAGTAAGCCCCCCCTCCCAGTACAGACCCCCCAGTAAGCCCTCCCACCCAGTACAGACTCCTTAGTAAGCCCCCCTCCCAGTGCAGACCCCTCAGTAAGCCCTCCCACCTAGTACAGGGCTTACTGAGGGGTCTGCACTGGGAGGGGGGCTTACTAAGGGGTCTGTACTGGGTGGAAGGGCTTACTGAGGGGTCTGCACTGGGAGGGGGGGCTTACTAATTGGTCTGTACTGGGTGGGAGGGCTTACTGAGGGGTCTGCACTGGAAGGGGGGCTTACTAAGTGGTCTGTACTGTACAGACCACTTAGTAAGCCCCCCTCCCAGTACACTAGTACAGACCCCTCAGTAAGCCCTCCAACCTAGTACAGACCCCTTAGTAAGCCCCCCTCCCAGTGCAGACCCCTCAGTAAGCCCTCCCACCTAGTACAGACTGTACTAGGTGGGAGGGCTTACTGAGGGGTCTGCACTGGGAGGGGGGGCTTACTAAGGGGTCTGTACTGGGTGGGAGGGCTTACTGGGGGGTCTGTACTGGGAGGGGGGCTTACTAAGTGGTCTGTACTGTACAGACCACTTAGTAAGCCCCCCTCCCAGTACAGACCCCCCAGTAAGCCCTCCCACCTAGTACAGACCATTACAAGCCGGTGTAGCGCCGCAAATGTGACATGTCTAAGTAGCTGGGTGATCGGGGGAGGATGGCGAATGTGTGTTGCGGCAGAAGCTGTGGCAGTACAGGGAGTACAGGGGTGCTGAAGACGGTCAGCACTCACCTCTCGTCTCCGACGGAGCCCGGCGGGGGAATTTCACCCGGCCGGCAATGCTTCAAGCGGCGCGGCGGCCAGCCGGGGGCGTGTGACGTCACGCGTTGACGCTTTTTCCGCACGTCGACGATTTTTTGTAGTCGACGAGTCGTGGCAGCCCTAATCCTTACCTCCAAAATCAATAGTAATGTTACTTGCCAGTCTGTGGCTGACAAGAAAAATGGCCACCACTTGATCCTTTTTGGATCACCCCACACACACTGGGCGTAATCAGAGTGATCAGCTCAGAAAGGATATATTAAATAGGAAAAATTTACATAGACATGTCAATGCCACACATGGGTTGAAATGTCATACCAAACAAAACAATTACACATCTTACCTATTTAGGTAGAAGGAGAATATGTTGTTTTCGATCAGCTTCTGTTGCATGATATTATCAAACACAGGCGGAGCGCCATCAACAGAGATTCGTGGGTATGCCATGCCCAATATCCCATCAAATTTGGCTGCAATAAAGGTAACACCAGGCTGCTTGATGGCTTCCCCAAAAAGTTGTCCTTTCACGGCAAGGTTGCCAATCTGAGAAATATTAGAAGGTAATGAAGGATTGTGCATTAACCGTGAACACTTCCAAATATATAATTGGCCTGGGTTTATAGGGAAAGTGGGGTTAATTTACTAAAACTGGAGAGAGTAAAATCTGGTGCAGCTCTGTGCAGAAGCCAATTAGCTTCCAGGTTTTTTGTCAAAGCTTAATTGAACAAGCTGAAGTTAGAAGCTGTTTGGCTACTATGCACAGCTGCACCAGATTTTCACTCTCCAGTTTTAGGGAATCAACCCCAAGGTGTCACCCATAGCAACAACCAGATTGTTTTTTCATTTTTCACTAAGCTGTTCTAAAGCAAGGAACTCTGGAATCTGATTTCCTAGTATGGGCAATAAATAAGAAACGCAATGGCAGTATATTTCCTTCTCTAGAACAGGTGGGAAATCTTACCGTGACAGTGTCCTGACTCAGGTACCCAGACAAGCTCCCGCTGCCATACTGGATGGAGAATTCTGTACCGTTCTTTACATAGGTGGAAGATTTGG
The DNA here is from genome assembly GCF_965119305.1 of Pelophylax lessonae. Lineage (NCBI taxonomy): Eukaryota > Metazoa > Chordata > Amphibia > Anura > Ranidae > Pelophylax > Pelophylax lessonae. Next base: position 78,852,463 of record NC_138777.1, on the reverse strand, counting down.
AAGAATCATACTTGTTGTGTATTACTAGAATATAAGAAAACAACACTTTCTTTTAAAACCAAACTTTATCTATATATTATTAATTATAAATGTGGATAAAGAGGGGACATGATAGCAATTTACAAATACCTCAATGGTAATCCCAGCATTAATAAAAATTGATTTAGTCTCAGGTAATGTATGAGGACATGTGGCCACACAATGAGATTGGAGAAGCGGTTTAATCTTAAGCTGTGTAGGGGGGCTTTTCAATGTCAGGGCAGTAAGAATGTGGAGCGCTCTTCCACAATTGGTGGTATCAGCCAGGAGTATTAAAACTTTTAAAAGACTCTTGGACGTGCATTTCAAAGAACAGAATATACAGGGATATGGGAAAACGATTATGGTCACTGACACACACACACCGACACAGGTTGAACTGGATGGACTATTGTCTTTATTGAACCTTAACTACTAAGTTACTAAGTGGAGATACCATGTTAAGACTTTAAATGACATGTGTGTAAGGGAAGTGCTACTCACAGCAGGCAATGTCCAGCAAGGAGCAGTGGATGGAGGGGACCCACAGGTTAGATGATCCAGTGTCAAACACTACTGTGAACTTCTGTGGAGGAGTTCCAATGCCAATCTCACCATAGTACTGAGCCTAGACAAAAGGGGCAGATGAGTTGTTAAAATGCAATATTGGTAAAGATATAGATGCATCAAAATTCTACTTCAAGCTGAAAGGTTCCTGGCTTAAATGAAACCTGTCAGGAGAGAAACATGGATTCTGACATTGCTGACCTCTCCTGAAAATGCACAGGGCTTGGCTGCATAGTTGACCCTCTTGCCTCAATACTTTAGTCACTTACCTGGCACAGGTCACAAGTGCCATCCTGTATTTTGACTGCTTTATTCCTGTGGATGTTTGTAAGTGTACTCCTGTATTCTTAATAAATTGTCCATAACAGTTTTACACTATGTCCATGTTGCTTGGTTTATCCCTTTATATACATCTGTCAGTGGGATTTCCTGGCAACCTCATTGGAGAACTGTGTGGATTCCTGCCTTGGTTCATCCGGTGATCCACCCACGTTGGGGGACATTCATGTCATTCGGCTTGTATGACCCATTTACTATATTGTAACTTGGGTTCATACATTCTGGTTGAGCGCATTCAGTTTCTGTTGGTATGGGGATCTTCTGAATTCACTATCACCTGTGACAGGAAGTCAGGTAAAATATGTGGATGTAGTCACAGCCTGGAGATACATTTCCACCTGGTTTAGAAAATTCACCAATTACTATAGGGTGTCGGCTGCAAAGGTAGCCAGAACTGTCTAAGGACGGTGAACAGACTTCAGCTGTTCAGAATGAGGAAATGAAGGCCTCTATAATTGGTCCAAAGGAAGTCTATAGATTGCTGCCTCCTGATGCTGTGTGAAGCTGGGGAGAGGAGGACAGTCAGATGTGTGCCTCCTGACGCTGTGTGAGCATGGGAGAAGACCTCCTGGAGCGATGTGCGCTGAGGAGGGTAAAAAGTGTGAAGACTTCTCAAGGTGAGAAAATGAACTATTTCTATGTGGAAGAAATAAATGAACTGTTTGCTATGTGAAGAGACAAGCAAAGGGACATGTTCAATGTGAAGAGGAAAAGGGACATGATCAATGGACATTTGTTGTGTGAAGAAAAAACATGGACTATTGAGTGTCTGCTGTAGGATCAGCAAAGTTTGCCCAACAGTAGGTTAGAGACAGACTCCGTAGGTAGGTTCCTGTATGTGAGAAGGTAGCCGCCCACAGTGGCAAGGATTTATTTTGTGTTTTATTTTTATTTTGATGTTTTTGAGGCTTGCACTTGTGTGAAGTAAATTGCAAGAATAAACCAAACTGTTGTTTGCAACCACTTCTCGGCTATCTCCCTGTGTAACGAACCCCCCCAAAGGGGTCATCCACGCCCGCCACCGAGCTAATCTCCCACACACCCTATGATGTCTATGGATGTTTCATTTACACCTGGGACTTTGTTTTATATGCATTAATGTATATTTCACAGGACTCAAGTCTTTGTTTTTATTGATCTTTTTATTGATCCAATTGTGTTTGAATAATATCTCACATTTATTATTGTGGCATTTTTGTTGTGTCACGTTTAGCGCTGCACTGTATTTTTTTCTTTTTCTTTACAGCTAAGCTCATCAGGTTTTCTAACTTTTGGTTCGTATTCCTAATCAGCCTACCTCTGCCGGACCCAGTGACTACAATTTTTTTAATTATTTACATCAAACTAGTAGTGGCAAGAACCCCAGACATTACAAAAAAAATATTCAGAAGGTAAAAGTTTTATCCCATTTTAGATTGTTTAAAATATTACACATTTTTTGTTATTCTTTAAGGTGCCAGTAGTTATTTAGACACTGACAGCTTGTACTAACGAGCATCAGCTACCCAAGTTAAAAATCAATTTTATTGCTCAAAGGGTGATACACAGCAATGGGCTTGCTGACACAATCAGTAGCACCTTACCACCATCCCTGATCTAGACAGTGGCAGGACAAGGTCATCTAGAGCCCAGGGCGAACATGCCAAACTGCACCCCCCCCCAAATGTATCAAAACCCCCCACAAAAACACTGAACACTAATCTGCATGCTTACCCCAAACTAAGCATAAATGCCCCCTCCCCATAAAAATTCCCCCCTCCAACACAAATCCTCTACCCATATTCCAACAAAAAATCACCACTCTTAGCACTCTACCCCCCCCCCCCACACAAATTCCCCCTCCTAGAACAATACTTACCCCTTGCCGCTCCCAAACTCCCCCTTTCAACACAAATCCCCTCCCCCTCAATCTCCTTTTGATGCCCCCCCCCCCAACTTACATGATACCACAGTGCCCAGGGCAGCTTCCCCTCCTGCCCACCCCTTGTCCTGGCCCTAGATCTAGAACAGCAGTCCAGTCACTGAAGAAACTTACTTAATGTGTCCCAGGGGTCTTAAACTGGTGGCCTTCCAGCTGTTGCAGAACTATAATTCCCATGAGGCATCGCAAGGCTGAAAGTTAGTCCCAGTTCACACTTCTGCAATGCGGGAATGCTGTGAATATGCAGCGTGTTCCCGCATTGCGTCTGCACCCCTGGCAGTTCACACTGCCATATGCGATACGCAGGGGGTGTCAATTAAAAGTTAATGACACCCCCAGTTGAGATTGCATATCGCAGTGCGATCTGCAAGTTCGCACAGAATCGGATCGCACTAGTATGAACCACCATGCGATTCTGCTGCAGGTAAAAAAAAAAGGGTCATGTGCATGTTTAGTGCGATTGCGGTGCAAATTCAGCCATACAAACTGTATGGCTGAAATTTGCACCGCACAGAGATCGCATGTAATTTAGGAGCAGTGCACTCCAAATTACATGCAATCTCTGTGATCGCACTAATGTGAACCGGCCCTTACAAGCATGGCAGAGGCATGATGGGTCTTGTAGTTCTGCAACAGCTGGAGGGCCGCCAGTTTGAGACCTCTGGACCACTTACAAAAATCTCACAAATAAACATACTACAAGGTAGAAGAAGTATTAGTTGCTGAGTCACATACGTACAGTATATAAAACACACACACAAAGCCATTTACTACACAATTAGGATTAAGGACATTAGGTTTGGCATAATGAGAAGTAGCATCATACTTACATCCAGATAATTCTTCAGAGTCTCTGGTGTGGGACCCCCATTTGGTGGAAATCCAGAGTAGTATTTCTTGTAGCCCTCTTCTCCAATTATATTCTTCAAATCCCCAGCAGACTGAGAAAATGTTCTTCGTATAGAAGGGAATTTTGTCAGAGGTATCCTGGAAGGAGAAATTCATTGCTCATTTTCAGTAAACAACAATCAGCTTTGACAGTTTCCCATGTAAACACAGCAAAATATTGTCTATTTCCTTCTGTATTTTAATGATTACACCTATACCAGCTTACTGCACAGGGATTAGAAAACAGCAGAGATGCATCTAGCCAACAGAAACACTGGTGACTCATTGTGGCAACTTAACTGGCCATCTACTGTATGGCAAAAAAAAAAAAAAAAAACCTAGAATGTCTCCATCCATACAAATGTGGTAGATAAAGGTTTCCTACACCTGCTGGGACGTTGTATTCTGACAGCAGGACCCAAAGCTGTCAGACTAAACTGACCAGTGGCTGCAGCCATCAGTGTATGGCCTGCTTAAAAGAGAAGTATGGGGTTTGGTCTTTTCCCCCATTCATACTTACCTAGGTGGATGCAGCATTGGTCAGATGCTGTATCTGTCCCCTGGGCGCTCTGCACTGAGAACTGAGCGATTGAACACAGCCGATCGCTCAGTTCTGACAGCCCCCCCGAGCAGAGAGCTGCTGACTGTCAGTCACAGCTCTCTGCTTTGCCCCCTCCTTGCTCACTCAACTGCTGGGCTGTGGAGGGGCGGGGAGTGGCTGGCTCAGGCTCTCAGGGGCTCACTGAGAGGCTGAGCCGGGTGTTGGTCCAGGCACCTGGCAGATCCCGACTTCCATTGTCATGATGCCTGGATCGACTTCTGTGACATCAGCAGAGAGCGGACTTCAGCCCATAGGAGATGTACAGCTAAACGAGCTTTGGCTGTACATTTCCTTTAAGTCACATTTTAAATGAGGGATCAGTGTTTGCATTGGCTCTTCACACAGCCCATTAAAGGTAATGTGGAGCAAAAATTATTTTTTTCATTACAGGTACTTATATAGCACCGTCAATTTACGCAGCACTTTACACATATACTGTATTGTACATTCACATCACTCCCTGTTCTCAAGGAGCTTACAATCTAAGGTCTCTAACTCACAATCATACATACACTAAAGGCACTTTTCCACTGCAAGTACCGGCTCGGCTCTACTCGGCCCTGCTTGGCCCGGTTTGCTTTTCCACTGCTGGTACCGCATGGTACAGTGTTGGAACGGTTCGGTACGGTATGGTTTGCTTTTCCACTGTTTATAGTACTGATAAGTAGCGGGCAGGATTACTCCATAGTTGCACCGCCTCTACTGCCGTGACATCATCTTAAGGAGACACAGTAATACTTCTCACAGCTTCTCACTGCAGTGGTGTCGCATAAACAATGACAGTGATGATTATTGACCAATCACTGTATGTAGTGAGGACCAATCAGGCTGCATGGGAGGGGTTGTGGAATTTAGTACCGGTACGGTACGCTTGGAACCACAATCGAGTAGGTACTGTTTTAGCGAGCCGTACCGTTCGGTTTCATGCAGTGGAAAAGCGCCGCCGTACCGCACCGAACCGTTCCTACACCGTACCATGCGGTACCAGCAGTGCAAAAGCAAAAAAGCGAGCCGAACCGTTCGGTTCCATGCAGTGGAAAAGCGCCAATTTAGATAGAAGCCAACTAACCTACTAGCAGGTCTTTGGAGTGTGGGAGAAAACTGGAGTCCCCGGAGGAAACCCACACAGGCACAGGGAGAACATGCGTATCAGGCAGGTAATGTCATAGTCAGGATTCAAACGAATGACCCTAGTGCTGCTAGGCAGAAGTGCTAACCACTTAGTTCTGTGCAACCCCTATCAGGCTGTCCCTACATTCAGTGCTTTCTAAAGCCTAAAATTAACTATGGTGTAACTGTTGTTCAACAATCAATCTTACACAATAGGCATCACAGCAGTCAGAGTCAATGCATAATTATCACTGAAGGTCCTGAGGAAGGCCGATGAAGGTTTTGTTTTGTGTCTGTGATATTAGATCACTGAAAGTGATTTTATTGAAATTGCAGTTAAGCCCTGAGACCAGCCTTATTTTAAAGTTTGAGTCACTGACCTAGAACACAGATGCAGATTAGAAAGTCAGAGCGAAGTCAGAACTCCTGATCTGCATATGTTCCAGAACAGTGCCTCAGAATGTATTAAACCCACTGAGTCAACATGATAGCTGGGAAACTAGCATAGCAATGGTAGCCTACTAATACAGGTTTTCACTTGGGACATTGTACAGGGGAGGATTGTGAACATATGGCCTGGAAGGCCCTTTTATGGTACAGACAGATTTCTTTGTGCCATCCAAAAATGGAATTTTTGACTAAAATCCATTTCTCTGATGTTCATTGGCGGACACAGCTCCTGGTATTCTTAACCATTGGGTTATACTGCCCCTACAGGAGTAGGACACTAGGCAGAAAAAAAAGTCTGGCTACGCCTATGGGCAGTCCCAGGGGGTATACTCCCTCTCTCTGCTATGGGTATTCAGTTTTGTTACAAGCAGTGTCAGAGAAAATACAACTCCACAGAGGGGTGGGTGCTGTGTCTGACATTGACAGACACAGCTCCTGAATTTCCTAACCGTTGGGACGTCCCAAAGCAGTGTTAAACATGAGGGGTCGGAACAGCAAAAAATTCCCAAGGCTAAAATCAGTAGCCAACCAGGCAACAGGCGCTCAACCAAAACAACTGAAGCCCACCTGAAAAAAAAACAAAAAAACAATACACCCTCAAACAGCAGCCTGCAAAACCTTGCGGCAAAAAGAGGCATCGGCAGATGCCAACACATTTACTTTATGAAAGTGTGCACCGACGACCAGGTGGATGCCTACAAAACTGCGTCACTGGCGCCTGATGACGGAAGGCCCAGGAGGCACTGAGCACCCAAGTAGAGTGTGCCTTGATACGGAAAGGAGGAACCTGATCCCTGATGGAATAGGTCTGAATCACCATCTGTCTGATCCATCTGGAAACGGTCCCAGAGGAAGGGGACAACTCCATCCGAGACCCCCCTATAAGCACAAATAGTGAGTCTGACTTCCTAAAAGACTCCATAGCTGCCAGGTACATCCTAATTGCCCGAACCACATCCAAGGCAATTTCCTTAGGATATTTGGGCCTGGGACACAGGGAAGGCAACACAATGTCTGCATTCAAATGGAAATCAGAGACAACCTTTGGAAGGAATGATGGACAGGGGTGAAGAACCACCTTAACTCTGTGAACCACAGGATAATGCCACCATTCAACACAATATCTTCATTCCCACCTTCTGAGACAGCGTAAACAAGGGAATCGCCCAAAGAATCTCAAAAAGTAAACTTCTGGAGGACCGAAAGCACCAAATTAAGGCCCCAAGGAGTCAACAGAGACCACACTGGAGGAAACAAATGGCAAACGCCTTGAAGAAAGGTACGCACCAGGGAGTATGTGGCCAAGAATCATTGAAAGAAGACCGCCAAAGCCGACACCTGGCCTGTGATGGTACTCAAGCTTAAATTTCTGTTCTACCCCCCCCCCCCCCCCCCCCCCCGTTGAAGGAAGGTCAAGATCCGAGCCCCTGAGAAGGAGCGAGGATGAACTCCAAGGTACTCCCACCACGCGATGTACGTCTTTCACATATGACAGTAGATCTTCCTAGAAATAGATTTCCTACCTCTTAACAGCGTTCGAATCACAGACGCAGACAAACCTCTATCCATCAGCACCTGGCGTTCAACAGCCAAGCCATCAAAACCAGCGACTGTAAAGCAGGATGGAAGATTGGTCCTTGGGACAGTAGATCCTCCCTGAGGGTAAGCTTCCAAGGAACGTCGGCGACCAGCCACACCAAATCGGCGTACCAAGCCTGGCGAGGCCAGTCCGGGGTCACTAAAATTACCGGAATCCCTTTTGCCTCCATCCTGCGTAGAAGTCTTGGCAAAAGCTCGAGAGGAGGGAAGGTGTAAATCAGACGATACTAACCCCACGGGGCCACTAGCATGTCTGTGGTGTCCGCCAGAGGATCCCGTGACCATGCTACGAACCTCTGCACCTTTCTGTTGAGCCAAGACGCCAACAGATCCACCTCGGAGGTGCCCCACTGGAGACACAACTGATGAAACACCTCCGGATAAGGAGACCATTCCCCCTGGTCCAACGCCTGCCAACTGAGGCAATCCGCCTGCCAGTTTTCCCCTCCGGGAATGTGTACAGCAGAAAGGGCTGGAACGAACATTCTGCCCACCTGATGTTTGCATGGCAAAGTATTTTCACACAGGGCAACCTGCCCAACAGAGGTTATTAGTACTGGCCCAGCAAATGAATGCCTTCCTGGCCCCCAGCCCAGTCCTTATGTTGTGAAGAGGAACAACAAACTGCGCAAACCGTGTTCACTGGGGTGCACTTCTGAGTGTAGACCGCAGGCACCCATTAATGTATACCTACTGTTAAGCAACATTGGTCTGTAGCCATTTGACTAGACACTTCTATTAATCGATATGCTAAGGGTCCCAAAATAAACGCGGATCAGGGTACCTGGCAGTGACCACATTACAGCTAACAGCAAGGACAAGGATCCAGACTCCTGACCTTGGAATATAAATAGTTCTCCAGACTGGTAGTGCGTTGCAATATACTCAGATTATATCTTCACCAACAAACACACAAGCTTCTCTACACATGGGACTGTTCAAAATCTCGTACAAAGACTCATAATATCGGGCTTTATTTGCCTTGAATGTGCATTTGGCCATTGGGGCGTAAAGAAATGATTTCCATGGCTTTGCCCACGTAGGCTCTTGCACACTGCAGCTTCAAAAATCTCAGTACTGTACAGCTTTGTTTTTACTTACCTAATCGCGGCCCATTGTTTACAATAAGCCTGTACATACAGGTGCCTATTCCTGAGTAAAAACAATAAATATATCTGTTTCCAGTCAGTATTTTGCTCCGGCGCGTGCAAATATGAGCAAAAATATTAATAAACGTATTTTGCGCGGAAATGCGCATACATGCATAAATACATGCAACACAAATGCCTGAAATTATCTCCAGAAATGCTGATCCTCAAACATCAGCACCATGTGCAAGAGGCCAAAAACTGAATTTCTTACCGTAAAATTCCTTTCTCTGAGTCCTCCGACAGTCGCCGCCTACTCATACAGTCATCACTTATGGGGTATTGACTTCATCTCCACAGGAGCTTCTAGGCATAAGACTTGTAAAATAACAATAAATCTACATAGTCACACCCATGGGGGCTGTCCTTCTAGTCCAATACCCCCCCTGCAATAACCATCCCACTTCAGTTTGGTCGCAAGCAGTGAAAGTGTATAACAAAAGACCCCAAAAAGAGGGGCGGGGGCGGCGACTTTTGGAGGACACAGAGAAAGGAATTTTACGGTAAAAAAAATTAAAAATTCAGTTTTCTCTTACGTCCTCCGACAGTCGCCGCCCACTCATACAGTCATCACCTATGGGGACGTCCCAAAGCAGTGTAGACAGGAGGGGTGGGCAACGCAACTGCCAGAAAAGCAATGCAGAACCCACATCAGAGAAAGGAACCTTACATGTACAAGAAGCTCCTCCTACTGGACCGGAAACACATTGCCATCAGCTCTTTAAAAGGCGGTCCCTCAGGCACCTGGTCAGTTTTATCCAAGAACCGAAGGACGGAGCTGAAAAATAGTTAAAAAGCATAGTACGGAACAGTACATCAATTTATTTTATTAATGTAGAAAAAAGGGTGGGAACCTGCTGTCCTGGAAGACTCCTGGAAACAGAGTTACCGGTAAGTTCTAACTCTGATTTTTCCCCCGTCGTCTTCCAGGACAGCCCTTGAGAGGATTAACAAGTACTCACCCATTCCTTTTAGGGGGGACCACTGCTTGGAGGACTTTCCTTCCCTGATCCTGGCTACCCAAAATATCCAGACGGTAATGTCGGATAAATGTTGAGATGCTTGACCACGTTGATGCCTTGCAAATCTGTTCAGGGGTAGCACCGGCTCTTTCTGCCCAAGATGTGGCTAATGCCCTTGTGGAGTGCGCTTTGAGTCCCTCTGGCGGGTTCAAGTGCAAGAGTTTGTATCCCTCTGAAATAGCCATCTTGATCCATCTGGCTATGGTCCCTTTTGAAGCCTGCTTCCCTTTACGTTTTCCTGAGAACAGGATAAACAGGGTTTCTGATGTTCTGAAGCATCTTGTTGCTTCTAGGTAGGTTATAAGGCACCTTCTGACATCCAAATGGTGTAACTGTTCTTCCTTTTCATTGGATGGTGTATTGCAGAAGGAGGGTAGTATTATTTCCTGGCTTCTGTGAAAGGTAGAGGCGACCTTGGGTATAAACGTCTGGTCGGTCCTGAGAATGACCCTATCCTCAAGAATCTGTAGGAAGGGCTCTCTAACGGAAAGGGCTTGTAGTTCGCTAACTCTGCAAGCAGAAGTTATAGCGACAAGAAAAATGGTTTTAAGGGTAATCAATTTTAAGGAGGCCTCTGATAATGGCTCAAAGGGTTCCTTAATAAGCGCCTTTAACCACTTCAATACCGAGTCATTGTAAAATGACGTCGGCAACATGGCTTTAGCGATCCGGGCCGCCGTCATATGATCGGGGGTGAGGCTCGTCCCTCGGACTGAGCCCAACCCCCGATCAAGGTAAACAGCCAATAAAATTGGCTGTTTACCACGTGATCGGCTGTGTCAATCACAGCCGATCACATGAGCGGCTCCAGCACGAGCCGCTCGTTCCTTTCTTAATGCGCGCCCCCCGGGGGCGCGCAGCGCGGCGATCGGGGACGAGGCTCGTCCCTCGGACAGAGCCCATCCCCGATCTAGGTAAAGAGCCAAAGAAATTGGCTCTTTACCACGTGACCGGCTGTGTCCAATCACAGCCGGTCACAAATGTCAACAGAGAACACGGTAACTAGCTGTCACCGTGTCACACTGATCCTGTGTGAGGAGGAGATTGTGGTAACAGCTAGTTACCAAGTACAGTGCACCCCAACCACACTGATTGCCCCCCCTCCAATAAAAAGCACCTGTCACTAGCCCATCAAAGTACCCGAGTACCTGTCACCAGCCCATCAGGTACTCTGATGGCAGGTACTCGGGTATTCTGATGGGCTGGTGACAGGTACTCTGATGGGCTGGTGACAGGTACTCTGATGGGCTGGTGACAGGTACTCGGGTACTCTGATGACAGGTACTCGGGTACTCTGAGTACCCGTCACCGGAGTACCCGTCATCGGAGTACCCGAGTACCTGTCACCTACCCATCAGAGTACCCGAGTACCTTCCACCTGCTCATCAGAGTACCTGACACCTGAAGTACCCGAGTACTTGCCACCTGCTCATCAGTACCCATCACTACTCATCGGTACCTATCACCTATCAGTATCAGTACTGATCATCCGTACCCATCAGTACAGTATCAGTATCACCTATCAATATCAGTACTACTCATCAGTACCTATCACCTGCCTGTCACCTGCCCATAAGAGTACCCGAGTACCTGTCACCTGCCTATCGGAGTACTCGAGTACCTGCCACTTGCTCATCAGTACCAGAGTACCTGTCACCTGCCCAGCAAAGTACCCGAGTACCTGTCACCCTTCATACAGCCACCATGTCTAAGTCCAAAAAGGTTTATATACGTCCTCCGTTTAAACCTAAATACCGGTGTTATGGCAGCAGATAGCTGCCATAACCCTGGTATTTTTTTAAACGGTGGAAGGTTGGCTTTCCGATAAGGATGGTCCCAGCGGCGGATTCGCCGCGGGATCACCCTTCCGGGGTGGCGGAAGAGGTGCCCCCCCCCCCTCCCGCCGCATTCTGGTCCTTTTCCCCGCTTACCGGACCCGCCGGCAGCGGGGAAAACAATCCGGTCCCGGATCCTCACAGACAGGGTGTCGAGTGTGGGCAAGCTTGCCCTCACTCGACTCTATGGTCTTGGAGGACTGGAGCTACGGCAAACGTCGTTGCCTAGCAACCAGTTTAAAGGTCCCTTTTTTTTTTTCATTTTATTACATTTTTTTTTATTTTTTCTATCTTTTAGTGTACTTGTGAGATCTGAGGACTTTTTGATCCCAGATCTCACAAAAAAGAGGTCCTGTCGTGCCTTTTTCTATTACAAGTAATGTTTACATTTCTTGTAATAGAAATAAAAATGATCATTTTTTTAAAAAAAAAAAAAACAGTGTAAAAATAAAAAATAATAAATAAAATAAATAGTAAAAAAAAAAAAAAATTAAAGCGCCCTGTCCCCGCGAGCTCGCGCACAGAAGCGAACGCATACGGAAACCCCGCCCACATATGTAAACAAACAGTGTTCAAACTACACATATGAGGTATCGTCGCGATCGTTAGAGCAAGAGAAATAATTTGAGCCCTAGACCTGTAGAAATTTTTAAAGTTTCGCCTATGGGGATTTTTAAGTACCAAAGTTTGTCACCATTCTGTGAGCGTGCGCAATTTTGAAGCATGACATGTTGGGTATCTATTTACTCGGCGTAACATTATCTTTCACATTATGGAAAACAATTGGGCTAACTTTACTGGTTTCTTATTTTTTAATTCAAAAAAGTGAATTTTTTCCCAAAAAATTGCGTTTGGAAGACCGCTGCGCAAATACGGTGTGATAAAAAATATTGCAATAATCTCCATTTTATTCTCTAGGGTCTCTGCTAAAAAAAAATATATAATGTTTTGGGGGTTCTAAGTAGTTTTCTAGCAAAAACAACTGATTTTAGCTTGTAAACACCAAATGTCAAAAATAGGCCTAGGCAAGTGGCTAGGATGCATGATGATGCTCCTTGGATGTTGGGCCCCTCTATATGGCTAGGCTGTGAAAAAGTCTCACACATGTGGCATTGCCATACTCAGGAGGAGTGGCAGAATGTATTTTGGGGTGTCATTTTTGCTATGTACATGCTATGTGTTAGGAATATCCTATAAATTGACAACTTTGTGTAAAAAAAAAAAAGTTTTTATTTTTTTCCCACATTTTCCAAAAACTTGTGGAAAAAAATGACATGTTCAAAGGACCCATAATGCCTCATAGAATATACGTTGGAGTGTTTGCTTTCCAAAATGGGGTCATTTCGTGGACTTTTCCATTGTATTGGTGCTCTAGGGCCTTGAAAAGTGTGATAGGTAGTAAGAAAGTTTTATATGTATTTATGCTCCTAAAACGCCTTATGGTGCTACTTGGACGTGGAGTCTCTTTTTGTGGCCAGGCTGTGTAAAAGTCTCACACATGTGGTATCACCATACTCAGAAGGAGTAGCAGAATGAATTTTGGGGTGTCATTTTTGCTGTGTACATGCTATGTGTTAGAAATAGCTTATAAATTGACAACGTTTTGGGAAAAAAAAGAAAAAAAAATTTTTCTTCATTTTCCCAAGAATTGTGGGAAAAAATTATAACTTCAAAAAACTCACCATGCCTCTTACTAAATACCTTGGACTGTCTACTTTACAAAAAGGGGTAATTTGGGGGGTATTTGTACTGTCCTGACATTTCAGGGCCTCAAGAAAGGAGATAGGCCATCAGTACATCTGGTGTGATCAATTTTCAGTAATTGGTACCATAGCTTCTAGACTCAATAACTTTCACACAGACTAAATAATATACACTAATTTGGGTTAATTTTACCAGAGATATGTAGCAGTATAAATTTTGGCCCAAATGTATGAAGAAAAATTATTTTTTTGCAAAATTTTATAATAGAAACTAAAAAAAAAGTGTTTTTTTTGCAAACTTTTTGCTTATATCACGAAAAAAAAAAAAACCCCAGTTGTGATCAAATACCACCAAAAGAAAGCTCTATTTGTGTGAAAAAAATGATACAAATTTTGTTTGGTTACAGTGTAGCATGACTGAGCAATTGTCATTCAAAGTGTGAGAGTGCTGAAAGCTGAAAATTGGTCTGGGCAGGAAGGGGGTCTAACTGCTCTGTATGGAAGCGGTTAATACGGTAGACAAGTCCCAAGTCGGAAACTTACGACAAGGTACTGGTCTAAGGCTGGCCATACACTATACAATTTTCTTATTCAATTTCCTTTAGATTTACCTTAAACTATGTAGTGCAAGGGCCTGCCTGACTGCATACAAATTGAAAGTGTTTAGGTTTGACCCTATATTACATGGTTTTGGTAAATCTAAAGGAAAGTTGAACAAGAAAATTGTATAGTGTATGGCCAGCCTAAGTCTAGAGACTGCCTTGCAGAATCTGCTAATGAGGGGATCCTGTTGTAAGGAAAACTGTAAATAAACTGATAGGGCAGCAATCTGTACCTTAATAGTACTTAAGGACAGGCCCTTGTCGATAACCTCTTGTAGAAATTCTAAAATTGTAGGAGAGCCTGACTCTTTTTTTTTAGATTGTGCTAGCCACAAGTTGAATCTCCTCCAGACTTTCTGGTAAATAGCTCTTGTGACCGGCTTTCGGCTCTGTAGCAAGGTCTTGATTACCTTGTCACAGAATCCTTTAGATCTTAAGATCTCTGATTCAGATACCAAGCTGCCAAGTTTAACATGGCTGGCTTGGGATGAAGTACTGGTCCCTGTGATAGCAGGTTCAGGTTGGGGGGGTAACATCCACGGTTGTTGATCTGTCAGGCATAGTAGCAGTGAGAACCAAGCCCTCTTTGGCCAAAATGGTGCAATCAGGATTAAGACAGTGTGCTCTGTCCTGAATTTTGCTAAGATTCTTGAGATCAGAAAAAAAGGGGGGGGGGGGGGGGGAAGGCGTAGCATAGCCTGAAAGTCCATGCGGTTTGAAACGCATCTATTGCCATCGGCTGATCTCGAGGATTGAGCGAGCAGAAATCTGGTAGTTTGGTGTTCGCTCTGTTGGCAAATAAATCAATCTCTGGATAACCCCATCTGGATGTTATCTGTGAGAAGACTCTGGGGTCTAAGGACCACTCTTCCTGTGAGATCAGTTGTCTGCTCAAGAAGTCCACAAGACTGTTCTGAGTACCCTTGAGGTATACAGCTGAGAGGGACTCCAAATTCTGTTCTGCCCAGTGAAAGATTTCCTGTGCTACCTTCATCAAGGTAGGACTTCTGGTCCCTCCCTGCTTGTTTAGGTATGCTATGGAAGTTATGTTGTCTGACCTCACTTGTACGTGCTGGCTTTTGAGTTGTTCCTGGAAGGCTGCGATTCCCTTCGCTATGGCCTTCAATTCCTTGAAATTGGATGAACTGTGTCTCTCTGAAGAAGACCAGACTCCCTGTGTCCACTGACTCCCTAAATGGGCTCCCCATCCCCAGCTGCTGGCATCCGTTGTTAGGAAGCATGAAATCTGAACTGTCCATGACAGTCCCTTGTTTAGGTTGTTCTGGTTTCTCCACCACCATAGATCTTGTTTTACTCCTGCTGGGAGAAGGACCTTTTCTTCTAGGTCTCTGTTCCCGAGGTTCTGTAGGAGAAAGGATTGAAGTGGTCTCTGATGGAATCTGGCCCACCTGACTGCTGGAATGGAAGCTGTCATGAGTCCAAGTACCGACATAATCTATCTTATCGATTTTTGGAGGTTGGTCTGCATTTCTGCGGTTCTTTGATCTATGCGCCTGATCTTCTCCTCTGGAAGTATCATCACTTGTTCTCTGGAGCAGATGATATATCCCAGGAACACTATCTCCTGTGAGGGTATGAGGTTTGACTTCTCGATATTGATTATCCAACCTAGATGGGTGAGCCATTCTTGAGCCACTACTAGATCTTCGATCAGTTTCTTCTTGGTGGGAGCCATGAACAGTAGGTCGTCTAGATAAGGGATTATAGTTATGGCCCTGAGTCTTAGGGGAACCAGAGCCTCTGCTAGGATTTTTGAAAAAATTCTTGGGGACGAAGAGAGTCCGAACGGAAGAGCTCTGCTTTGGAAATGGTGGATCTTTTCCCCAATTTCTATTGCTATGCGTAGATGTTTCTGTGATCCCTCCCTAATGGGGATGTGAAGATAGGCATCTTTTAGATCCATAGTTGCCATAAAGCAATCTTTTTGGAGCAAATTCCTTACAGAGTAAATTGACTCCATGCGGAATTTCTTGTACCTTATGGCGGTGTTTAGAGGCTTTAGGTTCAATATCAACCGGAATTTTAAAATTGATTGTACGATAATCTGATCGTTAGAACACAGCTTTTGAGAGATGATCACGACAGGCAAGCACAAACATTTTTCTTGCACGATACCAGATGGTACCATTTAAAGTTTAATCAGAATAGTCTTAGTCCGAAAATACAAATACACTACAACACATTACATCACTTCTGATTTTTTTTTTCTATCGTAAGAGAATTTTCGTAACTTTATTACCCTCTTTATTTTTGCTATGAAATAAGCATTAAAAAAAAAAAAAAACACATCATTCGTCCGATAATCTAATCATGTGTACCAGGCATAAGGGACCTTAGATTGTAAGAGACTGATGTGAATGTACAATATGTAAATCACTGTGTAAGTTGATTAACCACTTGCTGACCGCCCTAAGTACATGTACTGCGGGGTGGTGCCTCTTTTTTGCGTGAAATCAGGTACATCGTTTCATGCAATTGGTCTGGGGCGTGAGTGATTGGACACATAGGGAGTAGATCAGCGGGTCCGGCAGACATCAGAACCTGGCGATCGTTCCGAGAGAGGCAAAACGGTGGTCTGCCTATGTAAACAGATCGCCCTTCTGTCAGAGGGGAAGACGGAGATCTTGTGTTTCTGCTAAGCAGGAACACGGATCTCTGTCTTCCCACAGTTGAAGCATCCCCCCAGTTAGTAACCACTCCCCAGGAACACAATTAACCCTTTGATCGCCCCTGATGTTAACCCCCTTCCCTGCCAGTGTCATTAGAACAGTGACAGTTCTAATGACACTAACTGGCAGGGAAGAACAGTGACAGTTCTAATGACACTGGCAGGGAAGAACAGTGACATTTCTAATGACACTGGCAGGGAAGAACAGTGACATTTCTAATGACACTAACTGGCAGGGAAGAACAGTGACAGTTCTAATGACACTGGCAGGGAAGAACAGTGACATTTCTAATGACACTGGCAGGGAAGAACAGTGACATTTCTAATGACACTGGCAGGGAAGAACAGTGACATTTCTAATGACACTGGCAGGGAAGAACAGTGACAGTTCTAATGACACTGGCAGGGAAGAACAGTGACAGTTCTAATGACACTGGCAGGGAAGAACTGTCACTGTTCTAATGACACTGGCAGGGAAGAACTGTCACTGTTCTAATGACACTGGAAGGGAAGAACTGTCACTGCTCTAATGTCACTGGCAGGGACAATTTTTTTACACTGATCATTGTTTTAGCACTGATCACTGTATTGGTCCCAAAAAGTGTCACTTTGTGTCAGATTTGTCCACTACAATGTCACAAACCCCCCCCCCCCCCCAAAAAAAAAAAAAATATATATATAATATCAAATATAATATCAATTGCTGATCACTGCCATTACTAGTACAAAAAGAAATTAAAAGTCCATGAATCTATCCCATAGTTTGTAGACCCTATAACATTTGCGCAAACCAATCAATATACGCTTATTAGGATTTATTTTTATCAAAAACATGTAGTAGCAGAAAACATATTGGCCTAAACTAATAAAGAAGTTTGTTTTTTTCCATATTTTTTATTGAATATGTTTTATAGGAAAAAAAAAATATATATATATATATATATATATATATATATATATATATATATTTATGTTTATTTTTTTTTATTTATTCTTTTTATAGTGCAAGAAATAAAAACCGCAGAGGTGATCAAATACCACCAAAAGAAAGCTCTGTTTGTAGGAAATAAAGGACATCTATTTTTTTGGGGTACAGCATCGCAAAACCACGCAATTGTCAGTCAAAGTAACGCAGTGCCGTATCGCAAAAAATGGCCTGGTCATGAAGGGGGTAAAACCTTCCAGGGCTGAGGTGGTTAAATAATACATGAAATCTATATAGATTTAATAATTGACATGTTCATGGATCTACAGCAGGCTTCACATAGACACACTGAAGAATACAAAGCTCTGCACTATATATCAGGTTAGCACAATGTGCAGTAATGAAGCATGAATATTATATACAGTATGATTAAATAACATGGGAGGGACCTAGATGTATAACATCTATATAGCTAGAATTGTATTATTTAGCATGGATCTGGAGAATGAGATTTAATAAATACCATATGTTACCTATACACCCCACCCCATTGTAATGTACAGTTATAGATCATTATCTATACATACCTGATTATTGCTGATCCTGGTAGGAGCACAGTACAGAGGAGCAGTACAGCCAGCACTAGGCTTTCCATGGTGATCAGGGTGCAGTCAGCTCTGTCCTGTGTGTGTATATATATGTGTGTGTGTACTGTCAGCAGTGACCCAGCAATCTCCTCCAGCCCACGAGACTAGTCAGCTGACCCGACAGTCATGTGACTGGAGGAGACATTATCCAGCACTGTGCACTGTGTGCAGGGTTCTGATGAGACAGAAGGACTGTTATAGTGCTGTCACCTATAGAGAACATGTCTTGTTTGATTATATGCAATGAATCCGTGCATTGTAAAACATCTGTTAGCATGATAACCTGTAACAGGTCAATGTGTCATATATAAGGACTTTTGCAGCCAAGGATAACATCTGCTTTATATTTCTTCCATTTTCCCAGGCACATAGCAGATCTTAAAAGGTAACTCCACTTTCGTGGGGGGAAAAAATAGCAAATAAAGAACAAACAATATAGTGTATATAACTTCAGCTTGTTTAGTTAAGCTTTGAAAAAAAAAAAAACCTGGAAGCTGATTGGTTTCTATGCAGAGCTGCTCCTAGAAAAGTGAGATAGTATAGAGCGGTGACGCAAGGGAAGTTGCTGGGGGCTTCCTTCATGCAATTCTACTGTGACAGAAATGGAGAGTATCTTTTATAAGGCTACATGTACACGGGACGTTTTAAAAAGTCCCTTGAACGCTGGAATTTAAAGGACGTTTAAAACGTCCGTTGTGTCGCGCTTGCATGCTGCGTTTGGGCGCGTTTAGCGGGCGTTTGCGCTCAGAACCGTTTCTAGAGGTCAAAAAATCATTCCCCTTTAAAATGTAAAAACGCGAGCGCTAAACGCGGGTGATCACGTTCGGTCGCGTTCAGTCTCGTTTTTGCGTTTAAAACGCCGGTAAACACACGTTTGAACGCAAATAATTGCTTTACAAAAAACGACACTGAACTCAACTGCCTGTAAATGACTGTAAATGACCCTGTGTACATGGACAGATAAGATAACATTGAGGTGGGTTCAGGGGCTTCTGAAATAAAGCCCAACTGCTCCTAAACGGCCGTTTACAAGTTGCAGTGTACATGGACCCTAAGGCTCGGTTTCCACTAGTGCGACTTGCGGTGCGACTTGACACATGTCAAGTCGCACAGCAAGTCAAAACCCATTGTTTTCAATGGGGCACGTTTCCACTGCCGCGGCTTCAGTTGCCGCGACCTCAAAAGTAAATCGTGTACTACTTTTGAGCGCGACTTCCCTCTATATATGAGGGAAAAGTCTAACTGAAGCCGCGGTTTACTTTTGCTACGAAGTCGTGCTAGAAGTAGCACGACTTCGTAGCCGCACTAGTGGAAACCTAGCCTAAGAAGGAAGGAGTGCATTACCTTATGTCAGGACTAGAACTAAAGTCTGAGTAATACACTGAAGGCCTTTTGGAGGTCCAGCGATTGCTCTACTGCAGTGATCATTCTATCAGCGTGTTTACACCATCTGTCATAGGTGGTCTTACTATTCAGTAAGGTGAACTTAAATACTCAAGTGGTATCTAGGCAGGGCCAGACTTGCCTACCGGGATACCGAGAAATTCCCCGGTAGGCCGGCAAGTCCCCCTGCCCTGAGACTGCTCGAAGTGGCACCCATAAAAAATGGCTGTGGCTGGCCGGACATTTCAACTGCGCATGTGCCGCCCCCACTCGGGAAAGCCCGTACACGCTCAGCCATTCTTGGGCAGACAGCGCATGCGCAGTGACATTATGGCAAGGGGCGGCGCCATTTTTAAATGTAAGGGGCCTCACAGATCAGTAAATAAGACCCCTCCGCAGCCTCTGCCTCTTCTGTACCATGCCCGCTGCCTCTGCCTCTCCTGTACCATGCCCGCATTCTCTGCATCTCCTGTACCATGCCCGCAGCCTCTGCATCTCCTGTACCATTAGGGTTGCCACCTCATCCCTATAAACCAGGACACAGGTTCTAAGGCTAATATACTGCAGATAAAGCACTAAGTGAGTTTAATTATGACCTTAATCAGCAACAGAACCTGTGTAATTAATGTGTGTCCTAGTTTAAAGAGATGAGGTGGCAACCCTAAGTACCATGCCCACAGCCTCTGCATCCCCTGTGCCATGCCTGCAGCCTCTGCATCTCCTATACCATGCCCCCAGCCTCTACATCTCCTGTACCATGCCCGCAGCCCCTGCATCTCCTGTACCATGCCCACAGCCTCTGACATCTCCAGTACCATGCCCACAGACTCTGACATCTCCTGTACCATGTCCGCAGCCTCTGACGTCTCCTGTACCATGTTCGCACAGCCTATGACATCTCCTGTACCATGTTCGCACAGCCTATGACATCTCCTGTACCATGCCCGCAGCCTCTGCATCTCCTGTACCATGCCCGCAGCTTCTGCATCTCCTGTACCATGCCCGCAGCCTCTGCATCTGGTGTACTATGCCCGCAGCCTCTGACATCTCCTGTACCATGTCCGCAGCCTCTGTATCTCCTGTACCATGTTCACACAGCCTATAACATCTCCTGTACCATGCCCGCAGCCTCTGCGTCTCTGGTACCATGCTCGCAGCCTCTGCATTTCCTGTACCATGTCCACAGAATCTGACATCTCCTGCACCATGCCCGCAGCCCCTAACATCTCCTGTACCATGCCCGCAGCCTCTGCATCTCCTGTACCATTCCCACAGCCTCTGCATCTCCTGTACCATGCCCAAAGCCTCTGTATCTCCTGTACCATGCCCACAGCCTCTGCATCTCCTGTATCATGCTCGCAGCCTTTGCATCTCCTGTACCATGTTCACAGCCTCTGACATGTCCTCCTGTACCATGCCCGCATCCCCTGCATCTCCTGTACCATGTCTGCAGCCCCTGCATCTCCTGTACCATGTCTGCAGCCCCTGCATCTCCTGTACCATGTCCGCAGCCTCTGCATCTCCTGTACCATGTTCACACAGCCTATAACATCTCCTGTACCATGCCCGCAGCCTCTGCATGACTGCATCTCCAGTACCATGCCCGCAGCCCTTACCATCTTCTGTACCATGCCTGCAGCCTCTGCATCTCCTGTACCAAGGTCGCAGCCTCTGCATCTCCTGTACTATGCTCGCAGCCTTTGCATCTCCTGTACCATGTCCACAGCCTCTGACATCTCCTGTACCATGCCCGCAGCCTCTGACATCTCCTGTACAATGCCCACAGCCCTTGCATCTCCTGTACAGTATCCGCAGCCTCTGCATCTTCTGTACCATGCCCGTAGCCTCTGCATCCCCTGTACAATGCTCGCAGCCTATGCATCTCTTGTACCATGCCTGCAGCCTCTGCATCTCTTGTACCATGCCTGCAGCCTCTGCATCTCTTGTACCATGCCCGTAGCCTCTGCATCTCCTGTACCAAGCTCGCAGCCGCTGCATCTTCAGTACCATGCTCGCAGCCTCTGCATCTCCTGTACTATGCCCACAGCCCCTGCCATCTTCTGTATCATGCCTGCAGCCTCTGCATCTCCTGTACCAAGCTCACAGCCTCTGCATCTCCTGTACCATGTCCACAGCCTCTGACATCTCCTGCACCATGCCCGCAGCCCCTAACATCTCCTGTACCATGCCCACAGCCTCTGCATCTCCTGTACCATGCCCACAGTCTCTGCATCTCCTGTACCATGTCCACAGCCTCTGCATCTCCTGTATCATGCTCGCAGCCTTTGCATCTCCTGTACCATATTCACAGCCTCTGACATGTCCTCCTGTACCATGCCCGCATCACCTGCATCTCCTGTACCATGTCTGCAGCCCCTGCATCTCCTGTACCATGTCTGCAGCACCTGCATCTCCTGTATCATGTCTGCAGCCCCTGCATCTCCTGTATCATGTCTGCAGCCCCTGCATCTCCTGTATCATGTCCGCAGCCCCTGCATCTCCTGTACCATGTCTGCAGCACCTGCATCTCCTGTACCATGTCTGCAGCCCCTGCATCTCCTGTACCATGTCCGCAGCCTCTGCATCTCCTGTACCATGTTCACACAGCCTATAACATCTCCTGTACCATGCCCGCAGCCTCTGCATGACTGCATCTCCAGTACCATGCCCGCAGCCCCTGCCATCTTCTGTACCATGCCTGCAGCCTCTGCATCTCCTGTAACAATCTCGCAGCCTCTGCATCTCCTGTACCATGCTCGCAGCCTTTGCATCTCCTGTACCATGTCCACAGCCTCTGACATCTCCTGTACCATGCCCGCAGCCTCTGCATCTCCTGTACAATGCCCGCAGCCCTTGCATCTCCTGTACATTATCTGCAGCCTCTGCATCTTCTGTACCATGCCCATAGCCTCTGCATCTCCTGTACAATGCTCGCAGCCTATGCATCTCTTGTACCATGCCTGCAGCCTCTGCATCTCTTGTACCATGCCCGTAGCCTCTGCATCTCCTGTACCAAGCTCGCAGCCTCTGCATCTTTGGTACCATGCTCGCAGCCTCTGCATTTCCTGTACTACGCCTGCAGCCCCTGCCATCTTCTGTACCATGCTCGCAGCCTCTGCATCTCCTGTACCATGTCCACAGCCTCTGACATCTCCTGCACCATGCCCGCAGCCCCTAACATCTCCTGTACCATGCCAGCAGCCTCTGCATCTCCTGTAACATGCCCACAGCCTCTGCATCTCCTGTACCATGCCCACAGCCTCTGCATCTCCTGTATCATGCTCGCAGCCTTTGCATCTCCTGTACCATGTTCACAGCCTCTGACATGTACTCCTGTACCATGCCCGCATCACCTGCATCTCAGGTGGCGCCATTTTTAAATGTAAGGCGCCTCACAGATCAGTAAATAAGACCCCTCCGCAGCCTCTGCCTCTCCTGTACCATGCCCGCTGCCTCTGCCTCTCCTGTACCATGCCCGCATTCTCTGCATCTCCTGTACCATGCCCGCGGCCTCTGCATCTCCTGTACCATTAGGGTTGCCACCTCATCCCTTTAAACCAGGACACAGGTTCTAAGGCTAATATACTGCAGATACAGCACTAAGTGAGTTTAATTACGACCTTAATCAGCAACAGAACCTGTGTAATTAATGTGTGTCCTAGTTTAAAGAGATGAGGTGGCAACCCTAAGTACCATGCCCACAGCCTCTGCATCCCCTGTGCCATGCCTGCAGCCTCTGCATTTCCTATACCATGCCCCCAGCCTCTACATCTCCTGTACCATGCCCGCAGCCCCTGCATCTCCTGTACCATGTCCACAGCCTTTGACATCTCCAGTACCATGCCCACAGACTCTGACATCTCCTGTACCATGTCTGCAGCCTATGACATCTCCTGTACCATGCCCGCAGCCTCTGCATCTCCTGTACCATGCCCGCAGCCTCTGACCTCTCCTGTACCATGCCCGCAGCCTCTGACCTCTCCTGTACCATGCCGGCAGCCTCTGACATCTCCATGACCATGCCGGCAGCCTCTGACATCTCCATGACCATGCCCGCAGCCTCTGACATCTCCTGTACAATGCCCGCAGCCCCTGCATCTCCTGTACCATACCAGCAGCCTCTGCATCTCCTGTACAATGCCAGCAGCTTCTGCATCTCCTGTACCATGCCCGCAGTCTCTGACATCTCCTGTACCATGCCCGCAGCCTCGTAAATCTCCTGTACCATGCCCCCAGCCCCTGCATCTCCTGTACCATACCAGCAGCCTCTGCATCTCCTGTACAATGCCCACAGCCCCTGCATCTTCTGTACCATGGTCACAGCCTCTGACATGTCCTCCTGTACCATGCTCGCAGCCCCTGCATCTCCTGTACCATGTCCACAGCCCCTGCATCTCCTGTACCATGTCCGCAGCCCCTGAATCGCCTGTACCATGTCCGCAGCCCCTGCATCTCCTGTACCATGTCCGCAGCCCCTGCATCTCCTGTACCATGTCCACAGCCCCTGCATCTCCTGTACCATGCCCGCAGCCTCTGACATCTCCTGTACCATGTCCGCAGCCTCTGACATGTCCTCCTGTACCATGTCCACACAGCCCCTGACATCTGTACCATGTCCACACTCCAGAGATGTATAGTAACTAAGTAGAACTACTTCACTACTGTACTTAAGTACCGAAAGGCGGTATCTGTACTTTCCTGGAGTAGAATTTTTTTCTCCTACTTCCACTTTTACTTCACTACATTTTTTCAATGATTTTAATACTTCTACTCCAATATTTTTTTTTGTGCTGCATAGTTACTCGTTACAATTATAAAAATTACCACTGCCAGAACAGTAGATGGCAGGTTTCATGAAGCTCAAAACATGTGTATTATCAGCGCATACGAAAATAAATGCTACTGTATGTATAAATAAAAGCTGCATTTGAAATATGAAATAATAAAAAACAATATGATGTTCAAACTTTTGACTTCTTTCTTTAAGAACTACATAACACAGTACTTGTACTTTTACTTTCAGTACTTGAGTAGCAATTTTTTTTTCAAAACTACTGGTACTTTTACTTTCAGTACTTGAGTAGCAAAATTAAAAAAAAAAACTACTTGCAATACTTAAGTAC
This sequence comes from Pelophylax lessonae, assembly GCF_965119305.1. Classification (NCBI taxonomy): domain Eukaryota; kingdom Metazoa; phylum Chordata; class Amphibia; order Anura; family Ranidae; genus Pelophylax; species Pelophylax lessonae. The sequence goes on along the minus strand of NC_138777.1, from coordinate 78,827,893 downwards.
AAAAAATGTTGAATACTTTAGTACTTCTACTCAACTCACTTTTTGATCGAGCACTTCCACTTCTACTCAAGTCACTTTTTGATCGAGCACTTGTACTTTTACTCAAGTATGGGTTTCGAGTTACAACTCTGCCACACTCACAAACTAACCAATTTTAACCGGAATTTACTCTTATATATATATAAAACCCTATATGCTTTCATATCTGTCTTATCTATATACTGTATAATACACTATTCAAATGTGCTTTAAAATGCATGGTTTTCCCTTTTATAAAACAAGAAAATAATGACGTTATGCTGTTGGGCTGGTATAATTATGCTATAGGGCTGGTATAAAATTATTACCAGGGCTGAATTTTATTCCCAGTCTGGCCCTGTATCTAGGTGAAGGCTTTTCTGCCATTTTCTCCTGTTTTTAAGGAGAAAATCTTTCTGCAGGGGACTTCTCACGTGTGCATTTTGGAATATTTGTTTGCACATCTGTTGTGGTGGACTGCTGTACACACTTTCTAGTGCATGGAGAGATTTTATATTTTATCATATATGTATGTAATACCTATTGTTTCATATACTGTATTTATTTGCACATTTATTGAAGTGGTTTGTTGTACATTTTTTTTTTCTATTTTGTAATAAGTATGGATCCTTTTTATTTTCTCACTATAGATTTGATTATATGTAAATGTAGGTAAAACGTATTATATTGTTAGCGCTGCACTTACAGGTTTTACTGTAATCATGTGAAATGCAATTGTTTCCTACAAATCCAATAGTCACCTCACCTGCTTCTTCTAGCCACTTGCTGGTTGCTATATTGGGAATTGTTGCGCACATTCTAGTCCCTAATGTTTTCTCACTTAGCATTACCCACCATAGCAACAAACCCTGACATCATGTTAACTTTAAATCTTTCCAAAAACAAAAAGAATGAATGTACATTTTTTTTTTGTTTTATTTTTTTTTTAATAGTGAAATGTATTATTTTTTTTTTTTTTTATTGACAAGAAAATTAAAGAAAAATTAGGTAGCATCTTATAGTATAACTAAAGGCAAAACTTTTTATATATATATATATATATATATATATATATATATATATATATATATATATATATATATATATATATATGGATAGAGTGGAGAGGGATTAGAACACCTGTCAGTTTGTATTGCTGTCTGTGCCCCCATTTAACCACTTAAGCCCCGGAGGATTTGGCTGCTAAAGGACCAGGGGTTTTTTTGCGATTTTTTACTGCGTGACTTTAACGGACAATTGCGCGGTCGTGCGACGCTGTACCTAAACGAATTTGACGTCCTTTTTTTCCCACAAACAGAGCTTTCTTTTGGTGGTATTTGATCACCTGTGCGATTTTTTGATCACGCGCTATAAACAAAAAAAGAGCGTAAATTTTGCAAAAATAACAATATTTTTCACATTTTTTTATATGAAATTCCCCAAAAAAAAAAGTAAAAATCAAAATTTTTTAACATTTTTCGGCCAATTTGTTTTATGCTACCTATGTTTGGTAAAAAAAATCGCAAAAAGTGTATTTTGATTGGTTTGCGCAAAAGTTATCGCGTTTACTAACAAAGAGAAAGATTTTTGTCATTTTTGGTGTTTTTTTTTTTAACGCATAATGGCGGCGATCTGCGATTTTTTTTTCGGTACTGCGACATTGCGGCGGACAGATCGGACCCTTGACTGACATTTTTGACACTTTTGGGGTTACCAGTGACATTACTGCAGTAATCAGTGCTATACATATGCACTGTTACTGCAAAAATGACACTGGCAGGGAAGGGGTTAACTTTATTGGACAGGGAGGGGTTAAGTGTGTCCTAGGGGCGTGCTTTCTACTGTGTAGGGACATGGCTATTGGTGTAAAAGCAAAGATCAACCGTTCTACATAGTAGAACGGTCAGATCTTCACTTTTACACAGGGAGAACTGACAGGCAGCTTGTTTACACAAGCTGCTCTGTCTTTCTCCCTTCACAGGAGCGATCGTAGTGTGGCCGGCGGACATCGAGTCCGCCGGTCACACGCACTGACTTGCCTGTGAACGAGCCGCGGCGGGCGCGCGCCTCGGCGGGCGCGCGCCCGCCCGCGATAGGCTCGCAAGTCAGTGACAGGCGAGTGACGTACCGATACGTCACTCTGCCTGGCCGGGGCTGACCGCCGCAGTATATAGTCGTGCGGCGGTCGGCAACCGGTTAAAGCAGTTGTATACCCTGATTTCCTATTTTTACCTACAGGTAAGCCTATGATACAGTAAGCCTTAAAACGAATATCTCCTAAACCGTGCAGATCTAGATATTCACCCTGCATGCAGCCGCTGAGTCCGCTGACGTCAGTGGCACAAGCGCTCTGAAGGTCTGGCGTATCATCCCCGAACTTCAGAGCTTCTTGCCGAAACCCAGTGACCTCATCGAGGCTCCAGCCACTAAGAGCGCCAGAGTCCACGATCCCGGAAGAAAGGATAAGAGAAGATGTCAGTCCTCTCAGCGGTGATCGGGCGCCACTAAGCAGGCTTTATTCCAAGGTGAGTATTTCATAATGTGCATACTAACACATTATGCCTTTATCTTGCAGAATTTTTTTTTTTAGCAGGTTTACAACCGCTTTAAGGAGATTCACCCTCTCTGTCCTGTTTACCATTATCATTGAAAGTAAAAGAAAATCCCAAATTTTGGGTTGTCCCCAGAAAAGTAATGGAGTGTAAATCTTCTAATGGGGATACTAGTTCTGGGGATCCTTAATTTGCAGGGATTTCCTCTCACTTCCTGTTTGGTTACGGGACAGGAAGTGAAGGAAAATCTCAATGGAACACAGAGGACGAAAAAAAAAATCTGACAGGGCTTATTACCCTCCCTTACTATATCCAAAATGAAAAATGTTTTTGCCTATAGTTCTACTTTAACTTTTCTGTTGCCTCACTAGAACATTTATGAGAGCAAATAGATCACCTTATCAGCCTGTCGCTGCTCCTTGACAGTCTGATCACAGGCTGGGAGTGGGGAAGGCGATGATCTGGCTGTGTTGCTTTCTTTGCTGTGCTGTCTGGCAGGCTGGGTAAATCTCAGGACCGGATGGTCAGAAATAAAATCCTTTAGGCAGGTAATACAGTGCATTTAGCTGTTTGCCTGGAGTTTAGCTTCAGAGTAGTCAGATCTCGTTAGAAAATAGAAAAATACTAAAAAAATGTTTAATCTGACGATGAGCAGCATGCAGATGCTCACAACAGAAAAGCATACAAAATCCTGCAGGTTGGATGTTTCTGGACTGCTTTCCATTTCCTCTTTCTGGATTCTGCTGAGGTAAGTTGACCCCATGGTGCAGTATCATTGGGATTACTGCCAGCCAGAACCAAATCTTTTAAAAACCTCCTAAAGGCATAAGGTTAGGGCTTGTTCACACATGCGGTGACTGGCATTTTTCCACACTGGATAATTGCCAATCTCTCCTGGCGCACATAGGAAACAATTGAAAACAGAGCCAAAGTCAGTAGATTGATGGTCAGACCAGGCACAAAAAAACTGATCCAATAAAGCAGGGGTGTCAAACTCAATTTCATTGTGGGCCGCATCAGCATTATGGTTGCCCTCAAAGGGCCGGTTATATCTGTAAGATTATATGTCCAGAGCACCCCCATCCCCCCTTACACCCTTACATGAGATGTCAAGAGCCCCCCACCATCAGAAGTCAAGAGTCTTGCACCCTTCCTTAGATCACAATGCACTAAAATGGCATTTTAAAAAATTCAATGTCAAAATTAGCATTTCTAGTAATAACAACCACACTTTTTATCTTACTGCAGTAAATCACTGTTATTGGGCCCTAAGCTATAGTCCCTGGACACTTGTAGGGCCCCCTGGCTGCCACTAGGTTAAACTATGCAGCAGGGGCCCTACAGTAAAAAAAAAAAAAAACACAAAAAAGTGAAATGAAAAATCTATTCCATTCCAGGTGCCCATCACAGACGCCAAAAGCTGCTTTACCTGTGCATGATGGTGGGCCACATGGTATAAACTTCTATTGTATGGCTGTAGTGAGCCCTAAAAGTCCCATTAAACTATTCTGGAGGGGTTGCTGTGGTGTTTATCTACTTCAGGAAATGTACTGTATAGCTCCTGTTTGGTAGTGTTAATTTTTACATCAAATTTTGATTTTGTTTTAGTTATAGTCTTTTGACTAAAATGCCATTTTAGTTTCTTTTCGTACATCACGGGACACAGAGCCATAAATCATAACATATGGGTTATATAGCCACCTTTAGGTGAAGGACACTGGCAACCAATCAGAAAGGATGCCCTCCTATATAACCCCTCCCACACAGGAAGTACCCAAGTTTTTTCACCAGTGTCTAAAAGGTGATGGTCACTGTGGAGAGTCTCTCCACATTTCTCTTCAAAGAAGAAAGAAGATATGCTATATACCCCGATCAAAGATCACTGAATCTAAGTGGTTAGCTATCAGATCCATCTAAAACTGTCAATAGACTAAAAAGATGGTACCTGAGCCTCGGGAAGCGGATACAAGGTTTTGACTGTAATGCTGTTCTTTTTAGACGCTGGACCCTGGGATCCGGACCCTTGGAATACCAAACCCCAAAGGTGCTTTGTGCAGGGTGCTCTACAGGTCCAAGGCCATGGCCCCTCTAAAACAAGAGGACCCAGTCCCTGAAGGGGGCCAAGACAAAGCTCACCGTGATGGGTGAAGATTGGATTCCTGTTTCAAAACAGAATCCTGCAGCAGGACTGGTGAGTCCAATTTAAAATATTTACACATACAGCAACCCTTGAAGGTAAAAGTTGCTGGTATAATTGCAAATTGTAAATATTTTATGCACTGTTCCTTTTAAATAGATAACAGAAACCGAGTGCCATGTGAGTTTCTGCATGAGACTATGGATGTTAAGCCTAGGCAAAATACATTTTGTTAGGCATTATTTCTGTGCTTGTTTTTCTGACAAACTCTTTTCACCCTGTGCTGATTACCTGATAGGAATCAGCTGCGACAAACCAATGTGTGCATGACTGGATGTTAAGCTATGCAAAATACATCTTGTTGAAAGCTCTGGCTTTTCCTTAGGGAATAAAGCGGAGTTCCACCCTCATTTTATACTTACACCATCAATGACATTAAAACATCCTGAAAAAGAATTGGATAATTATGTATTTATTTATTTTTATTCACTTAACTTATTTTTAATGAAAATTAACTTACCTTCCTTCCACTTCCTCCTTATGCGGCCACGGCCCCCAACGTCACTTCCTCCTTTGCATTGACTTTTGCAAGAAATTTACAAGGTAAGTAATTCTTCTTACAGGTACACTAAATAGGGGTCAGTTCAGAGGCTACCGTTGCTTAAATGCACTAGCCCTGACTGTCCTAGAGGTATTTTTATCTAAAAAAAAAAATTTTGGCCGGAACTCTGCTTTAAATGTGCCATTTATTTCAATTGTGATTATATGATCTTGTGCAGTTGTGGGATGATGCAATGTTTGTTTAAACATTATTTCTTTGCCTATTGTTATCACACTGTTTTCTTGCCCTGGGCTGATCGCCTGAAAGGTATCAGCTGTGACAAACAAAATTCAGCCTAAGCTGCTCTCACCCCATGTGGTTACTGTTTTCACTTTGGTGCATAAGTGCCCTCCCTTGATAGCGTGTCTGTGACAAAGGCCTATTTGCGCACGCGCAAAAATCTTTGCCTTTAAGTACAGGCGTCACTGTGGGTGTATGTTTACTGGCACAAACAGATCTTGTATCTTGGGATAATCAGTGCTGTGTGCACAAGCCTTGGGTACACTGAAGCTATTACCTCAAGTGTGTCTTGCTATAAAGCAATGTCTGCCCCAAAGAGGGCTGGGGGGGGCACAGTTAGAAGGGGCACTGTGATGCCACTGTCAGGCCTTGAAGGTCACTGTGCTTCCTCTGTGTCTACTCCCCCTGAACAGCCAGAGGTGACTAGCCAATCTGAGCCATTAGGGTTGTCAGGCATAGTAAGCTACCCCAGGTGCTTCTGTCGCAACCTACGTCACTAAGGATAGTTTGGCATCGGCATTAGCCAGCCTTGAGGGTAAGATTGCGGACATGATTGCAGCATCACTAAGAGGGAAGAAACATGATAGATCCCCCTCACCTGAGCCACCCCCTGATTTCTGTTCAGGATTGGGCAGAGGATGTGGAAGAATTAGCTGATGATGACCCTATAGTAGGTCAAGCTGAGGTTTCCACTTCTTAGAGATCAGCCAAGTCTTCCTCTAAGCCTACCCTGTGAAGGGGCACCCCCACTCACTTGGGTGGGGGGAAGGCTGCTGCAGTTCTCAAAGGTTTTGGTGGAATCGATCCAAGACAACTGGGTTATCTCCACCATTTCGAAGGGGTACAAACTGGAATTTCGGGTGCTCACGTTTCCTCGGTTTATAGGTCAAGCATACCGACAGATCACCTAAAAAGGTCTCTCTATCTGGCATTGGACCAGCTAAGGGCTCAAAGAGTGATAATGAAGGTTCCGGAGAATGAAAGGTTCAGGGGTTTTCACTCAAACCTGTTCATAATCCCAAGCCAAGCGGGGATGTGAGACCTATTCTGGATCTCAAAACTCTAAAACCAGTTTCTGAACGTTCGTACTTTCCGTATGGAGTCAATTTGTTCAGTCATAGCCTCCCTGCAGGGAGAGAAATTTCTAGCATCCATAGACTTCAAAGGATGCATATCTTCACGTGCCTATATTGCAGGCTCAGCAAAGGTTTCTACGCTTTGCAATAGAAAACCGTCACTTTCAGTTTGTTGCCCTGCCCTTCGAGTTAGCCACAGCTCCAAGAGTGTTCACAAAGATCCTAGCTCCAGTATTGGCTGTTCTAAGGTCCCGAGTGATATCTGTAATAGGATATCTGGATGATCTATTACGAATAGATCGATCGGCTTCTGCTTCAAGCCGAAATGTCCTCCAGACAGTACAGTTCCTAGAACGTCTGGTTTGGATACTGAACTTAGGAAAGTCAGCATTACAGACGATCCAGCGTCTGGCATATCTGGGTCTTCTTGTGGATACAGTACAGGCAAAGATATTCTTGCCAACAAGAAGGGTCACAGACCTGAAGGATCTGGTTCAGTCCGTAGTAAGGCTGAGATATTCTATATGTCTTTGCATTATGTTACTAGGGAATTCCCTATGCTCGATTCCATGCCAGACCCTTACAGAACAACATTCTGTCTACATGGACCGGAAGGGTTCAGTCTCTGGACTGGTCCATGTCCCTGGTACCAAGAGTACGTCAGAGTCTGAATTGGTGGTTGTTGACCAGATATCTGGAGAAGGGGAAATACTTTCTTCCAGCGACCTGGAAAGTGGTGACTATAGATGTCAGTCCTTCCGGCTGGGGAGCGGTTCTGGAGGAAACCACTGTCCAGAGGAAATGGTCTTGGGTAGAAAGATGTCTCCCCATCAACATTCTGGAAATTCGAGCAGTCAGTCGGACTTGAAATACTGACCCAGACCCAGACTTTAGGGTCACCTTGTCAGGGTGCAATGCTGTATAGTCTCTAAATTTGACGGCTTGGCTATAAGTCTTAAATTGAAGGAGCGGGGTGTATCTGGCCCTGTAGTTCATACGCTGACTCTATATACGCTGACACCCACCAATGCTTTGGTACAGTGAGAGAATGGCGGTCTGCCTATGTAATCAAGGCAGATCACCGCTCTGTTACTACAGAAGACATGGATCCTGTGTCTCTGCTAGGTGGTTTGTCATATTGTGCTAGTATGCACCGCATACTAGCACATTGTGAAAGACTTACCTGCCAAACAAAGTCCTCCAGTGCTGAGCTGTCATCACTCCTGCTGATCAGAGGCGCTTCCCTCTTCACCTGGTCTTCCTTCTGGGTTTGCTCTTTCCAGCCGCTATTGCATGGGAGTCCCATCCAGGGGCGCCGACCCCCATCCAAGCGTCCGGCCCCCTAATCTGCATGCAGGGGCGCTGGACGCATGGAGTTCAATGGGGCTTTTTTTTTTTGCATCACCTGATTAGAGTCAGAGGCTCTAATAGGGCGATGCAAAGGGTGGACCCGGGGCGCAGAGCAGTGCATCCCGAGCCCCCCCATTGTGTGACAATAGCGAATGAAAATTCGCTATTGTCACACCGATCCTCCTCCTGGCCAATCAGGAAGCGCGTCCGATACGCGCTTCCTGATTGGCTGCAAGGCAAACCCCATGCCATTGGCCGAGGAGGAGGCGGGAGCGGGAGGACTGGAGGAGACGCGCCGCCGGGACCGAGGAGAACTGCCGAGAGACTGATGAGAAGCTGCCCGACGCCGCTGCTGCTCCAGGTAAGTAAGGGGGCACGCACGCTGATCTCTGCATTGGGGGAATGGTATGCTGGTCACTGCATTGAAGGGGGCACGCACGCTGATCTCTGCATTGGGGGCACGTATGCTGGTCACTGCATTGGGGGCATGTATGCTGGTCACTGCATTGGGGGCATGTATGCTGGTCACTGCATTGGGGGCATGTATGCTGGTCATTTCATTGGGTGCATGTATGCTGGTCACTGAATTGGGGGAATGTATGCTGGTCACTGAATTGGGGGAATGTATGCTGGTCACTGCATTGGGGGAATGTATGCTGGTCACTGCATTGGGGGAATGTATGCTGGTCACTGCATTGGGGGAATGTATGCTGGTCACTGCATTGGGGGAATGTATGCTGGTAACTGCATTGAAGGGGGCATGTATGCTGGTCTCTGCATTGAAAGGGGCATGTACGCTGGTCTCTGCATTGAAAGGGGCATGTACGCTGGTCACTGCATTGAAGGGGGCATGCACGCTGGTCACTGCATTGAAGGGGCATGTACACTGGTCACTGCATTGAAGGGGCATGTACGCTGGTCACTGCATTGAAAGGGGGCATGTACGCTGGTCACTGCATTGAAGGGGGCATGTACGCTGGTCACTGCATTGAAGGGGGCATGTACGCTGGTCACTGCATTGAAGGGGGCATGTACGCTGGTTACTGCATTGAAAGGGGGCATGTACGCTGGGCACTGCATTGAAGGGGGCATGTACGCTGGGCACTACATTGAAGGGGGCACGCTGGTCACTGTGCATTGAAAGGGGGCACGCTGGTCATGGGGCATTGGAAGGGGGCACGCTGGTCACGGGGCATTGGAAGGGGGCACGCTGGTCACTGTGCATTGAAAGGGGGCACGCTGGTCACTGTGCATTGAAAGGGGGCACGCTGGTCACTGTGCATTGAAAGGGGGTACGCTGGTCACTCTGCATTGAAAGGGGGCACGCTGGTCTCTCTGCATTGAAAGGGGGCACGCTGGTCTCTCTGCATTAAAAGGGGGCACACTATACCTTAATTACTGAAGGCCCCTTTCACACTTTTGCGACCTAAAAGTCACGCAATTTTTTACAGTGTTTTTTGCCGCAAAGCAATGCCTATTACATTTTTCTGTTTGCGCCCCCCCCCCCAAAAATTTTGAGCACCAGCCGCCACTGGTCCCATCATCACGGCACAGAAGTGCCATACATGCACCCTGAGCTACGCATGTATGGCTCAGTATACATTACAGCTGACAGGAAGGGTCCCTTCTGTCATAAAAACCCTACCTGTCAGCAATATTCCATACCTCCCAACATGTGCCTCCCAACAAGTGTGTTTTTTTTTTTTTACTACTACTATTCTTTTATATTGGCTTTTGAAATTTACAAATGCAGCAATTTTACATTTGGATGAAAGGTTTAGCACTGGGAAACACGTTTTGAAATCTAAAAAGTGCATTTTATATACAACTATATAGATCAGACCAAAATGAGGGACAAACGAGGAGGAAAGAGGGACTTTATTTCTAATTAGGGAAAGTTGGGAGCTACGATAGTCTAAAATGGCAGTTTATAAAGCTTTGATGGTTGGTGACCAAAAAAAGGAGATCTGAAAAAAAGCACACATTCACATGTAGGTATAGTATTCACATCGAAATATCCAATGCTTATACAGTAAAACCTTGGTTTAAGAGTAACTTCGTTTGAAAGTGTTTTGTAAGACAAGCAACATTTTTTAAACATTTTGACTTGATAAACAAGCGATGTCTTGATATACAAGTAGCGTCAAGTCACAACTGAGTATAAAAGAGAAGAGAGGCGCCTCTAAGTGTAGCAATATGGTTACATTCAATGAAGGTTCAACATTTAGCAACTCACATGGTTGATGATTAAAATAGGCACATCTAAGTATGCAGGCATCCGGGGTAAAGCTGTCAACATAGACCTACCTCCACACCGCCATCGACCTCATCCCTTCCACACCGCACTCCACGAGTGCTTCAAGCCTCGCTTTCAGATCGCTCTACTGCATGGTAGTCTTCTCGGTCACAACTGCAGACTGACGGCGGTGAGAGCCGGTGGTGCGGAAGATGGTCTATATCAGGGGTCTCCAAACTATGGCCCTCCAGTTGTTCAGGAACAATCCCCATCATGCCTAGTCATATCTGTGAATGTCAGAGTTTTACAATGCCCATGGGACGTGTAGTTCCACAACAGCTGGAGGGCCGTAGTTTGGAGATCCCTGGTCTGTGTGGACAGATTTACCCCAGATGCCTGCATATTAAGATGTGTCTGTTTTAATCATCAACCATGTGAGTTACTAAATATTGAACCTTCATTAAATGTAACCATATTGCTACACTTAGAGGCGCCTCTCTTCTCTTTTATACTCCTGCTGGATTTTGTTTCTAATCCCCTTGTGGAGGCTGTGATTTGTGGATGGACATTTTATAGTTACACAACCTATCACATTGCTATAATTCTTTTTTATTTTTTTATTTGTTTTACTTATCGAAAAGATATAAGAAAGACTTGCATATGCAGTATTAATCAATTCTGTACAGCGCTATTGGTCCGTGTATACAAATCTAAAATATATATATATATAATATTATACAATAAAGTGCAAAAACAAAACCTGAATTTGTTGAAGATATCTGCCCTACTGTACTTTTCAAATGGAATTTTGATAAATGGACACTTTATTTTTGCACTTTATTTTTAACATATTTTATTGAGATTTCAATAGGCACACAGTCAATATCAAAATATAACAATAAGTAATAACCATAAAAAAAGTTACATGGTATTAACAGGAATAACAAGTAGAAATGTTCAGTGGAACATTGACAAATGTCAGTAAGTCATCCTTTAGAAGGTCTTTAGACGATCCAGAAACAGTGCAAGACAGCATAGTAGCATTTGAGTTGGGATGTATCATGGTTGATATTATGCTATAATCTTTTTTTATGGATTCTAAACTGAAGGTTTTATGAACAGATGGCTGTGGAACAAATGATCTGAGTTTCCATTATTTCTTATGGGGAAATGCGCTTTAATATACGAGTGCTTTGGATTACAAACATGTTTCCGGAACAAATTATGCTCACAATCCAAGGTTTGCACTAATAATGTTTTACATAAATGCACTGTGACTAGAAAATATCTTCAGTTGTGACACTGTTCTGATGAGTTCATATTTTAGGTTTCATATCCGCCCCCCCCCCCGCCTGTGGTAGTGATTAGTCAGTCACTGACACAGCAATGATGTCTTACCTAATCTACACCACTTCCTCCTTCAGGATCCTGTTTTTGAGCACGTTTTGGTTGATTTGGTGGCCTTTTCACTACATCTTTTCACGAGGACTGGAGAGCAGAACAAGAGTCACGCCAATAAGAGTAATGAAAATCTAAAATAAAATGTACAGTCATAAAACTGATGGTGCAGTTCATCATTAAAATAGGTTCAAATAGGAGAACCACTTACAGAGGACCTCAGCAATATTAGAAGCAGCTACATGCTAGAATAAGCTACCCATAATAGGGGTTCTTCAGTTTTTCGCTTGCCCATTTTTTCTGTTATTGTATAGCTTCAGCTGACTGACATCAGTGCTGGGGATTATTATTGCGGTCCCTGGTGCTATTGCTGGGTGTTATTATTGTGGTCACTGACACCAGTTCTGGGGGGTTTTATTGAGGCAACTGACACCAATGATGGGGGTTATTATTGTGGACATTAACTACAAGGTTGGAGCATATTTAGGTGGTAACTGACAGCAGTGCTGGGGGTTATTATTATGGCCACTAACACCAAAGATGGGATTTATTATTTCGACCACTGATACTAATGCAAGGATTATTTTTGCAGTCACTGAAACCAATGCTGGGAATTACTATTGTGGTAACTGACCGCCATGCTGGGGGCTATTATTGTGTCACCGACACAAATGCTGAGTGTTATTTTTATAATCGCTGACACCAACGCTGGGGGTTATTATTACAGCCTCAGACACCAGTGCTGAGGATAATTTTTGTGGTTGTTGATACCAATGCTGGGGGTTATTATTTCAATCATTGTTGCCATTTCTGGGGATTATTGTGGTCACTGACACCAATGCTGGGAATTATTATTATTGCAGCCATAGCCGTCGGTGCTCAGAGTTGTCGCTCTGGTTGCTGACACCAATGCTGGGGATTAACATTGTGGTTGCTGACACCAATGCTAGCAGTTGTTATTGGGGCCACTGTCACCAGGGCCGGACTGGCCTATCGGGATACCGGGAAATTTCCCGGTGGGCCGCCGGCCCTGGGGCCGCTTTAAGATAGGGCAGCGCCGCTTTAAGATAGGGCAGCGCCGCTTTAAGCATTGGGGCCGGGCCGGCCGCTGTGATGATGGCCGCTGCAGCCCCGCCCTCGGCCCCCGCTGCGCTCCAGACAGAGAGTGACGGACGGTTCATCCTACTCGTCAGCCGCTGTGAGCGGCATGACATCATGGGGCGGCTGCGCGGCGGGGTGGACCGTGGAACTGGCTGGCTGTGGCTGTGACTGTCACGGGCGCGCCGACTCCGATCCCTCCCACTGTCCCAACACGCGCCAGCAGCCAGCAGCAGGTGAGCCTGAACTTCCTGAAGAGTGAAGAAGATGAGTCTGAGAGAGAGTGAGACAGAGGGGGGTGGAGGAACAACAGCAAAGAGGCTTCAGAGAGTGCAGCAAGAGGTTAGCATACTTTTTTAAATGTTTGGAGACTTGACACATCTATTAAAAGTATTGATGCAACTTGTATTGTATGCTATCATGCTGCCTTACTCATGCATACTCATGCATTGTGCTCTGATGGAGTATCGGGATTAAGGGCTCATGCACACTGGATGTATTTTTACAGCTGCTTGTAGGGGCATCTGGCATTTTTTTTTACTTCCTGCCTCTAAACGCCCCTTCATGTTAGACTATGTGTCCATGCACACATAGGCAGCCTCTGCACCTCCCGTACCATGCCCGCAGCCTCTGCACCTCCCGTACCATGCCCGCAGCCTCTGCACCTTCCGTACCATGCCCGTAGCCTCTGCACCTCCCATACCATGCCCGCAGCCTCTGCACCTCCCGTACCATGCCCGCAGCCTCTGCACCTCCCGTACCATGCCCGCAGCCTCTGCACCTCCTGTACCATGCCCGCAGCTTCTGCACCTCCTGTACCATGTCTGCACAGCCCCTGTATCTCCTGTACCATGCCCGCAGCCTCTGCACCTCCCGTACCATGCCTGCAGCCTCTGCACCTCCCGTACCATGCCTGCAGCCTCTGCACCTCCCGTACCATGCCTGCAGCCTCTGCACCTCCCGTACCATGCCCGCAGCCTCTGCACCTCCTGTAACATGCCCGCAGCTTCTGCACCTCCTGTACCATGTCTGCACAGCCCCTGTATCTCCTGTACCATGCCCGCAGCCTCTGCATATCTTGTACCATGTCCGCAGCCTCTGCACCTCCCGTACCATGCCCGCAGCCTCTGCACCTCCAGTACCATGCCTGCAGCCTCTGCACCTCCCGTACCATGCCCGCAGCCTCTGCACCTCCTGTACCATGCCCGCAGCTTCTGCACCTCCTGTACCATGTCTGCACAGCCCCTGTATCTCCTGTACCATGCCCGCAGCCTCTGCATATCTTATACCATGTCCGCAGCCTCTGCATCTCCTGTACCATATCCGCAGCCTCTGCATCTCTTGTACCATGCCCGCAGCCTCTGCATCTCTTGTACCATGCCCGCAGCCTCTGCACCTCCTGTACCATGCCCGCAGCTTCTGCACCTCCTGTACCATGCCCGCAGCCCCTGCATCTCCTGTACCATGCCCGCAGTCCCTGCATCTCCTGCACCATGCCCGCAGCCCCTGCATCTCCTGTACCATGTCTGCAGCCCCTGCATCTCCTGTACCATGTCCGCAGCCTCTGACATGTCATCCATTACCATGTCCACACAGCCTATGACCACATGCTATACCATATCCGCACTTTTAACCAGAATTTGCGCTTATATATATAAAGCCATATATGCTTTCATATCTGTCTTATCTATATATAAAATACATTCTTCAAATGTGCTTTAAAATGCATGGTTTTCCCTTTTATGAACAAGAAAATAATGACGTTAGTCTGTTGGGTTGGTATAATAATGCTATGGGGCTGGTATGAAATTATTTCCATGGCTGAATTTTATTCCCAGTCCGGCCCTGACTGTCATCAATGCTGGGGATTATTATTGAGGCCACTAACACCAATGTTGGAGTTATTATTGTGGTCATTGATCCCCATTATGGGGGTTATTATTCTAGCCACTGACACCAATGCTGGGGATTAATGTTGCGTTAACTGCAAACAATGCTGAAGGTTATTATTCCAGCCACTGACTCTGATGCTGAGGATTGTTTTTTGGTTATTGACACAAATGCTGGGGGTTATTATTGTTGTCATTGACATCCAGGGCTGCTGTTAGAAATCGCGGGGCCCCATACAGACTACCTGGCAGGGCCCCCCCAAGAAAATATTAAAGATATATTTAGCTAAAGTTACAACAAAATCACTATTAGCAGACACAAATACAATGTAACTCACATAATTCCTAAATCTAAAAGAAAAAACTATGTTAATAAATAAAAATGAAGATGAGATAGAAAAAATATACAGGCTGGGCAGTTGGAGCTCTGGGATCAGAGAGACAGAGAGAGAAACAAAGTTACAGATAAACTCGGGAGCAGAGCTAACATTAGAGCCAGTGCTGGGAGGGGGCCCACACAGGGAGGGGGATTAGTGGGGGACAACCGTCTTTCTCAGCAGATAAAAGCTGGTAGCAGGGAGAGGGACACAGATCAGATTCAGGAGCTGGAAGAATATTTCTGTATTTGTTGTCCATCACTAATCCCCCTCTCTGTGTGGGCCCCCCTGTGTGCTCGGGCCCCCTACAAGAGGGCTGGTGGTCCCCCCCTATCAGCGGCCCTGTTGACATCAATTCTGGGGGAAATTCCTGCAGCCACTGACAACCATGCTGGAGCCTTAGGCTCCAATAATTGAGGACTATTATCCCACTGGGGCCACTATCCCTCTTTGTCACCCTGTCTATTAAATGCACGGTAACTCATATTTTCAAATGGTTACTCATTTTACATTTATATTTTGCATTCCTATACTTTAATTAAAGGAATATGAACTTTTTTTTTTTTTTTTATTGTTGCAGAAAGTTTTGGAAGAATTTCCTGGGTCTTGGTCTTGCTGAGGTTGAGACTATATTCTTGCCACAGTAATTCCCAGGTCCGCCCCACAGGTAGGGTTGCCACCTCATCCCTTTAATCCAGGACACATATTAATTACACAGGTTCTGAGGCTGATATAATGCAGATAATGCACCAAGTGAGTTTAATTACCACCTTAATCAGCCTCAGAACCTGTGTAATTAATGTGTGTCCAGGTTTAAAGGGATGAGATGGCAACCCTACCCACAGGTGAATGGGTTCATATGCAATCTTTCTGAATCTTGGTAGTACAGGAAACAGAGTGACTGATCTCAGTCTCGCCTGCAGGCTGTTAGTTTAAGATTAGACCAACTTCAAGAACACTCAAACACCGAATAAATGGAATAGCTCTATGCTGCCCTCTAGTGGAACTTAATTTTTATTTTTTTTTTCATTTTAAGTCTCAAATTTTTCTACAGTGAATCTCAGCCACCATTTTTCAAGTGTATCACTATCAGTCTCTAAATAAAAAAAAAACAAAAGAGCCATTGAAATCAATCAGCATCATCAAAGATAAGAGAGAAACTAAAAAGCATATATCCAGTACATAATATCTTTGCAAACCATGTGCTTGTCTCTGTCCTTGATACAGTATCAGGGAAAATTCCTACTTTAGAAGTAAGACTTTTTTTCCTGGTTCAGACATATCCAGATGTCCTGCTGCTGTGTATACAAAAATGGCAGGAGCTACGAGAACAGAATATTTTTGATACGAGATATAAATAGTAGATATAGTATGTATACACAGCAAAATATTCAGCAGCAGATTCAGCTTCATTCAAAAATGATTATTTTATTTTTTTGACAGTCTTTTGTTGTTTAGCACAAGAATTAAACGCAGAGGTGATTAAATGCCACCAAAATAAAGCTCTATTTGTGGGGGGAAAGGGACATACATCCTATTTGGTTACAGCATTGCACGATTGTGCAGTTATTAGTTAAAATAACGCAGTGTTATATCGCAAAACATGGCCTGGTCATAAAGAGGGGTAAATCTTCCGGTGGTTAAGGTCACTCTGCATTTAAAGAGCAGCTGTGCTTTTAAGCCAAACTACTCTAATCTATCCCCTGGAACTGATCTACAGTGGGTAGAAGACAGACACTGTTTTTGTTTTATCCAGCTGTATTATTAACAGTGATTCTGTTTTTGAATCTTCTTTTTTTATATTTTTCTGACATGTTAGTGTTATACCCTATCTTTAAATACAGCTGGATAAAACAAAAATCTGACCTTTCTGTATATAAAAAACGACTTATTGCTGAGTTCTCTATTGAAGCCGACAGGCTCATAAAATCCACACTAGAGGATGGTATTATCAGCAAGATAGAGGCTCAATTTCTTCGTAGGGAATTTTATTCCACTCCATATTTTTACCATCTGCCAAAAGTGCACAAAAGGCTTGCCAACCTTCCAGGCAGACCCATAGTGGCTGCCATGGAGAGTATTACATCAGGTTTCAGCCAGTACATAGATCAATATTTACAGCCTATAGTACATCAATTACATTCTTACATCAGAGATAGTTAACATCTCCTCGAACTTCTGACCCCTTACACGTGGGAGACTTCATATGTTTGGCTCTCTCTAGATGTAAATTCCTTGTACACTTCCATCCCTCATACTTTTGGGCTGAGGGCTCTGGAATTCTTTCTTGCACAAGAGCCACTCATTAATACTAGACAGGCTGCTTTTATTTTGGAGGCAACTGAATTTTGTTTGACCCATAATTATTTTGAATTTAATGAACAGTTTTACTTGCAACTGAGGGGCACTGCGATGGGCGCAAATTTTGCGCCCTCATATGCCAACTTGGCAATGGGCTATTTGGAGAACAATTTCATATGGCAAGGTAACCCCTTTTCAGCCCATATAATATTTTTTGGTAGATACATAGATGACATTATCATCATATGGGATGGACCTACCAATCTCATTGATTGATTGGAGTCGGACTACATTGACCAAGGTTCAACCATGAAAAGAAAATTCCTGGATAAAGCATATCCGGAACCCTTGGTCAATCAAGCCTTTGAATTATACAAGGGCCAGAATCCCGCCAAAAAAAGTTTGTCCCCAGTAGATCTCACGATCAGATTCACGACCACTTATATCTTCCAACAAAAAAAAATGGAGAAAATTTTGGCCAAACATTGGGGCATCTTGCGGGAAGATCCCCACTTGAAAACAGTGATATCAGATAAACCTAGGGTGACATACCATAAAGCCCCCAATCTAAAAAATAAAATGGCCCCAAGTAAACTAAAATCTAATGCTGTGGTTACTACTATACCCACCCTCATTCCCCTTAAAGGAATGTTTCGGTGCCGAAAAGCACTATGCAAAATGTGCTCTTTTGTTCAACATGGCCAAACTTCTTTTCATACCAAGGGAAAGGATTTTCAGTTAGGTGAATTTTTCAATTGCTCATCTGATTTTGTTGTCTATGGCTTGTCTTGTACATGTGGACTAATCTATGTCGGTCGCACTATTAGAGCGATCCGACAACGGTTTGGTGAACACAGACGCTCTATCGAATCAGGAAAAGATAAGCAGAGTGTTCCCCAACATTTTGCCGAGGCCCACCAGGGGTCCACTGTTGGCCTTACTGTGTGGGTCATTGAACAAATGCCCAGGACCCTTACTGGGGCCGAACGGTTTAAGAGGTTATGCGCCAGGGAAACATATTGGATCTATTCCCTTTATCTACATTCCCTCCTCTTTCTTTTTTCCCCAAACATTGCTAAAGGATCACTTAGTGTATAAAAATATATGTCAGTGTGTGCACGTATGCATTTGTATACCTATGCATCCGTATATGCATATACGACCTGCATATACAACTTGTTTATTTATATGGATACATCATCCAATTAATATAATTTTCACATATGTTTATTATTTTTATCATTATTATAATTTTTATTTATTATATATATTTTTTCTATTTATTTCCTATTTTATTCTTATTTTACTCTCATTTTTATTTTTATTTTATTTTATTATTATTACTATTATTATTTTCATTTATATTTATTTTTATTTTTTTTATTCTATTTTTGTTCAAATCAATTGGTAATTTGATATATATTGTCCTATATTCATTATTTTGCACCTATTTATTCCCTCGAAAAATAATGATCATACAAGAACTAATGATGACTTCCCTATTAGTCTGTATCCCCCTCCCCCTCCGTTGTTATTTATACCAAGTATCTTGATCCATCCTGATTCCTGTTGCTGTGAAGAAGGAGCGCGGCTGCCTGCCCCTCGGCAGCACGTACGCTCAGAAACGCGTCGCATCTTTGTGATGTCATCCACACGCTGCCGCTGACCAAGCCTCACTTTACATCTAAGGACTTCAGAGCTTCGCTCCCGCTCCTGCTCCGCCGCTATTACCGGCTGCGGCGAAGAGGAGATTAGTCCCGGAGGGATGGCAGCATGGACCGGATGACCTCTCTCCCTACTGACCGATCTTGGACTTCCCAGGAGAGTTCTGTTACATGCCTGTTTACACGCACAGATGTGAGTGCATAATTTTATCAAATAAATGTGTTTTAATAGTCCGCACTTAGAGGCGCCTCTCTTTCTTTTTTGTCTTCAGTTTGGTGGAACCCCTGGCTTGTTGGTTCTGGACGGCTGCCCTATATGCTGGACTCTCCTTCCCCCCTCTCCCACCCTTCATTTTAGACCAATTGGATCCTATATGGACTTGTGTTTTTAATTATGTGGCTAAGCGCCTGTCATATGTTTTTTATAAAACAAAAACTGTCTGTTCTCATTTCAAAGCAACAAAATGTGATGATTCTTTTCTATACCCGCTGTACATGAAAAATCCCCACCTTGAGTCCTTTCACTGTTTTACTTCTCTGGCAGAAATCCTCTCTGGTGCCAGCCACCCCTGTGTACTCCATAGACCTGTATGGGGAAGCAGCCCCAGCATTTGAGAGGGCCACACACAGGTCCATGAGGTCTCAGTGCATGGGCATGGCACAAACATTTTACACAATTCTTGCTAAAAAAAAATACATAAAATCCTAATATTTGCCTATATAATATAATAAAATGTGCCTGGGACTAAACAGTTTCATTTTGGCCTTACCTGACGTAGCCTGTGGCAAGGAAGTGCAGTAGAAAAGTTAATTACTACTAGAATAAGCTATGCTCGTGTCATGAAACCAACAACTCATGTATTGTCCATGTTCCATTACCGCTGGAACAAATATTTAAATGGTCCTATTACGTGGTTAAAGCTAATCTCATGAGTGTTCTAAATTACCTAATTGCACTGAGATCAGTGAAAGCTTTCCTAGCTTTCACATAATTCCCATCATAAAGGAACAAAACAAAGTCATGTCCTGTACCAGTCACTTCCATTCACTTTATCTTGCGGACTCAAAATATGATTGAATATTTGCAATAGCAATGCGATGCATACTAGCACATTATGACATTACCTTGCAGGTGAAAAAAAAAAATGTCCAGCAGTTTACAACCACTTTTAAAATGAAGAATGTCCCCTGTCACAAAGGGCAGAGCCTCAAGTTGAGATCACCAGATGGCCAAGCTCCATGGTTATATAAGAATTGGCAGACATCGGAGATGGCACATCGGCGGGAGCCAGCGTCGGTGGAGGACTGGGTCGGCGGCAGAAAAGACCGCAGTAAGAACGCATCACTGGAGACAGAATGCATCACTGGAGACAGAAAGCATCATCGGAGGGAGAAGGCCAGAGGAAGAACAGATTGGTGGCGGAACCGGAGTAAGAAGACACGTTGGAGCTACAATGGGTGACCTTCTTTATTTTCAATAAAGAATTTGTCAAAAACCATCTCTTGTTTTTATTTACACTACACCGCTTTTTTTTAGGTGAATGGGTAGGGGTACAATGTACCTCTTATTCAAATTGGGGGGGGATCTGAAGGATCTCCCTGCCTGCAGACCCCCACAACCGCCACCCACGGTTGTAGGGAAGAGGCCCTTGTCCCTATTAACATGGGGACAATGTGTTCTGGGGTGGGCGGTGCAGAGCCTCCCTGCCCCAAACCACCCACTCCCCCATGTAGAGGGTATGTGGAGATGTATGGTTCCCCCCTTTTCTGGCCTGCACGCTTGGATAAGGGGGAGTTGGTGATGTTCTAGTGTTGTCCTAGTGTTCTGAAATCTACTGGTCTTGTGTCCCTTGATGACTAATTAAGAAAATGGGATTTTTTTATTTGCCCCAAGTTCCTTTCTTGGGAGTTAATGAAGGGACAGGGGTGCTTTTCTGACAAGATAAAGCCCCTTTACGCTCAGCTGACCAACTGATTTTTGTTTGCAAGAGTCCAATTCCTCCTGAAGGCAGCAGTATAACCCAATGTTCCTGAATTTTACTGATCCTGTGTCTTCAATCATGGGGTTTCCCTTCAAGATTCATACCAGACTTAAAGGGCCTGGTATGGTTGGATCAAAGTCGGATCCCGTTCATTGAAGTCGGGCATGAGGTCTCAGGGCAAAGTCGGACCAGAAGTCGTATGACTTTCGTGGCGGATCATTGTGAACAAAGCCTCACACATAGAATGCATAAAGGTAAAAAAACATTGAGCATTTACGATTTAAAGTGGGAATGGTGTATTCTTGAATAATGTGGGATTGTGGGAGTCCACTGCTGGGCAAGGTGGGTAAAATGGGAGTCTGCTATATTATCATTACCATTTGATCATTGTAATAAGAAGATATCAAATTACCATCAAATCTTGTAAATATCTGGTCTGTGTATGGGCAGGCAGACTCTCACTATTTTAGATGCTGAGCATCCAAACCGTTTTTCCCCTTAGACACAACTGATCACAAGGTCCCTGAATTTTGGGATTCCTTACTGAATATAAACATTTCATAGAAGTTGCTATTTATACCATTGTACTTGAATTTTTTAGCACTGTTTTTTTCTTTTGGAGTATAGAAACCAGATTATATCCAATAGTTGTGTGATTGGGATGAACGGGATTTAAAGGGAAATATATTCACCCAGTTTACAAAAGGAGATTTAGCTGTAGACAGTAAGTAAGCACCAGACTAAGCACGAGGTAAGTAAGAAGATTACCAGAATGACATCACTTCCAGATTATACAGTTTGTTTACATGGAAAGTGAATTTGGCTTTTCATTTTGTTTTGGTGTTTGCCAAAAGAAGTCTTTTTTTAGCTATATTGTACGCTGATCAGCCATTAAATTATGTCCACTGACCAGTAAAGTGAATACATTGACTATCTCATTACAAAGGTATCACAAAGTGGGTGCGATTATATTAGGTAGCAACATAAGTGTGCACCCCAAATCTGCGTTTGTGTGTGTATGTGTATATACAGTATCTCACAAAAGTGAGTACACCCCTCACATTTGTGTAAATATTTTATTATACCTTTTCATGTGACAAAACTGAAAAAATGACACTTTGTGTACAGCTTGTATAACAGTGTAAATTTGCTGTCCCCGAAAAACAACTCAACACACAGCCATTAATGTCTAAACCGCTGGCAACAAAAGGGAGTACATGCCCAGGGCTTTTTTTCAGCGGGAATGCAGTTCCGGCACCTCCAGAACTGAATGTATGTATGTAAGGTATGTTGCTGGGGGTCAGTTGTTGCTGGGAGGGAGGTACTGTAGAGGAAGGGGTCTATTGATGCTGGCTACTGAGGAACCTTTTGTTGCTGGAAGGGATCTATTTTTGCAGGGGGGGTCTATTGTTGCTGGTAGGGATCTATTTTTGCTGGGGGTGAATCTTATGTTGCAGGGGGTCAATTGTTGCTGGCAGGGATGTACTGTTGAGGGAGGGGTATTTGTTGCTGGCTGCTGGAGGGTCTATTAATGTTGGCTGTTGGGAGTCTATTGTTGCTGGGGTGGATCTATTGTCGTTGGAGTGTCCATTGTTGCTAGATCTATTGCTAGGTCTTTTTTGTTATCATTAACAAATTCCATACAAAATACTTAGCACCACAAAATAATACTTGGGTCTATATTCTCTAAAAGGAGCGGAACCAAGGAACGGTTCTTGGAGGTGGGTAAGGGGCAGAGGCGAAGGGTGACTTAAAAGAGAAGCGTTCCTGAACCTATTCTCTGAGAAAAAAAGCCCTGTACATGCCTAATTTAAAGCGTCCAAATTGGTCCCAAAGTGTCAATATT
The DNA here is from genome assembly GCF_965119305.1 of Pelophylax lessonae. Lineage (NCBI taxonomy): Eukaryota > Metazoa > Chordata > Amphibia > Anura > Ranidae > Pelophylax > Pelophylax lessonae. The sequence continues at coordinate 78,805,128 of NC_138777.1, read as the reverse complement.
TTGTGTGGCCACCATTATTTTCTAGCACTGCCCTAAACCTTTTGGGCATGGAGTTCACCAGAGCTTCCCAGGTTGCCACTGGAGTCCTCTTCCACTCCTCCATGACGACATCACGGAGCTGGTGAATGTTAGAGACCTTGCGTTCCTCTACCTTCCGTTTGATGATGCCGAACAGGTGCTCAATAGGGTTTAGGTCTGGAGACATGCTTAGCCAGTCCATCACCTTTACCCTCAGCTTCTTTAGCAAGGCAGCGGTCATCTTGGAGTTGTGTGTGGGGTCGTTATCATGTTGGAATACTGCCCTGCGACCCAGTCTCTGAAGGGAGGGGATCATGCTCTGCTTCGGTATGTCACAGGACATGTTGGCATTCATGGTTCCCTCAATGAACTGTAGCTCCCCAGTACCGAAAGGTCCAGACCATGACACTTCCACCACCATGCTTGACTGTAGGCAAGACACACTTGTCTTTGTATTCCTCACCTGGTTGCCGCCACACATGCTTTACACCATCTGAACCAAATAAATTTATCTTGGTCTCATCAGACCACAGGAAATGGTTCCAGTAATCCAGGTCCTTAGTCTGCTTGTCTTCAGCAAACTGTTTGCGGGCTTTCTTGTGCATCATCTTTAGAAGAGGCTTCCTTCTGGGACAACAGCCATGCAGACTAATTTGATGCAGCGTATAGTCTAAGCACTGAAGGGCTGACCCCCACCCCTTCAACCTCTGCAGTAATGCTGGCAGCACTGATACGTCTATTTCTCAAAGACAACCTCTGGATAGGACACTGACCACGTGCACTCAACTTCTTTGGTCGACCATGGCGAGACCTGTTCTGTGTGGAACATGTCTTGTTAAACCACTGTATGGTCTTGGCCACTGTGCTGCAGCTCAGTTTCAGGGTCTTGGCAATCTTCTTATAGCCTAGGCCATCTTTATGTAGAGGAACAATTCTTTTTTTCAGATCTTCATAGAGTTCTTTGCCATGAGATGCCATGTTGAACTTCCAGTGATGAGTATGAGAGAGTGAGAGCGATAACACCAAATTTAACACACCTGCTCGCCATTCAAACCTGAGACCTTGTAACACTAACGAGTCACAAGACATTGGGGAGGGAAAATGGCTAATTGGGCCCAATTTGGACATTTTCACTTAGGGGTATACTCACTTTTGTTGCCAGCGGTTTAGACAAGAATGGCTGTGTGTTGAGTTATTTTGAGGGGACAGAAAATTTACACTGTTTTACAAGCTGTACACTCACTACTCTACATTGTAGCAAAATGTAATTTCTTCAGTGTTGTCACATGAAAAGATATAATAAAATATTTACAAAAATGTGAGGGGTGTACTCACATTTGTGAGATACTATATATATATATATACACACGCACTAAAACACGTACACATTCATATATAAATGTAAACGAACATGTATTACAACATGGACGGTATCAGAGTGGTTGACTTGTCAGTCAGTAGAGCAGACGTTTGTCTCAGTAAGGTGGATGAGGTCAATCAGCAGGGCACAGATTGGTGTCAGTAGGGCAGTGGATGGTGACAGTAGTTTATTTTTATTTTATTTTTTTACAATATATATATTTTTTTTAAAAATTTTTGGGAGCTTTGTTTGGGGTTTTTGAAGAAATATCAACACCAGACCGTAAGGGAATCTGCTCTGCACAGGGTGATTAGGGTGTGCCCAGGCACCCCCGGCACACGCCTATGGGCAGCAAGTGAACATATTTGTAAGCAGGTGCTTACAGGAGAAAAAATTAAGTTTGCTTTATTTTTGTTTTGCTGTGTATAATGTCAAGTTTCTGTTGCTTATCATAATGTGAACCATAATAAAGTTCTATTTTTCTGTGCTTTGTAATACACTGTGTAGGGAGTCACAGGCAGCCCAGGCTGGGAAGGAGTTAAATGTAACTCAGATTTTTCTCGGGCTTTTGTGAGCTCTGCTCCCTCTTGCTGAGCCATAAATACAAAGGGTAGGTCTCCGGACCTCTCTCTCTTCCACATAGGATTACAAGGGGAAGGACTGGTGCATGATGTAGTCCTTGGGGATTCATCTGCAAAGGATTCCACTTAAAACTGATTTGCGCTAAATCGATTCTACTTTCATGTGAAGGAATGCTATGAGCAGCCTGATTTAGGTAATGTAGGAATGTGAATGGTAGACATGCTCTCTTGTGAGAGAGCATGTTGCATTCACTTGTTCTTGCAACAAGCTTTAAGTAAAGTCAAGTTTAACTGTTCAATGTCTGGTCTAAAGTTACTGCATGGTGGTATATGGTGGTTAGTGATGGGCTCAGGCACGTTTGGGACATTTCCCGATCTGTGCAGCTGCGGACCGGAAATGTCTCACTGCCTGCGATTAGCCTGTGCATTATCGGCTTCCTGGCAGGATTGGACAGGTGGATTTGGACTTGGATCCTAAATACACACCTGAGCCCATCATTAGTGGCGATATGTGGTGTATGACAAAGAACAGGGCCTGTCACATACATGCTGTCATGGTTCTGCGGATGTGACTCCACAGGTGAGCAGGTGACACAGGATCCCCCATGGGGTGGAATCTAAGGGCCAGTCGGTGTTCTGCCAGGGACCCCCTCACGGGAGTTTGGACTTAGCTGCATGCTCACCCCAGGTCACAACCCCCAGGTTCACCCTGCTCAGGAGGAGGAGTTCCCAAAGACACAGTGCAGGCATGGATGGATGGAGCAAAAGAAGAGCCGAATAACGAGCCAAGGTCAGGGCAGGCAGCAGACGAACATAATCAGGAGAACTAGCCGAGTCGGTACACAAGAGATCAGTCCACGAGAAGTCAGGTAGAAATGATAACACGGAAGGGGCTCAGGAACAAGTGTTGCTCAAGCAACGAAAAACTGGTCTAAATGGGATTTAGATAGGGAGACACGTGGGATGCTGGACAGGAAGTAGCAGGAAGAAGGCATATTAACTATCAGGTGACGAAGGCAAAACCCATAGCTGCTAAGTCAGTGCAGCAAGAGCAGAGCACAGACTTGTTGAACCACAGGTGCCAGCAGACCTACAGCAGCAAAAGGTGAAAAAAGTATGCAAACAGTAAGACACAGATTTACCCCCGACCCCCGACGTCTAGAAGCTAGCATGGAGGGAAATTTCCGATGAAAATTGATCACCAAGCATGGGGCTGAGACATCTGCAGCAGGAATCCAAGACCTCTACTACGGGCCGTAGCCCTTCCAATCAATCAGATAGAGTAACTCCCCCCCCTCCCCCAACACCCCCCCCCCCCCGGAATATTTGGAGTCCAATATTTCTTTAATCTCATACTGATTCGTGGTATCTGCAATAGGAGCAGGGTGAGAAGAAGGGCGAGAGAAGTGATTGAGGATCAGTGGCCTGAGCAGGGAGACCTGAAAGGCATTGGGGATCCTGAGATGAGAGGGCAGGCAGAGCTTAAAAGCAACTGGATTGATCTAATGGAGAATTGGAAAGGGACCAATGAAGCTAGGGGGAAATTTCATTGAGGGCACCCAGAGTCAGATGTGCTTGGTAGAGAGCCAAAGTATCGCCAGGTAAGAACTTAGGACCAGGGCAATGATGACCATCTGCTGCCGATTTATGCCTGGAAGCAGCCAGATGAAGATTCTTAGAAACTTCTTTCCAGATTGAGTTGAAGGTCCTTTGAGTTTCAGCTGTTGCTGGTACAAGAGAAGACATTGGAAGAGGAAAGGGAACGGACGGATGCTGTAAACAGTGAAGAAGGGAGATTTTCCAGTACTGGTATTGGAGTGGTGATTTAAGGCAAACTCTGCTCAGGGCAAAAGGTCCATCCAGTCATCTTGGTGGGCTGAGATGAAGGCACGGAGAAAACGTTCTACATTTTGATTGACATGTTCTGTTTGCCCATTGGTCTGGGGGTGAAAGGCAGATGAAAAATCCAATTTAATTCCGAAGGAACTGGCCAAGGCTCTCCAAAACCGAGCTGTATATTGAATTCCCCTGTCAGAGACAATGTGAAGGCATCCCATGAAGGCGAAAGATTTCCTTGATAAAAGTCATGCCAAGACTGGTAGCTGTAGGTAGATCCGGGAGAGGAATAAAGTCAAACATTTTGGAGAACCGATCCACCACTACCCAGATGACCGTAGAACCTGCTGAGGGGGGCAGGTCTGAGATAAAATCCATAGAAATAAAATGCTAAGGTATATCGGGAACTGGTAAGGGTAAAAGCAGCCCAGCTGGGGCGGATGTGGCAGACTTGGATTGTACACAAACTGTGCAAACTTGTACGTACTCTTTGATGTTCTTATGAAGAGAGGGCCACCAGTAGTAACACTGAAGGAGGTCAGAGGTACGATGAATACCAGGATGTCCAGAGAACTTGCCGTCCCGAGCTTGCAGTAGGACGTCACCGACTCCTACTGAAGAGGCATCAACCACTATAGAAAAGGGTTTTGAATAGGAGGAGAATAGGGGCGGAGAGAAAGGCTACCTTGAGTTTGTGGAAAGCATCAATGGCTGCAGGGGACCAGGACCTGGCATTGGCACCCTTACGGGTAAGAGATGTAATAGGAGCCACCACAGTGAAATAGTTATGAATGAATTGGCGATAATAATTGGTGAAGGCCAAAAAGCATTAGGTGGCTTTAAGACCAGAGGGCTGAGGCCACTCAGAGATGGCCCAAAGTTTGGCTGGATCCATGAAGAGACCCTGACACCTGATTATGTAGTCCAGGAATGAAACTTGTGTTTGTTCAAAAAGGCACTTCTCCAACTTGGCATAGAGACAATTGTCCCGCAGTTGCTGCAGCACAGCTTTCATATAAAGACGATGGGTGTGTAAGTCTGGAGAGAAAATAAGAATATCATCCAGGTATACAATAACACAGACGTATAAAAGGTCCTGGAAGATCTCATTAACAAAGTTTTGGAAGACAGCTGGGGCATTACATAGGCCAAAGGGCATCACAAGGTATTCATAATGTCTGTCCCTGGTGTTAAAGGCAGTCTTCCACTCGTCTCCACGTATTCTTATTAAATTGTAGGCCTCTCTAAGATCAAATTTAGGGAAAACATGAGAACCCCAGGGCCTGTCAAAGAGTTCTGAAATTAAAGGGAGGGGGTATCGGTTCTTCACGGTTATGGCATTAATGCCCCTGTAATCCATGCATGGACGAAGTGAACCGTCTTTTTTCCACAAAGAGTTGTATTTCCTGATAAAACCCTTTTGCAGGTTTTCCTGAATGTATTTACACATGACTTGTGTTTCAGGGATAGAAAGAGGGTAGACACAGCCTCGGGGAGGAGAGATTTCTGGTAACTGATCAATGGAACAGTCATAGTCTCTGTGAGGAGGAAGGTGGTCAGCGGACTTTTTGCAAAAAACATCATGGAAGGACTGGTATTGGGAAGGTAGAATGGAAGCTGTGGAGGTTTCAGCCAGAAGGTCAGAAAGAGGTGGTAGTACCTTGGACACACATAGTTCATGACACTGAGGCCCCCAAGCCAATACTCGTCCAGAGTTCCAATCCAGATGCAGGCAGTGTTTCTGCAACCCCAGGGGGCCCAGTATGATGAAACTGGAGGATTTAGGCAGAATTAGGAAAGAAGTGTCCTCACCATGAAAAACCCCAATTTGTAACGCAACAGGAGGGGTTTGAAACTGGATGAGACCAACTGGCAGGAAGGAGCCATCTACTGAGGTCACAGAGAGGGGAATAGTCAAGGCAACAAAGGGAATGCCCAACTCGGAGGCCAAGGATTACTCAATGAAGTTTCCTGGTGCTCCAGAGTCCACATATGCAGAGAGCTGATAAGCATTTTGAGCCCAGTGGATAGACACCGGTAGGGTGAAACGAGGGAAGCGGACAGAATTAGTGGATTGGTCTAGATCACCTCCCTCAGAGTGACCTAGACCCTGGAGTTTCCCAGATGAGCTGGAGTTCAAAAGATGTCCTTTTACGCCACAGTAAAGGCACAAACCCAAACCAAAGTGACGGTGCGTTCCTCAGGAGTTCGCCCGAGCTACATAGGTTCTTCCAAGGATTGAGAGGTTGGAGATGGAGAGGGTTCTATACGTTTTTGGGAAACCTGAGTTGGACGGCCAGAAGGAGGACGAGCGGATCTGGATCTTTCCAAGGCCCGTTCCTGGAAGAGTATGTCTATTTGAATGCTCAATGCGATCAACTCATTGAGCGTGGTAGGAATGGTGCGTCCAGTGAGTTCATCCTTAACACGCTCAGATAGGCATTGCCAGAAGGTAGTGGTAAGAGCCTCATTGTTCCATGTGAGTTCCGAGGCCAGCGTTTGGAATTGAACTGCGTATTGGCCGACTGTCATACCTTGCTGACGAAGAAGGGCAGCAGCAACAGAAGATGCTCTGCCGGGCTCGTCAAAAGTTTTCTGGAATGCATCCAAAAATGCACAGAGGTTGGAGATAATCGGATCTTGTCATTCCCAGAGTGGGGAAGCCCAAGCAAGGTCATCACCAGAATGGAGGGGGATGGTATATGCCACTTTGGTGCAAACTTCTGGCAAATGGTGGCTGCAAAGTTCAAAGTGGATGGAAAACGAGGTGGCGGTGTCAGACGCAGGCAGGAATTGCCAGGTGTTGCAGGTAACACTGGAGCCGATGAGGCAGAAGCAGGGACTGAAGAAGTCGAGGTTACTGCAGCTTGCAGACGATCCAGGCAGGAGGTAAGATCCTGTAAAAACAGCGTTATACGCTCTTACGCTCTTGATTAGCCTGCTGGGAGTTAAGTCTCTGAGCTAGGTGTTGCAATTGGTCTTCAGCCGGTGACAGACTCTCTCCGAGGAGATCATGGCTTGAGCAAACTGTCACGGTTTTACGGATGTGAGCCCACAGGTGTGCAGGTGACACGGGATCCCCAGGGCGTGGAATCTAAGGGCCAGCCGATGTTCTGCCAGGGACCCCCTCACGGGAGTTTGGATTTAGCTGCGTGCTGACCCCAGGTCACCACCCCCAGGTTCACCCTGCTCATGAGGAGAGTTCCTAAAGACACAGTGCAGGCACGGATGGATGGCTGGATGGATGGAGCAAAAGGAGAGCCGGATAATGAGTTGTCAGGGCAGGCAGCACACAAATGTAATAAGGAGAACTAGCCGAGTCGGTACACAAGAGATAAGTCCACGAGAAGTCAGATAGAAATGATAACACGGAAGGGGCTCAGGAACAAGTGTTGCTCAAGCAACCAGAAACTGGACTGAATGGGATTTAAATAGGGATACACATGGGAGACTGGACAGGAAGTAGCAGGAAGGAAGGTATATTAACCATCAGGTGAAGCAGGCGACACTCATAGAGGCTAAATTAGTGCAGCAAGAGCAGAGCACAGGCTTGTGAAACCACAGGTGCCAGCAGACCTACAGCAGCAAAAGATAAAAAACGTATGCAAACAGTAAGACACAGACCCCCCCCCCCCCCCCCCCGCTTACGAGGTCTCCACAGCTGATCTGTGACACATGCAAGGTGAAACGGAGGACATGTAGTTACTAAAAGCAACAAATTCAAAGGATTGAGATGGCAGCCAAAGGACAGTCCTGGCAAGGGGTGACGGGCTCTCTGTAAAGCATGGAGGTTGGTTCACTATTCCGTCCATATCAGTTGGCGCCCCAGCAACTGAGATCAAATCCGAGTGGTGAAGACCCCAGGGACCTAGCCACAGGTATGGGGAGAGTTAATGGAATATGCAGGAGGTCCACGCTGTGTGTGGCAGAACATGTGCTCTATAACTGGAAGTGAGGTGATAGGAAAACTGGACTGGTGGAAAGGGACACAGGCTCAGCAGTGTTCCCTTCTAAATGTTACATTCCAAGAGACAAGGTGTGTGGTACCCAGGGACAAAGTGGTTCACAGTATAGAGCCTCAGGTTATAGTACAGTGGCACCGGGGGTATAGCTCACTTCTAAGTGTGGGGTGCCACCCTAATTTTGAGTTCACATGAACGTGGCCCTGCCTGGTCCCATGTACTCCGAAGGAAGAGGAGGCCCCACGTGCTGGGTGAGTAGGCCCCATACATAGAGTGGTCTCTGTAGTTGATGTGTTGAAAGCAGAAAAAAATGTAAGAATCTGAACAATTTTGGCAAGGGCCAAATTGTAATGGCTAGCCAACTGGGTCAGTACAACTCCAAAACTGAAGCTCTTGTGGGATGTTTCCAGTCTGTGGTGGTCAGGACCTATCAAAAGTAGTCCAGGGAAGGAAAACTGGCGAACTGTTGACAGGGTCATGGACAGCCAAGGCTCATTGACGCACATGGGGAGCATAGGTTGGTCTATGAAGTCTAATCCAATAGAAGAGCTATTGTGGCCTAAATTGCTGAAAAGGTTACTGCTGGTTCTGATAGAAAGGTTTCAGAACACACAGTGGTTTTAATATACTACAATTGAAGAGTGCAAAATCTGGTGCAGCTGTGCATAGACAATCAGCTTCGACTTCAGCTTGTTCAATAAACCACTTCTCTACAGGGCACTTTTACCCCCTTCCTGCCCAGGCCAATTTTCTGCTTTCAGCGCTGTCACACTTTGAATTTTGAACGACAGTCATGCAACACTGTACACAAAGTAAATTTTTATCATTTTTCACACAACTAGAGCTTTCTTTTGGTGGCATTTATTCACTACTGGGTTTTTTATATATTGTTAAATAAATTTGAAAAAAAATGAAAATATTGAAAAAAAAAACGTTTTTTTCTTAGTTTCTGTTATAACATTTTGCAAATATATAATTGTTTTTTCATAAATTTAGGCCAAAATGTATTGTGCTACATTTCTTTGGTGAAAATAACCCAAATCAGTGTATATTATTAAGCCTAGGTTCACACTGAATGCAGCTTTGAAATTGTGCGACTTCAGCGTCATCAAATAACTGGTGTGGTGGTGATCAGGGACAGTGACCGGTGACACTATTTTTGCCATATATATATATATATATATATATACTGTATATATAATTTTTTTTTTTTTTAATTTACGATTTTATTTTTTAACTTCCTGTGTCCAGAGCAATCTAATGTTACCATAGTAACGTTGCACTACCCTGGAGAAGTGATCAGGATTTTTTTTTTTTACACATGATTGATTATACTAGTGAATTGCATTGCTATAAGCAAGCATTTTACTGACCGCTAAATGTCCCAAGCGTTCACCCTTTCGGGAATTGTAGGCCTCCTCAGATGGGGAAACTCCAAAGACTGAAAACACTGTGCCTCCTTTCTTTTGTTTTTTCAAGCAATTTACTGAATTAAACTAATTCATTCAGTTTGTTTTGTTGTAATTAGCTGTGATTGACCAGAACTAATCACATACAGATGGGCTGTTAATGACCCTGTCTGTACATGGGATCTCATTGGCCAATCACAGCTAGCAATACAATTGTGCACAATAGATGGCATGAAAGGAAGCCGTTCATTGTTTACAACTGTCATGTGACCGATTGTGATTGGTCACAGCAGTCACATGGTTGCGGCAGCGAGCCAGTACAGTGATCAGCTGTGTCTGGTTGCACCGCTGTTCGGCCACGCGAGCTGAGAGGACGTCATATAACTTCCACTCAGAAAGGTAAAGTCACCACCTGGCTGGTATACCGCTATAGGCTGGGTGGGAAGGTGTTAAGCTTTGACAAGAAGCGGATTGGTTACCATGCACAGTTGCATCAGATTTTCCACTCGCCAATTTTAATAAATTAACCCCAGTGATAGAGAATCAAGTCTAATCCATGGAGACCCCACCTTGAAACCTACAAGACTTACAGTAAAAGATCTGCTACTGACAGCGTGGTACCAGATACCACAGCATAAATTCAGGGGGCTAGTGGAGTCCATGCCTCAAAGGGTTATGGTGGGTGGCCAGAATGTGATCAGTTTATATTTTACCAGAACGACTTTGCTAGGAATCTTTAGCCTTTGGTTTGAAGTGAATGCATAACTAAAGTTCACTTGCAAGGCATGTAAATCGTACAAACGTCTATTATTTATTCCATTATCACCTTTTTTCTTTGCTCCTACAAACTAAATAGTGTTATCCTGTGTGTACATGCACACTAAGTTAGGCTATTAGCATTTTTTGAGCTTCAGTGTCTAGGAGTGTTTTTCCAGCAGAAAAAAATGCTCAATGCTCTTAACTGCTTCTAAATGCTACTAACAGCTTTTTTTTGTTTTGTTCCCCGTGTACTACTAAAATGCTAATGCTCCTAACGGCCATGCACACTAGCTTTTTTTTAAGCTCCTAGAGGCTGTTATTAGCATTTATTTCTGCTCCTAGAAGCTAAATAGTGCTATCCTATGTGTCCATGCACACTACTTTAGACTTTAATGGGCCATACACACTATAAGATTTTCTGAAGACTTTTTACTTTAGGCCCCTTTCACACTATCCGTCCGTCAGACGGACTCAGTTTTTCTCAGCGGGGGGATCGATCCGCCAATCCCCCGCTGAGCAGGAGGATGACAGCTGTGTCTCTGTGCTGTGTGCAGAGACACAGCTGTCAGTTCCCCATGCATCTCTATGGGGGAAAACGGATGGGAACGGAACGTCGGTCCGTTCTCATCCGATCCAATGGACGGATGGAAAATAGGGTTTCCATCTGTCCAGATTTGACGGATCGGATATCAGCGGACATGTCTCTGCTGACATCCGATGCCCCATAGGAATGCATGGGGGGACCGTTCAGATCCGCCAAAAAAACGGACAGGCGGATCTGAATGGTCCGCCTGTGTGTAAGGGGCCTAAGACTTACCAAAACTATATACTATGAGGTCAAACCTAAACATTTTCAATTTGTATGCAATCTGGCAGGCCCTTGCACTACATAGAAAAGGTAAATCTGAAGGAAATCTAACCACAAAAGTTGGATAGTGTGTATCCAGCTTAAGCCTAAAGTAGGAACAGAAAAAAATTGATTTTGTATACTATTTTGGAGCATTTTTCCAGCAGAAAAAAAATGCTAAATGCTCCGAAACTGCTTCTAAATGCTTTTAACCACTTTTTCTTTTTTAGCTCTTTTTTTTTTTTTTTCCCTTCACGTACTGAAAAAAATGCTAATAAAATGCTAATGCTCCTAAAGCTACCAAAATCAAGCTTTTTTTTAAGCGTATGAAAAATGCTAGTGTGCATGGACCTTAAGGGTCCTTTCACACGTGCGTTCCGTATATGTCCGTTTTTCCTCCATCCGTTTGCGGATGAAAAACGGACATAATGCATGTCTATGTTCTTGCGGACGTTAGCGGATGACATCCGCTGACATACATTTTGCGTCCGTTCCGTTAAGTTCCGTTTTTTGCAACGCAAGAGAACCCTATTTTTCTTCCGTTTTAAAAAAAGAACGGACGCAAAAACGGATGTCATCCGCTAACGTCCGCTAGCCCATAGACATACATTATGTCCGTTTTTCATCCACAAACGGATGGATGAAAAATGGACATACAGAACGGACCCTACAAAAGTGACATCCGTGTCCATTTAAAATAAAAAAAGTCACTGAACGGAAAAAAAAAATGGAGCTGACCGTGTAAAGGGACCGTACGCATTCCCCCTGCCTGGATCTGTGTAGGAGCTTTTCTGTGCAGACTCTTCCCCCTGCTTGAAGACGGTCAAATGCAAGTCAGAAGGACAGCAGCTACAGGTCAAACACACCTATCAATGTCATAAGCCCTCAAATTGATGCCATCATACCAAGCCCAAAGCCCATCGATACCCTTAACCTGGCAAGTTCTATTGATGGATCTATCAAGTGCTGTAGCCAAAATAAGGGGTTTCATGATCTATTGTAAAAAAATAATCAAGCGCCTAGGACTTCAGAGGTTAAATGTAGACCAATTTAGTAGCAAGAGAATGCTGCTGATTAACTGCAGGTGAACTGCAGAGCAATGATAAAAGATAATAAGCAGCCCAATTTCTTGTGATTCCCAGATGATGTCAAATATAAGTGATGGCCTATTATTCACAAAACAATATTACATTGTGTCTCCAAACAAAAAGTGCAATATATATATATATATATATATATATAATATTTTTGTGTGTGAATGCTTCCTGATAAAGTGCAAACAAAAAATTGAGCAGCTTCCTGGAAAATATCTATAAAGTGCAAACAGCAAATCAGTGCGGACTATTAAAGTGCAATCAGAAAAATATATCCGCTTCCTGGAAAATATCTATAAAGTGCAAACAGCAACTTAGTGTAAACTTTCAACCCACTGACCAAAAAAAATTCTTGTGCAGTGTAATCAAAATAAATTTTATCCAGCTTACTGGAAGATATTTGTACAGTATACACAATGTGTGTGTATATATATATATATATATATATATATATATATATATATATATATATATATATATAATTGAAAGACAAAATTAATGCAGAAAAAGAATCAAATTATTATTATATAAATAAAAAAGTCCATATTTCATCATTTTTATACAATGTCACTGACTATGACTCTGTCCATTCAGAAAAGGAAGGAGCTGGTAAATTTCACATTTACCGACCCCCTTCCTGGTTTTCTATTGTGACAAATCCCCTGCAGCAGCTGGCAAGAGAGGGGAGGGAGCACAGTGGGGGGGGGGGGGCAGCATACAGAGGGACCAATCTCCTCCATTTTCCTCCTGCAGCTACAAGATGAAAAAGGAGGACAGTGATTTCTCTACATGCTGCCCCCCCAACTCCTCCTATCCAGGTGTACAGGGGAGCCGCACAGGCCCTCTGGAGCATGGGGCCAGTTGCAATTGCAACCCCTGCAACCCTTGTAGTCACGCCCCTGCCAAACTTTATGCTGGATGTTCCCTCCAGTGTGGAGCATGAGGGGACAGATCTTTGTCCCCAGACATGACACCTAAATCTATAAGTTACTTTAAAATGCCTTCCCAGTTCATTTAAATGTATTTTTCCCTCACAATTTAACCACTTCCAGTCCAGGCCATTTCTGAAATTCCTCTCTTACATGTAAATAACATAATTTTGTTGTTCAAAAACTACTCAGAACCACTAAACATTATTTATTTACTTATTTAAGTGGAGGCCCTAGATAATAAAATGCTAGGTGTTTTTTTTTTTTTTTGAAACGCAAATTTCTTGGAAAAAATACACTTTTATGGATTTAGATGCAGAAAAACACAATATAACCCAATCGTTCAAGAGGTTGTAAACCCTCTCTTATAACTTGTACCTATAGATAAGCCTTTAATAAGGCTTACCTATAGGTACTGTAAATATCTCCTAAACTTGCACGGTTTAGGAGATATTTACTTTTAGTGTAGCCGATGACGTCATGCGCTCTGAAGGAATGGCCACCTGTGCCGTTCCTTTAGAGTCCTGTGCTGTGAACGGTGGGAGTGATGTCATCGTGCCTCTGGCCAATCAGATGGCCAGAGGACGCAAACCAGGAATAAGGACAGCCAAACATGTCGGCCGTGTCCCTGCTGAGCGGGCAGCACTGCGGGGGGCTTTGTTCATAATGAGCTAGTATGCGATGCACACTAGCTCATTATGCCTTTGTCTTACAGGGGATTTTTTTATTTTTTTTTATTTGAGGTTTACAACCTCTTTCAGTAAAATATAAAAGATGACGTTGTGCTGAGTAAATAGCATACATGTCATGCTTTAAAACTGCGTCTGCCCGTGGAATGGTGCCAAATTACAGTAACTTAATTTTATAATTCTTTTTTCATTTAACCACTTGCCTACTGGCCACTTTTACCCCTTTCCTGCCCAGGCCACTTTTCAGCTTTCAGCACTGTCACACTTTAAATGACCATTGTGCGGTCATGCAACACTGTACCCAAATTACATTTTTATAATTTTTTTTTTCACACAAATAGATATTTCTTTTGGTGGTATTTAATCACTGCTGGGTTTTTTATTCTTTGCAGAAAAAACGAAAAAAGACCGAAAATTTTGACAAAAAAAAAGGTTTTTCTTAGTTTGCCAGTAAATTTTGTAAATAAGTAATTTTTCTCCTTCACTGATGTGCGCTGATGAGGCGGCACTGATGGGCACTAATAGCCTGCACTGATAAAGGGATGCTGAAGAGCACTGATAAAGTGGCACTGATGAAGAGGCACTGATATGCTGCACTGATAGGTGGTACTGACTGGCATCACTGATGGGCACTGATTGGTGTCACTGATGGGCACTGCTGGGGCTGTACTGTAATCAGGGCACTGATGATCTGTGCCCTCATTACCTGTACAGTCTTCCCTGTGAGGAGATGCTGCTCTGTCAGTGTGAGCCGAGGAGAGCCGAAAAATGGCACTTCCTTGTTTAGATGTGACCAGTTGTTATTGGACAGCTGATCCCATGGGTGAAGAGCCACATCATTAGCTCTTTACCAAGATCGGGGTCGCGCCGTGTCCTAGGAACATGGCGCAGCTACGATTACCACCCTGCATGCCCCTGTGGGTGCACAAGAGCGGCGGTCCTGGGGCGCCGTCATATGATGTCCCAGAACGAGAGCACATCCCCCCCACCGTCATTTTACTATACGGCAGGGGTGAAGTGGTTAAAATATTTTGTTTATCACTGTACATGGCACATTTTTGCCACGATTCTGCGTTTGCCATGGTAAATGTAGATCAGTGTACATGAAGCCCAAGTCTCCTTTTTATGCTTTTCTTTTTTTCCTGGGTGATCCTGCCAGTAACTCACTTCCTTCCTAGGGTGGCAATGCTTTTATGTAGTGCATCTATATTAGGGTGACCAGATGTCCCCAGTTTCCAGGGACAGTCCCCAAGATGAGCCCCGGACCAAGTCTGTCCCCGGTTTTGTCCCCGGATTCAGGGCCAGAAAAACGTAGACAGGGCACCCCATGTTGGCTGAGAAACAGCCTGGTGGCTCGAATACCGATGTCTCTGTATACTATGTAGTCCTGTGCCCAGCGCTCTGTGTATTATGCAGTCCTGTACCCAGTGATCTGTGTATTATGCAGTCCTGTGCCCAGCACTCTGTGTATTATGCAGTTCTGTGCCCAGCGCTCTGTGTATTATGTAGTCCTGTACCCAGCGCTCTGTGTATTATGCAGTCCTGTACCCAATGCTCTGTGTATTATGCAGTCCTGTACCCAAAGCTCTGTGTATTATGCAGTCCTGTACCCACTGCGCTGTGTATTATGCAGTCCTGTACTCAGCGCTCTGTGTATTATGCAGTACTGTACCCAGCGCTCTGTGCATTATGCAGTCCTGTACCCAATGCTCTGTGTATTAAGCAGTCCTTTACCCACCGCCCTGTGTATTATGTAGTCCTGTACTCAGCGCTCTGTGTATTATGCAGTCCTGTGCCCAGCGCTCTGTGTGTTATGTAGTCCTGTTACTGTACCCACCGCCCTGTGTATTATGCAGTCCTGTGCTCAGTGCTCTGTGTATTATGAAGTCCTGTGCCCAGTGCTCTGTGTGTTATGTAGTCCTGTACCCACCGCCCTGTGTATTATGCAGTCCTGTACTCAGCGCTCCGTGTGTTATGTTTGTAGTCCTGTGCCCAGCGCTCTGTGTATTATGAAGTCCTGTGCCCAGCGCTCTGTGTATTATGCAGTCCTGTGCCCAGTGCTCTGTGTATTATGCAGTCCTGTGCCCAGCGCTCTGTGTATTATGCAGTCCTGTACTCACCGCCCTGTGTATTATGCAGTCCTGTGCCCAGTGCTCTGTGTGTTATGCAGTCCCGTGCCCAGTGCTCTGTGTGTTATGCAGTCCTGTGCCCAGCGCTCTGTGTATTATGCAGTTCTGTGCCCAGCGCTCTGTGTGTTATGCAGTCCCGTGCCCAGTGCTCTGTGTAATATGCAGTCCTGTGCTCTGTGTATTATGCAGTCCTGTGCCCAGTGCTCTGTGTATTATGTAGTCCTGTGCCCAGCGCTCTTTGTGTTATATAGTCCCGTACCCAGCGCTCTGTGTAATATACAGTCCCGTACCTAGTGCTCTGTGTATTATCTAGTCCTGTGCCCAGTGCTCTGTGTATTATGCAGTCCTGTGCCCAGTGCTCTGTGTATTACGTAGTCCTGTGCCCAGTGCTCTGTGTATTAAGCAGTCCTGTGCCATTAACCAAGAAAAAAAAAATGTCCCCGGATTTCATTTTAAAAATCTGGTCATCTTAATCTATAGAGGTGCCGAGTTGTCACCCCAGGAGGACAGGAAGCATGTTAGGACTACACAACACCTCCCCCTCCTCTTATCTCCACAACATAGGGAGGAGGTGTTCTTTAGTTTAGAGGTAGCTGGGAACATTGCTAACTGATAACGGTCAGAAAAGGCGGAGAGCACAGAAAATTATCGGCTGACAAGATTTCTGACAGGTTCAGCAGGTTTTTTTGCACACTAGTGAAACTCTTTTAATGGTATATTTAATAGACCAAAGGGAGCAAAGGATACGTTTATTGTTAGGCTTTATATACATGTTAAACATGTGGGAATTTATGTCTAGCAAAGGAAAAGATTAATAACCATTTTTTGATTAGCAACATGTTAATCACAAAATATCTCCGACACTAAAAGGAATTAATCTTCACTGTGGTGCAAAAGCAAATTGCCGCTCCTTAACTATTTTTATAGCATTCTAAGCTGTTCAAATATACTGTGTGGGTTTGGTCTTACTGTGCAAATCCTCCCTCCTAACTTTACACAGGTTCCTTAACTTTATGAAGCAGAGGCTGAGAAAGTAAGACGATAATATAGTACAGGTAGCAGTTGGACCCCAAGGACAAATCATAATCTGCAAATCAGAGCAGCCCCCAATTACAATTCATTTTTTACTGGGTTTAAATAAACTTGGGTTTCTCAACCTTTTTTCAGGCAAGGCACCCTTTCAAAAATTATGAACAAACTCGAGGCACCCTTTAACAACTTGCCGACCACCCGCCGTAATTACTGCGGCGGGGTGGCTCGGCTGTGTCCAGTCACGTAGTACTACGTGACTGGAGTGCATGTGGTTTCGGCAGCACACGCCGCTGGAGACGCGGCGCCGATTGCCCCTGCCCTCCCGCGATTGTCCGAGAAAACGAGAGAAGACCCGCCTGCTTATGTAAACAAAGCAGGCAGATCTTCTGTCAGACAGGCAGGGAAAGATCAGAAGTTTCAGCTAAGCTGAAACTGTGATCTCTCTGTGCCTGTCACAGAACCCCCCCCCCCGCCCCGGGGTGAGCATATTAGGCATACATTTAACCCCTTTGATCACCCCCAGTATTAATAAACCTTCCCTGTCATTTATACAGTAACAGTGCATATTATTTAGCACTGATTACTGCATTAGTGTCACTGGTCCCCAAAAAAGTGTAAAAAATGTCAGTTATGGGTCCGATCTGTCCGCCGCAATGTCGCAGTCCCGCTAAAAATCGCAGATCGCCGCCATTACTAATAAAAAAATAAATAAAAAGTCCAAAAATCTATCCCGTAATTTGTAAACGCTATAACTTTCGCGCAAACCAATTCAAATATGCTTTTTGGGATTTTTTTTCTACCAAAAATATGTAGCAGAATACAAATTGGCCTTTTCTGGGGGGGCGTGCCCGGAAGCCGTCATGTGAGGCGCGCTTGGTGATTCTCCTCGACGCCGACTACACCTCCGGCGCTGGAAGCACAGAGGACGCCGATGAGAGATACACAGGAGCCGGCTACCGCACAGAGGAACCCGCGGGCGGAGGAGTGAACCGCCGCAGAAACCATATCCCTACATTTGGAGCAAAAGAAGCCACGGGCGGAGGAGTGAGCCGCCGTTGGCACCGAGTCCCGGCATCACGGGCAGAAGATCCCACGGGCGGAGGAGTGAGCCGCCGTAAGCACTGAGACCCCATATTGGGAGCGGAAGGCAAGAGTGGGGACGGAGCCGATACAATTATATACCAGCCGAGCGGTTATATCCAAGGAGTGTGAGAAGGAGGAAGGCAATTCCATCGCCAGCTACACCGCCAGAACGCCACCATACCATTACAGGTAACACGTGGAGACGCCAGGGAGCCGAGTAATGTAGGGGAAGGCTGCAGATGAGGGAGTGCATCATCTGGGGAGCTAAGTACCCACATTATCGATACAGGACCGGGATTGTGACCAGCCAATTAGGATTAGACACTGGAGACCTGAAAGTAATAACCTGTTATATCACAGAGAGGAGAAAACCTACAAACAAATAGCCTGTTTCCTATCCAGCACCTCTAAACAACAAGGAAAGCTGGAAATAACCAGAATTCAACATAGTGTGGAGGAAAAAAAAGAGGGGTGGTAAGAACCGCAACAAAAACTGTGAGTACTATAGACTACGTGAAAGCCGTGATAAACATAAAGTGTTTCATTTGGTACATAGACGCTAAATACAAGGAATAAGGAGAGACTGTTGAAAATTGTAGCGTTGTGAAGGAGATTAAGCTACTAAGAAACCGTGCGAATCACTAGAAACCTGAGAGAGGGTCTTATACTTTAATAACCCATAAAAGTGACTTATCGGGCTAATTAAAAAAGGAGGAAAAGGGAGGAAAGGAAATATAGCTAGAGAGCAAAGGCTGTAGCCCCCTAGAGGATAAAAGAGGAGGATGACACTGACTAAAAAGCGGAAGAAAAAATACAGGAAAAGTAGGAAAAGCTCAGATAAGTAAAACTGAAGGGGAAATCGACCGTTTTTTTAATAGCAAGAAACCCTCTAAAGGAGTGAAACTGACCTTCACAAGCCCAGAAACCAGCGATATACCAAATTCACTAGAAACCACCCCCTCTGTAGAAGAGGAGGTTAACAGCGCAATGAGTAGTCAAAGAGAGACCCCGATATCTTGTATACTCACACAAACCGCCACACAGAATTCTGAGCTCAAAGCTATGTTACAAGCGTTACCGACAAAAGCGGATATAGAGCAAATGATTAGCAGAATAGAGGAAAAACACCAGCAAGAAATACAGGAAGTAAAAAAAGATATACAGGATATCACAGCCCGTCTAGTAGAAGAGGAGACATCTATTAATTCAATAAAAGAAAGACTGCTAGCCCTAGAGTTAAAACGCGACAGTCAAAAAGAAACCGAGGACGCAATGCAATTACAGCTGGAGGATATTGAAAATAGAAGTCGCCGTAGTAATCTGAGACCACGGGGTATAGCTGAAACCATTGGCCCTGAAAAACTAGCTGAGACGGCGAAGGATATCTTTAAACTAATCCTAAAAGATAAATTACCAGAAAACTTAGAAATTGAGAGGATCCATAGAACCAGCGGCCCTAGAAGCAGAGAAGAAAAAAGGCCTAGAGATGTGATTTGCAAAATACACCACTACACACATAAAGAAATGATCCTGAGACAAGCCTGGGAAATCAAGGATATAATAATAGAAGGAATACCAGTAAAGATATATTCAGACATATCCAGAGGAACACTGCGGAGAAGAGCGATCCTTAGACCATTATTGGAACTGGCCAGGAAGGCAGGATGTACGTACAGATGGGGATTCCCCTTCTATGTAGTGTTCCACAGAAATGGCAGATCTTTCAATCTTAGAACACATCAGGACAGTGCCGCATTTTTTCGGTTTATAGAGACAGAGCCCATACAGGTCATCAACTGGCTGAGCCATATACCTAGGGAAGACGCCTTTGAACACCCAAAGAGACAAAAGAAAGGGACAGAGGTCGTGGAGGAAGAAGTATTAAGAGAGAGAGGAATAACAACTATAGAAGGAACATGATAGGAAGGGGACTCTTCTAATTGTTAACGTACCGTAAATTCAATTCTCTTGCCTTTTTTTTTTTGTTGCATACATTGGAGTATTGTGTTATCACTAAGTGATTATGTTATATGGAGTTAACTGAGGGAGAGGATACTCTCTCCCTTATGCTTATAAATTTACACGAATGGGGGGTTTCTTTTTTTTTTTTATTTAAGTAAAGGTGGGGATAAGAATATAATATGCATACAACAAGTAATATATAAAGGTAGCCTAAGACAGGGAAAAGGTGATATGTATCTAGCATCGGTCCTACTAGATGTATATTTGTGAAATTGAGGGAGGGATGGAGTGGGGGCTGGGGGGGGGGGAGAGACAGTGGAAATAAGGGGGGCTCCTTTTTTTTTTTTTTTTTTTTCCTCTTGTCTCTCCCCCGCCTCCCCCCCATCCAGTCCTCCCTTAATAGTGGAATAGAAAGGGTCGGGGGTGGGAAGGGGAGGTGGAGAACCACACCGGGGTAAACCCCTGGTTAGAAAATCCACACAAATTGCTTAAAGCAGCGCGTGTGAGATAAGGATAGAATAACTATCCAGACTGACAGAGAGGGGAAACGGAACCTGTTAGGGACCGAAACCTCTCGGCTGTCAATTAGTTAGGGGGTTTCTTTTTTTTTTTTTTTTTTTTCTTGTTACTTTCTTGTGTAAGCAGAGATGGAGGATGTAAAAATTATGTCGTCAAGGGGTTAAATGTACCAGAAAAAAGACACATACTACTAAAGGAATTAAGACAACAGAAAGCCAGTATAGCATTAATACAGGAGACGCACTTTAGGACAGATAAAATTCCCTACCTTAAAAATAGATTTTTTCCATATACATATCACTCCGCGAACATGCAAGCAAAATCACGAGGAGTATCGATATTGATAGAAAAAGATGTCCCGTGGACCCTCCAGGATAGCAGACAAGACCCAGAGGGAAGATTCCTTTTTGTAAAAGGACAGATAGGCAAAATACAAGTAACATTGGCAACAGTGTACGCGCCTAATAAACGACAAGACGTGTTTATATCGAGGACCCTGACTAACTTAACGAGCTTCTCCGAAGGACAGTTGATCGTAGGAGGGGACTTTAATGTACCACTGATTAAGCATGGGGCACGTATAAAGAGGGAAAGAAATAAACAAATGGTTCAGTTGTTAGATAGACTTAGAGCGTTGGAAATAAAACATAAACGACTCCCACCGGGAAGTATATGCACAGACTTGACAATGACCAGAAAGCAAATTACGGACTTGCTACAATACAGGCATACCCTGTTTTACGTACACTCACTTTACGTACACTCGCGAGTACGGACATGCCCCGAGAGTGTACGTAAAGTGCCTCGCAAGTACGGACGTTCCGACATTCCCGCGCCGCGCAGCCGCAGTATACCCTGGAGGTGCGAGAGGCCAGGTTCCTGCCCAGAATACGCCCACAGACAGCTCGCCGCGCAGCCGCAGTATACCCTGGAGGTGCGAGAGGCCAGGTTCCTGCCCAGAATACGCCCACAGACAGCTCGCCGCGCAGCCGCAGTATACCCTGGTGTTGCGAGATATGCCCACAGACAGCTTGGAGTTGACCACCAGCCATCCGTGAGTTGCCTGCCAGGTTACATAAGCCGAGCCCATAGAAGCCTTTACCTCCATTACTTGTGCCAATGTTAAGAAGTTGGAAACAGCTGTGTGTATTTGTGGCTCTATGTTCTAGGCTGTGCTATGATAAGGTGACCACTTTTTGAAAATCAAATTCAGGGA
This sequence comes from Pelophylax lessonae, assembly GCF_965119305.1. NCBI lineage: Eukaryota > Metazoa > Chordata > Amphibia > Anura > Ranidae > Pelophylax > Pelophylax lessonae. The sequence goes on along the minus strand of NC_138777.1, from coordinate 78,783,703 downwards.
GACCCTACTGACTGCACCCAGTTTTTTTTTTGGGGGGGGGTGGGGTAGGTTTGAGCAGAGGGGCTTCTTTAATGGCAGCATGTGAAGTGCACCACGCCAACAGTTGGGTGTGGCCAAACTGGAAGGGGCTTAAATAGGTATAGTTTGATAACACCTAAGCCTACTTTGCTCTGGGATGGGAGTGCAGGCCAAGGTGTGCACTGTGGGTCCCTGTCACAAGCAAGGGCAAGGCAAGCTTACAATTTTTTTTTTTAATACTGTTCTGTATTATGTTTATTTTAGTTATCAATGCATTATTTATATCAGTTATGCCTCTAAATGACTATTGGAATGTAGTACATGCATTGACAAGTGAAAAAAGGTATTGCTTCACTTTAAGTACATTTTCGTTTTACATACATGCTCCGGTCCCATTGCGTACTTAAAAGTGGGGTATGCCTGTATAAGGCTAAGGCAGACATACAAAAGTGTCGCAAATTAAATTATGAAGCAGGAAATAAGTGCGGGAAACTACTTGCTAAGACGATCCAGGGACAGAAGTTGAGATCATATATACCCCATATTATAACAACAGACGGGACTAAAAAAACTTTACCAACACAAATAACAGAAACATTTGAAAAATACTATGCCTCACTATATAATCTAAAAGCGGAGATACCGTCACAAAAGCAAATAGAAAGATACTTAAATCAGTCACATTTACCTAAGATGTCAGAGGAGGATAGAGAATCCCTAGAAGATGAAATTACTATAGAGGAAGTACAGCAAGCAATAAGATCAATGAAACCAGGGAAAGCGCCAGGACCAGACGGTCTGACAGCACAATATTACCAGCTATTATCTCATATCCTAGGCCCCTATCTGGTAAGATTGTATAATGCAACAGGGTTGGTTGGGACACTGGGTAAGGACACACTCACAGCACATATCTCACTAATACTAAAAGAAGGCAAGGACCCAGCTGCATGTAGTAGTTATAGGCCAATATCTTTGCTGAACGTAGATTTGAAGATATTCACCAAAGTACTAGCAGATAGATTGGCAAGAATATTGCCAAAATTGATTCACCCAGACCAGGTAGGCTTTATGACATCAAGAGAAGCAAAAGACAACACCACAAGAATACTCAACTTGATACAAATAGTAAACGAGAAAAAGACCCCATGTGTAGTGTTGAGTGCAGATGCTGAAAAGGCATTTGATCGGGTCGGGTGGACTTTTTTATTCTCAGTACTCAAATACATTGGGATGGGAAACTCGATGCTAGATAAGATAACTAGAGTCTACACAAACCCAGTAGCTAGGGTAAAAGCCAATGGGTCAATATCAAATGCGTTCCCAGTAAAGAATGGCACTAGGCAGGGGTGCCCATTGTCACCCCTCCTTTTTGCCTTGACACTGGAACCCTTCCTTTGTAAAGTCCGTTTGAACCCAGACATCGAAGGAGTGAGAGTAAAGGAAAAAAAAAATTTAAAATAGCCGCTTATGCGGATGACATGTTATTTTCGCTGACTAACCCAAATATCTCGCTACCGAATTTGATACAAGAATTTAAAAGATATGGAGCAGTTTCGAATTTGAAAATCAATTTTGGGAAGTCAGAAGCAATGGGAGTTGGGATACCATCGACCCAAATACAAACACTGAAAAATAATTTTGACTTCAAGTGGAATGAAACAGCAGTGAGATATCTGGGGACATTTATACCAACAAAATTAACACGAGTATATGATCTCAACTTTCTGCCGATGATAGCGATGACTAAGAAACTTCTAGAACAATGGCATGGGGGGATGCAGTCATGGTTCGGCAAGTGCAACATGCTGAAGATGATTGTACTTCCAAAATTTTTATATCTTTTTCGAGCATTGCCAGTTAAGATACCAAATAATTTTTTTATGGCAATAAACTCATTATTTCTAAGGTATATTTGGGCTCATAAAAAAGCACGCATAGCACAGAGAATCTTGTCTCTGCCAAAAATAAAGGGGGGCTTAGCATTTCCAGATATAAGAGCCTATTATCAGGCCACACATGTAAGCAGGATATTGGATTGGTGGCATACTTCAGAGTCTAAATTATGGGTGGAATTGGAACAAGCACAAACAGAGGTAAATTTGAAAAGAGCTATGTGGTGCTACCAGGACCTACCCAAAAACTTAAAACACCATCTACACCATCTAATAATAGGAAACACGCTACGTATTTGTACAAGACCAAACATATATGCTAAATTAACAACAAATAGATCTCCTTTATATCCAATATTAGGTAACCCTCTGTTCCCCCCGGGATTAGACAGTAAACGGTTCATAACATTAAGGGAAAAAGGACAGATACAGGCGTCATCTTTTTTAATACAAAAAAAATGGCCCTCTGTGACTAAATTGATGGAGGAGGAAGGCCCATATAACTTACCATTTTGGCAGGCTATTCAATTACATCATTACCTAGTATCCATACCGAATCCAGAGGAGTACGATAGGATACTAACTAAATTTGAGCAGGCATGCGTAAAACCAGGGAATTTAACACGCACTTTGTCGATTGCATACGGATTATTGACAAACCCGGAGGAACAACCGGAACTACCCTGGGTGAGAAAGTGGGAGGGAGATTTGAATTGTAATCTGACAAAAGAACAGATCCAGAGGATATTGAGATTCGTCTTTGGCCCAGTTAAATGCACCAAAATGCAAGAGATGAACTATAAACTTATAACAAGATGGTACACCACGCCCAAGAAATTACAAAAATGGTACCCAAACCAATCTAACTTATGCTGGAGATGCGAAAAAGAAGTGGGCACATTATATCATATCTTCTGGTCCTGTTCTAAGATAAAAACGTACTGGGCAGAAGTGAGATCTATAGTGCAGAAAGTAGTAGAATATGAAATAGAAGAGAGCCCATCCTTTTTCTTGTTGAATATCTCGGATATATCAGCAACTAAATATGAGAGATCGTTAATCCCACGTCTAGTAAATGCGGCCAAGGCAGGTATTTCGGGTCACTGGAAAAAAACACAACCTCCATTGATAAAAGAATGGATAAACAGGATAGAAGATAATAGGAGATTAGAAGAACTGATAGCCACAACACAAAATAGACAGGGAAAATATGAGAAACTTTGGAAAGCATGGAATGACTTCCTAAGCTCTGAAGAAGGGAAACAATATATGTAAAATAAATAAAGGTAGAAAAGAAAAGGAGAGAATAAAAAGGAACAACTCCATCTCTGTTCACAGGATTATAATAATCTATTTTTCTTTTTTTTTTTTTTTGTTTATTTCGAGTGGGAGGGAGGGAGGGAGGGGAAAGTGGGAAGGTTAAAGGAAAAAGAAGGGAATTTGAAGTTATAGTAAAAGCAGAAGTTATAGTGCATGTTAAGATGGAAAATATGTGACATTGAAAAAGTTTAGTGTATTTGCCTGTTTGTACTTTTTAAAATTCCTGAATAAAAAGTTGATATTTGAAAAAAAAGAATACAAATTGGCCTAAACTGATAAAAAAATGTAATTTTTTAATTTTTTTTATTGGGAATGTTTTATAGCAGTAAGTAAAAAATATAGCGTTTTTTTTTTTTTTCAAAACTGCTGCTCTTTTTTTTGTTTATAGCGCAAAATCTAAAAACCGCAGAGGTGATCAAATACCACCAAAAGAAAGCTCTATTTGTGGGGGAAAAAAGGACATCAACTGTATTTGGGTACAGTGTCACACGACCGCGCAATTTTCCATTAAATAATGCAGTGCCGAATCGCAAAAAATGGCCTGGTCATTAAGGGGGTAAAACCTTCCGGGCCTGAAGTGGTTAAATATTATAGACAGTCTTGAGGCACCCCAGTCTAAAATATAAAAACGATTCTAATAGTCAGGGCCGGCCCTACCATGGGTCCTGCTGGGTCCATTGGACCCAGGCAGAACTTGGAGAGGGGCAGCAAATTGACTCCCAAGATTTTTTTTAGAGCAGTATTGTGTGTCATCAGTTTGCGGTGTGTTATGGGTGGCATTTGCCCATCTTATACTGCTGCCCGTAGTGCAAACTGATGAGTATGAGGAGGCGGAGCGTCTCTTCCAGGGAACGTCCCTCACGTGTTTGTGGTGTGTGCAATGACCTAAGACATCAGCGCACTCCATCTCACGCAGGGCAGGCTGGATCTTCTAGGGTGGTGGGCACGGCAGACACAGGAGTAACAGGAGGACTGAGGACAGGCAGTGGGTGTTTGGTGGACCGATATGGTGGTGAGTTATATAAGATAACAGTATATATAGTATTTTCTAAAGGTTATATTTAAACAACATAATGGATGTGGGGGCCTTTTGTTGGGCGTGATTTTTTTTTTTGTGGGGGGGGGGGGGGTCAGCATTTTATTCTTGGACCCAGGCAGAACAATGTCTTGGGCCAGCCCTGCTAATCGTTTTGCACAAAAAAGCAGTATTATACACGTAGGACACCCAACGTTAGAGGTGATTTGTTCTTCCAAGGCAAATACACTTTTGCAAGCTGGTACTGACTAGTAATCCTATGTTTCTCTGACCCCCCCCCTCAATTATTCTCCATCACTTAGCTAAGGTGCCCTCAAGAAGGTTGTAATGATGCAAAATGAAACCCTGTGGATTTGTGTAACTAAAAGGCTGCTTTATTCACACACTAGCTTATATACAATTGTGGGGCAATTTTTAGGCATTTTGCCAAGGCACCCCTGAGAAAACTTTAAGGCACCCCTGAGAAAACCTCAAGGCACCCAGGGTGCCTGGGCACCCTGGGTGAAAAGGCTGCAATAAACTGAATTCTGGTGACTTTTTATGGGTTATGGCTCTTTGTACATCATCATTGCTCTTTCACCTGCTGTTTATATGATCTTATTCTGCCGAATCCTGTTGAGGATCGGCACATGTACTACACTACAACATGCTTATTATAAAGCTGAACATTTATTATTCATACTTGTGGAGAGATATGGTGGAGAAGTGTATGTGACCAACACACTGGGGGGAGATGGCCTAGAGTGGAGGTCAGCAACCTGTAGATTGCGGACAGGTGACTGGTAGATCGCGGTCTGGGCTTGCTGACCCGCTATTCCAGAGCATCAGAGTGCAATGCAGAGAGACTAGTTTTAAAGTTGGAGCTGTAGTAAGGAGCAAGAGCCGGATAAGCTGATGCCCCCTCTGTAGTGCCGGCTCCTGTCCCATGCGGAGTGATACCATCTGCACTCCACCTCTTATCCCAGCTAGCTGTCTACAGAGTGGTGCCACCAGGGGGAAAGAAGAGATCTTCAGGTCAGTGTGAAGCAATACACTTGGCTTAATAGTATAGGGCTGCTTTCACACTGATGTGCTATGGTTTACCCACACTGCAGGTGCAATGCAGCTTTCCTGCGGGTTTGCTGCACTTACCAATAGACCTCTATTATACAGTATATGCAGGTTTGGTGCACTTTCTGAAAGCGCACTAAATTTCCTGAATGCAGGATATAATAAAAGTCTACGGAAAAGTGCAGATAAACTGCAGTACATCAGTCTGAAAGCAGCCTTATAGGGGGCTCGTCACAGTAAGGGTTCATTTACATTTGCAGTTTGGGGGATGGTAAAACCCCATAGTTGTGTTTTTTATCACCCCTGCCTCAACCGCACCCCCTTTAGCTTCAGTTGCAGCTGCATTTAAGTGAATGAGGCCACTCTGCAAGTGCCCTGCAACATTGTGCAGTACAGAAAACAAGGTGTTAAAGCAGGCAGCATTGTGTTGTTTTCTCACCGCCTGCTTTAACCCCTTGGACTCGGCAGAGGCATGCAGTTGCGGGCACTTGCATTATGGCCCTTTTTTTCAAATGGGTCGTTATTGTCAGGCAAAAGCCAAACGCAACAGGGGGCTTAGTTCCTGCTGCCACATGTGTACGCCTTTGGCTGCTGCCCTTAGCAGCTAAAGAGGGTAGGGATTGGGGGGCGGTAAAGCCTGCGACTCAACCACAGGGTTTTACACCCCCCACACACACACAACTTTGCATGTGAACAAGCCTTAAGGGTGCCACTGCTGAAAGCAACTGGGGGCTCATTCATAAGTGCAGTAGGCACTGCTGCTCCTCTGAAAAAGCTCCTCTTAAAAGCCATCCGCGTGAGTCTGTGTGAGGAAGTGACACTGGTCGACACTGTGCCTGGTGATCTTTGACTTGGATGAGTGGCAGCAGTGGTGGTAGTGGTAGGGGGATGGGATCAGTGGCAGCGATGGTGGTAGTGGTGGGGGTAATGTATTGGGAGGATGGGATCAGTGGCAGCGGTGGTAGTGGGAGGAGGGGGATCAGTGGCAGCGGTGGTAGTGGGAGGAGGGGATCAGTGGCAGCGGTGGTAGTGGGAGGATGGGATCAGTGGCAGCGGTGGTAGTGGGAGGAGGGGATCAGTGGCAGCGGTGGTAATGGAAGGAGGGGATCAGTGGTAGTGGTAGGAGGGAATCAGTGGCAGCGGTGGTGGTGGTTGGATGGGATGGGATCTGTGGTGATGGGATGAGTGGCAGTGGTGGGGGGGGGAATGGGATCAGTGGTGGTGATGGGATGTGGGGCAGCGGTGGTGCTGGGGGATGGGATGAGTGGCAGTGGTGGAGGAGGGAGGGGGAGTAGGATAAGTGGTAGTGATGGGGTGGGATAAGTGGCAGTGGTGGTGCTGGGGGATGGGATGGGATCAGTGGTAATGGTGGTGAGATAAAATGGGATAAGTGGCAGCGGTGGTGGTAAGATGGGATGAGTGACAGCGGTGGTGGTGTTGGCAGCAGTGGTTGGGGGACGGTATCAGTGGCAGCAGTATTGGTGGTGGTGGGCGGATGGGATGTGGCGGTGGTGGTGGGGAGATGGGATGAGTGGCACAGGTGATGGGGTGGGGGGATAGGGATGACATCAGTAGTGATGGTGGGGGGGATAGAATCAGTAAAAGGCAACGGCAGGAAGGGACGGGATCAGTGACACTGGCACTCACTTGCTCTCAGTGTCAGCCAATCCCCCCTCTTGCTCAGTATATCTCTACGTCTGGCTGGCTCCCTTCACGTGCCTCTGTGGATGCCTTGGCTGACATGGGGTCTCCTCGCAGAGCAGAGAGCTCTTCCCCTTTCACTCTACTGGCTGTCAGCTGGTCAGCTGACTTTCTCTTTCAGTTTCTGCCTCCCAACATAGCTTCTGTCTGCCACTATGGGCGGAGAGGATAGGCAGGCAGTCTACAGTGAGTGTATCTCTTGCCTTACTAGAATAAGCAGTGAACAGGTGGCAGCCTGGCCCCCTCACCCCACAGTGGTGGAAGGGACAGCCCCCCACAGTGGCAGAACGGATGGGCCCCCCAACAGTGGTAGAACTCCAGGGCCCAGTCGCAAGTGCGAACTTGGCAACCTAGGTAGTTTAGAAACAGTTTAGAAACATTTAGGGTCAGCTTCCTAGGATGGACCTTTGCAGAACAGGATGCGCTCCCTTGGGAGGGATTGCAGCACCTGCGGGTGTTATGCAAAGGAGACACCTCCAGGGGCAGCAGACTAAGTATAGCAATAGGTGAATGAAAAACAAACTGTGTATAGCAACTCACAGAAGTTAAAGCAAAGTTCCAGCCTGAAAAAATTTTTTTTCGATAAAAATACTCCCGGGACAATAAGGGCTAGTGCATTTCAGCAACAATAGCCTCTGAACTGTCCCCGGTTTCACTTACCTTTTAGAAGAAATACTTACCTTGAAAATGTCTTGTCCAGCGTTGCCATCTCAGGCGTGGGCAGCTGAAGCCGGAGCGCCCTCTTCGGTGTCCTCTTTGGTGACGTCGGAGTCCCAGAATGCCCTGCACCAGCCCTGCTCATCACTTCCAGTGCAGGCGCATCATCCCTGCACAGCTTCTGGGCATGCCCAGAAGCTGTTTAGCAGGGAATGACGCGCCTGCCCTGGAAGCGACGAGCAGGGCCGGTGAAGGTGCATTGACTCCTGGGAGCGATGACACTCTGCTCCCAGGAGTCAATGCAAGCAGGAAGTGACGGCGGCGGCCGTGTCCGCAGAGGGAGAAAGAGGAAGGTAGGTACGTATATTTTCTTTAAAAACGAGGTAAGTGAATCAAAAAAAAATTTTTAATTATCCTATTCTTTTTCAGGTAATTTAGAGCATGCGGATGGAAAAATTTTGTTTTTAGGCTGAAACTCCACTTTAAAGTTTAAGAGCCTTATAACATGTGGGTTTTTCGCTTCATGTTTGTCTGATTGTCCATTAATCATCCAGGTATGGGAGAGCTGAGCCGGGTTCAGCTGTCATTGGAGCCCATGGATGTTGATGGGAGCCCTGAAGAGCACTGGGAGACCATAAGACACGTGGAGAGCACCTGGCTCAGGAAATTATGTCACGTGTGTGGGTGTGGTTACAGATTTTGAGGTCGGGCTATGCATCGATGAGATGTGTCTTATCTGAATCTTATCTCAATTCAGCACCATGCCTGTCTTCAGCAGCACTACCCTGTCTTCCCACAGGCTCAGAGAGAGCCATTGGTCCCTGCTGCTGTCAATCAAAATCCTGTGAGGAGGGAGTGGGGCTGAGCTGTGCTGTGTGTTTCTATGGAAGCACACAGCCTGGCTTAGAGCAAGCCTGCAGGTGTGCCACCATAGGAAACAGCTTCCTATGGTGACACACAGAGAAGAGGAGGAGCTAAGAGTATTAGTGGGGGACCCCATTAGATTAGGTTCCAGACTGCTCTGTGCAATACCATTGCAAATAGCAGATAAGTATACCATGTATATTATTTTAAATAGAAATATCCTTTATTTTTATAGAAATACCCTTCACAACTGCTTGAAGAATCCATATTTACACCAACATGCTTCTGCGACTGACAATCTATTGATTGGGGCTCCAGTGAAAATGATAGTGCTTCTTATAGGACTTGAATTTAAAGACCTTTGCAGGATGCTTTATGTCAGTTGTGATAGATGTATGAGGGAGATATTAGTGCTGCAACCTACAGTAATCTAAGTACATCTGATACAGATTGTTTTTCAAAATATTAGAACAGGTATCTATAGATAAAGGTGATCTAACAAATGACAAATAAAATTGAAAGTTGTTTGGTCACAGTAACAGTAGACATATTTGATGAAAACCAAAGACAATATTTAAGGAGAAGAACCCCATACTAACTGTGAAGCATGATGTTGGATATGTTATGATTTGGGCAGTTTGCAGTCACTGAGTCAACTATGAATTTTGCCTTATATCAAAATGTGCTTAAAAGGCATGTGGGCCATCTGTCTAAAAGTTATAAGGAAAATGAATTTCTTCAACATAGTGATTTGGAACACAGTAGCAAAACCACCAAGTAATAACTCAAAAAAAAAAACGCAATAGAGGGTTATTTTTTGCCCTAGCTGAAGCCCAGATTTAAATCCCATTGGAATATTGTGAAGGGCAGTTTATGCAAGAAAACATATAGACATATTGCAACTGAAGGAACTTTGCATAGGGAAGTGTTAAAAAAAAAAAAACATCACCATGTCAATTTCAAGACTGGTGGGGAGTTATGCAAACATCTGCTGAGCTTCTGTATTTGTGAGGATCCTCGACTCTTCCTCTTCCAAGTGAAATACAGACTAGATCCATAGGGGCTCTGTGCCAAGATGTCGCTTCCCCTCGCTATCAAAGCTCTCCCTTCCTAGTCACACAGTTCTACCACCGGCTCGGCAGATATAGCACACAACACTTCTCTGGTTACATATGGCAATGGCAATGTGGCCTTTTACTTCTCAGACTTCACCGCTTGTTAACCCTTCTTCATGTCCTCTCCTTTAGTTGGTAAACAACACAGGTCTCTCTACTGACAGCGGTGATGTGTCAGTTTTTGTCTCCCTGCAGGCAATAAAAACCATCACATCTCTTAGTAAAAGTGCCACACAGTAAACACTTTACACATTACTAGTCACACAGTTAACCCTTTGATTGATCAGATGTAAACCCCTTCCTACCCAGTGTCATTAGTACAGTGATAGTGTATATTATTAGCACTGATCACTGTATTAGTGTCACGGGTGATGTCAGTGGCAGTTAGTCAGTTCCCACTCAGTGTCGGTTAGGGTCAGATTGCTAACCACACTATCACAGTCCCACTATAAGTTGCTGACCACCGCCATTACTAGTATATAAAAAATAAATAAATAAAAATTCCAGTATACAGTGTATACCATAGTTTGTAGATGCTATAACATTCACGCAAACCAATTATTATACACTTGGGATTCTTTTTTTTTACCAAATACAAGTAGCAGAATACATTTTGGCCTAAATTTAAAAAAAAAAATGTTTTTCTTTTTTTTTTAATTGGATATGTTTTATAGCTCTATTTGTGTGAAAAAAAAAATGATATAAATTTCATTTGTTTACAGTGTTGCATGATGAAGCAATTGTCAGTCAAATAAGGGAAGTGCCGAACAGCAAAAAAATGGCCTGGTCATGAACGGGGTCAAATCTTTCCATTCTAGGTCTCAAATACGCTATTGGTTATTTTTCTATTTTAAATCATAGCTTGTTGTTCAGACGTTTAGTTGCATCTGACTCTTTGCGACCTCATGGACCATAGTTCACCAGGCTTTTCTGTCCTCCACTGCCTTCCCGGATCTTGCTTAACTGAATGTTCATTGTTTCAATGATGCTGCCTATCCATCTTGTTTTCTGTTGTTCTCTTCTCCTTTTTTCTTCCATGTTTCCCAGCACCAGGATCTTTTCCAAAGAGTCCTTTCTTTGCATTAGGTGGCCAAAGTATTCAAGTTTCAGCTTCAGGATCTGTCCTTAAAGTGAATATTCAGGGTTGATTTCCTTCAGGATTAATTGGTTTGATCTTCTTGCCATCCAAGGGACTTTCAAGACTTTTCTCCAACACCATAGTTCAAAAGCATCAATTCTTTGGTGTTCAGCCTTCCTTCTGGTCCAACTTTCTGCCATTAGTTTGATATCGTCTGCATATCGCAGGTTGTTTCTCCCTGCTATCTTAATTTCCGGCTTGTGATTCGCTGATCCTGGCATTTCGCATGATGTACTCTGCATGTAAGCAGGGCCGGTGCTAGACTATTCTGCCCAACCCCCCAATAAATAAAAGAATACTTAAAAATTTCCCTATTCTCGCAGCACACTCCATGCATTCCCTATACCCCCCCCCCCTATATTTGCATCACTCGCGGTGCCCCCATCCAATGCAGAGTGACCAGTGCCCCCATCCAATGCAGAGTGACCAGTGCCCCCATCCAATGCAGAGTGACCAGTGCCCCCATCCAATGCAGAGTGACCAGTGCCCCCATCCAATGCAGAGTAACCAGTACCCCCATCCAATGCAGAGTAACCAGTACCCCCATCCAATGCAGAGTAACCAGTGCATGGGGATTAGAGCGCTGCATGATTACAAAAAGCCAAGTTCTTCTGCTTACCCGGCTTATCCAGGAGGTGGGAATTCGTATGACAGTGCCTGTGGCGGGTAAGCAAAAGAACTTGGCTTTTTGTAATCAGGCGGCGCTCTAATCCCCATCTTACCCCCCTACCTTCCCCTCCGGAGGCAGCCCAAGCGGGAACTATGGCGCCTCCCTGCTCCAGTTCAGGGTGCACCGTGGACCTCTGGTCACCCTAGGGGGGCAGCCAGGCTAGTAGGGAAACCAGCAGCCATGGCTGCGCCCCATAAGCAGCAGTGTGCCCTAGGCGGCTGCCTAGTTCACCTAGCAGGAACGCCGGCCCTGCATGTAACGTAAATAAGTAGGGTGCTATAGCTACAACTTACTGATTATGCAAATAAATCATAAACTATAGATATGATAATTTTTAGCAGGGCTTTCTTGAAACCTGAAATTTCAATCGTTTATCTATGGTAAAAGGAGAACTGAAGATTTAAGTCAGTTGGCCTCTGCACTTGATGGGGACCCTGATGTATCAGGGAGTTCTGATAGGGACCCTGATGTAAAGGGAGACTCTGATATGTAATGTAGTCTCTGAAGTGATTGGGAGGGGGGGCGATTCTGGTGTGAAAGGAGGACTTTGATGTGAAGGGGTCTCTGATGTGATGGTGAGGCTTCTGATGTGAAGAGGGCTTGTGATTTGAAGTTGTTTTTGAAGCATGTTTATCCATTCACTTTATCCATCTTTTTCAGTTTATTTATTCATTTTAAAAACTGATTTTTTTTCTTTTTTGGCCCTCAAATATTGTAAATTATACGCCCTTGTATTGACAAAGTTTGTAGATGCTTGATCGAGACAATTAAACAGTAAAATGTAAATCCATGAAAGATGATTTTATTTACCTCATTTGTGATCTTTTAAATTCTTTTAGTTTAATATGCAGGTTTTTTTACACCAATATTGGTATATGACTGGAACGCCTAACAACTCCAGCTCCTTTCTTTGTAGTCACAATAGCAGCACTGGGCTTTAAAAAACATACCTGATTTTTGTTTATTTTTCATGGTTCCACTTAGCCTGGTTAATCATCAGCTTCCTTATTCCAAAGTGAAATCAGTCATCACATAAGTGACAACAGTGACCCAAGGCTGGGACCTGGCAACAGTTCAGTGGCATGCCAGCATTGTGGTGTTTTCAGAAGTGGGATCATTGTGGCAAAACTCTTCTTTTCAAAGAGGGCTTCCCTTTCCTGTGATTTTGCTATTTATCATAACGTTGGAGGGTTGTCCTGTTATTTGTGACACTATAATGGCATTCCTCTGTGCATGACTGTCACTGAAGGTCCTGGTGTGATGGTGGGTGTGGTATTCTTATAGGCTGCACTATAGTTGAATTTCCAGTTCTGTGTGTAGGTAAAGGGGACAGGAGCTTCAAGGAAACCAGATTTGTGCTGGCTGAACAGAGACACTGCATGGTTCTGGTAAGTCCTTTAATGTCGGCTTAATTGTTGCTTATTGCCAATGTTTTATACTGCCTTAAGGTCCAAACTTTTATCATTAATGTCAGAGAGAGATGAAGGATCTCTCATAATCTAGGCAAGATTTGTGATTTACCTGTTGAGCTTACTTTCTTCAACAGATGATCTTTGACTTGGCTAAAGGGGAAATTGAATGATCCACATTTGGTCACTGAATTTTTTAAGCCGATTTGAATATTTTAGGCTACACAGCTTTATGAAATGGCAAACATTAACCTAAAATTCTAATCTACAAAGCCGCAAGGGATTTTTTTCCAGTATTTAGTATTTTCAGATTTTCAGATTTAGTATTTGTCAATGTGAACATTTGAATACAAAATATCAACATTTCAAAAGAAAATTACAAAATGATTCACTTACATGCTGTACAGTAAAGGTTCTAACTCCGTTTCTACCAAATTCTTGTAGTGATATTGCATTTAAGTGGTAACCTTTCCTTTATTAATCATGTAGTGTGATAACTGTATGCAGTTGGTATATATTTATGCTACTCGGTATGTTTATTCCTTCTTTAAAGTAAAACTATAGGCAATTTTTTTTTTTTATTTTGGATTAAGCAAGGGAGGGTTATTACCCCTGCCATGAGTTTTTTTCGCCATCTGTGTCCCATTGTGGAGATTTCCCTTCACTTTCTATCCTATAACCAAACAGGAAGTGAAAGGAAATCCCTGCAAATAAGAGAAGTCCTTGGAGACCCCAGGTCACCAGAACTAATATAATCATTGGAAGATTTCCCCTTCATTACTGTTCCGGGGACAACCAAAAATTTGGGGTTTTCTGTTACCTTCACTTTTAATGACAATGGTAAAGAGGACAAATAGAGGGGGTGAATCTTCTTAACGGGGACGCAGACCACAATAAAATCTGACAGGTGTTCTAATCCCTTTCCACTCTATCCAAAGCTTACAAAAAGGTTTGCCTTTAGTTATACTTTAATATTGCATAGCTTTATTTATATATTTTTTCACATTTCCATGAAGACAAGTCTGTCTAGCAATAGCAACAGTTACAGGAGTTGGGACAAACTATATTACTGTCAGAGATTCTTGGTCATTTGCCGCAATCTCTTTGTAAAGAAGATATAAACCCCTTGTACCCAACCTGTGGCCCTTTTGCACTTATTGTACAGCCCTTGGGGCCCCTGTACACAGTAGTCATGGGCTAGTGATAAAAAAATATACTTGTCTTGTAGAAGTTAAATGGTTTGGTTTATTTCTTTTATACTACCTTTTTTGTAATGACTAAGACTTTTCTACTTTTATGGGTTTTTTTTTTTTTTTTACCTCTAACCTTTTTTATATTGGATCATGCCGAGAGATTTACAGAATCAAACAAGGCACAAGTACTTTTTTTTTTTTTTTCAAAATTCTTTATTAGAAAGAAAACATACAGGCATACCACATATCAACAGCAAGTACAATCAACTGTCGAGTATAGCGAGCAAATAATAAAGTAAGAACAATACAAACAGCACATTTCAAAGTGTACCAACATAGCACTAGTTCGTCTAAAGAGCACATCTGAGACAAAATGTAAACCCTCCATGAAACCCACGGCCTTAGCTCTCTAGAGCTGAATATCGAACAAATAAATTCGCAGGGCACCTTAAGGCAGACCCCCCCGCCCCACCGGCATCCATCTCATGGCCGGCTACCGGGGAAGGGAGGCCCCCCCCAGGCGCCCCGGAATATCGCGGCAGGCTCCAGAGGGCTCACTGGCGGCACCTCCCCCAAAGGGGTGCCGCACCGCGCCACTCCCGGGAACCAACCGATCCACCGTACAGAAAATCAACAATACATCAGCCAATACCCAGGAGCGGCGAAGAGGGAGAAAAACCTATAGACGGTATGCCTAGAGCCAAGAAAGAGAAGAAAAAGCTATGGAGAATAAACAAAGAGAAAAGAGAAGGGGGAAGGAGACCAGAGCGAGAAAGGAAGGGGTCAGGAAAGATCCAAAGAGGGGGGTGGGGGGAAGGCCGGCCGACCCTCGCCCAGCGACCACTAGTGGGTAATCAACTCCGTGTATTCCGAAGTGTATTTAAATTCGTGCCAGTAAAACCAGCGTTTCAGGAACTTTTCTCGTGTACCGTGCGCAGTGGCTACTAGATCTTCCATATCGTTGAGACAAGAAACCTTGCGGAGCCACATAGCTACCGTAGGAGGCTGCGTCTGCTTCCAGAGCGGGGGGATGCAGCTTTTAGCCGCCGTGAACAGAAGTGGCAGAATCGACTTCCGATAGGACGCTCTCGGATATTCATGATGATGAAGGAGGAAGAGGGCCGGGTCCAGGGTGAGGGAATGGTCCGTAAATTTCTGGGCAATGCGTAGGACCTCCTTCCAGAAGGGTTGTAAACACGGGCACGACCAGAAAACGTGTAGGTAGGTGCCCACCTCCTCCCCACATCGCCAACAAACCTCGGGGCAGGTCGGAAACATGCGATGAAGCCTGGCTGGGGTATAGTGCCAGCGGGTTAAACACATATAGCCTACCTCCTGATACCGCGAGCAACGGGAGGTTTTGTACGTGAAAAATAATATCCTCTCAACCTGATGGTCCGTAAAAGATACATTCAGGTCCCTTTCCCATTTGGCAATAAATGGGGGACGAAAAGCTTCGTCCGGCGAGGCCAGGGCCCGGTAAACCAGAGAGACCGTGTGGCGAAGGGGGGAGGTGTCAGAACACAAATCCTCAAAGTACGTGAGCCGTCTTGAAAACAGAGACGCTGAAGGAAGAGCTTGTAGAAAGTGAGCCAGCTGGACTCGTTGCCAAAAAGACAGGGAGGTAAAGGGCGCAGTGCAGTTCATGTAAGACCGTGAAACCCAAGTCCCAGCCCTCACAAAGTGCCGAGCCTGATGGACCCCAGCGGTCTTCAAAGTCCTAAAACCGGGCTGATCCACCCCAGGCCCGAAGTCCGGGTTATCAAGCACCGGGAGGAGAGGCGAGGGAAAGGACGCCAACTGGCCATCGTGGCAAAGACGCCTTCCCACCGCCAGCGTGGCACCTACAGTCGGATGGGCATCTAATTCCCTAGGCACCGGGTTAGGGCTCCAAAGGGCGGACTCCAGGGGAGACTCGACGGACAAACGTTCAAGGCGGACCCATTGCTTCAAGGGACCATGGCGGTACCAGTCAACAATGCGAGCGAGATGACACGCCTCATAGTAGAGGATCGCGTCGGGCATCGCCATTCCCCCACTCAGTTTAGGCATCCGGAGCACCCGCAGCGCCAAGCGGGGGGAACCCCTACGCCACAGGAACTCCCGAAACACCCTATTCACCCTCTTGAGGAAGGAGGACGGGACCCTGATGGGCAGCGCCTGAAGCACATATAAGAGGCGGGGCATGATGTTCATCTTTATAATATTGCAGCGCCCAAACCAGGAAAAAGTCCCATGGCTCCACACCTCCAGATCCTGCTTGATGCGAGTCAGAAGAGGCGGGAAATTACAGTCGAAGGCTCTCTCCGGGCAACTCGGGAGAGATATCCCCAGGTACTTGATGTGAGACAGGCCCCATTTAAAGGAAAAGTCAGCTCTAAGGAGAGTTGACAAAGAAGCCGGCAGACCCACCGCTAGCGCCTCAGACTTAGAGTAGTTGATTTTATAAAACGACAGCGACTCATAAACCCGAAATTCCCGCAGGAGGTTCGGAAGGGAAGTGAGAGGACGTGTCAGGAAGAAAAGTAGATCGTCCGCGTACGCCGCCACTTTAGGCGACTCACTGGCACTCAACGACAATCCGGCCACATCCGCATTAGCCCTCACCGTCCTCAAAAAAGGCTCTAGAGCGAGAACAAAAATCAACGGGGAGAGTGGACACCCCTGTCGAGTGCCATTCGCAATGTCGAGGGAGTTCGAGAGAGACCCGTTGACCTTCACCCTAGCCGAAGGCCTGGAGTAGATGGCCCTGATCCAGGACAACTGGCGCGTCCCCAGGCCCACATGCTCCATGGTAGCCAGGAGAAAGTCCCAATTCACCCGGTCGAACGCCTTTTCGGCATCCGTCGACAGGACCAGCATTGGGATTCGGCGGCTATTCGCATAATGGATGAGGTCAATCGCCTTGGCGGTATTGTCCCGGGCCTCCCGGGCAGAAACAAAACCCACTTGATCATCGTGGATCAAACTTGGGAGCAGGGGAGCCAGTCTAGAAGCCAGGATTTTGGTGAAGAGTTTCAGGTCGATATTTAAGAGAGAAATCGGCCTGTAGCTCGCACACAGCAGTGGATCCTTACCCTCCTTGGCTAGGACAGTTATATGGGCGCGCAATGAGTCAACCGGAAGGGCCGCCGACTCACCCGCCGCATTGTATGCGGATAGGAAGTGAGGCGAAAGGATCTCCTCAAAGCACTTGTAGTACGCAAGGGTGTATCCATCCGGACCAGGTGCCTTCCCCGGTTGCATTCCCCCCAGGGCTGCAGTGAGTTCCCCAGGGCGCAGAGGCGCGTCCAACTCCTCCACATCTTCCGGAGAAAGGGTGGGGAGGCCGGAGGCCGAGAGATACGACCTAATCTCCTGGATCCTGGCAGCGCGCGATGACGGCGAGGGGTCAGAAGGCAGATTGTACAGGGAGGAATAGTACAGGCGGAAAGCCTCAGCTATGTCCGTCGTCGAGTGAACCCTCCGGCCCGCTGAGTCGGAGACCTCCGGGATAAATGCCCTAGACCTCTGTTGACGCAATGCCCTTGCCAGCAATTTCCCACATTTGTCCCCGTGCTCGTAGAAAGCACGGCGACATTTAGCCAGGGCGGCCTTGGCCTGGAAGAGGACCAGATCACGGAGCTGATCCCGAAGAACAGTGAGCTCCTGAAGAGCAGCAACGGCCTGAGACCGCTTGTGAGCCATCTCTAATTTGCCAATTTTCGCCAGGAGGTCAGACATTTGGGCACTCCTCTCCCTCTTCCTCCGCGACCCGAGCTTGATCAGGACCCCTCGCATATAACTCTTGTGAGCCTCCCAGACCATCATGGGCGAACTGTCTGTGGTGGCATTGGAGGCGAAGAAGTTCCTCAATTCAGCACCAAGTTCCCCCAGAATAGCAGGGTCCTGGAGAAGGGTGTCGTTAAGCCTCCACTGCCATTGTGACAACTCAGGGGAGCGAAGGTCTAGGTCGAGGAGAACGGGAGCGTGGTCCGAAATAGCAATAGAGCCAATTGAGGCAGCGGAGACCCTGGGAAGCAGGGACTGCGGTGCCAAAAAAAAGTCGATACGCGAATATGAGTCGTGTGGGGGGGAGAAGAAAGTATAATCCCTATCCCCGGGATGGAGAACGCGCCACGGATCAACCAAGCGAAAGGCATGAATCAACTGCTTGAAGCGACGTAGAGCAGCATAGGATAGCTGGGAGGAACCCCTAGAGGTGTCCACCAGTGGATCAAGAGCCAAATTAAAATCCCCACCCATAAGGATCTGTCCCGCAGCGAAATCTGCCAGCTTAGAAAGCACTGAGTCCATAAAGGAGATTTGGTTCGTGTTGGGCAGGTAGAGATTCACCAGAGTGACAGGGGTGGAACCCAACTGGCCCTTTACAAAAAGGGCCCTGCCCGATTCGTCGCTCCACACGTCCGAGAGCGTCCACGGAGCATTACATTGAATCAAGATGCTAACCCCCTTAGTCTTGGAATCAGGGGAACAGCCATGGTAAACCGTTGGAAAACGCCTGTTTCCCAATTTGGGGATCTTGCTCAATTTGAAATGCGTTTCTTGCAAAAATCCAACATGAGCACGGAGACGATGGAGTTCCGACAGCACAATGGAGTGCTTCTCAGGGGTATTGAGCCCCTTCACATTTAAGGAGACCAAACGGACCGGGTCCGGACGAGGGGCGGCCATAACCCCCCCAACCGGCGGGTCCAGCCCACCGGGTGAAAACAAGAAACCAAAAGGAGCGGAGGAGGGAGAGGGAAGGAGAGGGGGGAAAGAAAAGGAAGGGGAACAGCGGAGATGCAGAGGTAAGTGAAAAGGTGGAGGGAAAAAGAGGGAGAGAAGGAAAAGGCGCAAAGTACGCGCCTACTTACAAAGTACTAAGGTGCCGAAGCACCAGAGAGAGTTCAATCTCAAAGGACCCTAGGGCCCGATCCACCAACCCCGCAGGCAGGGCAAAATGGACAGGCACCAAAGGATCACCCTACGTGGGGAACGAGGAGAGCCACCAACTGGGAGAGGTAGGTGACCGCTCCCCG
The DNA here is from genome assembly GCF_965119305.1 of Pelophylax lessonae. Lineage (NCBI taxonomy): Eukaryota > Metazoa > Chordata > Amphibia > Anura > Ranidae > Pelophylax > Pelophylax lessonae. The sequence continues at coordinate 78,764,613 of NC_138777.1, read as the reverse complement.
GCTCCCCAACCGGCCAATAAAGATCATAGCAACACAGTATTATAACCAGCTGAAAAACACCAACAACTCAAAAAAAAAAAAAAAAATTCCAATAACATAGTGCAACAGTTTGAGCCCCTGAACCGGAGAGGAAAACCTCCCCCCACCCCCCGCCCGAGAAGAACCAAATGAACAATTCAATGGCACTCAAGACAGAGATGCCAGAGACTGCACCCGCTCCCCATCCAGACGTCCCCCTCAAGATCAGTGGCATCGGACCAGAGGGGGACATACCACGCCACCCCACACATATAACACACCAACCCCCGGGGGGGGAAGGGGGGGAAGGGGAAGGGAGGGGAGGGGTTAGTAGAAAAGGGGGGGGGGAAAGGGGAAGGGAGGAAGAAGAAGAGGGGAGGGGAGGGAAGGGGGAATGGAGGGGAGGGGGGAAGGGAAGAACGGGAGGGGGGAGGGGAGGGGGGAGGGGGGAAGGGAGGGGGAAGGGAGGGGGGAGGAAGGGGGGAAGGGGAAAAGGGGGGGTAGGGAGGGGGGGAAGGGGGAGGGAGGGGAGGGGGAGATAGAGGGGGAGGGGGGGTAAGGGAGGGAGGATAAGGGGGGGGGAGGGGGACAAAGGAGGGGGGGAGGGGGGATAAGGGAGGGGGGGTGAAGCAAAAGTGAATTCCGAGGGCCACCAGCAGCGCCCCGCATCCCCTCTCCTGCAGCGCGGGGTAACACCCAGATCCGGCACGCAACCCAAGCAAGTACGACCAGACCCAGGCGCCCCCCCAGTAACCACAGAAGAGCAGGCGTGCATACATCTGGAAAGCATTAAATAGTGCATACAGTCAGCAAGCAATATGAGAGGCAACAGTTCAATGACACTACTCTGAGATCTAAACTTGCAGAGAGTCAGCAGGCCTGCCAGACACCCAGGCCCCGGAAGCGGGAGCAAGGCACCGCACCGCCTTGAGCCGCTCCAGAGCCCCCGCATGTCAGCATTAGGGGGAGCAGGAGACACGGAGCCGATCTAGGGGAGTCAAGATCCAAGAGAGGGGGATACGGGGGGAGGCAGATGACCTGAGCCCTGGAAGTTCGGCATGGGCAGCAGTCAGAGGCACCTGGGGACACTCGGGGACAGCTGGAGGCCCGGCACGGCCCTCGGGACTAGTGCAGTTCAAATCTAGCTTGGGGGACAGTCACCACAAGGCAGGACAGTCAGCCATCAGGGAAGGGCAGGTGAAGCTCAGGGATGTGACCCAGGACAGGCAGGGGCGGAGGGCAAGGGGCTAAGTCAGTACTCACGGACCTCGGCAATGCTGAATCAAAATTCCGGGGAAGCCAACGAGGGGCTAGTAGAGCGCGCCACGGGGGCACTGCGTTGCCGACGGCGTCCCTCGGATCGGGGTCTCGATGGCCCACCTCCGGGAGAGCGAGCGTCCCTGTCAGGAAGCCTGGCTAACCAGTCCGGGACCTCCAGAGGAGCGATGGCTGCAAACCGGAACAGGGCTGGGAGGTCAGCATGTCTGCGGAGGACGAAAGTGGCGCCATTCCTGCGGACAATGAGCTGGAGGGGAAAACCCCATCTGTAAGTGGCATCCTGTCTCCTGAGACGCTCCAGCAGGGGTTTCAGCATCGCTCTGCGGATCAGAGTGCCTCTGGACACATCGGGGAAAACCTGGATCTGTGCCCCATCGAAGTCAATCAGGCCCTTCGTCCATGCAGCCCGCAGCACCTGTTCCTTCACCGGATACCGATGCACGCGGCAGATGACGTCCCGAGGTCTTGTAGTGTCCGTCGGTTTGGGGCCCAAGGCCCTATGTATCCGGTCGAACTCCACTGCGACAGGGGGGTCCGAAGGCAAGATCCGCGCCAGGATGGCCCGAACCGTCTCCATCAAGTCTTCCGGTCCGGTGGCCTCGGGCAGGCCCCGGAGCCGCAAGTTGTTACGGCGGCTCCGGTTCTCCACGTCCTCCAAGGCGAGCTGGTGCTCAGCAAGGACATCCGCGTGGACAGCTTGTGTTCGTTCCAGACACTCTACCCTAGCCTTGAGGTCTCCGATCGCCGATTCCCCGGTCGCCACTCGCTCACGAACATGAGACACTTCTGCGGTCAGCACTTGGAAGTCCCTCTTATGCTGCTCCGTGACTTGCGCTACCAGAGCCTCCATGTCCATCTTAGTGGGGAGGGAGCGCAGCAGAGCCCAGATGTCCCTTTCTTCACTGGGGTCTCCAGCCGAGGACGATAGGGACAGCTGCAAGGGGCTCAGGGAAGCCATAGCAGGCAGGGGAGCCGGAGGGGATGCCGCCTGTGCCGTCCGGGACACCGCCGTCGGATTGATACTGCCACGTGGGCCCGCCACCAGCTTCCGCAGCACCGGGGTAGCAGAATCCGGGAAGAATGAACGGATCGGGGCCGCCGGAGTAGCCTTGGAGGTGGATTTGTTCTTCCGCCGCTTATAGGAGCTCATGTCAGCTAGAAAACAGCCAGGTAACGATCAATTTAGCCGATCAGGGGGGCCAGGGAGCGGGAGCACCAGAGTCAAACGTCCTCACACCGCCATGACCTAGCCACGCCCCCACAAGTACTTTTTAAGGAAATGTGGAAACATTGATTTGTAATGGGGCTGTAGTAATAGCCGTAAGTAATGTATCTGTGGTCTATGACTGTCTCCATGAAATGTCTGGACTTTAGCTGTTCACTAAAGCATGGCCCCAGTCTTTAACAGCTCCTAAAACATGCTTGCAATCTTTGTTTGGTCATGGTCATTTGCTGCAACTGCTTTAAGAAGATTTAAACCCCTGGTACCGAATCTGTGGCCCTTTTGTATTTGTTCTAAATATCCTTTGGACTGTCTTGTAGAAATGTACTGGTTTGGTTTATTTCTTTCATACTACCTTACTTTTTTTTTTTTAATGTCCATCCCTTTTCTAATTGTAAGGTTTTTTTTCCATTAATCTTGAATGTGGAAGCATTGAATTGTAAAGGGACTATAATAGCAGTAAGTAATGTATCTGTGGTTTATGATTGTCTCCTGAAGTGTGTCTCCAGTATATGACTATGCACTGAAGAATATCTCCAGTCTCCAACAACTCTTATAGCATGTTTGCAGGGGTCAAGTCCTGGGAAAAAAAGTGTGGGAACTCACCCATGATTACCACCCCCAAAAAATAAAAAAAAGTGTGTGTTTGTGTATATGTATATATGTACCGCTTGAGGAGCGAGGGCCACTTTAGCGACTTGGTAACCGGTCGCGGGCAACAATGAGTGGAGCAGGCAGATCAGATGACAGGTCCGTGTCAGCATATGCACAGCAGACACGGACACAGCCCGCTCTCCTCTATGGGCCCTCCAATCTGATCTGCCTAGACAGAAGGGGACGGATCCCCTTCTGTTTTTTTAAGTGGATCGAATTGGGTTCCTGCAGGTATTGCTGGCTGCTGCTGTCCCCCAGGCGGGTATGGCTGGTGGTTGCTAACTGGCTGTCCTCCAGAGCTGGTACTGCTGGCGGGTAATGCTGGCGGGTTCTGCTGGCTTGTACTGCTGGCGGGTACTGCTAGTGGGTACTGCTGGCTGGTATTCGTGGTGGGTACTGCTGACTGGTACGGCTGGTGGGTACTGCTGGCTGGCACTGGTGGCGGCTACTGCTGGCGGGTACTGCTGGCAGATACTGTTGGTGGGTACTGCTGGCGAGTACTGCTGGTAGGTACTATGGTGGGTTACGTATACATTGAGTTGCAATTATATTTATAAGGACTTTGCTCAGTAGCACTAAGGCTCCTTTCACATGGGCGGTGCGCCCGACGGAGTCCGTTTTGCTCAGCGGGGATAGATCCGCTGATCCCTGCCGAGCAGGCAGATAGCAGCTCCTTCTCTGCTCTGTGTGCAGAGAGACAGAGCTGTCAGAGCCTCGCTCTCCTCTATGGGAGATTGGATGATAATGGATCGCCTGTCCATTTTCATCCGATCTTATCCGATCCTCCAGACGGATGGAAAATAGGTTTTCCATCCGTCTGGATTTCACGGACAGGATCGGATAGCAGCAGGTGTCAGCAGACATGTCACCACTGACATCTGCTGCCCCATAGAGGTGTATGGAGCATCAGATCCAGTCTGCCTGAAAAACTGACAGGCGGACCTGATCGGAAAGCCCGTTTGAAAGGGACCAAAGGCATATCTCTTTTGGTCCCCCTTTTTCTTTCTCTCTCTTTCTCCTCTGTCTTTTTATTTTTTCCCTCTTTCTCCCTCTCTAGTTCTCCTCTCTCTATCTCTCGCCCCTCTCTATTCTTTATTTCTTTCATTCTTTCTTCTTTGTTTCACTTGTTCTTTTTTTTTTCTCACCCATCCCTCTCTCTCTTTACATTTGTCTCTTTATATCGCTCTATTTCCATCTCTCTGTTTCTTTCTCATCTCTCTTTCTCTCTTCCTACCTCTCCTTCCCTCCTCTCTCTCTCTCTCTCTCTCTCTCTCTCTCTTTCTCATGTCTCTCCTTCCCTCCTCTCTCTCTTTCTCATGTCTCTCCTTCCCTCCCCTCTCTCTCTCTCTCTCTCTTACCCCCCCTCTCATCTGCAGAGCCAATGTTTCCTGTATGGCTCCTGTGCCCTGTCACAGGCAGAGGATGAGTACATTTGATATCACTCCGCCTGTGACAGGAGCCGGCGCTATACAGGAAGCATCGGCTCTGCTTCCTCTAGTGCTGGCTCAGTTTATAGTGATGCTCGGGGATGGCGGGTCGGGAAACCGCAATCTGGGCTTACCGACCCGCCATCCCAGAGCAGGAGGTGGCACTGGGATCATGTCGGAGCTCGGGAACGGCATTCCTGTTGTAGAATAAGTACAGGAACGCCGTTCCAATGTGTTCCCGCAGGACTCGAGCCCTGCATGTTTGCAAACTTTGTGCATCTCTGGTTGCCTGACTGAAGTTTCTGGCAGCTTTCTGTAGAATTACTTTCACCTAATATTATGCATGGTCCTTTGGTGATGTCGAAGGCTGCATTTGAGGTCTCATATATCAAGAAAGTTGACCACCGCTGCGCATGAAAGGTCACTGCAGTAAGCCCCTCTAGCAGTGTTATAGTTTGTCCCAGCCCCTATCACTGTCACTTTGGGTCTGAATGGAAATGTGAAGAAAAAATATAAATGAAGGCAAATGAAATGGAAAAAAATAAAGTAATATACTGAAGACATTCATTATATGCATTAAAGTGGTTGTAAAGGCTCAAGGTTTTTTACCTTCATGCATCCTATGAGGTTTGGCCCTGCCCCTGCTCTCTCCTGATTGGTTAGCTGACTTTGACAGCAGTGGGAGTCAATGGCGCCGATGCTGTGTCTTAGCCAATGAGGAGGGGAGTCCTGAAACGGCTGAGACAATCGTGAACATCGCTGGATCGAGGTGGGGCTCAGGTTAGTATCAGAGGGGGCTGAGGAGGGATGTGGCACACAGAAGGTTTTTTATCTTAAAGCGGAGTTCCGCCCAAAAGTGGAACTTCTGCTTTAGGTACTCCTGACATGCCATATTTGGCATGTCAATTTTTTTTTTTTGGGGGGGGGCAGGGACCTAGTTTTGACAGGTACCCGCTCCCACTTCCGCTTGGGTCGCCTAGGCAGCTCGACTAGAAGTTCTCCTCTCCCCTTCTCATCTCCCCCCTCACTCTCTGCAATTTTCTGGGACGCGTCACAGGTCCCAGAAGATTGCCCACCCATTAAGGAGTTGCAGAACGGCTCGTGCATGTCCACAAGCTGTCACAGCCGAGTGCCCACACTAATGATGCCGGTGCCGCCAAGAGGAGGATCGAGGCTTCGGGCGGCTGCATCGCTGGATTGTGGGACAAGTGAGTGTTTATTAAAAGTCAGAGCTACACTTTTTGTAGCTGCTTACTGTTAAACACAGAAATGGCTGGAACTCCGCTTTAATGCATAGAATACATTAACATGAAAAACCTACTAACTTTACAACCCCTTTAGCTGCATATAGATACCAACATACAATGGGGAAAATTCAATGGAGCTGCTGTGCCACTTTTGTGGAGGTAATTCCTCTTGTTAATGTGTTTTCACCAAATTCATGAAGCATCTGCGACACTTTAGGTTCTGACAGCGACTTGTACTCCATATTAAGGTAGTTCTAAGATGTGCCACTTTTACATTGTGGTGCAATGCCTGTGCCACATTTAAATACCAACAGTTCGTATCTAATGAAAGTGGAGCCAATGAAGACCAAATCTCTTTTGGGATACAGAAAGAGACCCTGGCACAGACAGATTTACAAAAGAGTCTTGCGTGCAATCTAAAAGTGGCGCAGTGTGTGCTAAATTCAAATACAAGTTCTAGGCAGGTATATGAATTTGGCGCATGCTGCGCCACTTTTAGAATGCACACAGGACACTTTTTATAAAATCTGTCTTCACCAGTCTTTATGAATTCCATGGAATAACTTTTGCAATGGTGACCCTTGGACTCATGCCAAGGAGCAGGGGGTTACCCACCAGTGTCTGGCAGTTTGATTTCTGAGGCTTTTAGAGAACAGATTAACATCGCACAGGAAAAAATATAGTCCTTAGTCATACAGATTTTCCTGCAAGCAACCCAGTAACAGTTAATTGGAAATGACCAACCCACTGGTCTTTTAAGGAGTTTCCCATTACTTTATTTCCTTGTATAAAGCAGACAAATATTATTCTTAGTTACTGAAGTGGGTTTAGGTTATTACGTCAATCATGCTTTTTTTGCTGTCTGTGTCCCCACTGGGAAGATATTTCATTACTTACTGTCCCCTTTTCCCCAGGAAAAGAAATTAGGAGAGCAGGTTCTACTGGAACGATAAGATGCAGGCAGCTATAAAATACTGACATGAGATGAAACCTTTCCTGACTCTGTATTAAAGATGAGTTTTGTTGCTGCCTGTCTCTTCTTTGAAGAGATTTTCTTACACTTCCTGTCCCTGTGACACCATCTCATCAAGACAGGAAAAAAAAAATTTCTTCAAACATGTTTTCTATATTGATGTAGACACAATTCTGTTTTGAGATTTGGAATGTCGTTTTGGATCTCCTATGCTGTTATTTTTCCAAGGCATGCATGGTAGGCTAAAAGACAATAATCTTATGTTTGGCACGAATTTGGGTGTCACTTAAGCTTTGTTTTCAGTCTTTTGCTGCTTGTTTGCTTTTGAAGTACGAGAATAGGTATGCTTGTTTTACATCGTATCTACACTGCCTGGCCAAAAGAAGAGTCGCCACCTGGAATTAACTAAGCAACTAACTAAACTAAGCATGCAGTAACTATCTTATTGGATCGTTACTGCAAGTGCCCAAGGAATGCGGTCAGCTGACTACTGAATGACCAGGTTATTCCATCAATGGATTTTTTCTTCCCTGATGGCATGGGCATATTCCAAGATGACAATGCTAGGATTCATCGGGCTCAAATTGTGAAAGAGTGAATCAGGGAGCATGAGACATCATTTTCACACATGGATTGGCCACCACAGAGTCCAGAACTTAACCACATTGAGAATCTTTGGGATGTGCTGAAGAAGGCTTTGCGCAGTGGTCCGACTCTCCCATCATCAATACAAGATCTTGGTGAAAAATGAATGCAGGTGGAGGGGAGGTACATGTAAACAGACTGTTTGTCGATGGTACCCGTGCAGGATTCCACTGCAGGTCCTCTGAAGTTCATCATTCTTACAGGCGATTTGACCATTCCCATAGGGTAAGAGGCAAATCTCACTGGTGAAGGCTGGCATCTCATCTTGCTTGATTCTTCTGTCTATTTAATCTGGCCCAATCTGATTACTATCTGGTAAGAGGCGAGTGTTGTTGGTGGTGGTTATCTAAACAGAGGACACCTACTTAAGATTTCCCATTCACTTTGGCGTTTTTTTTCTTCATTGTGGTAAGAGGTGACACCAGCCGGTATAGGATTGCACCTCACCCATATGTTTTGCACTTATTTCCATTTATTTTTGGTAAGGGGTACCTATAGGTGTCCTATTTAAGAGCAAATATAATATTTTTTTTTTCTTTTTCTTTTTGTTTTATATTTTACACTGGTGGAGTTTCACACACTTTTATCCAGTTTTTTCACTCACATTGGTGTTTAAGTTTTTCCGTTTGTGTTGGGTTTTACGCCATTGCATTTTATATTTTTTATCCAATACTATTGAATCAACGCAAGACTACTGGCTCCAGTCTGCTATCAAGGGGACGAGATTTATTTTAGAGAACCTGCCTTTTGATTTACCATTTCTGGTAAGCGTATACCCATAGGGAGCCTGTTTGAATACTGTGATCCTGATACATATGGACTTTATGGACTTTATTTTCCATCATTCAAGTTAGCGCGACTTATTATAGAGAAACACTGAACAGAAATAAATCTTGTGACATTGCAGAAGCTTATCGAAACAATGCCACAGCGAATGTGTGCCGTAATCGAAGCCAACAAAATATTAGAGTGTGTGACCTTTTTTTTTTTGTCCAGGCAGTGTATTATTGGGCAGATCATGAACAAGTTACATAAAGTCTCCTTGATTCTACTGACAACTATATTACACCTTGAATCAACATTTAGAAATGAATGTTTGAGCATAGAATGTGTAACTCTGCCAAGCTTTAAGAATGCTTATAAATGTTATATTTACACAATGACAAAGTACCTTTATATATTATACTGTATATGTACTACACATCTGAGTGCATGTAAAGAGTGTGTATTTACTATGGAGAAAACACTATGAAGATATCAATATTTAACGCTTACTGTATATTTTATGCTTGAAATAGAATAGAGTTGCTAAAGCCAAGTAATAGTTCTAATCATCACATTTACTTTAGCTATAAATGTAAGTAAATGATGTGAATATACGAGTGCAGGTTTTGCTCTGGTTTACTATGACGGAATAAGCTATGTTCCTAGCTACTATTTCTTGGGCAATTAAACCTTCAATTTACTTAGATTAACCAAAACTTTGCAATATGATTGATTAAACAATCCATTCAGTTTGTATCTAATTCAAAGTTGTAGGTAGGTTTAAAGCCCAACTCCAGGAAATCCAAAACTGCAAGTGTTAACTGCTATGGTAGGGGGGAGTAAAAGCATTTTACTTACCTGATACTTTGCACTCCTGGCAGATGGTGTTCCCCCATGCTCCGGCAGTGGACTGTCCCTCGACATCATCACGCCCAATGCAGGGCTATGGATGCTTGATCACGTCGGGATCTTAAGGCCCGTACACACGATAAGAAAATCGGAAGTAAAATTTAGTCAAAGGAACGATCTGCTGATTTTCGGATCGTTAGTACAGTGTTTTTTACAGCCGATAATGTACAACAAAAGCTGAATGTGAAGGCTATGAAATTTTTATCGTACGTGAACACAACGTCCAATTTTTGTTTAATTAGTACAGTTTTCATCTGAAAAAAATCGTAAGAGCAAGACTACATTATGCTCGTAAATGAAAGAATACATACAAAACAATTCAACACATGACATCACTTCCGAAGTCATGAAATTCTGTCGTACGAGAATTTTCTTATGTTGAGTAACCTCTTCACTTTCGATATGAGACTAGCATGCAACAAAAAAAAAAACAGACAAAAATCTGTCCGATAATCTGATCGTGTGTACGAGGCTCTAGACTGCTGGAGCATGGAGGAGAAGCCGCTTTGGGAATTGGTCTAACAGTATTGAGGAGTGAAGGGTCAATGCCCAATAGACATGCATGAGCAGGTAACCTTCACAGTGAGGGCACAGCCCCACTGCAAGGGATCATTTTCAGATTTCCTGGAGTTAAGCTTTATAAGAGATTTGTACTACCAGTCTATAAAGCAGCCTCTCAACTAGGGTTCCTCCAGAGGTTTCTAGGGATTTTAGTGGTGGATTGATCTCCCATTGAGCATACATTTTTAGGGGACAACTTTCCACTGACATCCAATGTAAGAGGTCACTTCTACATTGACCACCAATGTAAGAGAATACTTTTTTGCTGGCACCAATTGTAAAGGCGAACTCCTCCACTCACTGACCATTAATGTAAGTAGACACTACATTTTTTCACAGTCTGTGATTTTTTTCTGGTTAGTCAGATACTCTAAAGGCTCGTACACACTATAAGAAAATCTGGCAGGAGTTTTCATCCAAAGAACTTTTGTACGATTTTCCTAGTGTGTACACAACTTTCTATGGCCGATTCTGACCTTCTGAACAAAAATTCCTGAAGGGACACGCTCCAAATTTTTTCTCATATGGGAACAGAACAAAATATTTTTGCTTACTGTGTACCGTTTTCTGGCAATTTTTCATTCGAGAAAAATCAGAAACGAAAGACTGGGCATGATCAGAAATGATAGACAACAAAAAGAAAAAACCCATTTTCGTACAAATTTTCTTTCAATGGTTCCGGTTTGCTGTGAAGCAAAGAGGAAAATCGGGCGATCATTCAAGCGATTTTCTTATAGTGTGTACCCCACTTACTGTAAGTCAGAATAAAACCACAGCTTACATAGAGTATCTATCATTTTATTTACACAATTTACTGATCACACTAACATACCATCAACTGTAGATATAATATTTTTTAGCAGGGTTCCCCTGAAAGCTAGAAAATATTTTGAAGGTTCCTGTGGGGTAAAAACAATTAAAAATGGTTGCTCTAAAGTTAGAATTTTTTAATGTAGTCAGTTTTTTATTTTGTTTAGATCTTTAAACCTTGCATTCATTTGTTTCAGTTAAATTTATATCCAGCCAAAACATTTTTTTAAATTTTGGGTAAAGTGATTAGGGTTTAGAGCCCTCGTCAATTTATTTTTGCTATCTTTGTCCAATGGAAACCTCCTCAAAATGAGTGGAAACCCTACTTTTTAACAGCTGGCAGTGGCGTCCCCTATTGTGAAATTTTCCTACAGCTACTGTTTTGGTGACAACTTTAAAAATGTGGGTTTCACATCACCTTCTGGTTACTAAGACATAAAGAAAAGGGCATCTCCCCAATAGGGACACCAGGAGCAATAAAAAAAACCTGGCAGGGATTCTAATTATTCCCCAATCTTTTGAAAGTGAGAAGTTTTGGCTGTAGATACTGTATACTCTTATACAAATTTAGCTTCCCATTTGAAAATAAACTCCTTTTTGGTTCTTTCTGGAGCACGAGGCTAAAGATAACACCACAAAGACTCTACACTTAATATCTTACGCTCATAAGCATAATTTGCAACTCTGTTTACTCTCATGCGATGCTGAAAAAGTGTTCGCTAGTCAAGTGGCTTTTCCTACGCCTAATAGGACTTGGATCAAACTTCATTAATATAGTTATGTCTTTATATTCTTCCTCTTCAGCCTCCGTATTGGTTATTGGGTTTTACTCCAAACCATTCAACATATGAAACAGAACCAAGCAAGGCTGTCCCCTTTCCACACTTTTATGTTGTAGTCATTGAGCATCTCGCTCATCGATTCAACAAAATTATTTGATTCAAGGGATTTGTACTCCATCGGTGCATTATAAACTCTCGAGGCATGCAGAGAACTTGTTAGCGTATGTAAAAAAAACCTTCATTCCAGCCTTCCCTTACTCCTACTAGAATCTCAACGTTTCGGTAACCTCATTAATTTAAAATTAAATGTATCCAAAACTGAGACTTTAAATATTTCTTTAACCCCCCCACGCTTCTTTACATACGTTGAAAACCATTTATTTCTTTCCACTGGTCTCTCACAAAGCCTTTAAGTATCTAGGCATACTTATTCCTGCACTCATTTATATTCACTCGCTCAATTATACTCCTTTACTCTCCAACATACTTGGTAACTTAGAAGTATGGCAGACAAGATCTTACCTTGGTTAGATAGGATCAATACATTGAAAATTGACACTCTTCCTAAATCCCTATATTTATTTCAAACATTACCTATTGATCCCCCTTCCTTCTTCTTCTGTTCTCTGTGTTCAGTTTTTAATCAATTTATACGGGATAAACAACCATCCAGGCTTAAACATAGAACATTATGTCTTCCCAAAATATCTGGTAGTGCAGGACTGCCATACTTTAAAATATATTATGCAGCTACTTTCTTAGCATGTATCCAAAATTGGTTTATACATTCACATGTTAAAATGTCAACATTGATTGAACAGGGTTCATCTTCTCAGTACCTTTGTGGCTACTCTCATGCTCTTCCTTCGCTATCTGCCTGCTCCCCCTTAATGACAGCAACACTTCAGATCTAACATAAAGATAGACTTCTCCACTCTTTCTTCAGACCCTAGCCCACTTACCTCTTTATTTGACAGTCCAGATTTGGGCACAGGAATACAGGCTCCTTATAAAAGCAAATGTCTTCATTCAGATTGGCCCCAGGTGAGACACTTTCTCCTACACTCGGAATTAATGCTATAGTCAAGTTTTTCCACACACATTCTGATTAACTTATGCGGAAACCAACTCGCCTTGTTCTATAAGAAATTACAATCTAGTAGTCTAGTCTGATGCCCCCTTACATAGTTTTGAAAGCTATACTCCCCTTTCAGTACAACCCAGATATACAGTATCTCACAAAAGTGAGTACACCCCTCACATTTTTGAAAATATTTTATTACATCTTTTCACATGACAACACTGAAGAAATGACACTTTGCTACAATGTAGTGAGTGTACAGCTTGTATAACAGTGCAAATTTGCTGTCCCCTCAAAATACCTCAACACACAACCATTAATGACTAAACTTCTGGCAACAAAAGTGAGTACACCCCTAAGTCAAAATGTCCAAATTGGGCCCAAAGTGTCAATATTTTGTGTGGCCACTATTATTTTCTAGCACTGCCTTAACCCTCTTGGGCATGGAGTTCACCAGAGCTTCACAGGTTGTTACTCGAGTCCTCTTCCACTCCTCCATGATGACATCACCAAACTTGTGGATGTTAGAGACCTTGCGCTCCTCCACCTTCCGTTTGAGGATGCCCCACAGATGCTCAATTGGGTTCAGGTCTGAAGACATGCTTGGCCAGTACATTAGCTTTACCCTCAGCTAATTTAGCAAGGTAGTGGTCATCTTGGAGGTGTGTTTGGGGTCGTTATCATGTTGGAATACTGCTCTGTGGCCCAGTGTCCAAAGGGAGGGGATCATGCTCTGCTTCAGTATGTCACAGTACATGTTGACATTCATGGTTCCCTCAATGAACTGTAGCTCCCCAGTGCCGGCAGCACTCATGCAGCCCCAGACCATGACACTCCCACCGCCATGCTTGACTGTAGGCAAGACACACTTGTCTCTGTACTCTTCACCTGGTTGCTGCCACACACACTTGACACCAGCTGAACCAAATAAGTTTATCTTGGTCTCATCTGACCACAGGACATGGTTCCAATAATCCCTGTCCTTAGTCTGCTTGCCTTCAGCAAACTGTTTGCAGGCTTTCTTGTGCATCATCTTTAGAAGAGGCTTCCTTCTGGGACAACAGCCGTGCAGACCAATTTGATGCAGTGTGCGGCATATGGTCTGAGCCCTGACAGACAGACTTTATGTAGAGCAACAATTCTTTTTTTTCAGATCCTCAGAGAGTTCTTTGCTATGATGTGCCACGTTGAACTTCCAGTGACCAGTATGAGAGAGTGAGAACGATAACACCAAATTTAAAACCCCTGCTCCCCATTCACACCTGAGACCTTGTAACACTAACGAGTCACATGACACCGGGGAGGGAAAACTGCTAATTTCGCCCAATTTGGACATTTTCACTTAGGGGTGTATTCACTTTTGTTGCTAGCGGTTTAGACATTAATGGCTGTGTACTGAGTTATTTTGAGGGGACAGCAAATTTACACTGTTATATAAGCTGTACACTCACTACTTTACATTGTAGCAAAGTGTCATTTCTTCAGTGTTGTCACATGAAAAGATATAATAAAATATTTACAAAAATGTGAGGGGTGTACTCACTTTTGTGAGATACTGTATGCTATATATGATTTAAAAAAAAAACAGCCTAAAAAAACAGAAAATTGTTCTCTTGCATATATGACAGCTTGGAGTAGGGACCTGGGCGGTGAGATCACCCCCATGGAATGAAATAAAGCCTTCAGTCGCACCCATAAAGCTTCCATCTTTTGGTATGCTCAAGAGAAAAACTACAAAATACTCACTAGCTGGTATAAAGACCCTGCATCTACAATTAATTTTTTCCACAGGTACCAGATACCTGTTGGAGATGCAGCGATTTGAAAGGGACATAATTTATATCTGGTGGTAATGTAGGAAAACGTTACCATTTTGTCTTGAGATTTTTGAAATTTTATAATGAACTTAACTGAGGGTCCCTTCCCCCTTTACCGGCCCTGGTCTTACTATCAATTCTCCCTGGCTCAGTGAAAACTCAAAAGAAACAGCTCCTTAGACATTTTCTTGCTGCGGGTAGACAAGTAATACCTATTTATGGCGAACTGTTCACTGGGTCCAGGTGGTATCATGTGTATGGAAGAACTTCCAAAAGTGCAATCAAGACACGATAGACACAATTATCTCACAATTCATCTTACAATGGATCAGTAGATTCATGTACCCTGTATTCTTCTTTGAAAGCATTGAAATGCAGACTGCGCACAAACCAGAATTAACAATTTTTTTCCCCCCATGTGAGCCATCCTTGCCCTCTTTTTTAGATCCCTTAAATCTTCTGATTCCTCTTTTTTTTCTTCACAGATCACTATAATGGTGGCATCGCTCTAGACCACACTTAAAGAGATTGTAAACCGCTGCACTTTTTTTTATTTTTTATTATTACCTGCAAGGCAAAGGCATAATGTGCTAGTATGCATCGCATAGCTCAGTAAATATCTCCTAAACGGTGCATGTTTAGGAGATATTTACACTACCTATACAGTCAGGTCCATAAATGTTGGGACATCATCACAGTTCTAATCTTTTTGGCTCTATACACCACCACAATGGGTTTGAAATGAAACAAACAAGATGTGCTTTATACCTGCAGACTTTCAGCTTTAATTTGAGGGTATTTACATCCAAATCAGGTGAACGGTGTAGGAATTACAACAGTTTGTATATGTGCCTCCCACTTTTTAAGGGACCAAAAGTAATGGGACAGATTAACAATCATAAAATCAAACTTTCACTTGTTAATACTTGGTTGCAAATCCTTTGACATAGACATCAACAGACGCTGGGTTTCATCCCTGGTGATGCTCTGCCAGGCCTCTACTGCAACTGTCTTCAGTTCCTGCTTGTTCTTGGGGCATTTTCCCTTCAGTTTTGTCTTCAGCAAGTGAAACGCATGCTCAATCGGATTAAGGTCAGGTGATTGACTTGGCCATTGCATAACAGTCTACTTCTTTCCCTTAAAAGCTCTTTGGTTGCTTTTGCAGTATGCTTCGAGTCATTGTCCATCTGCACTGTGAAGCGCCGTCCAATGAGTTCTGAAGCATTTGGCTGAATATGAGCAGATAATATTGCCTGAAACACTTCAGAATTCATCCTGCTGCTTTTGTCAGCAGTCACATCATCAATAAATACAAGAGAACCAGTTCCATTGGCAGCCATACATGCCCACGCCATGACACTACCACCCAGGGCCGCTGATAGAAATCATGGGGCCCCGTACAACCTAGCTGACGGGGCCCCCTTAAGCCCCACCCATGGCCCCACCCCAACCCCGCCCCTGGTCACATCCCAGCCCCACCCCCTCCCTAGGCCCCACCTTTAAACAAAGTGCAGTTTTGTCTTCAAGTGATATTTACCTTCCTCCAGACTGTTTTAAGTTTAATTATCCAAAAGGAATACTGATTTCAGGATGATCCCATACCATCAGAGTGTCGGTCGGCTCACAGCGGTGACGTCATCCTCCGGCTGCAGTGTTCGGCTCCATCGCCGTCGGTCTCTCCTTTGGCAGACATCCTAAGTCTCCTGCGGCAGCCGGGAGATCGCACGGCAGTTGCGGGTGTCCGTGAGCCGCCAGCCAAAGGCGGGAGACTCCCGCAAGTGGCGGGAGACTTGGGATGTTTATGATCGGCTCCAATACCCGGAAATGTAGAATCTCATATATATATATATATATATATATATATATATATATATATATATATATGATCCTGTGCAGCGCGAAAGCCCTGTAGCAGTAAATCTGCTACGGGGCAGTCAGCAACTGGTTAAGATCATCAGCATTATGATAACTCTGTCGTGTGTATGGTACCATCCATGCCATATTGTGCTTCAGGGACAGTGCCATCCGTGCCATATTGTGCTTCAGAGACAGTGCCATCCATGCCATATTGTGCTTCAGAGACAGTGCCATCCATGCCATATTGTGCTTCAGAGACAGTGCCATCCATGCCATTGATGCAATGCCATAATGCATGTGCTGCAGAGATGGTGCCATCCATGCCGATGCAATGTATGTGCTGCAGAGACAGCGGCATCCATGCCAATCCAATGTATGTGCTGCAGAGACAGTGCCATCCATGCCGATGCCATGTAGGTGCGCTGTAGAGCACCTACATGGCATCGGCATGAATGACACTGTCTCTGCAGCACATACATTGCATCGGCATGGATGGCACGGTCTCTGCAGCACATACATTGCATCGGCATGGATGGCACGGTCTCCGCAGCACATACATTGCATCGGCATGAATGACACTGTCTCTGCAGCACATACATGGCATCGGCATGGATGGCACGGTCTCTGCAGCAGACAGTGGCATTCATGCAGATGCAATGTATGTGCTGCAGAGACCGTGCCCTTCCAATGCCATGTATATGCTGCAGAGACAGTCCCCCCATGCTAATGCCATGTATGCGCCGCAGAAACAGTGCCCCCCCTTCCAATGCCATGTATCATACATGGCATTGGCCTGGGGGGGCACTGTCTCTGCGGCACATACATGATGTATGTGCTGCAGAGACAGTGCCCCCCCATGCAAATGCCATGTATGTGCATCAGAGACAGTGCCCCCCCCCATGCCATGTATGAGCTGCAGTCAGAGACAGTGCCCCCCATGCCATGCATCATACCAGTGTTAATTTTGGCAGCAAATTTCAATTTAGTTTTAGTCTTAGTCTTAGGACTAAAATGGCATTTTAGTTTTAGTCCTATTTTAGTCTTCTGCAAGTGTTTTAGTTTTAGTCGTATTTAGTCGACTAAAACTCCAGTATATTTTAGTCGACTAAAACGCCCTACATTTTAGTCGACTAAAACTCATTTTAGTCATCTATAATCGAATGGGTGTAGTTCAATTGTAATTTGTAATGCATTATTTAAGCATTTCTCTACAATTTCCAAACTCATTATATACTACTGCTGGTCCTGGAGTGAAAAATCTAATATGTTGTTATTTATGCTTTGAGCATGCACCAGTGTTAATTTTTGGCAGCAAATTTCGATTTAGTTTTAGTTATAGTCTTTTGACTAAAATGCCATTTTAGTTTTAGTCGTATTTTAGTCTTAAGACTAAAATGCCATTTTAGTTTTAGTCGTATTTTAGTCATCTGAATTGTGTTAGTCGACGAAAACGTTTTAGTCGGTTTTAGTCGACGAAATTAACACTGCATCATACATGGCATGGGGGGGGGGCACTGTCTCTGACTGCAGTGCAGAACATACATGGCATGGGGGGAGGGCAGTGGGCACTGTCTCTGACTGCAGTGCAGAACATACATGGCATGGGGGGAGGGCACTGTCTCTGACTGCAGCACATACATGGCATGGGGGGGGGGGCCCCCGCCATGTATGTGCTGGTGCTGCAGCCAGAGACAGTGCCCCCCCCCCTGCCATGTATGTGCTGGTGCTGCAGCCAGAGACAGTGCCCTCCCGCTCCCCCTCCCCCCTCATGCCAAAGCCATCCCCCAAGCACACACCTGTTGTAAAACACTTGCACGTCCTCCTCCTGTCTGGACTGCTGAACTCACACAGCCTACTACACCGCTGCGCTGTAGTTGCTAAGCTGAGCTTGGCTGTCACTCACTCACTCACACTCCCAGGTCACAGCACAGGCAGCTTCACTGTAGGCTCTGTCTCTCGTCGCAGGATGAGTGGAGAGCAGAGCAGAGCTGAGTGCCGGCCGTGGGCGGAGCCGCGGAGGATAATAGATCCCTCCACCAGAGAAGGCATTCAAGGCAAAGTGCAGACAGGCGGCCGGGACTTGAGCCGCACGGCGCCCTCAGTCAGCGTAGAAGAACGCGGCCCGCGGTTGATGACATGCGATCGAAATATAAAAAATAATCCCAGACTCCCCCACCAGCACAACATCGCAGAGGGGCCATAAAAAGAAAAAAAAAACACACGCAGCCTAAGATGCATGCAGTAAGGCTTTTTTTTTTTTTTTTTGCGCTGTTTAGAGATTTCGCCGGGCCCCCCTACTGAGCTGAGGACTCCAGGCCCGGTACAACAGGGCCAGTTGTACTGGCCTATCAGCAGCCCTTCTACCACCACCATGCTTCACTGATGAGGCGGTGTGCTTTGGATCATGAGCAGTTCCTTTCCTTCTCCATACTCTTCTCTTCCCTTCACTCTGGTACAAGTTGATCTTGGTCTCATCTGTCCATAGGATGTTGTTCCAGAACTGTGAAGGCTTTTTTAGATGTTTAGATGTTTGGCAAACTCTTATCTGACCTTCCTGTTTTTGAGGCTCACCAATGGTTTACATCTTGTGGGGAACCCTCTGTATTCACTCTGGTGAAGTCTTCTCTTGATTGTTGACTTTGACACACACACCTACCTACTGGAGAGTGTTCTTGATCTGGCCAACTGTTGTGAAGGGTGTTTTCTTCACCAGGGAAAGAATTTTTCGGTCATCCATTACAGTTGTTTTCCGTGGTCTTCCGGATCTTTTGGTTTTGCTGAGCTCACTGGTGCGTTCTTTCTTTTTAAGGATGTTCTAAACATTTGATTTGGCCACACCTAATGCTTTTGCTATCTCTCTGATGGGTTTGTTTTGTTTTTTCAGCCTAATGATGGCTTGCTTCACTGATAGTGACAGCTCTTTGGATCTCATATTGAGAGTTGACAGCAACAGATTCCAAATGCAAATAGCACACTTGAAATTAACTCTGGACCTTTTATCTGCTCCTTGTAAATGGGATAATGAGGGAATAAACACACACCTGGCCATGGAACAGCTGAGCATCCAATTGTCCCATTACTTTTGGTCCCTTAAAAAGTGAGAGGCACATATACAAACTGTTGTAATTCCTACACCTTTCAACTGATTTGGATGTAAATACCCTCAAATTAAAGCTGAAAGTCTGCAGTTAAAGTACATCTTGTTTGGTTCATTTCAAATCCATTGTGGTGGTGTATAGAGCCAAAAAGATTAGAATTGTCAATGTCCCAATATTTATGGACCTGACTGTAGGTAAGCCTTAATATAGGCTTACCTATAGGTAAAACGTAAAAACGAAAGTTTACTTCCTCTTTAGTTATTTATTTATTATAGGTACTTATAAAGCGCCATCAATTTATATAGTGCTTTACATATATTGTGTGTAGAGGGTGAAGGTTTGTGCAGGTCTGCAAAACGAAGTGATGCAGGCCAGCCACAGAACCTGGGGGTTTGAATGTGCCACATATACTAAAAGATATTTCCACACTTCCAAAAGATGTTTAAAACAATGAAATACAAATTTTATTAGTTTTTGTTTACAAAATTATGAAGAAGAATAGACATGCATATACAGCACAAGGACATATGTAGACAGTACAAACAGTATATTTGTTACAATACAGGAAGCCCAATGAATGGGACTATACGATCAAAAAGGGAGCTGGAACTACGCGTTTCGCAGAAATTGCTTCTTCGGGCTCCAGCAAGTTAAGAACATTAATTTTTCTAAGAAGTAAATAGCATGTGCATTAGTGTTCAGAAAAAGGTATCACATTATCATCAACAGACTTGAAATATATTGGTTAAAGTCTAAAACAGTTACAGAATTATTTCGTTCTATTTTATATCAGAATACAATCTACTGTTTATCTCTATATGATTATAAGTGGTATTTTCTCCTTTTAACCGGTATGGGTCCTATGTTTTCTACCATACAACATTTACCCTATATCTTTATATGATATTTGTTTATACCTACAAACTCTATCAATGTTGTCCATTTTAACAACATATTCAATGTGAGGGCAAGAAGGAAGAGAAAGTAGAGAAAGGGGGGAAGAGAGAAAAGGGAAGGGGGGAGAAAAGGAGAAAGAAACAGAAGGAAACGAAATAGGAAAAAGATTTTGTATATAAAGTGGTCAGTCAGAAGAGCTTAAGGGGGGGCGTGTTGGCCGGACCCCTGGCCACCACGAGGCAAAAGTCCCGGAGCGGCTAAGGGGAGGGGCCAAGCGGGGAGAGACTGGGTGTTCAAGCATGGAGATATTTTGTATTTTACCAATGTAATGTCATATTTCTGATATTTCTCATTCATTAGTTATTGCTATATCTATAACGCCTGTAGCGAGAGAAGCAAAATAGAAAATGATAAGACTAGAATATTACAAGAATATATAGCAAAAAAGCTTACCTATTAGTTTGTTGTATAGTTGGTTCTTACTGTATAGGTATGTCTAGTCTGATGGCTGGGTATATGTCTTACAAAAAAACATGAAGAGGGAAAAAACTGGGGAAGAGGGGGCAAGGAAGGGGTAAGGAGGGTAGGGACAGAAGGATGATATTTAAAACCAAGGAACAAAGAAAAATAATGCAAAAATATATCTAGATTAGTTGGACCACTCTTGGAATCTAGAAGAAAGTTAGAAGGTGAATAAAGGGTTAAGTGCTAGGATATCACCCGTGCTGTAAAAAAAAAAATAGATGTTTAATCACCAATAAGTGTATAAAAATTCTGATATTTGTAAAGAGAGACCCTGATACGAGAAATGGATAGCAAGGAATAAAGGGGAAGAGATAAATAAGGAAAGGAGGGAGGAAAGGGTTAATAAGGTTGAGCAGATGAGGTGAGTCTGAAGATTACTTTTACAAGGGAAGACTTACCCTGTGAGGATAAGATAAATGATTTCAGGAATATATGTGAAGATAAACTTCCAACGTTTATCTCGTTAACACACAATATTTGCTTGTTGGGGGAGGTGCCAAAAAATGCCTGTTTAATGAGCCGCTATCTCCTCTACCACAATTTCTTCTGCTTTACATATATATTATACATTCACATCAGTCCCAGCTCTCAGGGAGCTTACAGTCTAAGGTCCCTAAATCACATTCATACACATACTTGGGCCAATTAAGACAGGAGCCAATTAACCCAGCAGCATATCTTTGGAGTGTGGGAGGAAATCGAAGTACCTGAAGGAAATCCACGCAGGCACAGGGAGAACATGCAAACTCCATGCAGATAGTTCCCTTTCTTTTCTTTTTTTTATCCATCTATTGTCTCCCTTTCTTTTCCCCCTCTTTTTGATTTTACTTTTTTTTTTTTTTTTATTTAAAATTTTCAGGCATAACAAAATACAAAACTTGTATAGACAAATACAATGAACCAGTAAAATCACAAGTGCAGTGTGGGGGAGGGGGGGTAGGGGGCATGCCCGTGGCGAGCAAGGGAAGGAGGGGCAGGATGAGGGAGTGGTCAGAACTCAATGACCTAGTTCTGGGCGAGATCGGGGAATGTAGAGGTTGCATGAATAAGGGGGTCTTGTACTCGAAACGTGAGATCATCAGGGGGAGAGTCCCAGTCCTTAGATAAGTGGTTAAGGAAAGTGTTCCATTTGGCGTAAAAGGACTGGGCCGCCGAGGGGTCCGTAAAGTCAGTGTTGAGGCGGTCAATAGATAGGAGTGTGGTTAGCTCTGACATTATCTGGTAGATAGGGGGAGGTGTGGTAGAGATCCAGTGCTTCAAGATCATTCGTCTGGCAACAAGTAGGCTGGTAAGGATCTATAGACGAGAAGAGTCAGCCGATGTGCTAGACCATTTCTGTAAACGCTTGTCCCAGTAACCGAACAATAGTAGAAGAGGGTCTTTTGGTGCAGGAAAAGTAGTGATACTTTGGATGTAGGCAAGGACTTGATCCCAGAATAGCGATATGTACTTACAATCCCAGAATTTGTGGAAGAGGGAGGGCCGCTCGGCAGAGCAGAGAGGACACTTATGTGCGTCTGGTAGTGTCTTATCTGAGAGGAAAGGGATGTGGGCTCTGTGGAAGATTTTAAGCTGGGCTTCTTTCCAGGTAGAGTTGGGGGGTAAGTCCGAGAGTGGTCCGGAGACCACTGATCATGTTAGGTAAGGTATCCTCTCCAGAAAAATCTTTCAGCCAGTTCGAGGCGGAGGAAGTGAAGGAGGCAGGTGGACACGACTTCAAGAGGGTTTTATAAATGTCCGAGATGGTGAAGTTGCCAGAGTCCAGGAGGTTGTCAATGAGCGATAGCCGCAATCTGTCCTCTGACTTGCCGGAGACCGTGCATACAAAATGGGAACATTGGTTCAGATAAAAGGAGTCTGATGTCTGCAGGTTGAATTTGGCCACTATTTCAGAGTTAGAGAGCAGCGTCCCCGTGTGGGGGTCACATAGGTGAGCAAAAGTGGTCAGTCCTTTCTTTTCCCATACCTTATATACCGCATGGTCTATGCCCGGGGGGAAGGCAGGGTTGCCCCTGATCGGGAGGTACTTGGAAAAATAGAGCGACAGTCTCAACAGCTTACGTACTTCCCTACATGCAACAACCGTGTCCCTAAGGAGCAGGTTGTGGTGGAGAGCGGATTGCATTTGGGCCCATTTGACATGCATGAGAGCCGGTAAGGAGTAGGGACTGGACATCTGAGACTCTAGCTCATGATTGGAAAACTGCGAGGTCTGAGATATCCAGTCCAAGGCCACCCTTAAGAGGCAGGACAGGTTATACAATCGTAGATCAGGAAAATTAATGCCAGTGTCACGCCTGGGGAGGCTCAGTTTCTTGGAGGAGATACGAGGCCTCCTACCTCGCCACAGAAAACGGGAGAAAGCCGTCTGAGTATCGTTGTCGTTTAGGGGACTCCTTTCTGGGGGCTCTGTGGAATGTCCGGTCTGGAGAAAGAAAGGGCTTTGGCAGACGTGGGGAGACCAGGGTCGCCATGGTGGAGAGAACGGACAAATTTTTCTGCCTCTTCCGGGTCTTGAAAGGATAGTTGGTTGCCGTTCGGGGCACGAAGGCGTAGCGTCGCCAGTTAGGCCAAGGTAAATTTTAAACGTTCCTGATGCAGTTTGGAACAAACGGTCTGGAAGGCTTTGCGTCTTTTTGCGACATCGACCGAATAGTCAGCAAATATAAGAACTTTCATACCTTCGATCTGGAAATGGGGAGTTTGACGGAATTTCTGCAAGATGGCAGATTTGTCCGCATAGTTCAAGTACTTCGCGATAATGGGGCGAGGAGTCTTGCGTTCTTCAGAGTAAAGACCCATTCTGTGAGCCCGTTCCACTACGCAGGTCCCCCGAAGGCCCAAGGCGGCAGGAATCTTTCGCGCGCACAATTCAGGAATGGCTGAGGGCGCAACGGTTTCAGGGATCCCAATAAATCTTAGGTTGCTCCGGCGTGATCTATTTTCCAAATCCTCCAGTTTGTCCATAATAATGCGGTTCAATTTGTCTTGGGATTGTTCCGTGCCCTGGAGTTGGTAAATCTCATCTTCAACAGCAGAGATACGGGTTTCTGCCTCATTGAGGCGTTGGGAGTGAGCATCCAGCTCCTTTTTAATGCATGCCATGCCTGCAGCCACTGCCTGCTCCACCGAGGCTGTAATTGTGGGGGTCATTAAGGCTACCACAGCCTGAGCAATTTTATCGGTGGAGGGGTCCAGCACAGATGGGGGCACAGTGTGAGGCAGCCGGAGATCATCCGCAGGGACCCTTGAAGTGTCCATCTCCTCTGTGTCCGGCGGGGTGCCGATGTAGGCCGAGACCGCGGCCTCGATTTGCGTCGGGCCCGGTGGCGGTCGCGGCGCCGCTTTTTCCAGGAACCGATCCATCGTGCGGGAAAGAAGAGGTCGCCTCCGGGTCCGGGTGGCTTCACCAGCTGGATGCAGTGGTCTGAGGCAAAAAAAAGAGGTCTTGGGCAGGTTTTTATCGCCGATTTAGAGGGTCACACCACGGGAGCTGCTGCGAGCCCTGCTACTCCATGCGGCGCCGGAACCGGAAGTGATTTTACTTTTTAATATTGTTACGCTATGTAACCCACACCTGTGACTATGCATTTATTACAATAGTCTGACCTCCTGTATTAATTCTAAATTATGCCATTTTAGCTCCTCATTTCAACTTTTAACCTGAACACCATTGGGTTGAAGGTGGTTTCTCATATTGTTTACGCTCCTATGGTAAGGATCATCTGATCTTAAAGGATCTTTCATGTGTTTATGATGTCCCTGGATATTTGTAGCCCAAACATTTCTTATAATACTGTTTTACTCATATGTCAGTGTTTTTGTAACTACTTGTTTAAAAATAATAAAAATATATTCAACCTTAAAATAAACCTCTTTGATTGTGCAGACCAAGAAAAAAATGTTGATTTTACTTGGGGCGAAATGTTCAAAGATCAGCAGCATCCGCATCTATATTGCCTTTGAAGTGCGTGTATTCTTAAACTAGGGATCAAATAAAATGTGCATTCTATCGAACAGCAAACATTTAGTTTGCGCCGAAAACATAATCTCATTTATTTTAGTGATGACATCTGGTTTTAGGCCAGTACTTAAAGTGACACCAAAAAATGTCTTTACTCTCCAAAATCAATCCACATACTTCCATACATGATTCTTTTTTTTTTTTTCTTTGCATCTCTTTGTATTTCATACGTATATGTGTGTGATTAGTGGAAATATGACATGTTTGCCTGATCCCATCCATCCACCACCATCCCTCTGCCTGATCCCATCCATCCATCCACCACCATCCCTCTGCCCGACCCCATCCATCCACCACCATCCCTCTGCCCGATCCCATCCATCCACCACCATCCCTCTGCCCGATCCCAACCATCCACCACCATCCCTCTGCCCGATCCTATCCATCCACCACCATCCCTCTGCCCGATTCCATCCACCACCATCCCTCTGCCCGATTCCATCCATCCACCACCATCCCTCTGCCTGATCCTATCTCTCCACCACCATCCCTTTGCCTGATTCCATCCATCCACCACCATCCCTCTGCCTGATCCCATCCACCCACCACCATCCCTCTGCCTGATCCCATCTCTCCACCATCATCCCTCTGCCTGATCCCATTCCTCCACCACCATTGCTCTGCCTGATCCCATCTCTCCAGCACCATCCCTCTGCCTGATCCCATCTCTCCAGCACCATCCCTCTGCCTGATCCCATTCCTCCACCACCATTGCTCTGCCTGATCCCATTCCTCCACCACCATTCCTCCACCACCATCCCTCTGCCTAATCCCATTCATCCACCGCCATCTCTCTGCCTGATCCCATTCCTCCCAACACCATTCCTCTGCCTGATCCCATCTCTCCAAAACCATCCCTATGCCTGATCCCATCTCTCCATCACCATCCCTCTGCCTGATCCCATTTCTCCTCTGTCTGATCCTATTCCCCCCACCATCCCTCTGCCTGATCCCATCTATCCCACCATCATCCCTCTGCCTGATCCCTGCTTCTCCCACCACCATCCCTCTGCCTGATCCCTTTCCTCCACCACCACCATCCCTCTGTCATTATCACTTATATTTTGTGCATTTAGGACAGGAACGCA
Organism: Pelophylax lessonae; assembly: GCF_965119305.1. Taxonomy (NCBI): domain Eukaryota; kingdom Metazoa; phylum Chordata; class Amphibia; order Anura; family Ranidae; genus Pelophylax; species Pelophylax lessonae. The sequence goes on along the minus strand of NC_138777.1, from coordinate 78,738,935 downwards.
TTTCAGGTCTTTGTTAAAACAATCTACTGAGCAGTCCAGAACTAGTTTGTGAGAGAGTCTTTTTTACATTTTCACAGCTCTTACAGCAAAGAGGCCTTTCTGTTTTTCCTCTAGAAGGCCCCTTTGTTCTCTGTAATGAACTGAAAGTGAATAACTTGTAGCCCTTTTTTGGGATAGTTATGAGAATTACCCTCCCCAAATAGAATATTACGCTAAGAGCAAATTAAAATAAAAAAAAAGGGAGCTCTTCTGACTGCTTAAATTTTTGGATAAAAAACCGTGGGCATTAATTGTGATGCATTGTGGAATCGAATCAAATCGTTGATAGGATAATCGTAATCGAATTGTGAGACCAGTGAAGATGCGCACCCCTAATAAAACAAATCCAGTAAAAAAAAATCTAATTTCTTCATAAATGTAGGCCAAAATGTATTCTGCTACATGTCTTTATTAAAAAAAAAAAAAAAATCCCAGTAAGTGTATGTTGAATGGTTTGTGTGAAAGTTTATTTTTATTTATTTATGGCAGTGATCAGTGACTCATAATATGACTGCAATAGTGCGGTGAGTAATCTGACACTGACACTGGGGGACTGATTAACTGCCGCTGACATCACCGGTGACATTAATACAGTGATCAGTGATAATACTATAAACTGTCACTGTACTAATGACACTGCCTGGTAAGGGGTTAACATCTACGGTGATCAAGGGGTTAAATGTGTGCCTAACTATGTGTAATGTGTAAAGTGTGCCGCCTTTACTAATAGATCTCTAATGCCTCTTTTCCACTGCACGGAACGGTTCGGGTCGGTACAGTTTGGAAGGGTTAGAATGGTCCAGCCTATTCAGGTGAGCGTTCCCACTGCAAGTCGGACCGCCAGGGACCATTTGGGGTTTACACCAAATGCCTTTTGATGTGAGCATTGAGGTTTTCCTGTCCGCCAATCAGTGGAATGTATCGTGTGACGCCAGTAGCTCCGCCTTAACCGTACCGTACCATTTCCTATGGCCCTACATCTGAAGGAGGACCAGGAATGGTGCGGTTTGGTTTTATGGGCCACTTTCATAATGGAAACACTCAAAATAGCGTACCGTACCAAACCGTCCGGAACCGATCCGTTCAGTGGAAGCGAGGCATTCGTTTCTCATAAGATGAACAGAGAAACAGAGATTGTTCTCTCTGTACAGAGCTCTGTGTTGATTATCAAAACAGAGCTCGGGGTTGTGATTGTACACAGCTGATCAGCAGGTCTTGGCCATGAACCATTGGCTGTGACTTGCTGACAGGCTCCCGCTGTGTACAATCACAGTGGGTGCCAGCAGGGGGTGCGCACGTGTGCACCCCAAACCTGTAGCAGGCAAGAAGCAGGCAGCGGTGTACAGGTACATTGCTTTGCCTGTGTGTCCCACCCATCCGCAGTACATTGCGGACAGGCAGCTCGCGAGTTGTTAATAAGGACATATGGGGATTGTTCATGTATTAATGAGATGCACTGCATATGTTTAGTTTTATTGTGCCCTGATATACACTTTGGGGTGTACTTCTACAAAAAAATCACAGAACTATCCAGCCCTGTGAAACTGCATCTTTATTTGTTTTGTGCGAATGGAGGAAAAAAATGGAATATTAGGCTGTTTTCTTCCATGTCAAATTTTATTCATTAGTGAATACCATGAATCAGGAAAAATATAATTATGGCCACCACATAGAGTTTACAATCATAGTAAACAAGTATTTGTTTCCTGTGATTATTCAGTATGAATGGATGGCATCCCATGTTGTAAGAGGAAGGGGAGAACTCTTCAATGTAAACTAGTGTGTAAGGTACAGAGCCCCTCAGATTGTCTCTATACATTGTGCCTGTGATCTGAGCCATCTGATGAATGCTCAGATACATTCATTAATAAGCGCATTGGCAATCTGAGGGCGCTGCCATAATATTATTATTATTATTATAAGCATTTATATAGCACTGATACACTATATTGTCAAAAGTATTGAGACGCCTGCCTTTACACACACAAGAAACTTTAATGGCATCCCAGTCCGTAGCGTTCAATATTGAGTTGATCCATCCTTTGCAGTTATAACAGCCTCAACTCTTCTGGGAAGGCTGTCCACAAGGTTTAGGTGTGTGTCTATGGGAATGTTTGACCATTCTTCCGAAGCGCATTTGTGACGTCAGGCACTGATGTTGGATGAGAAGGCCTGGCTCGCAGTCTATGCTCTAATTCATGCCAAAGGTGTTCTATTGGGTTGAGGTCAGGACACTTTTGGGGGGGACCAGTGACATTACTACAGTAATCAGTGCTAAAAATATGCACTGTTACTGTAATATTGACACTGGCAGGGAAGGGGTTAACATTGTGGGTGATCAAGGGGTTAAATGTGAGCCTAGGAGAGTAATTTTAACTGTAGGGGGGCACGGCTTGTGAAATGACCATAGAGACCTGTGATCCTATATAGAAGGATCACAGGGGCTCTATGATCATTCCAGGGAGAAGAGCGGTCAGCTGTGTTTACAACAGCCGACCATTCTTCTCTCTCAGCGGGGAACGATCGCGAGTGTCATCCGGCAATCGGAGCCGCCTGACCCGTGCATCGGAGTCCCCTAGCTGCCTGCGCGTGACCTACGTATACCTACGGCGGCTTGCGCAGGAGCGGCTGCCTGCCACAGTACAACTGCAGCGGGCGGTCGTAAAGTGGTGAACATTTGATTATTTATGTTTGAAGGTATCCTACCTGTTGTCACTATGCAATCTTTTACTGTCCTGAATTGCTCATTTATATTGTTATTGCTGAACCAAAATTCTTTGGTAAGAATAAAATACAAAATATGCATCGAAAAGTTTATTCTCTATCTTATCTTCTTAACATTTGATAGTCCTATCCCAAAAAAATCTAAGTATCTTTTTTTTTTTTTATCTCATGGATGAAATGTGAGAAATAACATTTATATCATGCAATCATTCCATAAACACATTTTGCATACGCTGAAAATATAACTTGAGGAAAATATGCTTATAAAATAGTTTAACATTTGCCAATCAAAAAAAAAAACACATCCCTGATTTAATTTTAAAAATCTGGTCAATTTATAATAAGGCCATACTAGGCCAATTCAGACAGGAACCAATTAACCTACCAGCATGTCTTTGGAGTGTGGGAGGAAACTAGAGTAGCCGAGGGAAACCAATGCAAGCAGAGGGGGAACACCCAAATTCCATGCAGACAGTGCCCTGGCCAAGAATCGAAGCATGGACCCCAGTGTTGCAACCACTAAGCCACTGTGCTGCAATTGGTACAAATGAAATACTGTATATACAGCGGTTGTCATAGCAGGATTTGTTGTACAGGTATACAGGTATGTGTAGTCTTCAAAAACTCCACACTGTGCATAGTATGATTCTAGGCAGCATTTAAACATGGCATAGGTTGGGATGGTGATATACAACCAGGGAAACATTTCTCTATCTCTTTTTGACATGCTATGAATTGCACTTGCAGTTAACATGTAGGCAGGTGCCTGCTGTATGTTGTGTTTATTGTATTTGACATTGTAATGTGAGTTTGTTGCAATGTTACTTTTAGAGCCCATTCAGACTAGCGCGACTTGTCAGGAGACTTGTCAGCCTGATAAGTCGCAGTCGGTCGCGGTCCATTGAGTAGTACAGGACCCGTTCTAATAGGAGCGACACAAGTCGGTCCGACTTAGAAAAAGGGTCCTGTACTACTTTGGGGCGACCTGGGAGCGACTTGAATAGAGTTCCATTATGTGAAGTCCCTGCAAGTTGCGCCGAAGTCTCGGTGCACGCGACTTCACAGGTCACCCCCCGAAGTCGGATCGCCTCAGTGTGAACCGGCTCTAAATCATTTGGTTGATTGCTGCAGGGGTTGGGTCGTGTATGACATTTTCCTCGGCAGATGTGCTATATCCTGTGTCTTGGGGTATAAATATCTGTAGAGGACCAACCCCAGTGGGAGTCCTAGGGCATTGAATCCTTGAAGACCATCTACTGTGATATGATTTCTCCTCTTCATTGTTTTACTTCCAATGGGCCTGTTCTTTAGGGAGTTCATGTTTCATGGACTTTTTGTTTCTATGGACATTATCTATGGGCCACACTAAGTTCTCCATGCACCTTTTCAATGTAACATTTCAAGGGACAATGTATTAACCGGTTAAGGACCGCCTGCAGCAGGCAGCCCCTCCTGCGCGAACTGACGTAGGTATACGTCGGTCACACGTCTGCAGCTAGGGGGCGAGCGTGCTCTGCTGGCGCCCCCACTCGGCAGTAGGGACTCCGATGCACGGGGCAGGCGGCTCCGATTGCCGCCGGGCACCCGCGATCACTCCCCGCTGAGAGAGAAGACCGGTCAGCTTTTGTAAACGCAGCTGACCGTTCTTCTCTCTGGAATGATCACAGAGCTCCTGTGAACCTTCTATGTAGGATCACAGGTCTCTGTGATCATTTCACAAGCCATGCCCACTTACAGTTAGAATCACTCCCCTAGGCTCACATTTAACCCCTTGATCGCCCACAGTGTTAACCCCTTCCCTGCCAGTGTCATTTTTACAGTAACAGTGCATATGTTTAGCACTGATTACTGTAGTAATGTCACTGGTACCCCCAAAAGTGTCAGTTAGAGTCCATTCACACTAGCGCAACTTGTCAGACTCGCTCGCCATTGAGTAGTACAGGACCCGTTCTAATAGGAGCGACACAAGTCGCTCCGACTTAGAAAAAGGGTCCTGTACTACTTTGGGGCGACCTGGAGGCGACTTGCATTGACTTCAATTATATGTGCACCGCGACTTCACAGGTCGCCCCACAAAGTCGTGTCGCGCCAGTCTGAATGGGCTGTTAGGGGTCTAATCTGTCCGCCACAATGTTGCAGTCCCGCTAAAAATCGCAGATCGCCGCCATAAAAATAAAACACAATAAAAATGACATAAATCTTTCCCGTAGTTTGTAGACACGATAACTTTTGCGCAAACCAATCAAAATACGCTTATTGGGATTTTTTTTTTTTTCATATCAAAAATATGTAGCCGAAAACAAATTGGCCTAAAATGTTAAAAAATAATTTTTTTTTAAATTTTTTTTTTTTTGGGAATGTTATATAGCAGAAAGTGAAAAATATTGTGTTTTTTTTTCCAGAATTGTCGCACTTTTTTGTTTATAGCGCATAAACTAAAAATTGCACAGGTGATCAAATGCCACCAAAAGAAAGTTCTATTTGTGGGAAAAAAAGGACATTAATTTTATTTGAGTACAGAGTTGCACGACCGCCCAATTGTCCGTTAAAGTAACGCAGTGCCGAATAGTAAAAAAAATGGCCTGGTCATTAAGGGGGCAAATCCCTCCGGTCCAGAAGTGGTTAAAGTGTTACTAAACCCAGGACCCTGAATTCACTATATCTGGTCTTCCACAGTATACAGAACATGGAAATTCAACAGTTTTAGTAAATATAAACTGCTAAATACCTTGACTGCTGAGGTGCATAGGCTCAGGGAAGACGACTGTTAACATACTGAACAACCCCTTCACTCCTTCCTCCACCCATGTCCTTGCCATGCCCCATCAGTCAAGGCTCTCAAGAGGCTTTCATTTCTGATCAGCAGTTAGATCAGTCTTGTGACTTCATTCGCAACCATCTAACTGTTGGCCATATCAATAATGAGGAGGCATCTGTCCCTGATAGACAAAAATTGCCAAATAGGCCAGAAGGGGAAGAGGTGGGACTTTGAGTGATGCCAGAAATCATGTAATCAATAGGAACAATGTTAAATAAAAAGTTATACATTTATTAACATGAGTTAAAACATCCCCACAAAGTGGGACTCGAATGACAAACGGTTAAAACAACCACATAAGCACATCACAGCATGGGCCTGACCGTGTTAGTGAACAGCAGAGTACAGTCCCATTGGTTCTTGTCCAAAGCCCCAACGCGTTAAAAATCAGTGTTAAAAAAAATTGCACTGTCCCGATACTAATGACACTGGCTGGGAAGGGGTGAATATCAGGGGTGATCAAAGGGTTAACTATGTGCCTAGCTGGTGTTTTCTTACTGTGAAGGTGTTTGTACTAGTGGAAGGTATAGATCAGTGTCCCTGCTTTGCAGAGACACAGGATCCCCGCGTTCTGTACTTGTTTACATAGGCAGACCGCCGTTCTCCCTGTGTACCGAAGGATCGGCAGGTGCCAGCAGACATCGAGTCTGTACTGACAGAATGGCAATCTGCCTTGTTTACACAGTGGGTGCCAGTGGACATCGAGTCCATGGTACCTGCCAATCAGTTTCCGCTGTGTATAATGGGAGCGGGCCATCGCCGGCGTGCATGCGCGCCCCAGACCTGGATGTACGCAGTACTTGATCCGGTGCAGCCGTGCCAGTTTGCCACTGTGTATCTAAGTTATACGGTCGCCAAGTGGTTAAAAATATACCTGTAGCACAATTGCCAGCCATTTTGCTGGATAAGGGTCCCCCTGGGTTACTGCTAGTAACAGCACATTTAACAACTTTACCACCGGAGGATTTTTGCTGTCTTACGTCCAGGCCACTTTTTGTGATTCGGCACTGTGCGACTTTAACTGACAATTGCGCGGTCATGCAACGCCGTATCCAAACGAAATTTATGTCCTTTTTTTCCCACAAACAGAGCTTTCTTTTGGTGGTATTTGATCACCTGTGCGATTTTTTACTTTTTGCGCTATAAACAAAAAAAAAGCGACAATTTTGAAAAAATAACAATATTTTTCAAATTTTTTTATATGAAATCCCCCCCCCCCCCAAAAAAAAATGTAAAAATCAAAATTTTTTATAATTTTTGGCCAATTTGTTTTCTGCTACATATTTTTGTTAAAAAAATTGCAATAAGCGTATTTTGATTGGTTTGCGCAAAAGTTATTGCGTTTACTAACTAAGGGAAAGATTTCTGTCATTTTTGGTGTTTTTTTTTTTTTTTAACGAGTAATGGCGGCGATCTGCGATTTTTATTTATTTTTTTGCGGGACTGCGACATTGCGGCGGACAGACCGGACCCTTGACTGACATTTTTGACACTTTTGGGGGTACCAGTGACATTACTACAGTAATCAGTGCTATACATATGCACTGTTACTGTAAAAATGAAACTGGCAGGGAAGGGGTTAATTTTATTGGAGAGGGAGGGGTTAATGTATGCCTGGTGCTTACTAATGTGTGTGGGGGGAGGTGACTGAGTGACACAGGGACAGATCGCATGTTCAGCTATGCTGAATCCTGCAATCTGTCACTGTCTGTCACTTAGGAGATCCGCCTGCTTGTGTTTACACAAGCGGGCGGATCTCCACACTCGATTCCCCGACGATTGCCGCCGCTCCTCCCCTGGCCCGACTCCCGCTGTAACTGAATACAGCGGGAGCGAGCCTCTGGCGGCGCGCACGCGCCGCCGAGAGAGGGGAATGTCTGGTGACGTAGGTCTACGTCGCCAGACAATAACGAACCACTTTGCCGCAGTACAGTCAACGTGACTGGTCGGCAAGTGGTTAAGCATGTTCTCCAAGTGTGAGCACTGAGACAATGACCAGTTAAGTATCTTTGGGTTTTTTGTATTTATTTGGTAACTTGGATAGGAGAAGGGATGAGTGGGATACTCCTGGAAATAAACTAGGCACATTTGGCAGAGACACTTGAATATCACTGTTTATTGCTGACTTAATGCTGGCTAAATGCCTGTCAATGCTGAATTGATGCTGGTTAACGCTGGCTGGATGCCTGTTAATGCTGAACTGACTTTGGACTGCTTTCTGACTAAAAGAGTCCTCTTCAAGCTCCCCTAAGCACTCCTGCTGAGGTAGCTACTTGAATACACTGCTGCACTGCTGAACACTTCAGGGCCCGCACCGGCACCCCCTTTCTCTCTCTAATCTTCAGGGCTTAGACACTGGCACCCCCTTTTTAAGCCTTCTCTACTGGTTAGCTGGCTCCCGCATCCCTTTGACCTTCTGCAGTGGTCCCCTCTGTCAGGCAGACCCCTGGGCAGTTTCGAGTACTCACAACACTGTTTTTCCAGGAAACTTCTTCCCAGCAGCTTCACTCGGTCCACAGCCCTCTGGATCCTTCCTGCATCCCAGCTCAGCCTCTGTTTCTCTAGGCTCACCTAGGACATCCTCACTCGCTCTGACAGGAGGAGAGACAGCTGTCAGCCTCTTCCTGGGACTCTGCTTCCTGCCAAAGATACACTGTCACATGCTCCCCTTAGGCTTATATCCAACCCCAGTGTGCATTGCGGAAAACTCTGCCCGCTGAGACAGCTATAAGCCCTGGTGTACTATTGGCCAGGTTTCCTCCACTGTCCAATAAGAGCCCTCATTGGATACAGTGGGGAGACTCCCCAGACTCAACAGACCACACCTGGAAACACATGACAGCCTCACTAACTGAATCAGGCCCCCCTGATAAGCAGACAGGGCCACACATATACTTTTCCTAGCACCTACCTAGGAGGGTGCTACATACCTTTGATGGTTTCCGTTAACCCAGGTGCTTGGTAGAGTTGGTAGTCCCATTCAGCTGGATTTGTTTCATAATGTTGAAGACAGCTACCCTTGTGGGTATTAATACTGGTGTATTTTTATACATTTCAAAGGAGGAATCTACTCAAATGAGCAGTGCAATCTCTTCAACATTACTAGACAAGTTTGATTGAATGTGAGCATTGCTAACTATGGTTTAAAAACCTTCCATACACACTGATGCCTTTATTAACCGCTTCCGGACCGCCCACAGCATTTATACTGCGGCAGGGCGGCCCGGCTGCGCAAAATCACATACATGTACGTGATTCTGTGCATGTAAACTGGGGCGTGCGCCGCCAGAGCTCCACTTTTTGCTGTGATTGGAAACAGCGTGAGCCAAACAACGGGTCCAGTGGCCGCAATGGCCACCGGGACCCACCGCTCATTCGGAGGAAAGGCAGGATGGCGGTCTGCCTATGTAAACAGAGTAAAAGGGAGATCTTGTGTTTCAGCTAAGCAGAAACACGGATCTCTCTTTTACGACCAAGGCATTCACTCCCCACACAGCTGGTAATCACTCCCTAGGAGCACACGAAACCCCAAATTGCCCCTGGTGTTAACTCCTTCCCTGCCATTGTCATTTATACAGTGACGGTGCATTTTTTTTTGCACTGATCACTGTATTGGTGTCACTGGTCCCCAAAAAGTGTCACTCGGTGTCAAATTTGTCCGCCGCAATGTCACAGACCCGCTAATAATCGCTGATCGCCGCAATTACTAGTAAAAACAATAAAAAATAAATAAAAAGTCCATAAATATCTATCCCATAGTTTGTAGACATTATAACTTTTGCGCAAACCAATCAATATACAATTATTGGGATTTTTTTGTAGCAAAAAAATGTAGCAGAATAAATATTGGCCTAAACTGATGTAGAAATTTGATTTTTAAAAAAAAAACTTTTTTTCAAAGTTGTGGTTCTTTTTTTGCTTATAGCGCAAAAAATAAAAACTGCAGAGGTGATCAAATACCACCAAAAGAAAGCTTTATTTGTGGGAAAAAAAGACATCAATTTTATTTGGGTACAGCGTCGCGTGACTGCGCAATTGTCAGTTAAACTAACACAGTGCCGCATCGCAAAAAATAGCCTGGTCATTAAGGGGGTAAAAAATTATTTTATTGGGTATGTTTTATAGCAGAAAGTAAAAAATATAGTTTTTTACAAAATTCTGGGTCTTTTTTGTTTATAGTCACAAAAGAGATAAACTGGTGTTCTTAATATTCTTCGAATAGGATGTTGGTACGCTCAGGAAAGCCCTTCTTCCCCTTTTTTTGTTCATAGTGCAAAACAAAACCTAAAAAACTCAGAGGTGATCAAATACCACCAAAAAAGCTATATTTATGGGGGGAAAAAGACCTAAATTTTATTTGGGTGGGTCGCACGACGCGTCACATAACGGCGTCGCATGACTGCGCAATTGTCAGTTAAAGCAACGCAGTGCCGTATCGCAAAAAATGGCCTGGTCAGGAGGCAGGTAAAACCTTCCAGGGCTGAAGTGGTTATCATTACACGGATCACATGTACATGTAGAAAGCTTTAATACAGTAAAATAATACAAATTATTTTGGCTGTGTATTAGGATACCAAACATTTTCCTGCTTAATAGAGAGGCAGAAAATGGTCATGTGAGAGCTAAATAACATACAATACAGTCCACTAATCACAAAGGAATTTAGATGAAAGAAGTAGGGTAGGGCTGCAGTGACAACTGTTTACAGCAACAGCTTTGATGCTAGGTTTATTACGTATGTTGCAAAATACAGAGAAAATGCTTTTGGCAGCAAACTGTTTAAGGCCGAGTTCACACGGGTGTGATGCGGGAACCACAGCGATTCCTGGGTGGGTTCCCGCACCGCATCAGAATCACAGGCAGTTCACACTGCACTCTGTGAACCGCCGAGGGTGTCAATATAAAGTTAATGACACCCCCAAATGGGTTAACAGAATGCAGTGTGAACTGTGAAATCGAATGATATGGGTCTGAACACTAATGCGATTCGATTCCAGTGCGGACAAAAGAAAGGGCCCTGCACCATTTTGGTCTGAATGAAATGCAATTTCAGTCATACAAACTGTCACATGACAAGACATCACGTGCACAGGAATGCGGTGCGAATTACATGCAATGTTTGCAATCGCATCTGGGTGAACTCAGCCTAAAACTACCTTTTTCCCAAACTATACCACCTTCGCAAAAGAACCAGCAGTGTAACTAATATGCAGATTTTGACTTTTTGTCAAAAGTCAACAGCTAAGTCTTCATCTCTGTCTCTAACCAATCCCTGGGCAAAAGATATATATAGAAAGCAGAGGCAAATGACCTCATGAGAATCACAAAGGTGTTAGTTATGTGGGCTGTAATTGGAGGTCTGCCTTCACCTTTCTTATGCCATGCAAGAGTTGTAGGGAAGGCTCCCCAGTGGGAAAAATTTGGTTCATGTGGACAGACTGGAGCAAAGCTTCTGTTCATGGATTCGGAACTAATGAATTTTACTAAAGCGAACTCCCTTAAATTTTAATTCAGTACCCCTGCTTTATGCAGGCCATACATGGCGAAAATCAGAAAGTTTGTGCGGTTTGTGATCTGATGGTACCACCATTGATTTCGAAATTTGACCAATCAAACTTTCAATTTCATCATCTGTTGCTACAGAAAATAATTTTCATGGCTGGGAATCTTGTTTTCTTTATAGGTTACAGCTCATAAACATTTATTTTTATATATTATTTCTTGCACGATTCTCCCTTTGTTGATTAGAAATTTGTTAGTTTTTCCAATAATTTCCAACATGCCGATCATTCAAATTTGATGGCCGCATGAAAATCGTCCATTGCTGCAACCCACTAATGGTGAGAAATTCAAAAGAAAATTCTTAGTTGCAATTTTCATAAGAAAATTATTTCAGAATTCGACCCATGTATGGCCTGCTTTTAACTTCTTCATGCCCGCGCTACGGCCGAAAAAGACGGCTACATCGCGGACCTAAATTGCCGGGAGGGCGTCCATTTACGTCCTCCCATGCATGTGCTGCAGCAATCTCTATGATCTGCAAGTCCATGAGCCCGATCCCGGCCCCTTACCATGTGACCAGCTGTCAGCCAATGACAGCTGATCACGTGATGTAAACAGCAGCCGGAAATCAGGGTTTTTTTTTTTTACAGCATGAAGAGAAAAAAAAGCCCATCACCGGCAAGAGCACCTGTGCCCACCAGTGCCACCTACCAGTGCCACCTACCTGTGCCCATCAGTGCCACCTACCAGTGCCCGTCAGTGCCACCCATCAGTGCTACCTATCAATGCCCACCAGTGCCACCTATCAGTGCCCCATCATCAGTGTCACCTATCATTGCCCATCAGTGCCACCCATCAGTGACCATCAGTGCCACTTTTTAGTACCCATCAGTGCCACCTATTAGTGCCCTTCAGTACCACCTACCAGTGCCCTTCAGTGCTGCCCATCACTTTCCATCAGTGCCACCTATCAGTGCCCACCAGTGCCGCCTTATCAGTGCTCGAAGGAGAACATTTACCTGTTTGCAAAATTTTATAACAAACTATACTTTTTTCTTAACCACTTTCCGACCACCGCAAGTACATATACTGCGACGGTCAGCCCCTCACAGGCAGAGTGACGTATCGGTACGTCACTAGCCTGTGAGGCTCCCGCTCAGTCACGGACCCCCCCCCCCCGCGTGTGACCGGCGGACCCGAAGTCTGCCGGTCACTCAGCGATCGTCGGGGGAGAGGGAGAAAGTCAGGCGGCTAGTGTAAACAAGCCGCCTGTCATTCTCCCCTGTGTAGAAACAATGATCATACGGTTCTACTATGTAGGACCGTTGATCATTGTTCCTACAGCTCAAGCCACTCGCGCCCCTAGGGACACACACAGCCCCTCCCTCTCAAATAAAGTTAACCCCTTCACTGCCAGTGTAATTTTACAGTAACAGTGCATATATATATAGCACTGATTACTGTAGAAATGTCACTGGTAACCCCAAAAGTGGCAAAAATGTCAGTCAAGGGTCCGATCTGTCCGCCCCAATGTCGCAGTACTGCAAAAAAAAACGCAGATCGCTGCCATTACGCGTTAAAAAAAACAACAAAAATGACAAAAATCTTTCCCTTTGTTAGTAAACGCGATAACTTTTGCGCAAACTAATCAAAATACGCTTTATGCAAATTTTTTTTTTACCAAACATATGCAGCATAAAACAAATTGGCCGAAAATGTTAAATTTAGATTTTTACATTTTTTTGGGGAATTTCATATAAAAAAGTTTGAAAAATATTGTTATTTTTGCAAAATTGAAGCATTTATAGCGCATGATCAAAAAATCGCACAGGTGATCAAATACCACCAAAAGAAAGCTCTGTTTGTGGGGAAAAAAAGGACGTCAAATCCGTTTAGGTACAGCATCGCACGACCGTGCAATTGTCCGTTAAATTCATGCAGTGCCGAATCGCAAAATACCCCCTGGTCTTTCAGCAGCCAAATCCTCTGGGGCTTAAGTGGTTAATTGTCTGTCTTTTTTTTATTCAGCAAAAAATAAAAATCCCAGTAGTGATTAAATACCACCAAAAGAAAACTCTGTTTGAAAAAAAAAATTATAAAAATTTCATTTGGGTACAGTGTTGCATGACCGCATAATTTACATTCAAAGTGCGACAGCGCTGAAAACTGAGAATTGGCTTGGGCAGGAAGGGGGTTTAAGTGCCTAGTAGGCAAGTGGTTAGGATTGGTTCACAATGTGAATGGCTTTTTTTTTTAGCAATTTCAGCCTTCTTCTACCACCTATTTTAAATCTAGCCAAGGGGATACAAAAAAAATCCACTAAAAATGTGAAGCAATTGTAGCACCCTCCTAGGTAGGTGCTAGGAAGAAGCATATGAGTGGCCCTGTCTGCATATCAGGAGGACCTGATCATTTGGTTAGGCTGTCATGTGTTTCCAGGTGTGTCTGTTGTGTCTGGGGAGTCTCCCCACTGTGTCCAATGAGGGCTCTTATTTGACAGTGGAGTAAACCTGACCAATAGCACACCAGGGCTTGTATCCATCTCAGAGGGCAGAATCTGCCGCAAAGTATCCTGGGATAGGGTATAAGTCTGAGAGGAGGAATAGTTGGAAAGAGGGATGGTGCGCTATGGTGTAGAAAATTGTCATGTCACTTGAATCAAACCATGGACAAGGAATGTTAGTAATGAAGTGTCCTAAAAATGTATTGATAAAAATTAAAACAACCAAACGAACCAATCCTGGAGTCTTCGGTGTCACTCTCGGGTGCTGTGGGAATCCAAATACTGGCGCCGCAGAGCGGGGTGACCCAGACACAAAGATGGTGAGAGAGGTGGGGTCCGGAAAAGCTGATGCCAACGGTAATGGCTGTTCGAGTGCTGTGTGCAGCCGCTACACAGACTGAATGCTGGGTCTAACGCTGTAGCCGGAAGTTTTCCCCTGATTGCGTCACCGGAAGTGACGCCCGGAACAAGGATGGAACGCTGGTCGGATGTGAATGATGAGACGCAAGCTTCTGGTTGCTGTGACTACATGTTTTGCGCGCATGCGCTTTGTCAAGTCACGGCAACAGGCAACCAGAAGCTATTTAAAGCTATGACCCCATATGAACATTTCAAAGGGATTAGCGCCAGGACAATTTTTTGTTATAAGTCTGAGGGGAGCACATGACACAGTGTCTTTGGCTGGAGACAAAGTCCCAGGAGGAAGTCTCCCCTCCTGTCAGCGCAAGTGAGAGTGTCCTGGGTGGTCGGCCTAGAGGACGGAGGTTGAGCTGAGCTGCAGAGAGGGATCCAGTGTGCTGTGGAGCTGCTGGGCAGAAGTTTCAGGGAAAAACAGTATTGTGAGTACTTGAGACTGCCCAGGGGTCTGCCTAGGAGAGGGGACCACTCCAGAAGGTCAAGGGCAACCAGGAGCCAGCTAACCTGTGGAGAAGGTTTAGAGAAAGGGGGTGCCAGTGTTTAAGCCATGAAGATAAGTGAGAGGAAGAGGGCGTCAGTGTGGGCCCTGAAGTGTTTAGCAGCGGTAGCAGCACGAGTAGCTACTTCAGCAAGGATTGCTTAAGGGAGCTATAGAAGGACGTATTTTTGTGAGAAAGCAGTCCAAGGTCAGTTTGGAGTTAACAGGCAGCAAGCGAGCGTTAGCCAGCGTCAACTGGCGTTGACCGGCATCTAGCCAGCGTCAAGTCAGCACCAAGAATCGTATTCAGTTGTCCCTAGCAAATTGTCCATAGATGAGCCAAAGGAGTATCGCACTCATTCCCTTCTCCCATCCAAGTTCTCAATAAATACAAAAAAAACCCTCAAAGATACAGGAATGGTCATTGTCTCAGCGCTCACACTTGGAGGAACATGCACAGGGGTACTTTTGTTGCACCCGGTGGCCCAGGGGGACCCATATGCAGCAAAACGGCTGGGAATCCTGCTACACAATCAAAACTGTTGATGGTAAGTTTGATCCATTTAACTTATTTCACACTCAAAAACAGTCTAGTGCAACATTTCTCAACCGTTTTACCCTGGAGCAACCCTTGAAATATGTTTAAGGTCTAGGGTCAACCCCTGCTAAAAATAATTATACCTGCAGTTTATGGTACCTTAGTGATCACTAAATTGTAGAATGCTTTAAATGACTAGATAAATTAATAAATAAGATTGCATCCTATGGCAAAAGATGGCATTTTCACATCCTTCTAATCTGTACAACAAGACTTTAAATATTAGCCTTGAAATTCAATTAATTTTAATAGCAAAAAATTAAATTCAGATGGTAAACTGTGGTTTTTCCTATTGCGTTAGTGGTTACTGTAGGTAGATCAGTTCTCCATTACTCACTGCTCAAGGAGCCCCTAGCAAACTCACAAGAAACCATGGTTGGAAAAGACTGCTCCAGCATATGGCCACTATTTGAAATTGATGGGTTAACAAAGACATTTGTAACTGTTTAGTTTCGTATTTAATATAACATTTTTTTTCTGGAATAATCCAGCTTTCTTTCTTTACCTTTTTATTAATCAAATTATTGTAATTAAACTAATTGATAATATTTTTTCTCTTGTGAGAATTTTTTCAAAGTTAATTTTTCTTCCCATTGCAGCCATACAAAAGTTACTACAAAATATGCATCTATGTTCTACCAAGTTCCTGGATATAGCTTCCTGAGGGAATGCTCATCAACTGCTATTTAGAATATATGTAATTTTAGAGTGGCTTGGGGCATGTGACCTGGAGCTAACCTTTCCAAGAAAATGTTAGTGATAATAGACACACAGTTTAATTTACATTGTCCCTTCTATTTCTGTATATGAATGATGACACTGTAATTATTTTAATTAAAAAAGAAAAAATTTAAGTACCCTTTTCCTAATCAACATAGAGCTGTCACATGACCCAGATCTTTCCCAGCCTGTCTGCAGGGAAACATAAGAAGAAGAAGCTTCTAGTTCTCTGCTGTAGTCACCTATTAAAAAAAAAAAATACACCCTTTGAAATACAGAGTAAAAATAAATAAATAATACCCATAAACTATTTTAAATGAGCATAAAAATATATTTTTGAAATGACATCTTTATTATTTTGTGGAAATAACATGGTTTGGGTGGATTTCTGCCAGTCACAGGCTGTTTCATACCCTTCCAGCCTGTGTCTTAGAATAGGAGGGAGGTGAAGCCTCCACCAGTCTACATGTAATATCCCTCCCCTATTGTGTTTAGCTGGTTTGTGGGAATAGAGGAGGGAGGGAGTGGGCTGTAATTTACCACTATGTATACACTTACATGTGTGACTATGGTCACATGGGCTGCTCAGATGTGATAGATGTGATAGGGAGGAAATGCTCAGCATAGAAACTCGCTGAAAACTAAACATGTGCAGAGTTGCCACCACAGCTGCAAAATCCTCAGTTGCATTGGGGACTTGGAACAGAAGGGGGAAGATAGAGAAGAGCAGGATCAACCAGTTTTTTTGCAGAATATACTGTAGAAAACAAATCATATAGTGACTGACTGTGAATAGCATGTAATACACCATTTCTTTAAAGTTTTTTATGATGTGGGTTTAATGACACTTTAATGTGAAAAATGACGCAGTTTGCATGGATTTTTTTAGTGCTCTATTCTTAGCAGGACTACCCTCCCTGTGCCAAGTGTTTTACTGTTGGTTATCCTCGCTTGAACCAATCTAAATGATGATCTTGTTAGATCTCCTGTCTGCAGCGTATTAATTATTATTATTATTAACAAGAAAGCCTGCCAGCTTATTAATTGTTGATGGGCATCAATTGGAGTAAATTGGGTTTGAACTGAATGGAGTAATTGGGGTTTGGGTTGTGAAGCTTTTCATCTAAGACTGTTCAATAAGGTTCTCCCAATGACTGTGGCTGGCAATGCCAGGACTTGTAGTTTCAGAAATGAGTAGTCAGGTAAAATTGTCTAACCTCTAGGATGAAGGCAAACTTATACAATAAAATATTATATTTTATCTCCATATGATCATGTCCTCAGGAGATCCATGATTTACTCATCCTGTACCTAAAGTAGAAAATGTTTCCTCATAGCAGGATCTGAGCAATATCAGCTTATCTCCAGTGAACCAGAGGACAATTCTTTACTGCTTAGAGATTTCAGATAAGGAAGGTAAACCCTGATAGTACCGTAGATCTCTGATGTCATCACATGTGCCTACACCCAGTGAGAATTTGTGGAATTCTACTAAAAGCCCATTTGTACTGGTTCTTTTAAGATCATGTGTTTTTTCTGTTGTCTTGCATGTATTTTCTTTTTTTCTTTTTCTTTTTTTTTTAATCTCAAACCTTTACTGAGAACATAAACAGTAAAAATACAGATACATAATCCAGGGACAATACAGCATTTTAGGAATATCCATACAACAATATCATAATCCATAATTTCCAAGACCTTGCTTAGCAACAGAACAGCATCTCCAACAATAACCCCCGATTCAGCTACATCAAACTTTGAGTAAAAAATATCAAAAATTCTATGCAATACCAATTCGACAGGTGATAGTCCTGGTGTTTCTAGCCAGGGAGACCAAGCTGCTTGAATTTTACCTGGGCACCCTCTATGTTAAAAGACATACTTTGTAGGTGCCCATTTGGGCAATCCACTCCTTGCTGGAGGAATGGTCAGTCGATTTCCAGTGCCTAAAGCCCCGTACACACGCAACGATTATCGGCCGACCGATAGTCTGTCTTTTGTCCAGAGTGGTGTTTTGTTGGTTGGAATGTGCCTAGACTGCACTGGAATTTTCTCGCCCAACAAAATTCTACTTCAGAAGTGATGTCATGTGTTGGTTTGCTTTCTTTGTGTTCTTTCTTCTCTGAGCATGCCCAGACTTGCTCATTAGATTTTTCGCTGTCGAAATCTGTACTGACTGCACGAAAATCGGCCGTGTTTTGACGGCAGACAAAAATTTTATAGCCTGCACACCAGATTTTTTTCGGCTGAAAAGTCAGACTTGGTTGTCGGAAGCATCATACTAACAAGCCGAAAAATCGGCAGATCGGTCGTTGGGCGAAAATTCCCTGCCGATTTTCGATGCGTGTGTACGAGGCTTCAGAATCAATTTGTGGGCCCAAGCTATTGCCTGTTTTGTAACCTCTTCTGTCTGAAGATTGTCCAGGGTACCCAAAAGGCAAAGTTTGGGATCAGCAGGAATGTCAACTTGGAATACCCTACTAAGAGTATCCAGGACGCTCCTCCAGTAAAGGTGCAATTTGGGGCATCTTTACAAAAGGGTGAATTAGATTGCATGTATTTTCATGCTGGGACATTGAAAATCAGTATGAAAACTGGGGAGAGAAGGTAGTTTATCTTATTTTCCTTCAACTCAACCCACAGAAATACTGGTGGAAACATGACAATGGTACATGGTATTGCTGGTGCGCATTGTGCTTTATGGATTCTTTCCAGAACTCAAGCAAACTGGAAGTAGAAATCCTGGCACATTGTTTCCATCATGTTACATTCACTGCCAGCATTTTCTAGGCTCTATGTATTGTTGATAAACAGGTCATATAATTAACAGTTGCTTGTCTACAATGGCAGAGGTCAGGGAATTATTACAGACTAGGAAAAGGTACTTCTTTGGCTGACGCACTGGAAAAATAAACAAAAGTTTATAGAAATGAGACAGAGGAATGTCTAGAATTCCTGCAAAACCAGCACAGAGCAGGGTGTGAGAGCTTGAGGGCGAGCTCTGTGTGTACTGAATACCTTGCATTGTAATTGGTGGCAGGGCGCACACTCACATGCCGAATATTCGATAATTGGGCAGATCTGGTGGTGATTTATATAAGTTATGTAAACCGACAGCAGACAGCTATACAATCTGATTGTACAAGGTGTACAATCTTTTAGATTTACTAAAATATGTACTAGGAGGACATACCGAAACAATCTATTCAATTTGTGTCAATGCAGGCAGGCTCTTGCAGTACATGAATACTGAAGCAACAGTGTTGCTTAAAAATCTGGATGGTCCCTGGTTTACAACCAATTACTGTTATTTGTTACAATGGCGAATGCTGGATTTGTATATTTTTTTCCTAGAAAAAAAAAATCTGAATAAAAAATCACTGTAAATTAAAAATCTGGAAGGATCTGTGGCATTGTGTAAGCTTTAAAACAAACCAACATTTTCTACATTTTTTTATTTTATTTTTTTTTTTTTTTTTTTATTGTTAATTTTTTTTTTTAATGTAATTTTATTTAGAAAATTTTAAAATGCTTTTCCAAAGATACATTACAGTAAGCCTTTCATGTTACAAACTTAATTTTTAGAATTTGGCAATCAATCAAAAATCAAACATTCAGCCATCTCCGAGGAGAGAAAAAAAAGGAAAGTAGTTACCTTAGATAAAACTAGAGATAACAAATCCATTCATGGAAAAACATAGTTGAAGTACCTGGTTACCAAAAGAATACAGACATTAATTAACTCAGGATTTGCTAATTAGTTTGAATGGATCATGTATGGTTACGAATTAGCAACATACAGAGCAGTAGTTTGACTCCTTTCTTGTAACATATCCAGAAGCTGTATTTACAGAATATAAACCAACAAGAAAATGATTGGGGAAAGGAGAAAAAGAGAGAAAAAAAATCTCATCTCTATCTACCCCTATTACCACTGCCACTGATCTCATCCCTATCCCCCCCTCCCCCACCACCCACCACTGCCACTGATGTCCTACCTATTCCACCCCCACTGATGTCATCCCCATACCACCACCACTGCCACTGATGTCATACCTATCATACCACCACCACTGCCACTGATGCCATCCCTATCCCACCACCACCACTGCCACTGATGTCATACCTATCATACCACCACCACTGCCACTGATGTCATCCCTATCCCACCACCACCACTGATGCCATCCCTATCCCACCACCACCACTGATACTGATCTCATCCCTATCCCACCACCACCACCACTGATGTCATTAGAGAGAGGAAGGAAAGAGTCCCCGGTGCCGCACATCCATGTATGTGGTGTGATTGGTGGAAGAGACAACCTCGGCCTGGGCTCCTGCCAGGTCATGCCCCCAGCGCTGATAGCGATAAGAGCCTCCATGAGTTTGATCTTGCATACAAGAATGGAACTCAAGTATGGAAGGACCTTGCTCCCCCGCACCAATGAGAAGCAATCTGGCATCTTATAGCTGTCCACACTTGAAAAGTTAGTCCTTTTTTTTTTCTTTTCTTCTATTTCTTTATTAAAAATTCCATACATTCATAAGCCTTCATATACAACAGATCAAAACATGAAAACTGTAAATATACACTATACAATCTAATTGTCAAGTACAGCATACACATTTACAATACACCCATATGTACCTGGCGCACCTGCTAGGCTCATGGCTCTTATTACTATTACATTTCTACCTAATAACATCATGTGTATGTCCTTTGCGTGGATGATACTCAGAGCCCCACAACATTTTCCCTTTTTTTTCCTCCCTCCATTCCCCCCTTCCCCTCCCTATCGCTCCCCTCCCCCACCTTCCAAACAATTAATAACGAAATAAATGAAAAAAAATGTCCTTACATAGTATTACTGACCGTCATATTAAATGATGATATTTTGGACACAGGACCAGGGAAGGAATGCCTTATATTTCACCGTTGAGATTAAATTAATCCACCCACTACAGGTTTTTTTGCAGAAACAGGCTTTCTGGCTTTTTACCGATGCCAGAAGCTCCTCCATATGCATCATCCCATTCACTGATCTAATCCAGTGTTCCATCATTGGTATAGAGGAGGACTTCCAATGTGCCAGTATACAGGCCATCGCCACGTTAGGGGGGGTCTTATCACCAATTGTTGCATCTCAGCCCTCTCTAAAGGGGTAGATATTGCCAAACATGCTGCTGGGTTGTGATCTACAAAGAGACCAGAGATATATTTAAAAGCGTACATCTCTTGCCAATAGGGGCAGATTCTGGGACATCTTCAGAAAATATGGAAAAGTATTCCCTTCTCTTTTCTGCAGTGCCAACAAATAGGGTCAACATTAGAGAACATTCGGTGCAATTCTCTAGAGCAGGGACGTCAAACTGGGGGCCCTCTAGCTGTTGCAGAACTATAAATCCCATAGTGCCTCTGCCTGTGGGAGTCATGCTTGCAACTGTCAGCCTTGCAATGCCTTATGGGACCTGTAGTTCCAAAACAGCAGGAGGACCGCCAGCTTGACATCTGTGCTCTAGAGAGTCAAAAGCTTGTACCCTGATTTCTGCAGTTTCGAAGAGTCAGGAGATTAATGTATAACATTAACATAAGAGATACAATCTCTTTGATCAGCCAAAAATCTTATATGCAAATCTTTTTCCCATGTAGGGATTAGGGAACATGTGAAAAGTCAGTCTTTTAACATCCTTAGGCATATTAGGAGGTAGCAGGCCAAGCAAGAATGTGGCGGGTCAAGCTCAATATGTATCTTTAGGATTGTGTAAAAGGGCAATTCTTGCCAGAAGGGACATACTGTATCCCTGGACAGGTCCAATACAAATGAAATAGTGTACCTAGGTGCTGTTCACATCTCCAGCAATGAGCTGGGATATTAAGATTGAAAGAATGTAATAGGGCAGGAATATAATACTAATAGAGAATTGTGTATTGCTTTTCCTTAGAAGTCTTGCAAATGGAAGATTGATGTCAATTGTCCCAAATTTTTTAAATACTGATTTTTTTTTTCTGGTTTTAGTGCCGGTTCACACTTCCGCGTGTGCGGCGATCGCATGTAATATCGGAGCGCACTGCTCCTTCATTACATGCGATCTAATGTGCAGTGCGAATTCAGCCATTCACTTTGTATGGCTAAATTCGCACTGCACCCGCACAAAAGTCGCACATGAGGCATTTTTTCAGCCGCATCAGGATCGGATCGCACAGTGGTTCAAACTTGTGCGATCCGATCCTGTGCGAACTGTCAGATCGCACTGCGATATGCGATCAAACTGGGGGTGTCGTTAACATTTCATTGACACCCCCAGCGTATCGCATATGGCAGTGTGAACTGGCAGATGTGCATTTGCGATGCGGGAACAGGCTGCGAATTTGCAGCCTTCCCGCATCGCACAACTGTGACCCGCCACTTAAGTTGTTAGCAATAGCAACATACATATTGCTTAAGACAATAGACAAAGAACGGAAGTAAACAGTCAATACAATTAAGGCACAAAACCAGTGACTGCCAAAAGACATCCTAATGCCCAGCCAAAGCTAGAATGTCATCAAATGTACATCACTTCCAAAAGAAGCCCATTTAATAGAGCATATCCTGAACATTAATTGTACAGAAGCAATTGCTCTCCTATACACAAGGTAATTTCAAAGTGGGACAACAAAAAATATGCTGTGTATACAGTGAATATAAAAAGTCTGAGGAAGGCAGCGCATGAACCACACTGGGATGCAATGGATAAAGAAGTCAGGTGAACATCCAGTATAGGAAGGGTTAACAGTTTATTGGTATTAATAACCGAAAAACAAAGTACATAAAATGCTTACATCCCCCTGGGCTGGAGTGGACAAGGGCACCTGGCAGCAAGCAACATGAGTGCGAGGAGGTCAGTCTCCCAGGACTGCTGAGCAGTGTGTGGACAAACCCGGAAACCAGCCGGCGCGAGGATGAAAGGACTCTGCTGTAGTTCCGTAGTGGTGACATCAGCCGGACAGGCGCCACTTGCGGGGAAATACCAGGAACCAGGGTGGACCATAACACGTACTTTTGTCCATATCAGCACCCTTCCTATGCTTGTTGGCTAGCAGCAGGAAAACCACTGGGGAGCCTCACAGGCTTACTTCTATCCCTGCACCCTAAAGGTACCCCAGGAGCACCAGATTTGTGATTATTACTTTGACTTCTGGACTGGATTTTTTTCCTATGGCTGCCCTGGGTGCGAATCTCTTTACAGAGCCATTAGTTGGCTAACAGTAGAACAACCGCTGGGGAGCCTCACAGGCTTACGTCTATCCCTCCACCCTACAGGCATCCCAGGAGCGCCTGGTTTGTGATTATTAATATAAAAAGTCTACACACCCCTGTTAAAATGTCAGGTTTCTGTAATGTAAAAAAATGAGACAAAGATAAATCATTTCTGGAACTTTTCCACCTTTAATGTGACCTAGAAACTGTACAACTCAATTGAAAACAAACTAAAATCTTTTTGGGGGGGGGGGGGGGGGTAAAAATTAAAAACCTAAAATAATGTGGTTGCATAAGTCTGCACACCCTCTCATTCATAACTGGGGATGTAGGTGTGTTCAGAATTAAGCAATCACACTCAAACTCATGTTAAATAGTAGTCAGTACACACCTGCTATCATTTAAAGGGCCTCTGATTAACCCCAAATAAAGTTCAGAAGTTCTAGTAGGTCTTTCCTGACATTTTCTTAGTTGCATCCTACAGTAAAAGAGATGGTCCGCAAAGAGCTTCCAAAGCATCAGAGGAATCTCATTGTTAAAAGGTATCAGTCAGGAGAAGAGTACAAAAGAGCTTCCAAGGCATTTTTAGCACTGATTGCTGTGGTATTGTCACTGGTCCCCCTGAAAGTGTTAAAATGTCAGTTAGGTGTCCGATCTCTCCACCGCAATGTCGCAATCCCGCTAAAAATTGCTGATCGCCACCATTACTAGTAAAAATAAATAATGACATAAATCTTTCCCCTAGTTTGTAGACACAGTAACTTTTGTGCAAACCAATCAATATACATGTATTGGGATTTTTTTTTTTACCAAAAATATGTAGCAGAATGTATATTGGCCTAAAATGATGAAATTTGATTTTTAATTATTTTTTTTTTATTGGGAATGTTATAAAGCAGAATTGTCGCTATTTTTTTGTTTATAGCGCAAAAATTAAAAAATCACAAAGATGATCAAATACCACCAAAAAAAACTCTTATTTGTGGGAAAAAAAGGACATCCATTTTATTTAGGTACAGCGTCGTGTGACCCCGCAATTGTCAGTTAAAGTAATGCAGTGCCATATCGCAAAAAATGGCCTGGTTATTAAGGGGGTAAAACCTTCCGATCCAGAAGTTATTAAAGCCTTCTAAGCAGATATGAAAAGTGCAGAGGCCTTCTTACAGGAGAGAATGAGCTTTCTGGCATAAAAACATAAGGTAAGCAAGGTCAAAATGGTTTTAGTTGGAGCTAGAGAGTCCACCAGTATAGGTAGGGTCAGGTAAATTCTATGTAGGATATGTGGGAGACTCCCTTCATCAAATTGATATCAGCTAGAGACCATTTGATCCAATATAAATATAGCTAACACCAATGACACACATATGTCATCCCAATGATAATTGCCTCAGACCCATGCAGTTCGGAAAGACATTAGAAGTTTCACTGTTTCTGTAAACAGTTGTTTATATATGGTAGAAAGTTCTTTGGTTAGGTAATCCTCTCTAATCCAAAGTTCCAAGTCTGTAGATACGAGGGAAAGCCTACTAATTCCGAACTGTGCGTGGTAGGCATGTCTAAACTGTAGATATCTGAATCAGTGTGAAGTAGGCAACTTATAGAAAGATCTCAGGCAATGAAAGAAATAACAAATCCCCATTTCGAATAACATCACTTATTTTCTTGATTTAAAATTTAACCATATTACCGGGTAAGAATATGTATAGAAATTTTGGAAATGTTGATTCTTCCACAATGGCGCATGGGTTGAGGCAAAGAAGGATCCACTGGATTATGCTCTATACGCAGCATCTCAGGCCCTAAAAGTAGAGTGCCTGGAAACTGTGAGTGTGTGTGGGGACTTTAGTCCTCGATACACTAAGTGGGACATGGCCTCTAAGGAGTCAAACACAGCTGCCTCCAGAGACACTGCAGCATTGTCAAAAGCAGCTGTCAACCAATGGTGGGCAAAGATTAACTGACCAGCCAGGAAGTATTTATAGAAACTGGGTACAGCCAGGCACCCCTCACGCCAAGGTTGCTGCAAAACCTGATTTTTTGGATTGCTTCCCTGACCAATAAAAGCTGAGATGAATCCATTGATTCTTTTAAAAATGTTTTTTGGGTTCCATAAGGGGAATTTTTGTAAAATGTATTGGAAAAGGGGGAGAATGCTTATCTTAATAATATTCATTTTCCCATTTATCAATAAGGGGAGATGTCTCCAGGTATGTAATTTATGTTTAAGAGGTACTATATGGTACTTATGTCAGAAACCATATTAGAGTTAGCCAGAATATTTCACTTTGTCTACACATTACAGAGAGGATTCAGTGGGGGGTCTCGATGCAAGAGAAGTTATGTGTAAAGGCAGAATTTTGGATTTATGCCAGTTCACTTTAAGACCTGAAAAGGTGGCAAAATTGTTTAGGATAGACAGGGCTGCAGACAACGATGCTCCAGAGTCACAAAGGAAGAGCACTAGGTCACCCACATACAGGTCTGTTTTTTCCTCAAGACTACTTACCCAGATGCCTCGGACCATAGAAGATGTACGTAAAGCTAAGGCTATGGGTTCCATCATGAGGGTGAATGATCCTGGTGACAGGGGTCAGCCCTTCCGGTTGCAACTGTGAAGAGATCTGACACCCCACCATTTATTATAATAACCGCCATTGAGCTATCATATAGAATATCAACCCGCTGAAGAAAAAGGGGGCCAAACCCAATCTTTCGTAAAACTACTTTCATATAGGTCCAATCAACTGAGTCGAATACCTTTTCCAGTCCAGAAACACCAAAACACCTCCATCAAAAACATCAGGGCCCAGTTGAGTATGAGTAAAAACTCTTAGATTGATATCTGTAGTCTTTCAAGGTAAGAAACCTGTTTGGTCCGAAGATATCACCAGGTGCAATAAATACAAATTTTAACAATTAATGGATGTGTAATTGTTGCTAAACCTAAGGTAGCACGTTAAAAAAATCCCAGTTTTTTGTATTGTACCTTTACAGAAGAGGCATGTCAGTAAGGGGTCACTTTATATAGCCACTGAATTCAATGCATTCCTATTAGAACAAACAACCCTTAGTAAAGATTTAACCCAGCTTTTCTCAACATTTTAACCCCTGAGGAACCCTATAAATAATATTCCAGTCTCGGGGAAACCCCATCTAAAGACCATTCTGCCACTGAATCTGTCAAAAGATTGTTAGCCCCAGAACTATGTAGGTACCATCTGTTGGGCATTAACAGCTCAGGAACCCCTAGCAACTGCTAAAGGAACTCTGCTTGAGAAAGTCTTGTCTACAGCAGTTTTTTCAACCTGAGGAACCCTTGAAATAATATTTAAGTCTTTGGGAACACCCACTGAAATGGATTATTTCTACAGCTTATGTTACTGTGCCACGATAAAGAATATTTTAAATAAAATAAGTAATGTGGCATACCTAGCATGTTTGATACCCAGGACATATCATTTGGTTGCCAACCCCCTACAAATTTTTTTTTAGTAGTATTATTGAAATGAAAAACTACTGCAGAAAAGAAGGGCAGAGAGTAAAACCATGGTTCTCTCCAACATTAGTGGTCATTGTAGAAACAACCCCTTTCATTGGTGGTTGGTCATTAGTGCAAATCTATGGAGCCCATTTTTACTGTTTACACCCAAGATTTAGAGATCTTTTGCTCAAGATTCAAGATTTTTCCATCTTAATGCAACTGAAAAATGTGTGAATCGCTGTGGAGAGAAAAGCGAGCAGAGGCCGAGGCATAGTGTGGAGACACAGGAGAGAGAGGTGGTGGAGGTCACTGAGGAGTGACTGATCTTGTGCGGAGACACCGGAGAAAGGTGGCGGATACCAAAGAGGGGGGATCGGCCTGGTGCGGAGGACTGCTGGACAGAAGTGTCTGAGGATTGGGTGAGAGATGTCCAATTGCAGTGGGCACAGCATTGCATGGACAGAGAGAAAGGGTCTGTGATGCAGTACTGACACAGGGAGAGCATTGATATAGCTGAGCGGTTGCTATAGGACACTTTTGAGCTTTGATGGTGCATGGCAATCCGAGAGGCCGTTTTTGTACACGTATAGTTATTTTTACTGATTCTATTTCGAGGCAGAACCTGGATTACAAATACCCCTTTTTCCTATTGGATTACAAATCTCATTCATGGAATGATTTGAGCTCCTACTGCCCGCGAAGATTAACAAGGCCTTGTCAAGTAGAGACTCGGTTACTTCATAGATAAGGGGGCCCCCTACTGGTGATAGAGTACACTCTTTCAGGTTAAGATTGAAAGGTATTTTATTAAAAGATATACAGTAAACCCCCGCTCCATCGCGGTTCAGTTTTTGCGGTCCCGGTATATTGCGTTTTTTTTTGTAATGTTATTTTACTATATAAATCATTAAAAATGAAATATTTTTGTGTTTTCCATAGCTCTTGCTCTGTCTCTCAGTATCTTTTATGTGTTTAAATGAGTTTCTATTGTTTTAAAAGTGTGTTTAAATACCTTAAAATGCTTTTAAAAGTACAGTGACAGTAAAAAAAAAAACATGCCTACAGTGTATTTTAATAGGGTTTTTCTATTTCGCGGATTTTCACTTTTCGCGGCTGGGTCCGGAACGTAACCCCCGCAATGGAGGGGGGTTTACTGTATATCTAGATATCTGTGCAGTTGTTAGTTACATGTAACTGTTCTAAGAGAAATTGCATCATTATTCATTTGGTATACTTCTCCAGTTAGATATTGTTATATCTAGTCATAGTTTGCATTGCCATTATCTGGGAATCTGAGTCTTGGGTCTCATAGTGATTCTGGGACTTGAAGATTCAGAGTCCCACTGTTGGCTCTTATCACTTATATTTCCTGTTGTGTTGAAACCATATCTGTTTATTCCTTTCTCAAGTCAGTAAACTGATATATTGATATTCAAGTGTCATTGTTGTTTCTTTGAATTATCATGTCAGAACCAGTAGTGTTCAGCGGGTTGGAGGTGTCTCAGGGTCAAGGAAGTGTGGAGGAAACTAACATACTCAGCAGCCCCTGTAGGGGTCGTGCTACACATACAAAAATAAAAACTGGTTTGAAATATTCCTCACTGTGGATGCTGAAAAAAGAGCATATGCACAACCACTGTATCATGCCAGCTGTGGCTATTAATAATAGGTGGGGGTTAAACAAGAATAATACTAGCCTATTAGTCAAGGTTCAGTTTTTTTTTTGTTTCCTTTTTGCTGCCTTTGTCCCATTGTAGAGGTTTTCTTTCACTTCTGATCACAAAGACAAAACAGAAAATGAGAGTAAACTTCTCCAAAGTGAGTGAAAATTCCTGGTTACTTTAGGTTCACATACAGTATGTGTGGGTTGGTAATGCGTGCATTTTTGCACATGTTACCATCCTGCATAGACACGCACTGCTCTTTAGCAGAAACGTGGGGGTCCCATTAATTCTAAATGGCACCCCCCATGCATTGGCAGCCAAGCATTACTAGTGAAGTTGATGATGATACCTGATTTTGTTATGACACTCCTTCACATGTGCTTGAATTAACTTATTTAATAGACAATATAGCAACTTTGAAATGTTCATCAAAAGTCAGTACCAGCAACGGACAACATCACTTCATCACAGAAACCCAATGTTTCTACCAACTAGAAAGAGAGTGTATTGAAAAATGTATGCCCACAAACTCAATGGCTTTTACCTTTTTATTTAATCTTTTCTTGTAACAGCTAGTGAGGCATATATGTAGTGATTCATAAATTTTGGCATCACTGCTTTTTTTTACCTTTATAAATTTTGGTATCACTGCGAAGAATGGTAACCTTAGAATGGTAATCAAATGTATTGACCAGAGGCGGCTCTAGACTTTTTGAGGCCTTACGCGAAATTAAAATATGAGGCCCCCCTTGCACGATAAAAAAAATAAATAAGCAGGCTATATTATTAACTGTATAAATTGCATATTTTAAGGCAAACATTAATACATCTCAAAACCTCGGTATTCAACGCACTGTGAAGGTGTTGAACGTTTTTTTAATAATAATAATGATTGAAAAAATATATATTTTTTTTAATAATTGAAAAAAAAGAAAATAATTATTATTTTTTTTAAATAATTTAAAAAATAAATGAATAATAATCATAATAATAACCACACTCCCTGTCTGTCCACTTACCTTTAAGCAAAGGTAAGTGGACAGGGAGATGAAGCCTGCAAAAACTTCCCTCTCATCTCCTCTTGGGAAGGAGATGGACAGGCATTGAGAACAGGCAGGGGAAACAGAGCCATTAGTAACTTCTTGTCAAACTCCCGGCCACCACAAGAGGGCGCCAGTTCCCCGTTCTCTCACTGAAGAAGGCCGAAAAGCTGCAGCCTCAATTATCGGATGGCGCGGTAGTCCGTGCACTCGGTGAGTGGTTGGGGGGGCGCAAAAGGGACAGAACACCTCCTGCAGTGCACCCCAGGCGCCAGGTCGCTAATTCTAGTCGCCAATGCGACCTGGCACCCGGGGTTTGTCAAGCCCTGTGTTAATATTAATATATTATCAATATATGAATATATTATAATAATTAATATAATATAATAAAAATAATATATCCACCATCCTAAAGTCTGTTTCTGATTGTTTAGTCAGACATTCACACCAGTGGCCTGCTGGAGGTCATTTTGTAGGGCTCTGGCAGGGCTCATCCTGATCCTCTTTGCATAAAGGAGCAGATACCGGTCCTACTGATGGGTTAAGGACATTCTATGGCTCTGTCCAGCTTTTCTAAAATAACCACCTGTCTTCCTGGTATCTCCTCCGTGCTCTTGAGACTGGGCTGGGAGACACAGCAAACCTTCTGTCAATGGCACGTATTGATGTGCCATCCTGGAGGAGTTGGACTGCCTGTGCAACCTCTATAGGGTCCAGGTATGGCCTCATGTTACCAGTAGTGACACTGACCCTAGCCAAATGCAAAACTAGTGAAGAATAGTCCTAAAAGATGAGTAGGGGGAAAAAATTCAGTGTCCTCCACCTGTAAAACCATTCCTGTTTTGGAGATCAACTGTTGCCCATCTAGTGCCCCTGTTGTTAATTTCATGAACACCAAAGCAGCTGAAACTGATAAACAACCCCCTCTGCCATTTTACTGACCAAATCAATATCCCAGGAGTTTAATTGACTTGATTGCTATACTCTGATTAAAAAATTGGTCCTTTCTTTTTTTTGAACAGTGTATATATCATAGTTTGTAGACGTGATAACTTTCACACAAACCAATCAATCTACACTTATTGGGATTTTTTTTATCAAAAACATGTAGCAGAATACGTTTTGGCCCAATTTAATGAAGACATTCTATTTTTTTCATTGGATAGGTTTTACAGCAGAAAGTAACACATATTTTTAACACCAAAAGAAAAGCTCTATTAGTCCCGGGTCACACTTGTGCGATGCGGGAAGGCTGAGAATTCGCAGCCTGTTCCCGCATCACAAAGCACCCCTGGCAATTCACACTGCCATATGCGATACGCAGAGGGTGTCAATGAAATGTTAACGACACCCCCAGTTTGATCGCATATCGCAGTGCGATCTGACAGTGCGCTCAGGATCGGATCACACAAGTGTGAACCACAGTGCGATCCGATCCTGATGCGCCTGGAAAAAAGGGTCATGTGCGTTTTTGGTGCGGATACAGTGCGAATTCAGCCATACAAAGTGTATGGCTGAATTCGCATCCGCACCTCCGATCGCATGTAATGAAGGAGCAGCGCGCTCCGAATTACATGCGGATCGGCGCACTCGCAAAAGTCTGAACCGGCCCTCAGTGTGATAAATTGTATTTGAGTATAGCGCTGCAACTGCAAGAGCTGCAATAGCCAGTTAAAGTAATGCAGTGCCGAAATGGCAAAAAATGGCCTGGTCATAAAGGGGGTAACATGTTCTGGAGCTGACGTGGTTAAAAGAGTTAGTGAATTGTTAATTTTTTTTAAAAACCAATAAAAAAAGGCTGCAGAGACGTTATTAATCCAGTATGGTGTGTCCAGTATTCTTTGTATATTTGGAGTATATGTAATGCCACCTACCGTCCCCTGTTACATCACTTCTGCTTTGAACGCAAAACATGTCGTCACTTTGACACCTGCGATTCATGAAGTGTATCCATATTTTTGACCAAACTCTGTGTGTGTGTGTGTGTGTAAATATATATATATAAAAATAAAGTATATCAGACGGGGTTTCTCTTTTCCCCCCTATCTTTTACCACTTGCTGACCAGCCACCAAAACATATACTGCAGGTTGGCAGATTCCCGCAAAATGATGTGCCCATATGTCGCTTTGCAGGAGCGCACGCACCCATTTGCTAGGGCAGAGGGGAAGCTGATCTTTGAATAAAATAACTGGAAGGTACCTCACTATGGAGATCTCCTTTTTTATACCCATGGGGGGAGCTATGTAAGAGGCACCGTGACCCAAGGACTCGCAGAACTTCTGCTGAAGATAAGACCGTGGCATAAACATGGCTCTCAGTCAAGTCCTTGGGTCACGGTGCCTCTTACATAGCTCCCCCCATGGGTATAAAAAAGGAGATCTCCATAGTGAGGTACCTTCCAGTTATTTTATTCAAAGATCAGCTTCCCCTCTGCCCTAGCAAATGGGTGCGTGCGCTCCTGCAAAGCGACATATGGGCACATCATTTTGCGGGAATCTGCCAACCTGCAGTATATGTTTTGGATGGCTGGTCAGCAAGTGGTAAAAGATAAGGGGGAAAAGGGAAACCCCGTCTGATATACTTTATTTTTATATATATATTTACACACACACACACACACACACACAGAGTTTGGTCAAAAATATGGATACACTTCATGAATCGCAGGTGTCAAAGTGACGACATGTTTTGCGTTCAAAGCAGAAGTGATGTAACAGGGGACGGTAGGTGGTATTACATATACTCCAAATATACAAAGAATACTGGACACACCAAACTGGATTAATAATGTCTCTGCAGCCTTTTTTTATTGGTTTTTAAAAAAATTAACAATTCACTAACTTTTTTAACTACTTCAGCTCCAGAACATGTTACCCCCTTTATACAGAAGTGCAGGCAGTCTACACACCATTCATCTGGGATCTGGCACCTTAATGCTGTGACACTGTGACAGGCGTTTTTCCCTTGAGGCCCGGTTCACACTTAGTGCCGGTTCACACTCATGCGGCTGCGGCGTTTGCATGTAATGTCGGAGCGCACTGCTCCTTCATTACATGCGATCGGCTGTGCGGTGTGAGTTTAGCCATACAAAGTGTATGGCTAAATTCGCACCACACCCGCAGTAAACACGCACAGGACCCTTTTTTGCAGCCGCATCAGGATCGGATCGCACAGCGGTTCACACTTGTGCGATCCGATCCTGTGCGAACTGTCAGATCGCACTGCGATATGCGATCAAACTGGGGGTGTCGTTAAGATTACATTGACACCCCCTGCGTATCGCATATGGCAGTGTGAACTGCCAGGGGTGCGTTTGCGATGCGGGAACAGGCTGCGAATTCGCAGCCTTCCCGCATCGCATAAGTGTGAACCGGCCTTATGCGATGCAGGAAGGCTGCGAATTCGCAGCCTGTTCCCGCATCGCAAACGCACCCCTGGCAGTTCACACTGCCATATGCGATACGCAGGGGGTGTCAATGTAATCTTAACAACACCCCCAGTTTGATCGCAGTGCGATCTTGCAGTTCGCACAGGATCGGATCGCACAAGTGTGAACCGCTGTGCGATCCGATCCTGATGCGGCTGCAAAAAAGGGTCCTGTGCGTGTTTGCTGCGGGTGCGGTGCGAATTCAGCCATACAAAGTATATGGCTAAACTCACACCGCACAGCCGATCGCATGTAAGGAAGGAGAAGTGCGCTCCGACATTACATGCAAACGCCGCAGCCGCATGAGTGTGAACCGGCACTGAATTGTACAGTGAGAACTTGGGGGGGATTGAGAGGGGAGCACTGAGTGGATGCACTGGATAAAAAATAAATTGTGAGGAATCTATGTGACTGAGCAGCACAGAGCACTTATATAAAGAAAGAAAAAAACCATACCATTTGGTTGTCATAAAATAAGAACTAGCATGATACATGAAGCAGAAGCACTGAGACTGAGCACTTTATTATTATTATTTTTTTTTATCTCATTTTTTTCAATTGCATAGCGTTTCGTTTCCCCATACATATAGACGTTTAATTTCAAGCCAGCCTGGATGGTAAGGTATTATTTAATTTATTCATTCAGAATTTCAGAATAAGGATGACAGGACTGACAGTCGGACACACAGTACTACTAGTCACTGCAGCTGCAGGGCCGACGGCGGGCTGGCTGCCTCTTGGACAGGACACTACAGGCCTTGTTTTTACAGTCATTCACCCTCAGCTCCAGACTCCAGTCCTTACCTTTCGTCTTCTTCTTCTCATCTGCTGTTCTCTGCAAGTTCTCCTCATGGTACCGAAGCCGGGAGAGAATGCAGGGGTGGGGTTACGTGACATCACGTCGTGACGTCATCGCAATCCCCGACCATGATTCGTTGAATGCGGCCTGAGGCGGAGACAGTGCAGCAGCAGCCAGAAGAAACCGTCCGATGTGAGTGTGTGCGGGGCCGGGCCTGGCTAGAGTTATGCACTATGCAGACAGTCTAGAGACACTGACACCCAGTCTACTACGCTAGCGCGTAGCGCCGCAATGTGTGGAATGTGGAGTGCGGATGCGGCCCCCGGCGACCTGGCGTGTCGCATGGTGAGGTCAGGACAGGGCTAAAAAAAAAAAAAAAAAAAGTTTGGGAAAGATGCGAGGCCCCTTAAGTGCGAGGCCTTCGGCGACCGCCTTACCGGCCTAATTAGAGAGCCGCCTCTGTTAATGACCACTGTACAGCTCCTGGCAGGATGGTATTGGTTATACTGAGAAGTCTACTAAGTTTTGTAAGAGCCCTCCTCTCTAGTGGCATCAAAATGGAAGGAGGTGCTTTGCTACTGAATAGGACCTTCAGAAAGAGTCGTTCAGTCCCTTCTATGAGTATGTTGTTGTTGTGGATTGAAGATTCAGTAGTTGTGATGATATCCACTACAGGGACATGTCAAGTAGCTACAGAAAAATTCACTTCCTTGGCTCATAGTTTATTTTCAGGCTGTCTAAGCTCTATGCCTGAAAGGTTCTCCAATACATTCCAAGAAATGCCTGATTTCATAGATGCTAGGAATCAGAGGCGTAACTGGAACCTTCAGGGCCCCGATGCAAGAAACCATGAAGGGCCCTCCTGACCCCCGGCCAGGGCCCTTCCCATTGATCCCGGGGCGTGAGGGCATAAGGACTTGGATACGAGGGGCGGCGAAGGGGGAAATATAGAGGAACAAATGCCATCCCTTTTCCTCCTGCAGTCTCTGAATGCCTATGGGAGGGAGAGGAGGAGAAGCTGGCATTTAGCAGCTGCAGGAGAAAAATGGAGGGTTTTTTTTTCCTCTATATACTGCCCCCCCCCCCATCCAGGTGTACAGGGGCAACACATGGGCCATTGCAATTGTGACCCCTGTAGTTACGCCCCTGAGATGAATGGCAGCGGTGGTGGTTGGGTGGGGATGGAATCAGTGGCAGCAGTGGTGGTGGGGGATGGAATGATTGGCAGCTGTGGTGGAGGGGGGAGGGAATGATTGGAAGCGGCGGTGGCGGGGATAAGATGAGTGGCAATGGTGGGGAGGACGGGATGAGTGGCAGGGGTGGTGAGGGGGAGGTGGGATAGAATAAGATAAGTGGCAGTGGTGAGGGGGGATGGGATGAGTGGCAGCGGTGAGGGAGGCATGGGATCAGTAGTGGTGGTGGTGGTTAGGGGGGAAGAGATGGGATGAGTGGTAGTCATGGTAGGTGGGGAGGAGATCAGTGGCAGCATTAGTGGTGACATGGGGGTAACAGTGGCAGCAGTGGTGGTGGTGTGGGGGGGAATCAGTGGCAGCAGTGGAGGTGGTATGGAAGGGGGATCAGTGGCAGCAGTGGTGTTGGTGTGGGGGGATCAGTGGCAGCAGTGGTGTTGGGGGGGATCTGTGGCAGCAGTGGTGGTGGTGCGGGGGAGGATCAGTGACAGCAGTGGTGGTGGTGTGAGGGGGGATCAGTGTCAGCCGTTTTGGTCTTGTGGGGGGGTCAGTGGCAGCAGTGGGGGTGGTGTGGGGGGGGATCAGTGGCAGCAGTGGGGGTGGTGTGGAGGGGGGAGCAGTGGGGGTAGTGTGGGGGAATCGGTGGCAATGGTGTGGGGGGTGAATCAGTGGCAGCAGTGGGGGTGGTGTGGGATCAGCATCAGCAGTGGGGTTGTGTGGGGGGGAGCAGTGGCAACAATGGGGGTGGTGTGGGGGGATCAGTGGCAGCAGTGGGGTGTTGTGGGGGAATCAGTGGAGGTGGTGTGGTGGGAACAGTGTCAGCAGTGGGGGGTGGTGTCAGCATTGGGGGGTGGTGTGGGGGGATCAGTGGCAGCAGTAGGGGTGGTGTGGGGGAATCAGTGGCAGTGGTGTGAGGGGATCAGTGGCAGCAAAGGGGGTGGTGTGGGGGATCAGTGGCAGCAGTGGAAGTGGTGTGGGGGGGATCAGTGGCAGTGGTGTGGGGGGATCTGTGGCAGCAGTGGGGGTGGTGTGGGGAATCAGTGGCAGTGGTGTGGGGGGGATCCGTGGCAGCAGTGGGGGTGGTGTGGGGGATCAGTGGGGGTGGT
The DNA here is from genome assembly GCF_965119305.1 of Pelophylax lessonae. NCBI lineage: Eukaryota > Metazoa > Chordata > Amphibia > Anura > Ranidae > Pelophylax > Pelophylax lessonae. The sequence continues at coordinate 78,703,183 of NC_138777.1, read as the reverse complement.
GTGGGGGGGATCTGTGGCAGCAGTGGGGGTGGTGTGGGGGAATCAGTGGCAGTGGTGTGGGGGGGGTATCAGTGGCAGCAAAAGGGGTGGTGTGGGGGGATCAGTGGCAGTTGAGTGGGAGGGATTAGTGTCAGCAGTTGAAGTGGTGTGGAGGGATCAGTGGCAACAGTGGGGGTGGGGTGGGGGATCAGTGTTAGCAGTGGGGGTGGTGTGGGGGGCATCAGTGTTAGCAGTGGGGGTGGTGTGGGGGATCAGTGGCAGCAGTGGGGGGTGTTGTGGGGGAATCAGTGGCAGTGGTTTGGGGGGGATCAGTGGCAGCAGTGGGGGGTGTTGTGGCGGAATCAGTGGCAGTGGTTTGGGGGGATCAGTGGCAGCAGTGGGGGTGGTGTGGGGGAATCAGTGGCAGTGATGTGGGGGATCAGTGGCAGCAGGGGGGGTGGTGTGGGGGAATCAGTGGCAGTGATGTGGGGGGATCAGTGGCAGCAGTGGGGGTGGTGTGGGGGGGGATCAGTGGCAGCAGGTGGGGGTGGTGTGGGGGAATCAGTGGCAGTGGTGTGGGGGGATCAATGGCATCAGTGGGGGTGGTATGGGGGGGGTCAGTGGCAGCAGTCGGGGTGGTGTGGGGAAATCAGTGGCAGTGGTGTGTGTGGGGGGAGGGAGGTCAGTGCAGCAGTGGGGGTGGTGTAGAGGGGGATCAGTGGCAGCAGTGGAGGTAATTTGGGGGAATCAGTGGCAGTGCTGATAGAGGGATGGGATCAGTGTCGCTCACTTGCAGATCACTCGGTTCCCCCTCCTTGCACAGGAATCAGTGGCAGTGGTGTGTGGGGGGGATCAGTGGCAGCAGTGGGGGTGGTGTGGCAGAATCAGTGGCAGTGATGTGGGGGGATCAGTGGCAGCAGTGGGAGTGGTGTGGATCAGTGGCAGTAGTGGGGGGGATCAGTGGCAGCATTTGGGGTGGTGTGGGGGAATCGGTAGCAGTGGTGTGGGGGGGGGGCAGTGGCAGCAGTGGGGGTGGTGTGGGGGAATCGTTGGCAGTGCTGATAGAGGGAAGGGATCAGTGTCACCCACTTGCAGATTACTCAGTTCCCCCTCCTTGCTTGGCGGGGAGCTTCTCCCCCTTCAATCTACTGGGCGGCCTGGTTATCGGATTTTCTCTTTCTCTGAGTCTCCCCAGTCCCGACATTGAATCTCCCTACCCAACTGAACACAATGGGCAGGCAGAGAGGATGGGCGGGGCCCGTGTGCCTGTGAGTGCCCTATGAGTGCAAGTAGAGAGGATGGGCGGGGAGGGGACTGTGTGCCTGTAAGAGTGCACAAAAATGACCAGTGCACTATCTAGCGGGCAGCAGAGGGCCCCTCTGCAGTGGTGGAATGCCAGGGCCCCTTCGCAAGTGCGACTGTTGCTGCCCTGGTAGTTCTGCCACTGATTCATACATTTTAACAAAAAGGGTATGTTCAAGTTACAGAAATACAGTTAGGTTCATATATATTTGGACACGGGCACACTTGTCATACTTTTGGCTCTGTATGCCACCAGAATAAAATTAAAACAAAACAATCCAAATGAATGTGAAGTGCAGACTTTCAGCTTTATTTCAAGGGGTTGAACATAAATATCAAGTACAAATGTTAGGAACGACTACCATTTTTTAACTCAGTCCCCCCATTTTGAGGGTCTCAAACGTAATTTGACAAATGAAAATAATCATAAATAAAATGTTCATTTTTAATATTTTGTTGGGAATCCTTTACTGGCAATGACTGCCTGTAGTTTGGTACCTATGAACTTTACCAAAGACTGGGTTTCCTCCTTTCTGATGCTTTGCTAACTGTTAACTGCAGCTGTCTTTAGTTGTTCTTTGTTTGTGGGTCTTTCTGCCTTTAGTTTTGCCTTCAGCAAGTGAAATGCATGCTCAATTGGGTTGAGATCAGGTCATTGAAGAATATTCCACTTCTTTACCTTCAAAAGCTCCTGGGTTGCTTTTGCGGTGTGTTTTGGATCATTGTCCATCTGTGCTGTGAAGCGCCGTCCAATCAACTTTGCTGCATTTGGCTGAACGTGGGCTGACAGTATATCTCTAAACACTTCTGTCTTCTGTCACAACATCAATAAACACCAATGACCCAGTGCACTGGAAGCCATGCATGCCCATGCCATCACATTGCCTCCACCATGTTTTACTGATAACACTGTGTGCTTTGTGTCATGAGCTGTTCCAAGCCTTCTTCACACTTTTTTTTTTCTTCCTGTCATCCTGGTATAGATTATTTTTAGTTTTATCTGTCCAAAGAATGCTTTTCCAGAACAGGTCTGGCTTTTTTAGATGTTTTTTTGGCAAAGTCTAATTTGGCTTTTCTATTCTTCAGGCTTATGAATGGTTTGCACCTTGTGTATGTGCTCTTGTGAAGTCTTCTCTTGATTGTAGACTGTAGACTTAATAATAATTTAATTAATAGTAACAATAATACGCCCACCTCCTGGAGAGTTTCCTTCACTTGTCTGGATGTTTTGATTGGGTTTTTCATTACCATAGAGAGGATCCTGCAATCATCCACCACTGTAGTCTTCCGTGGACGTCCAGGCCTTCTTATGTTGCTAAACTCACTAGTGCATTCTTTCCTCAGAATGTACCATACTGTTGATCTGGCCTCTCCTAATGTTGCTGTTATCTCTCTGATGGATTTGTTTCATTTTTGAAGCCTTACAATGGGCTGTTTCTTGCATCTACAGCTCATTTGAATGCATGATGTAAGTTCCCAGCAAAAGATCCCAAATGCAAATACCACACTTAAGCCCGGTACACACGATAAGAAATTCGGCCGGGAAATTTCGTCCGACGACCGATCTGTCGATTTTCGGCTTGTTAGTATAGTGCTTCCGACAACAGACTCCGACTTTTCGGCCGAAAAAATTCTGGTGTGCAGGCTATATAATTTTTGTCGTCCGTCAACACGGCCGATTTTCGTATCATTAGTACAGATTTAGACGGGGAAAAATCTTATGAGCAAGACTAGGCATGCTCAGAGATGAAAACACACATAGAAAGAAATCCAACACATGACATCACTTCTAAAATAGAATTCTGTCGTACGGGAAAACTCATGTGCAGTCTAGAGCACATTCCAACCAACAAACACGAACTCTTGACAAAGACGGACGACCGGTCGGCAGGAAATTCGTTGCGTGTGTACGAGGCTTTAGAATCAATTCCCAGACCTTTTAACTGCTTAATTGATAAAGAAATAACGATGTCGATGACTATGTCGAAATCTATATGGACCTTACTGTAGATCACAAATAATTCCACATTTTAGAAAGATTTTGCATATAGACATCCACTAGACAAGTACACATGTAAAGATACAACTCTCTTATACTGCGTAATCTAGAGCTGCGAATCAAATTATTTAAGAGTAAAAATAAGACAGAAAAGAACTAACACAAATAAACATTCAGTACCAGAACAATAAGATTCTTAAAAGCCATATGTGTTTGGATACGCCTTTTGTTTCTTCAGTCATCATTTAGGAAGTGAAGAGCCCAGGTTTTCCAACATGTATTGAACGTACCTAAGGTGTTGGATCGGGCTGCGAAAATGTTTGAGTGTTGTCTTGACCCTGTATATTACTTCAGGTACATTAGGGGCAGTAGACGTTTTCCACTTTGATGTAATAGTCAATCAAGCTGCAATAGGTATATGGGTTATAAGAGCTCTGAATTGTGTAGGTATTTTATGGATACCAAGATTAAGCAATGCCAGATGGGAAGTGGGGTAAATGATGAATCCAGTGACTGAAGTGATTGGGGTGTAAACTGTGTTCCAGATCTCCTCAGTCCTCACACCCTTGCATTCCCACAGAATATGCAGGATACCCCGTCTTGCTCTGCATTGCCTCCAACAATTAATTTTTATAACTGCTTTACTCCCTTGTTTAGTTCTATGGTTTTAAATTCATGTTTGTTTTTGTAACACCGAATTAAAGAGCTTGGGGGACACACCTTGGCGTCTTCTCCTTGACTTTCAGAGAATCTCACCCTGGCACTGGACACATACATACACTCTGGGAGAATAGAGATGAGTGTTCTACGGACACATGTATAGACAGGCAGACATCTTTATATTTATAAACTCCTTAGCTAGGACCAAGTTGACCACATTTTCACTCCAGTGTTGCATGAAAACATCACAAGGATTGCTTAATATGTGTAAATTGCAAAATAATTGAGTCATATGGGATCACAAGACACTGCTGAACACACATTAACAGAATTTGCTGCAATATGCGACTCATGTAAAAACGAGTGAACCTAATTAGCAGAATTGAAGATAAAACTGGGAAGTCATATGCAAAAGTGCTGCCAAATGTTCTTTAGACTCAAGGGCTTCCTACCTTTCAAGTATGTTTGCCATGACAACATCAGTGAATGTCAAGTGCTGAGGCAAACTGTTTATTTTCTGCTCTCGTGAGCAAGTAGTTAGCAAGGTAAAATATTGTCTTTGGAGATGACTGAACTGATTTGGAGGTTTTCAGCTTCTAGGTTTTATTGTCAAAGCCTAATTGAACAAGATGAAGTTAGAAGCTCATTGGTTACAATGCACAGCTGCACTAGATTCTGTGTGCACCAGTTTTAGTAAATCTCCCCCACAGGGTAGTATTCCTCTAGCATAGGGTGACCAGACGTTCCCGGACTGAGAACACTGTCCCTGGATCAAGACTTTCCCTGGTTTTGTCCCCAGAATCAGGGCCTGATTAATGTAGAAAGGGCATCCCATGCTGGCTGAGAAACAGCCTGGTGGCTCGGATGCCGACACCCCCTGCTGGACGATCTCACTGCCGCTCCTGCTGCTGTTCAGTGGAGGAGAGGCAGCCAAAAATTGGCTGTATGAGGGCTGAGACTGGGAGGTGAGCAGATAGAGGGGGTTTGTTTGTACACAGGTGAGGGTAGTGGGGGAGAAGGGGTCAGAACTGATGCAGCTGCATGGAGAGATGGAGAGTTTAGCTCTTATGGGGAAAGGGCTAAGAAGTGGCTGCAGAGATAATCTGTGAGAGAAGGGTGCAGAGGTGAGCTATGGATGTGAGGAGCAGACGTATCTTCTGTGCCTAGCAAACCTCTGAACCCTGCACTCTATGCCTAACACCCTCCTGTGTATTATGTAGTCCTGTGCTCAGTGCCCTGTATATTATGTAGTCCTGTGCCCAAAGCTCTGTGTATTATACAGTCCTGTGGCCAGCTATTTGTGTATTATGCAGTCTTGTGGCCAGTGCTCAGTGTATTATGTAGTCCTGTGCCCAGTGCTCTGTGTATTATGTTGTCCTGTGCCCAGCGCTCTGTGTATTATGCAGTCCTGTGCCCAAAGCTCTGTGCATTATACAGTCCTGTGGCCAGCTCTTTGTGTATTATGCAGTCCTGTTCCCAGCGCCAGTGCTGTATCTTGGCCTAGGCCGACAAGGCCCAGGCCTAGGGCGGCACTTTGCAGGGGGCAGCAAAAAAGCTGCACACCACATGAAAAAAAACTAGCCTTCTCTCGACTTCCACACGAAAAGGGTCCCTGCCGGCTTGCGCTACACTTTTAGTTTAGTGCCAGTATTATGGGACAAATTGGGCCAGGGGCAGGGTCCAGGAGGCAAATCAGTCTGGCACCCCCATAAAGCAGTCACACTTCTACCTGCAGGTATGATAGGCTGCACTAATGGGCACTGATAGGCTACACTGGTGGCCACTGATGGGGCTGTACTGAGGCCACACTGATATGCTGCACTGATAAGGCTGCACTAATGGGCAGTAATGAGGCGGAACTGATGGGCACTAATGAGGCTAAACTTATGGGAACTTATAGGGCTATGCTGATGGGCACCGATAGACTGTGGTTGTGGTCTGTGGTGTACAGATGACAGAGCGGGTCATAAACCGGAAATGAATGTGGCCTTTACAGGAAGGGGTAGGTCATGTTTAAATTAGGGGGTGCACAAACTTAGTCAGGCCTAGGGCAGCACAAAACCTAAATACACCACTGCCCAGCGCTCTGTGTATTATGCAGTCCTGTGCCCAGCGCTCTGTGTATTACATAGTCCTGTGCCCAGTGCTCTGTGTATTAAACAGTCCTGTGCCATTTGTCAATAAAAAAACAAAATGTCCCTGGATTTCATTTTAAAAATCTGGTCACCTTACTCTAGCAAGAGAGCTGTGAGTGTATGGTTCCTTTAAAGTGGAACTATACTCACCTCCACATCAGTGCAGTGGTGTTCCAGAGTTCCCTCACATGCTATTGAAATCTTCAGATGGTCTTGTTCTCGTTTCCAGTCTTCGGTCATTTGGATTGGTTGGGCAGAGATGTCTTCACTCATTCATTAGTTCATTCATTTCAGCAGATGAGCTCTGTGTATGGGTTAGAAAACTCTAATACAGAAGAGACCTACTCACATTTTTTTTTACTTCACTTTAACATTTGCTTACTATCCGATAAGCCCTTTAAAATCAAGTGGAGGTTTCTGTGATAACACCTGTTTATTTATGCAGATATCTAATCAGCCAATCATGTGGTAGCAGCACAACACATAAAATCATGCAGATACAGGTCAGGAACTTCTAAAAAGATGAATAAGAAAACCGGCATACACACCCCAAAAAGGAGATGCCTGTTTATCTCACCCACTCGGTGCTAAGGTGCTCAATACCGTGCTCACAGTACTTAAAAATAAATGGATAAAATTGATATAAAATCAAAACTATATAAAATCACAGCTGCTGTTATAAGCAAAGAAACAATGAAAAAGGTGTGTACATATAATTAGAATCACATGCATACACTAACAGCGCTTATGTCATGTGTCCCAAATATGACATATTCTTAATAAATAATAAATGCAAAAGTCCAGCCAACCACAGCTTCACTGGTAAAAGAGTCCCAAAGTGGTGTTACCAAACAGTTCATATATGTGTTGACATGCACCTCCACCGCACCGGTGTGCCCCCCAAGAAGTGCCCACGTACCTCAATTTGGGCGATAAATCGCCAACAAACATATACACAGTGGTGGAACTTCAAACACAGAACTGCACCTGGACTGCGCAGGGATGGTAGCTGGATCACTCCACACAATTATCAAGTGACATGCAAATAAATAAATAATGAGCTCATAGTGTGAATCCATAAAACACACTTGAAGTTTATTGAAACAAAAGCCCCAAAATAAATGCACTCACAAGGATAAAAAACATTTACAGTTTATCAAAATTTCCCATCCGGGCTACCTGTAGAACGGTCACTGTCTCGCTCTGAGGCCGAGGCTACGGCTCATACCCCGCCGTCGGACTTCCGGGTAACGGTCTGACGTCAGGCGTCCGGATCATCACGTTGCTATGGTCACCTTGTGGGACCCCAATGTGTGAACGCCATATGGTCACAGCTGCAAACACTTTTTCTACACTGTGCCTTTTAGAGCTGGGCCTTTTGGTTAAAGTTCTGGGCAGTTACCAGGCCTCAGGGCCCTGCCAGTGCACCATGCACGGCCACTTATTTATTTTAATTTATTTTCCTCCCACCTTTTCACTTTCACTTATGTGTGTGTGTTCTTCTCACTGAGATGGAGGGTGTGAGTCCTCAGGCTTGCCCTGAAGTCTAGAGGGAGGATGTGTGTCCCTCAGGTTCCTTCTTCCTCTGCTCCTGGGGGGTCTCAACCAAGTATTAAATGGCTGGCTTCGGTTGATCTAGAAGAACGGGGTCTGCCAGGCCTTCTGGCTAGGCACACCATTGTAAACCCTTTGTCCCTGTTGGAAACCTTGCGCTCTGGGGGATCGAGGTAGAGGTCCTACCCCTTCAGGGAATGGACAATGCACACCCCTACAGAGGATGGTGCAAAAAATAGAAAACATCCAGTGAGCAGCAGTTCTGTCTGCCCCCCCCCCCCCCCCCCCCAAATTACACCAAATTACACCAAATATACCATCCTTGAAAGAAGCAGTTTGAGAACAAATGGGAATTAGGTGGGGTTAAGGCTATTGATCATCACCTATCTCCTTATAATCGTACTGCTTTATGTTTTAGTAATAGGTTGTTTCAAAGGTGGTACTTCACAGACCAAGAACAGGTAGTGATTTATGATGCTGTGATTTTTTTTTTTCAAACTAGCATTAGCTGGCCTGCAGGCTAAACTGATAAATTATGCACTGGCTTATTAACAGTTTGGTGAGCATTTTTGTTCCTGTATCACACAATCAAAGAGGAGAGTGATCCGCTCCACAAAATGCTCTGTTTTAGCTCTACCTTATGGCAGTTTGATGTATATCTGTAATATTCAGACCTACTACATAGCTCATTAACTTGCCATATGAAAATCCTCTAAGCTTTTCAAATATGAAATCCCACATACCCCAAAAACTGCAGTGGTAAACAGTGACTCGTAGCATTTTAATGGACCTGGAACCCCACTTGACATATCCACTTATCTAAAGTGAAGAGTCCACTTGGCTGACGCACCTTAACATAACACGCCTGGGGGTGTATCGCCTGTTGTATGCACTTGTAGGATCCAAAGGTTCTGAATGCTTGCTGTAAAAAGCAAGGACATAGTTTAACCACTTTACCACCGGAGGATTTTGCTGTCTTCCGTCCAGGCCACTTTTTGCGATTCGGCGCTGTGCGACTTCAACTGACAATTGCGCGGTCGTGCGACGCCGTACCCAAACGAAATTTACGTCCTTTTTTTCCCACAAACAGAGCTTTCTTTTGGTGGTATTTGATCACCTGTGCGATTTTTACTTTTTGCGCTATAAACAAAAAAAGAGCGTTTATTTTGAAAAAATAACAATATTTTTAACATTTTTTTATATGAAATTCCCCCCAAAAAAGATGTAAAAACCAATTTTTTTAAAAATTTTTGGCCAATTTGTTTTATACTACATATGTTTGGTAAAAAAAATCGCAATAAGCGTATTTTGATTGGTTTGCGCAAAAGTTATTGCGTTTACTAACAAAGGGAAAGGTTTCTGTCATTTTTGGTGTTTTTTTTTTAACGCGTAATGGCGGCGATCTGCGATTTTTTTTTTGCGGGACTGCGACATTGCGGCGGACAGACCGGACCCCTGACTGACATTTTTGACACTTTTGGGGGTACCAGTGACATTACTGCAGTAATCAGTGCTATAAATATGCACTGTTACTGTAAAAATGACACTGGCAGGGAAGGGGTTAATTTTATTGGAGAGGGAGGGGTTAATGTATGCCTGGTGCTTACTGACGTGTAGGGGGGGAGGTGACTGAGTGAGTCATGGACAGATCGGATGTCCAGCTATGCTGAACAGTCCGATCTGTCACTCCCTGTCACTATGGAGATCCGCCCACTGTGTTTACACACAGCGGGCGGATCTCCAGACTCGATCCCCGACGATCGGGTAAGAGCAGCGGCGATCGCCGCTGCTCCTCCCCTGGCCCGACTCCCGCTGTGAATGAAAACAGCGGGAGCGAGCCTCCGGCGGCGCGCAAGCGCCGCCCAGAAGGGGGAGTGTCCAATCACGTTAATACTACGTGGCTGGACGATAACGAACCACTCTGCCGCAGTAGTATTACTGTGAGCGGTTGTAGAGTGGTTAAGGCTGACCTTTTAAAAATGTAGCAGTGCCGACATTCCAGCTGCAACCATGATTGCCACTGCATAGGAAGAGCTAGGCCATGCAGAGATCGCACATTCTTTTTGGTGCACTGCACCACTGCAAGCATTTCTCTAAAATGGCCTTTCCCAACCTTTTTATCTCACAGAAACTCTCAAGAATTTTTTTAGTTCTTGGGGGAACCGCTGCTAAAATTAATCGAGATTAAAAGGGAAAAAAAAGTCTTACAGTGGTGGTCATTGGGAAGAATGCCTTCTTACAGCAGTGGCCAAAATTCCACCCTTTTCAGATAGCTAAAAAGATCATTGGTATCATACCACTGGCTTTGCCAAACCGCGTTCTCTTTGAAACTTGAAAGGCACCATTGGATGAGAATTCAATCCACCACAACTCAAGAAACCTCTACCAACCTCTGAAACAGGGATCCTCAAACTACGGCCCACCAGCTGTTGCGGAACTACACATCCCATGATGCATTGTAAAACTCTGACATTCACAGATAAGACTAGGCATGATGGGAATTGTAGTTCCTGAACAACTGGATGGCCATAGTTTGAAGACCCCTGCTCTGAAAGAACCCAGAGCCTTCACGGAATCCTGGTTGATTAGAATGGCTGCTCCAAACACACATATGCATCCATAATATGCGTCTCTTAAATCCCTAGTCCACTACTGTGCTACATTTACTTGTTTAATAAATAGAAGTATTTACTGCATATAGATAAGTGTTTAGAGCCCATTCACACTGCCGCGACTTGTCAGGCGACTTGTCAGCCTGACAAGTCACGGTCGGTCGCGGTCCACTGAGTAATACAGGACCCGTTCTAATAGGAGCGACACAAGTCGCTCCGACTTAGAAAAAGTTCCTGTTCTACGTTGGGGCGACCTCGGATCGACTTGCATAGACTTCCATTATGTGAAGTCCCTGCAAGTCGCGCCGAAGTCGCGGTGAATGCGACTTCACAGGTCGTCCCCCCCCCCGAAGTCGTGTCGCCTCAGTGTGAACCAGCTCTCAGGACCTGTTTCGAAGTAATGTATAAACTTCTTCACTTGCCACGCAAACAAAGTAGCAGTGTCTAGGGTTCAGTGACAGTTGGTTCAGTGTGGATACACAAATAGAAAATTAAAATGTTTGTTACCCCAGCATTTCAAATTCCTGATATGTGCCTGCTGTACCACGTACTTGTAAGAAAAAGTATCCTGTTATCTTTTTTTGCTTCCTTTATGTGAACTCCCTGGTACACCTGTCAGTCCCTGACCACACTAAGCAGGGGAACACACTGTGGTCAGTTCCCTAGCTGTGCTGGGAACTCAGTGTGCTCTCCTCCAATAATCAGACTTGTCCTGACATGTCTGATTACAGCCTTTCATTGGGAAGAAAGCGTGCTCTTTCTCCCCCCCCCCCCCCCCCAGCTCTTATGCAGCTGAGAAGAGAGGGCATGGGATCACTTATGAAAAAATAAAAAAAAAGGTATTATTATTTTTTTTTTTTTATCAATACACAAATGTTTGCCTTTCATTTTAAATTCTAAACTGAATGGATTGTTTTACAAGGTGATCGTTTACAATCGCTTTAAGTATAACCATATGTACGTATCAGAGCTACGAGTGTCTGCACGCACAGTTGTGTTCTATGTGCAGTAGCTATAAATGCATAAAAGGATATAGGAAGTGAATAAAGGAAAAAAATGCATACTGGAGACTACTATAGAAATATAAAAAATCTACACAAAAGACTGGGGAAAACATTGGATTGGCTATTCCACACTTTCCTGCCAGGAAATGATTTCCTTCCTTTTCCTTCCTAACACTAATTGCATTCTGAGTTCAGCCAAAACATTTATACGGCTAAGACAAGACGTTTTGGGGAGTTGTGGCTCTTATTCAGTTAATAGGTACAGTTTCTCTTTTTATATTTACATTTATGCACATTTATATAGTAAAGATTTATTGCTAGGAAACCTTTAGGGTGGTGTAAATGATAAAGTTTGCAGTGTGTAGGCAGATATAGTAAAGCAGAGGATAAAAGAACATTGTCGGAATTGATGTACTGTTGTACCTTGTTGCCTGGGGAATACCTGTGATGTAGCCGAGGGAGCAGCCATGAAAGGGCCAGTGACGTCAAGAGGGCCAAACATAACCTCTGCTCACTTTTAACTACCAATTCTCTTTGAACATTTTATACAGACGAAGCAGCATTTCTCATGTTATGGCTCCGGCTTCTTTTCTTTCTGCCTTTAGAGGCTCAAGTGCTAAACTAAACAGGCGGTGGGGTTGGTTTACTAGAACTGGAGAATGCAAAATCTGGTGCAGCTCTGCATAGACAGCAATCCACTTCCAGGCTTTTTTGTCAAAGCTTAACCAGGTCTGAACCAGAAGGATTTGCCCCCTTAATGACCAGGACATTTTTTGCGATTCAGCACTGCGTTACTTTAACGGAAAATTGCGCTGTCGTGCGACACTGTCCCCAAATAAAAATTGATGTCCTTTTATTCCCACAAATAGCACTTTTTTTGGTGGTATATTTTTTCACAAAAATCAAAATCATCCTTTTAGGCCAAGTTGTATTCTGCTACATATTTTTGGTAAAATAAATCGCAATAAGCGTATTTTGATTGGTTTGCGCCAAAGTTATCGCATCCACAAACTAGGGTAAAGATTTATGTAATTTTTATTAATTTTTTTACTAGTAATGACGGCGACATTCCGGCAGACAGATCCGACCCTTAACTGACATTTGTGACACTTTTGGGGGGACCAGTGACATTACAACATTTTTAGCACTGATTACTGTAGTAAACACATAAATCTTTTCCCTAGTTTGTAGACGTGCAGTGGCGTACCTAGAGCATTTGGCACCCGGGGCGGATCCTATATCTGGCCCCCCCCAATCCCTACCTTCAAATGTAAAGACACCCACAAAAATTTGTAATGTTTTCAAGAATATTTATTGCACATATTTCACAGCCCCCCTATCACAGTGCCCCTTGCAGTCTGCCCCCGTCTCTCTAATCTCAGTTCCCCTTTTGCACTTTCTGCCTCCCCTGCACAGTCCTACCTTTGGCACTAACAGATAGCTAATACTATTAGCAATGTATTTAAGTTTGAATAAGAGATAGGAGACATGCTAAAGGAGATGGTCAGAGACTGCGGACATAGTACAGGAGATGGTCAGAGACTGCAATCATGATAAAAGAGATGGTCAGAGACTGCAATCATGATACAAGAGATGGTCAGAGACTGCGGACATAGTACAGGAGATGGTCAGAGACTGCAAACATGATACAAGAGATGGTCAGAGACTACAGACCTGATACAAGAGATGGTCAGAGACTGGGGACGTGATACAAGAGATGGTCAGAGACTACAGACATGATACAAGAGATGGTCAGAGACTACAGACATGATACAGGAGATGGTCAGAGACTGAGGACATGATACAGGAGATGGTCAGAGACTGAGGGCATGATACAGGAGATGGTCAGAGACTGCAGACGTGATACAGTAGATGGTCAGAGACTGCAGACATGATACAAGAGATGGTCAGGCTGCGGACATAGTACAGGAGATGGTCAGAGACTGCAAACATGATACAAGAGATGGTCAGAGACTACAGTCATGATAAAAGAGATGGTCAGAGACTACAGACATGATACAGAGAGGGGGGGAGAGATTGGCGCAAACGGACTGAGCGGGTTGCTGCAATGGGCTATGATGTGGGCAAATGGTGAAAGTCTGGTGGGATTGCTAGTACACTTTGCTGGCTGCCGGCTTGTAGAGGGTGAAGCAACCCTGTATGAATCCAAAAAAAAGAGAGAGAGAGAGGGCCAAGCGCCGATCTAAGTGCAGCAATATAGGCAATTTATTGGACACACATGAAGAATGTTACTCACAAAGGATGTATAAAATCAGGCATCTTAAAAGCAAAAGGTGATCTCTGAAGTCACTTCCAGGGTGGGCTGTCCGGTCAGGCTGTGGCGCTGATGCTGTGGAGGGTAAGCGGCGATCTCCTGTTGCGAGGCAGGGGACGTGCTGATCCTCAGCGGTGGTGATGCAGCGTGGACACGCCGGTCGGGTTGCCGTGACGTCACTTCCGAGATACCAGGGAGACAGAACGGCGACGCGTTGCGGAGCTCCGCTCCTTCTTCAGGCCGTGCAGGGGCCATTTTGGATGTGGTATTTATGCCAGCAGTGCGGAGGACGAAGTTACAGGGGCTCAGGAGGGACAAAATTAGGAGAATTTTGTCCCTCCTGAGCCCCTGTAACTTCGTCCTCCGCACTGCTGGCATAAATACCACATCCAAAATGGCCCCTGCACGGCCTGAAGAAGGAGCGGAGCTCCGCAACGCGTCGCCGTTCTGTCTCCCTGGTATCTCGGAAGTGACGTCACGGCAACCCGACCGGCGTGTCCACGCTGCATCACCACCGCTGAGGATCAGCACGTCCCCTGCCTCGCAACAGGAGATCGCCGCTTACCCTCCACAGCATCAGCGCCACAGCCTGACCGGACAGCCCACCCTGGAAGTGACTTCAGAGATCACCTTTTGCTTTTAAGATGCCTGATTTTATACATCCTTTGTGAGTAACATTCTTCATGTGTGTCCAATAAATTGCCTATATTGCTGCACTTAGATCGGCGCTTGGCCCTCTCTCTCTCTCTTTTTTTTACAGACATGATACAGGAGATGGTCCGAGACTGAGAACATGATACTGGAGATGGTCAGAGACTGAGGACATGATACTGGAGATGGTCAGAGACTGAGGACATGATACAGGAGATGGTCAGAGACTGAGGACATGATACAGGAGATTGTGAAGAGACTGAGGACATGATACAGGAGATGGTCAGAGACTGAGGACGTGATACAGGAGATGGTCAGAGACTGAGGACGTGATACAGGAGATGGTCAGAGACTGAGGACGTGATACAGGAGATGGTCAGAGACTGAGGACGTGATACAGGAGATGGTCAGAGACTGCAGACGTGATACAAGAAAGAGATGGTCAGAGACTGCAGATGTGATACAAGAAAGAGATGGTCAGAGACTGCAGACGTGATACGAGAGATGGTCAGAGACTGCAGACGTGATACAAGAGATGGTCAGAGACTACAGACATGATACAGGAGATGGTCCGAGACTGAGAACATGATACTGGAGATGGTCAGAGACTGAGGACATGATACTGGAGATGGTCAGAGACTGAGGACATGATACAGGAGATGGTCGGAGACTGAGGACATGATACAGGAGATTGTGAAGAGACTGAGGACGTGATACAGGAGATGGTCAGAGACTGAGGACGTGATACAGGAGATGGTCAGAGACTGAGGACGTGATACAGGAGATGGTCAGAGACTGCAGACGTGATACAGGAGATGGTCAGAGACTGCAGACGTGATACGAGAGATGGTCAGAGACTGCAGACGTGATACAAGAGATGGTCAGAGACTGCAGAAACTGGGAAAACCAGGGGGATGGAGAGCATGGGGGGAGGGGGGAACGGGAGAGCACTGGGGGGAACTGGAAATCACTTAGGGGGGAGCCAGGGAGCACAGGGGGGTGGAGAGCACTGGGGGAGCCAGAAAGCATAGGGGGAGATGAAAAGCACTGTGGGGAGCTGAAGAGCACTGGAGGGGGGGGCTAAGGAGCACAGGGGGGGGGCTAAAGAGCACGGGGGAGGGTTAAGAGCACTGGGGGGGCTAAGATCACTGTCGGGGGGCTGGAGAGAACTGGGGGGCCAGTAAAAGAAGTTGTATAGGAGGGGGATGGGGCAGCTGCATATAGAGAAATTGATATTTCCATATTCCTCCTGCAGCCGCTGAATGCCTGCAGAAGGGAGAGGAGAATCAGGCATCCAGCGACTGCAGGAGGAATATGGAAATATCAATTTCTCTATATGCAGCCGTCCCATCCCCCTCCTATTCAGCACGCACGAGGCTGCACAGCACTGCAGGCACTTACCTTCTTCCCGCCGCCGCCGCGGACTAAAGGAGCTGCCACATCTGCAGCTGCTTCACACAGAGATGCGGGCTGGGCTGCCCGCGCCAGGCAGGACACCGGCCTGACACCCCCCCCCCCCCAGTGAGTGGCACCCAGGGTGGGCCGCCCCCTGTTGATACGCCACTGTAGACGTGATAACTTTTGCGCAAACCAATCAAAATACGCTTATTGGGATTTTTTTTACCAAAAATATGTAGCAGAAAACAAATTGTCCTAAAAGGATGAAAAAATTTGATTTTTAATTTTTCTTTTCTGGGAATATTATATAGCAGAAATGAAAACTATCGTTTTTTTTTTTGTTTTTTTTTTCAGAATTGTCGCTCTTCTTTTTTTTTTTTTTTCTTCTAATAAATAGAAAATTGCACAGGTGATCAAATACCACCAAAAAAAGCTCTATTTGTTGGAAAAAAGGGACATCAATTTTTTTTTAGTGTACATCGTCACACAACCGTGCAATTGTCAGTTAAAGTAACGCAGTGCCGTATCACAAAAAAATGGCTCGTCATTAAGGGGGCAAAACCTTCCGGTCCATAAGTGGTTAAACCAGGGCCCTATGCATGTAGCTACACCCCTGTCTTTTGCGATTTCTGAAATATGATGCTGGAAGAGCTAACTGATCTAAATAGTAAACCTAATGCATAATGTTTATTAATATTTGCCAAAGTATATTTTAATGCTTTTCTTTTTGTTTCTACCAGGTACGGTGTGCTGGAAGAGGAACTCTTCCTCTTTCCGACAATAATCATGGCTAAAAGTGCAAATACAACGAGCCCCACTGTAACCAGCACCACCTTTGCTCCAGCTTCAGGAATCTGGGGATGGATAGAAAGCATTTTAAATAAAATACCTTGTAAGTACTGTAACTGTACTTCTTTGTAAATCCCTTCACATGTAAGGTGGAGCAGTCACAGGTCTGGAAAAGAGTAGTTCAGTTGTTTTATGGTTTTCAGCGGTTGGGGGGAGCTAGGACAGCTCAGTTGGGGCTGGCCAGGTGGCAGCTCCAGTGAGGCAAGGAACCGGCCTCTGCTCAGACAGTTTATACTATCCATGCTGGGGAGGGAGGCCTGCGTTCTGTCCTTGTCTTCATCCCGCACTCAGTAGGTCAGCGGCGGGGACTTTTTACTTCTCTTCACCAGGGATCCTTTAGGTATGTCTGTGGCAGAAGCGGTGCAGCCTTTTTACAGGACATTATAGCGGCCCAGGAGGCAATTGCCCCCCTACCCCCTGGCCCAGTCCTCCCCTGTTCCTTATAATACAGAGCCAGGGGACAGGCTGCACATGCTTAGTTTGGTGTGCATTGCTAAAGAGTTTTTATTTTTCTTGGGAGGGTGCATGTGATCAGCACAGGGCCAATCAGCACGGTCCTGCAGCCTCATAGGACAGTCAGTGCAGAATGAAAACTCCTCCTACAAGCTTTAACCAGACACTCAAAGAAAAGACAAGACTGCTATATACTGCTGAGAAGGTTTTTCGCAGTTTATATTTACTAAAATTATTGCATTTCCATGTTCTGTGTACTGTGGGAGACCAAATATAGTAAATGATGGTTATTGGGTCTAGTAACATTTTAAGGAGTAAGGATAGCTATGATGGCCTTAGAACACTTGGACTGGCCACTCTAAACTCCCAACAGTCGTGGTGTTTCTCATGATACTATATACACGTGCCTTAATTCATTTCTCAAAACCGCATACCACCTCCCTATCCTAACAGCATCTGGTGTGCCAGTGATAAACTGTGCAATGTGCATAATGCCATGTTGTAAGCATACTGGATGACATGCTTTTGTTACTATGAATCATATACAAGGAACACTATATTAATACAGACATGCTGCACAGATTCCCTGCAACCCCCAACATGTGCATACAAGCACTGGAAGACTGCAGCCTAAATCAAACAGCCCTGTGCACCCGCTGATAACAGTGGTAGAGGCCTTGCACTGTTACACAAATGATATTGGGATTTTACGTTTCTGAATACCGCAGTGGTTTATTTTGGTTAGGAAGTATGCACACCTTTATTTTAGCTTATTAAAGTTCAGCACCAATAAACTATATATGAGTAAATTTTGTTGCCAATGTGCACCTAGAACCAATACCTAGAGAGGATATGATTTATGGCTTTTGTGTGGAAATGAATATACCTGAAAAGTCATTTACTCTAAACCAGTTCTCTACCCCCTAACACTAACTTTAACCTAACCTCTAATCCTAATGCTGGCAACACATTTGGCAATTTTCAATTGATTTTAATTACTTTTCATCAACTAGGAACTGCAAACACAATCCAGAGTAATCGCATGAAACGAAGCATTGTGCCACCCACAAGTTCCAAACTGGTCAATTTTGAAGTCAAAACTAAGCAATAAATTGACACCTTTATTAAAGATGGGCAACTGCAGTCAAACTGGAATGGAATTTAACCTGAACAAAATATGCCAAAGTCATCAGATTGTTTGATCAAGGCCACTTTATTCCATCTTTCGTGGTCAGTTAAAATCACCATTTTATGGCTTCGATTGCCTTGAATTTTTGACAAAATGGAAACAAAATTTGATTGCTCAATTAAATTGTCACCCAAATTGCTAGTTTACCAACTGGTAATTCTAAATCAATTCCTGGGGTCATTTTTATGTTGGAATACTGCCCTGCGGTCCAGTCTCTGAAGGGAGGGAATCATGCTCTGCTTCAGTATGTCACAGTACATGTTGGCATTCATGGTTCCCTCAAAGAACTGTAGCACCCCAGTGTCGGCAGCACTTATGCAGCCCCAAACCATGACACTCCCACCACCATGCTTGACTGTAGGCAATACACTCCTCACCTGGTTGCCACAACACAAGCCTGACACCATCTGAACCAAATGGGTTTATCTTGGTCTCATCACACCACAGGACATGGTTTCAGTAATCCATGTCCTTATTCTGCTTGTCTTCAGCAAACTGTTTGCGGGCTTTCTTGTGCATCATCTTTAAAAGAGGCTTCTTTCTGGAACTACAGCCATGCACTGTGCGGCGTAAGGTCTGAGCGCTGACAGGCTGACCCCCCACCCCTTCAACCTCTGAAGCAATGTTGGCAGCATTCATACGTCTATTTCCCAAAGACAACCTCTGGATATGACGCTGAGCACGTGCACTCAACTTCTTTGGTTAACCATGGCGAGGCCTGTTCTGAATGGAACCTGTCCTGTTAAACCGCTGTGCTGCAACTCAGTTTCAGGGTCTTGGTAATCTTCTTATAGCTAGCCCAAGCCCAGGCCATCTTTATGTAGAGCAACAGTTCTTTTTTTTCAGATCCTCAGAGAGCTCTTTGCCATGAGGTGCCATGTTGAACTTCCATTGACCAGTATGAGAAAGTGAGAGTGATAACATCAAATTTAACACACCTGCTCCCCATTCACACCTGAGACCTTGTAACACTAACAAGTCACATGACACCGTGGAATGAAAATGACTAATTGGACCCAATTTGGACATTTTCACTTAGGGGTGTACTCACTTTTGTTGCCAGTGGTTTAGAAATGAATAGCTGTGTGTGGAGTTATTTTGAGGAACAGCAAATTTACACTGTTAGGCTCCATTCACACTGCCGCGACTTGTCAGGCGACTTGTCAGCCTGACAAGTCGCGGTCCATTGACTGGTACAGGACCTGTTCTAATAGGAGCGACACAAGTCGCTCCGACTTAGAAAAAGGGTCCTGTACTACTTCGGGGCGACCTGGAGGCGACTTGCATTGACTTCCATTATGTGAAGTCCGTGCAAGTCGCGCCGAAGTCACGGTGCACAGAACTTCACTGGTTGCCCCCGAAGTCGTGCCGCTTCAGTGTGAATGCGGTCTTATACAAGCTGTACACTCACTACTTTACATTGTAGCAAAGTGTCCTTTCTTCAGTGTTGTCACATGAAAAGATATAATAAAATATTTACAAAAATGTGAGGGGTGTACTCACTTTTGTGAGATACTGTAAGTTCTTGCCCCAAAGCATTAAAAGTGTTGGAAAGAAAAAAAAAAACACATTGTTTTTGTTCTTTTATCCTCTTAACTTGTGTATTTGTCCTAACCGTCTTTTTTCCTCTCTGTATAATTAGTACCACGATGGGCCATCTACACTTTGTTCGCTGTGGGAGCTTTCCTAATCCTGCTGCTCATCATCTGTATTTGTTGCTGTTGTTGCAAGCGTAAAAAGAACAAAGCTAAAGAAAAAGAGAAGATCAAACTTGCATCAGTAAAGAACAGTGTCACCACAAGCTTGGTAAGTGCTGTAAAGATAAACTAAAAACATAATGGCATTTCTAGTCATTCAGGCTAGCTGAAATAGATCGGAAGACAGAAGGTGGAAATGCTGCACACTGGAACCTAGCCAATATATAGAGAGGTAAAGATAAGGCTTCAGCCTGGACTCCTCCGGACTATGCTCCTCTGTTGGAACCTCTGCACCCGACCTGTGCTTTAGACCAGTGGTTCTCAATTCCGGTCCTCGGGACCCACTAACAGGCCAGATTTTAAGTATTACCTTGGGGGATGCAGACTAGAATACTGCAATCACTGAGCAGCAAATTAGATCACCTGTGATGTAATTTAGTTATCTTGCAAACCTGGCCTGTTGGTGGGTCCCGAGGACCGGAGTTGAGAACCACTGCTTTAGACTGCAGGGAGAAGTTTTGCGGTGCTTTGATCATCACTCCACTCCAATTATTTTTAAATGGCACACTTCTATTCCGTAGTACATGAGAAGAAAGGGGCTAGGTTTGTGCTATTTTAAGAGTCAACAATTACAAATTAAACCCTATAATAAGACATGGGTGCACAAAGTAGAAGGACCTCAAAACTCAGGTATCCCCAGTCGTGAGAGATTTAAAAAAGTAGAGAACAACTGAAGACTGTAATTTTGTAAATTTGGAAGTTATTGTGATATTGGATTAATTATTCTTAGACAGTTGCATACTGTAACTAGAGAGGCTGAAAAACCGGTCTATCAAGTGCATAAAAAAAAAATTAGAGATGACAAAAGCGAGGAAAAAAAAAACCATTGTGAACTTAGTTATTACATTATTTATTAATAAACTATTATAGTTATTAAAAGTTAACATTTCATTTTTAATATTCAGATTTTTCTTTAAAAGCGTGATATAATATTAATTCCTAGATATAGTAAGCACTCTAAAATCTAATCGTCCTCAAAGAAAAATATTAAATTTAAAAATATATATACATTAATGATTCATTCAGTAGTGATTGTATACACTATAATGTCTATATGCAGTGCTGACATTTTGGTAATCAAAAAGTTTTTTTTTTTATGGTACTGTAAATAAGTAACTGCAGTTTCAACTAAAAAGCAGTTACCATATTAGACGTGGATGTCTTTAAAGGCCTGTTCACAGCATTGTGGTGTATTAAAACACGTACATTAATGTGTTTTATGCTGCATGGTAATGTGCAATACGTGAAGGCAACCTATTCTTTTACGCACAACATTCTTGTAGCATGTGTCACGTGTGGTACATTGCGCCTAACTGTGTTGCAACACACATCAGTAAGGAAGATGTAACCTTCACTGCAGTTAAGCAAGTGTTACTGCAAAGCAATAGAGTGAATGGTAGATATGTGCAGAACAGAAAAAGTTGTTTAGTTTCAGATAGATTTGTTATGTTACTAATTTCTGTTTGAATTCGTTTAGTTTGGGAATTAGTTTCATTTTTGTTAAATTTCGTTTTTGTTAATTTCCTAACGAATTTCAAATTTATGGAACTATTTAAATTCGTATTGGTCAAAAAATGTTCGCCCAATTCCAGTTCTGTGTGAAGAATAGCTGGTTGTTAAGCAGTGGGCTGGAAAGCCAGCCGCCTTAAAGTGGAGTTCCACCCAAAAGTGTAACTTTCGCATTAAGGCCTCCTCCCCGACTCCTGTTTGTGAAATAGGGCTTTTGGGGAGGAGGGGGGGGAGCAGGTACCCGATTTTGACAAGTTCCTGCTCCCACTTCTGGTTGCCTTAGACCATCGACAGTGAAAGTTATCCTTCCCGAAGTTTTCTGGGACACATGACAGGTCCTAGAAGCCTTCGGGACCAGTCACAGAGAGCAGCGCCGCTCGTGCATGTGCAGTGGGCACCTGGCTGTGAAGCCGCAAGCTGTAACAGCCGGATGCCTATAGTAGAGATGCTGGCGCCGCTGAGGGAGGACGCGGGGCGAACACGGCTGGGGTGAGTACACTGATGAATTGTGGGACAGGTGATTGGCTGTTTATTAATAGTCAGCAGCTACACTTTTTGTAGCTGCTGACTTTTAATAAGCAAACAAATCACTGGAACTCCTCTCTAACAAGTGATGACTTATCAGCTGTCAGCAGGCTTCTCCACTGACAGCTGAAATGTAAACAAAACAATGCCGGCAAAAGAAAATTCCGAAACAAAACAGTGTGGGGTCCCCCCCCAATTCAAACCAGGCCCTTCGGGTCCCACGCCAAAATGTAAAAAAAAAAAACGGAGTAGGGTCCACCTCAAAGTCCATACTAGACCCTTTTTCAAGCATGCAGCCTGGCGGGGGGGGGGGGGGGATGCTTTAGGGCAGGGGGGCTGTGATCCATCGTCAACCACCAAAAAAAGAAAAAACAAACCTCTGGCCTCGTAAAACAGTCCCCGCTGAATGCCTGCTCCTCCACCTGACATTTCTTAATTAGCTAAGGGGGGGAGTCGCCCAAAGACGTCAGCTGGTGACCCCGTCCCTTGTGACATCACAGACCGGTGCATGCTGGGTCAGTAATGCCACAAGGGGCAGGGTCACCTACTGATGTCATTGGGTGACTCCACCCCCTTAGCTATTCAAGAAATGTCAGGTGAAGGAGCAAGCATTCGACAGGTAGTGTTCGACAATGCTGGAGGTTTTTTTTCGTTATTTTGGGTCCAGTGTGATTGACGATGGATCTATATGGGGGGACATTGTTTGTTTTTTTTGTTTTTTTTTGGTAAAGGAATTGTTAAAAACCCATGTACTGTCTTTATTCACTTTTTACACTTTTTTTGTGGTGAATGGGTAGGGTTACTATGTACCCCATACTCATTCACATATTTGGGACCCCCTGGTAAAGGGGGCTTCCAGATTCCGATAAACCCCCCACCCGCAGACCCCCACAGCCAAGGGTTGTGGAGAAGAGGCCCTTGTCCCCATCAACAAGGGGACAACGTGCTTTGAGGTGGGGTGGGCAGAGCCCTCCCTGCCCCTAAGAACCCCCCATGTTGAGGGCATGTGGCCTGTATGATTCAGGAGGGGGGGGCTCACTTGCCCCCCCTTTCCTGGTCTGCTGGGCTGCATGCAGGGATAACGGTCTGGTATGGATTTTGGAGTGGGCCCCAGTTCTTTTTTTTTTTTTGTTTAATTTTGGTGTGGGGTTCCACTTAGAATCCATACTAGACCCGAAGAGCCTGGTATGGATTGGGCCCACACTGTTTTTTTTATTCAGAAGTTTCTATTGCCGGCATTATTTTATTTACATTTCAGCTGACAGCTGATGAGTCATCGGTTGTTAAGGACACAGCGTCCATCTTTCTGACCCACTGCTTAACAACCAGCTATTCTTCACACAGAATTCAAATCAGTCGATCTTTCAGAAAATTTGGAAATTTTAGAAAACGAATAATCAAAACAGATTTTACCAAAGTTCAATGAAAAAAATACCAAAATTCGTCCGAATTTGTATTTGGACCAAAACACATTGCACATGTCTAGTGAATGGGCCCTAAATCTTGTAGGTCAAGATTAGTGGTCCTACCATTAGTAATTAGGGAATGCCCTAGTATCCTTACAGTCTATTTTTTTGCCATCTATATTTCCATTAGGGAAATCTGATTCATTTCTTTTACTATAGACACAACAGGAAATTAGTAGAAATCTCTCCAAAGCAAGGGAAATTCTTTCCCAGACTGTTGTCATTGTACTAAGTGTCCCCGTTGTGGTGACAGCTCAAACGTCAGGATTTTCTCTCATTTTTAGTTGGGGTTGCCAACTGTGAGTAAATTTAGACTGTTTATAAAATTCATAATTTTTATATCTGTCCATTAAAGTCCGTTACGGACATGAAGTGTCCATATCCGTAACAGACATTCATGGACCGACACAAAAAGTTTGGATTTTACAAACTGTTCGTAAATTTATGGACAGTTGGTAACCGTGCTTTCAGTCCTGGTTACAACGGTCAGCAGTTTATTTAAGAAGGTGAATTTGCCAAGCAGGGCCACAAACCGCAATAAAACCACGATCGCATTGCTACCCCTATCCTGAGTCCAGCCAAACTCAAAAAGGTTTTGTCTTTGGTTACACTTTAAAGTAATGAATTCAAAATTAAGGATCATTATTTTCAACTAGTTCTTTTTGTTTATTGGGTGCCACATGTCATGGTTTCTTATACATTTACTTCATAAAACTTATGCTACAACTGTTTTACTAATGTTCTGTAGGTGCAGCCAGATATAGAAGGACTAAAGAAATCGCAGGAAAATGATTATCGTGGCCGAATGCAGTACTCAGTGGAATACAATTTCCAAAGGGAGGAGGTAGGAAGACTTCTAATAAAATCTTAAAATCGCAGGCTGGAGCTAAAAGTCTAATCATGGCCAAAGTGCTTGAGCTAGTCATCTGTTTTATTGGTCTTATGACATGACTGGGTCTCTTTTAATACAGGCTACTATTGCAGTGAAGCAAGCTGCCTCTCTCAAGGCTATGGACAGTGGAGGGACATCCGACCCGTATGTTATAGTGTATCTCACGAACGATCCCCGCAAGAAAAATGAAACCAAAGTGTATCGCAAGACACTGAGTCCTACCTTCAATGAAGCCTTCACATATAAGGTATAGGAAATTTCACTGACAAGACCAAACAGGTTGCTGGACACAAAATGTTGCAGATCAGGCCTGATGTGATGTGAATGGTGTTTAGCATTATACTCTAACTTTTGATTAGTATAGGCTGGATAAGCAGTGGTGAATGGCTCTACAAGTGGATTATGGCCTCACAGAAGTGCTGGTTTTCAAACACCAAGACACCAAGATACTAGACTGGAGAACAGGTTTTAAGATGCTTCAAGTAATAGGCAGGTAGTTTATTTACCACTTCACCTCCGGAAGGTTTACCCCCCCCCCCCCCTTCTTCCTGACCAGGCCGTTTTGTGTGATACGGCACTGCGATACTTTGACAATTGCGCGGTCATGCGACACTGTATCCAAATAAAGTGTGTGTTCTTTTTTTATCCACAAATAGAGCTTTCTTTTGGTTGTATTTGATCACCTCTGCTTTTTTTGGGGTTTTTTTTTTGCGCTATAAACAAAGAACGACCAACAATTTAAAAAAAATATATATATATAATAGTTATAGTGTCTACAAACTATGCATATATTTTTTTTTTATTACTAGTGTAGCATATTCCTAGTCAGGTGCTAGGCAAAGGCGTTTGTTTGCTCTTCTGCCTATCAGGGAGTAGGATTTCTAGTTTTGCCTGTTACATGTGTCCAGGTGTGATTCACTTGGTCTGAGGTAGTGTCTCCACTGTATCCAATAGGGGAGCCTGTTGGACAGTGGAGGAAACCCAGCCAGTGACAGTCCCAGTGGGAGGGCACAACTGCAGTGCATCCTGGGATTGTTCATAAAAGCCTAGAACACATGTGACAGGGCGTCTTTGGTGGGAAGCAGTGTCCCAGGAGGAGGGTGACGGCTGTCTCTCCTTCTGTCAGAAAGGAAGTGGTCACACAGGCAGTCGGCCTAGTGAACTGGACATGTGGGGCTGAGCTGTAAGGTCCTGTGGAAGCTGACAGGGGAGCAG
The DNA here is from genome assembly GCF_965119305.1 of Pelophylax lessonae. Lineage (NCBI taxonomy): Eukaryota > Metazoa > Chordata > Amphibia > Anura > Ranidae > Pelophylax > Pelophylax lessonae. The sequence continues at coordinate 78,677,759 of NC_138777.1, read as the reverse complement.
TGGCAGAGATTCCTGTGGAAAACAGTATCCGTGAGTACCAGGGAGCTTGCCAGGGGTCTGCCAAGGACAGAGATGTATAGTAACGAAGTAGAACTACTTAAGTACTGTACTTAAGTACCGAAATGCGGTATCTGTACTTTCCTAGAGTAGAATTTTTTTCTCCTACTTCTACTTTTACTTCACTACATTTTTTCGATGATTTCGATACTTCTACTCAAGTATTTTTTTTTTGTGCTGCATAGTTACTCGTTACTTTTAAAAAAATTACCACTGCCAGAACAGTAGATGGCAGGTTGCATAAAGCTCAAAAAAATGTGTATAATGTCATTTGTAAATCAGCGCATACGAAAATAAAGGCTGTGTATAATAAAAGCTGCTATACCAAATCTTTCCAATAAAAAGAAAATATGAAACAAACAAATAAATGATGCTACAGCGCTTAAAGTGCATCAAGAAACTACTAACAAACACCGGTTAATCATTTGAATAAATCATTTGAAATAATAAAAACAATATGATGTTCATACTTTTGACTTCTTTCTTTAATAACTACATAACACAGTACTTGTACTTCTACTTTCAGTACTTGAGTAGAAATTTTTTTTCAAAACTACTGGTACTTTTTACTTTTAGTATTTAAGTAGCAAATTTTTTGAAAAAACTACTTGCAATACTTAAGTAAAAAAAATGTTGAATACTTTAGTACTTCTACTTAAGTAACTTTTTCTGCGAGCACTTCCACTTCTACTCAAGTAATTTTTTGATCGAGCACTTGTACTTTTACTCAAGTAGAAATTTCGAGTACTTTATACAAGTCTGGCCAAGGAAGGGGACCACTCCAGGGAGAGTCAGTGAACAAAGGCCAGCACATATAGTAGGTCAGAAAGGGGGTGCCAAGATAGACCCTGAAGAGAAACTTAAAGTACTGTTCATCATTTAAAACCTTCACCTCAGTGGCAAAGTGAAGCAGCAGCCTTTCCGCACACACCACAGATAGATGTCCTCAAGTTGTGCATAGTTGCTAGTTGGAGTATCCCACTCATCCCTTCTCCCATCCCAGTTCCAAAATAAACACAGAAAACCAAATCCCCTGGACTGTTTATTGACTGAGCCGAGGACTTAAAGCTATAAGTTAAATTGTCTGTTGCTATGGGTAACCTAGGGGAATCCACTTTAAGTAGCTCCCATGGGGGCAGTGCTACACTAATAATGGCAGTAATCAACGACTTACAGCGGGATTGCGAAGGACAAATCGCCTAAAGAACTAACTGACACTTTTGACCCCTTTTTTTTTTTTTTGGGACCAGTGATGTTATTGCAGTGGTCAGTGCTAAAAATATGCAGTTACTGTACTAAAGACACTGGCAAGGAAGGGGTTAACATCGGGGGCGATCAAAGGGTTACCTGTGTGCCTAGCTAATGTTTTAGTTCAGTGAAGGAGGTGCTTTTACTGGGGGAAGACATGGATCAGTGTTTCTGCTTTATAGAAACACAGGATCCCTCGTCATCTGTACTGACAGAATGACCATCATTGTACCGAATGATCAGCGGGTGCCGGTGGACATCGGGTCCGCGGGACCCACTGATCAGCTCCTGCTGCGTAAAATCACAGCGAAAGCGAGCACGCAGCGGTGCGGGAACTCGCACCCAAAACCCAGAAGTGCAGAATCGCGTATATATATACTTGATTCTGGACAGCACGGCCTCCCTGTAACAGTAAATCTGCATTGGGGTGGTCAACAAGTGGTTAGGGTTAAATTAAATGAGTTCAATTTAGGTAACGTTTGCTTTAAATCATGTGTTGGAGAATTTAAAGGATAAGTTCACCTTTTAGAAAATATAATCAATGCACATTATTTGCTGGTAAATAAAAATATGCATTTATTATTTTTTTTTCTTTTGGAGCCTGTAAAGCATTGCACTAGCGATCAGCAGATTCGTTTTTTTTTTTTTTTTTGCGTTTATGCACTTTTGATCCTTTTTTTATTTTTATTTGGCCAGTTTGTTGTTGGGCAGATTAAATAGTGCAAAAGGCGTCAAAAACGCAGGGCTTGCATTTTTTTCATGTGTGCCCATTGAAGTCTATTACATGCAAAACGCTGCATTTTGCAGGAAAAAAAGTCCCCGACCTTTTCCAAAAATGCAGAGGCATAAAAATGCATTGACGTGAACGTGTTCCATAAGAACATATGTTAAAAAAAAAAAAAAAACTAAATGGGTTTCTGCCCAAAAGCATGAAAAAACGCATTCGTGTGAATGGAGTCAAAGCGGTACCCTAAAACATTTACCTTCTTGTCTTATAGGCCTTCTAAAAATTAGCAGTGCATTTGCTGTGATGACCTAAGCATGCATGCCAGAATTGCAGACACCCCGAAGCTGGTTTAATGCTATGAAAACAAAAATGGTTGACAGAAAATAAAACACATCTGATAGCAAATTCACTTAAAGCGTAACTCCACTTTTGTTGAGAAAAAAACATTCCCCTCTGGGTGATCTCTGTACAATAAAAGGATTTTAACAAACTTTGTTGCAGATTCCTACCTATTCTGAAGAAATCATTGTTCTTCTGTGGCTCTGTGTTGAGTGGGTCAAATGGGAGTGGTTTCATAATTATCTATCAGCTGTGGCAGCTGCAGGGCTCTATTGAGGAAAGCTGCTGGGCCTGCATCCCTTTAGACGTGTTCCTATTGGAAGTATCTCACCAAAAATTACATTTTGTTGCAGGGGATGCTAGAAATCTGACTTCTTAGTGCAGACTTCTGGGAAAATTGGTGAGCCAATCACACAAGCAGGAAATTATGTTTTTGGGGGTGTGGTCAGTACACATTCTGTGCACAGAACAGCTTCAGGTAGCCATACTGCATTGCATTTTTAGAAAATGACAGAGCTGCAGACTGAAAAGGAAAGGTCATTTTTAATAACATTCAATTACAATATGATTTGTGTCACAATTGTATACGCTATATTGTTTTTTCTTTATTTGCTATTTTTTTTTTTTACCAACGAAAGTGGAGTTACCCTTTAAAAATTGTTAGCTTGGCAGTGTTTCCTGCTACCCACAAACATGAGAAAAGTTTGTGAAACATGAAAAAAAATGACATCTGCAAGATTTACATAACGAATTTCAAATAAGGCCATACAGAGGAATTTTAGTTAGGCATTTCCTGATCTTTTTGACAAGAGATAATTTGATTTATACTCAAGCATCTACAAACAAAGGATAATGGTGGAATGAAGGAAGTACCTATACATCTTGTCCAGTTTTACATTATTTTTTGAGTCGGATTTCTCTTTTCCTGGAGAATATTCTATTTTTGGAGTGTAAGATGACAGATATACTATTTCCTGCAATGCAGAAGTGAGATATCGCTCATTATTACAGGCTTGAGTACATCGTTTAATCGACACCTGTCAGTTATAAACATGCTAAACTGGATACCTGGATAAAAATACAAAGCAGCAACAGATGTCTGCATTTATCTTTAACCACTTACTACCCGCCCGCCGTCAAATGAAGGCGGAGCGGTGTAGCTATTATCCTGGGAAGCCATCATATATTTTTACTAGTAATGGTGGCGAACAGCGATTTTTAGCGGGACTGCGACATTGCGGCGGACAGCTAACTGACATTTTTTACACTTTTGGGGGGGACCAGTGACATTACTACAGTAATCAGTGCTAAAAATCTTCACTGTTACTGTACTAATGACACTGGCAAGGAAACAGAATCCCTGTGTTTATAACTGACAGAACAGTAGTCTGCTGTGTTTACAATGTCTCCACGGGGAGCGTTCGCGGGTGCCCGGTGGCAATCGCGGCCATCGGATCCACTGATTAGCTCCCCCTGTAGCCAATAGGCACGCATGCCCCCACTAGTGGTCCCGCGAAACAACGTACATGTACGTTGTTTCGCGGGACAGAGCCGATCTGCCGCAGCAAAACTACAAGGGCAAGTGTTTTTTTTTTTTTTTTTTTTTTTTTGTGGATTGTTACTTGTGGCATAGGTTTAGCAACAGTGAATTTACTATCAGGCTTTCCTGTGCTTTGTTACTATTTAATGAAGTAAATTTTATTATATTCCTTATCTTATCCATTGACCCAATTTTTTGCCAGCAATATAGCACCTTATGCCCGTGACTCTATGGGACACTTTTTGTATGCACGTTTCTAGCTATGTTGGTAAGCACACTGGTGATGGTCATGCATGGATGATTAATTATATAAAACACACCCCTGGACGACGTCTTTTGATGACGAAACGTGCGTCGGGTGGCGCTCTTGGTGACGCGTGCTGCAGCGTGGAGGAGACGCGGCGGCCATCTTTTTGGTTGTCGACGCGAGGGACGCCGAGGAACACCGTGGGGAGGTCCACACACACTAACCAGAGATGCGAGATCATCTTTTTAATCCTGTAAGTGTGATTTTTATATATGGGAATAAACTTTAAAGCAGTCTGCGCTATGTGAGGGTCCCTGCTCTTTTTCATTCCATATCACACCATCTATTTGAGTTTGCCAGTCCAGGATCAGAGAGTGAGAGTCTTCGTTCCTAACCTGTTTTCTGGGCTTATGCGATCTCTGTCATGGGGGTCAACTACAGCTGGTAAGCAGTGGTGATATTGGAGTGCTTTTTGGTGGCGGTTCTTCGACTCTGAGGTCACTTCATCTTTCTTCAGTGTGGAGATACATTCCTAAGGACTGCTTTTAGCTCATTTATTTGGGACAATTTTATAGGGTTTAGCGCCACAGCTATTGCTCTTTTTATGATTAATTATATGATTTGCCCAATTATCATATTATTTTTCTATCGGCAAGTGGTTAAACCTTTAAATAAAGAACTAATGCACATCATTTTGCAGAGAAAAAAATATGCATTTATTCATATTTTTTCACAGGAGCCTTCAAAACATTGCACCTGCAATCAGTGGATCCTGGGTGCAATGTCAGGATCCTGTGCACTCTCCATCCAGCTTTCTGCATGTATCTCTGTATGCGCTTTCAAGCGGTAGTAAACTTAAAGGGTAACTCCACTTTCGTGGGGAAAAAAAATATCAAATTAAGAAAAAACAATATAGCGTATACAATTGCGACACAAATCAAATTGTAATTGAATGTTATTAAAAATGACCTTTCCTTTTCAATTTGCAGCCGCTGTAATTTTCTGAAAATGCAATGCAATATGGCCACCTGGAGCTGTTCTGTACGCAGAATGTGTACTGACCACATCCCAGAAACATAATTTCCTGCTTGTGTGATTGGCTCACTGATTTTCCCAGAACTTTACACTAAGATACAAGTCAGATTTCAGGCATCCTCTGCAACAAAAATGTCATTTTTGGTGAGATACTCCCAATATGAACATGTCTAAAGGGATGCAGGCCCGGCAGCTTTCCTCATTAGTGTCCTGTAGCTGCCACAGCTAATAACCAATCAATATACACTTGTTGGGATTTTTTTTTTACCAAAAATATGTAGCAGAATACATGCTGGTCTAAATTAATGCATACATTCAATTTGTTACATTTTTTTATTGGATATGCTTTATAGCATAAAGTAAAAAATATTGCTTTTTTTTCAAAACTGTTGGTCTTTTTTTGTTTATAGCACAAAAAATAAAAAAAGCAGACAAGATCAAATACCACCAAAAGAAAACTCTATTTGAGGGAAAAAAAGCATATACATTTTATTTGGGTACAACGTCGCACATCCGCACAATTGTCAGTTGAAATAAAGCAAGCCGTATCGCAAAAAATGGCCTGGTCATTTAGGGGGTAAAAACCTTCAGGGGCTGAAGTGGTTAAATGTGATAGTGGCAGCGGTTGAGAGGAACCTAGGGTCATGGGGTGGGGGGCTCAGGGGGTGAGTGCTTAGGTACATTTTATGGGTGTAACATGTTCCTAAAAGTGAAAGCCTTTAAGAAATGAATGGAACAAACTGAGATTACAAATTCACTGCTCAAAAAAATTAAAGGAACACTTTGAAAACACATCAGATCTCAATGGGGAAAAATATCATGCTGGATATGTATATTAATATGGACTGGGTAATGTGTTAGGAATGAAATGATGCCACATTGTTTGATGGAAATTAAAACGATCAACCTACAGAGGCTGAATTCAAAGACATCCCGAAAATCAAAGTGAAATAGTGATGCAGCAGGCTCGTCCATTCATTTCTTTTCAGCAGCTTAAAATGGTACTCAGTAGTTTGTATGGCCCCCCACATGCTTGTATGGATGCCTGAAAACATTGGGGCATACTCCTAATGAGACATCTGATGGTGTCCTGGGGTATTTCCTTCCAGATCTGGACCAGGGCATCACTAAGCTCCTGAACAGACTGAGGTGCAATCTGGCGGCGCCAAATGGACCGAAACATAATGTCCCAGAGGTGTTCTTTTGGATTTAGGTCAGGCGAGCGTGGGGGCCATTCAATGGTATCAATTCTTACATCCTCCAGGAACTGGCTGCATACTCTTGTCACATGAGGCCGGGCATTGTCATACACCAGGAGGAACCCAGGACACACTGCAGCAACATAGAGTCTGACAATGAGTCCAGGGATTCCATGCCAATACCTAATGGCAGTCAGGGTGCCGTTGTCTAGCCTGTAGAGGTCTGTGTGTCCCTCCATGGATTTGCCTTTCAGACCATAACTGACCCACAACCAAACTGGTCATGCTGAGCGATGTTACAGGTGGCAATACATTCTCCGCAGCTTCTCCAGACCCTTTCACGTCTGCTCTCATCTGTGAAAAGCACAGGGCACCAGTGGCGGACCTGCCAATTCTGGTGTTCAATGGCAAATGCCAATCGAGCTCCACGGTGTCGGGCAGTGACCACAGGGCCCACTAGAGGACCCCTGGTCCTCAGGCCACCCTCATAAAGTCTGTTTCTGATTGTTTGGTCAGAGACATTCACACCCGTGGCCTGCTGGAGGTCATTTTATAGGGCTCTGGTAGTGTTCATCCTGTTCCTCCATAAACAAAGGAGCAGATACCGGTCCTGCTGATGGGTTAAGGACCTCCTACGGCCCTGTCCAGCTCTCCTAGAGTAACTGCCTGTCTCCTGGAATCTCCTCCATGCTCTTGAGACTGTGCTAGGAAACACAGCAAACCTTCTGGCAAAGGCACCTATTGATGTGCCATCCTGGAGAATTTGGACTGGCTGTGCAACCTCTATAGGGTCCAGGTATTGCCTTATGCTACCAGTAGTGACACTGACCCGAGCCAAATGCAAAACTAGTGAAAAACAGTCAGAAAAGATGAGTAGGGGAAAAAAATGTCTTCTTGTCATTTCTGTTTTGGAGGTGGTCTTATTGTTGCCTATCTAGTCCACCTGTTGTTAATTTAATTAACACCAAAGCAGCTGAAACTGATTAACAACCCCCCACTTAACCGACCATATCAATATCCCAGGGGTTTAATTGACTTGATGCTATACTCTGATTAAAAAGTGTTCTTTTAATTTTTTTTGAGCAGTGTATAAACTATAGACGACATACATTGTTAGAAATGTATTTGAGAAAAATTTCCTATCCTATTTGTTCATATTTTCTCCTCACAGTAGTTGGAAATTTCCCCCAATAATGATTGGAAAATCAAGCGAACATTCTTAACCACTTAACGTCTTGCCACGTAGACCTACGTCGGCTGACTTTGCGTGTTTGTACCGGGGTGATGCCTCTAGCTAGAGGCATCATCCGGTACCGTTTTTTAGAGCCGGTGGTCGGCTTTCCGCTGGAAATGACCGATGTGACTCAGGAGCTGCTCGATCATTACCCCGGCGAGCGGAAGGGGATGCCCCCCCTTCCGGCGCCTTCCACGCCTTTGACCAGGTCTCCCGTCCCACCGGGAGTCTCGAGCACCCAGCCGGCACATCCGCTGGCTGGATGGAGTCCCAATCAAAGCCGGAAGTGGCTTTGATCAGGTCTCTGATGACGTAACCCGGAGGCGGCGTCCATGACGTCACGTCCGGGTTACTCTGCTGCTAAAGGCAGCAGATTAAAAAAATTACAGTATTCAAAAATGCCGTTTTCAGCGTTTTGAATACATGGAAGTATAGTGAAGGGGTCTGCTTAGACCCTCGATCCCTCCATAAAGAGTACCTGTCACTGCCTATTGCTGTCACAAGGGATGTTTACATTGCTTGTGACCGCAATAAAAGTGATCAGATTTTTTTTTTTTTTTTTAAAAAAAACCTGTGTTAAAATAAAAAAAAATAAAATAAATAGGAAAAAAAAATGGAAGTTGCGCCGCAAATGAAATCGCTGTTCAAACCACACATATGAGGTATCGCTGCGATCGCCAGAGCGTGAGCAATAATTTAAAAAAAAAAAGAGCTACACTCTAACTTTAAACGGGTAACCGTTAAAAAATTTTAAAGCGTCGCCTATGGAGATTTTTATTGACCATAGTTTGTCGCCATTCCGCGGGTGTGCAATTTTAAACCGTAACATGTTGGGTATCTATTTACTCGGAGTGACATCATCTTTCACAATATACAAAAAAATGGGCTAACTTTACTGTTTAGTTTTTTTTTAAATGCAGTGAAATGTGATTTTTCGTAATTTTTCCAAAAAATGGTGTTTAAAAGACCGCTGCGCCGCGTGACAAAAAATATTGCAATGACTGCCATTTTATTCTCCAGAGTCTTTGCTAAAAAAATATATATATAATGTTTGGGGGTTCTAAGTAGTTTTCTAGCAAAAAATATTGATTTTAACTTGTAAACAAAAAGTGTCAAAAGTAGGCTTAGTGGTAAAGTGGTTAAAATGAAAAATTTTGAATTCAATTCTACCAGTCTATCCAGTTTAATGTTTGGATGTGAACAAGTGATTTGCACAAACTCTTCACTCATTGAAATACATTGGCTTACGCTGACACTGCCAAATATATTTTCTTTTCCAGCTTCTCCAGTCAGAAATTGCAGACACAGATGTTGTGATGCAGGTCTTCGACTTCAATCGTTTTTCAAAACATGATGTGATTGGGGAGGTGCGCCTACCACTGCGGGACATGAATTTGAATCATGTTATTGAGGAATGGAAAGAGCTGCAACCTGCAGGAAAGTCGGAGGTAAGGACAAGGGCCCCAATATTGAGCCATGTACTTGGAGTTATGTGGCCATCATAACATTCTCGTTATCGCACTTCCATCTTTTGCAGTATGAAAAGCTTGGGGAGATTTGCTTCTCTTTAAAATACATCCCTGTGACTTCAAAGCTGGTTGTGGTCATTCTCGAGGCAAGAAAACTTAAGAAAATGGACAATGATGGATTCTCAGGTGACTTTCCACTCAAGAATAATTTTGGTTCTGCATTTTATTTTATGTTCAGTTTAATCTGAGATAACTCTGTACAAATAGAACATTCTACACAAAAGGAAATCCACGTATCCAATGCTTTTTTGCCTTTCTGGTTTTTATCATACAAACCTTTTTTTTTTGTTTCATACAAAGACAGACGTCCTATTTTAGAGGACAAATGTACTGAGAAGGTATGATTGCTATCGTCACCATCAGAAAATTCCCTGGCCGTCTGATTTTTATGGCTTCAGTGCTTTTTAAACTATAGGTAAACCCTCACCTTGTACAACCAATTCAATTTAAAACATAATTGAAAGGCAGAACATTTGTGTATAGATGCATAAAAAACATTATAGATACCTTTTTTCCCCCTGTTGTATAAGTGATCACCAGGGGCGTAACTACAGGGGTTGCAGGGGTTGCAATTGCAACCGGGCCCCATGCTCCAGGGGGCCCGGTTGTAGCTGCAGGAGGAAAATGGAGGAGATTGGATCCTTTGTCTGCTGCCCCCGCCACTCCTCCTATCCAGTTCACTCGTGTTCTGCTGTCTATGGGCCCCTGTGTGCTCCCCTGGTCCTCCCACTGTGCTGCCCCCCGCCCCTCCACTGTGCTCCCTACCTTCTCCTGCCGGCTGCTGCAGGGGATGTGTCACAATAGAGAACCAGGAAGGGGTCGGTAAATATGTAATTTACCAGCTCCTTCCTTTTCTGAATGAGTCATAGTGATATTGTAAAAAAATTAAATAAAATGATAAAAAATACAATTAAAATACCAAAAAATAAAAACTACTGACACCAGTGGGTGAACTTCCAGGATCGCAAAGGTCACACTTGCAACCGGGCCCTGACATTCCACCACCGTGGGGAGGCCCCAAGATGGCAGGAAGGGGGCCCACTGCAGAACTTGTGAAAGGGTCCCGCTGCGTGACCATAAAAAAGAGCACCGCAATGAGAGTAAAGGGCCCCAGGATCAGTGGGAAGAGCCCCAGGCTTGAAGGGAAGGGCCCCGGCCAGGGGTCCAGGGGGGCCCTTCATGGTTTCTTGCACTGGGGCCCTGAAGGTTCTAGTTACGCCTCTGGTGATCACATACTGTACCTTCTAAGCTCCTTATGCAGCTGGGAACAGAGAGGTTGGAGAGGATAACAAGCAGTACACTAATCTTCCCAGTGAAAAGCTGTGCAGGGGGAGGGGGGTGTCAGGACAAGTTTAAACTTAGGAGGAGAGCAGGCTGCATTCCCAGCTTAGCTAGAGAACTGACCACACTGTGCTCTCGTGCCTAGTGTACTCAGTTCTTAATAGAAAAATTGAGGGACTGTCAGGGATATCAAGGATTTCACACAAAGGCAGCAATGCAAAGAGAACAGGATACCTTTTCATACAAGCTTCTCCTTAAGTCATTATCCCAGAAAAGGTTTGTAGATTAGGGGTTTTTAACCTAAATTTGACTCTCCTGATTGGCATAATTGTCCTAAGTCAGTGGCATAGAAAGTACTGAAGCAACTGCAATCCACATATTCCTCTCTACACAGGTGTCCTTCAACCCTTTTAGCAGTTTGTTTTAGTATATATCTTTCTTTTTTGTGATGAAACATGGTTCTAGGATGCAGTGGCCCTTTTAGTAAACAGTAACATTTGCATAACTGGGCAAAGATCATAACCAGAGCCCAGCTTCAGCAGTTTATTGTACAAAATGGCTTCTCACTAAAAGAGACTGGATTGTTCCTGACTTACATGCAGATCAGAGAATCTAAGATAAGCAGACCAATCAGGATATACAGTAATCCCCCGCTACATCGCGGTTCAGTTTTTGCGGTCCCGGTAATTCGCGTTTTTTTTGTAATGTTATTTTACTATATAAATCATTAAAAATGAAAGATTTTTGTGTTTTTCATAGCTCTTGCTCTGTCTCTAAGTATCTTTTATGTGTTTAAATGAGTTTCTATTGTTTTAAAAGTGTGTTTAAAGACCTTAAAATGCTTCTACACGTACAGTGACAGTAAAAAAAATCATGCCTACAATGCATTTTAATAGGGTTTTTCTATTTCGCGGAATTTCACTTTTCGCGGCTGGGTCCGGAACGTAACCCCCGCAATGGAGGGGGGTTTACTGTACCCTAATTTTCCCAAATCTTGTGGACAACTATCACACCTATATGGGCTTGTTGGAAATGTGATTCCAAAACCATGGGTGTATATACTGTGTGTGTGTGTGTGTGTGTATATATATATATATATATATATATATATATATATATATATATATATATATATATATATATATATATATATAATATATAGAGGGATTCATTTGGAGGGTTATCCATATACCTTTAGCCATATAGTGTATGAATCCAACTGAATGTGAACATGCCCAAAATCCTGTAATGCAATAGGGTTGATTTGCTAAAATACAAATAGAATTTTCAATTTGCTAGGATTTTTCTTTAGCTTAGTTAATGAGGTGAAGCTCTGCTGACTTTCATCATCCAATCATGTGCAAGCAAAAGCACTATTTTTTTCCTTGCCTGTGATTGCGTATTCTTCCTCTTCTGCAAAGTGAATTTTTACCACCTTTGCTAAGCTAAGTGAAAATTGCAAACTAAACAGCCTATTTTCCTTTAGTAAATCAACCCCAATGGATCTAATACATTTTCAGTCCTAAATTTCTTTGCATCGGATTAGTACTTATGCACTTAATTCGATTTTCCGCCGTACTGATTTGTCTGTTGTCTGATTTGCAGTTCTTGATTTGCCGTTCCTTTAGCAGACTGACAATTGGCTACACAATTTGCCCAGCTAGTTTTTTGACTGTTGCTATTAATGAATTACATGTCTGCTATTCCTAATAAGACCAAATTGGTGTAATATATTGATGATATAACAAATTGAGCATTTTTGCCCTGACAGACCCATATGTGAAGGTGCAGCTGGCTCTGAATAAAAAGAAATGGAAGAGAAAAAAGACTGGAGTAAAGAAGAATACACTAAATCCATACTTCAACGAGGAATTTACTTTTGATGTGACACTGGAGCAAATTCAGGTCTGAATGGCATACTCATATTACAAGAAAATGCATGCATATTTCATCTACTGCTAGCAATATCTTTATTAACTTTATATAATAACTTTAATATACAGTACTCTCTATACTGCACATCCACTAGGATGGCAAATACTTTGATGTACATATAACAATTTTCTTTTCTTTTCTCCCTCAGAATGTGGATCTGATCATCTCAGTGTGGGACCATGATAAAGTCAATAAAAATGAACAGATTGGAAAGATATTTTTAGGCTGCCGAGCATCAGGAAATGCCTTGCGACACTGGTCAGACATGCTTGCACATCCTCGAAGACCCATAGCACAGTGGCACACTCTTCAGCCAGCAGAAGAAGTTGACAAAACTCTGGGACTAAAATCTCACATAAAACTTCCTATTCCAGGGAGATAGTAAAGCTTGTATCATGAGGTTCCTGAGTCAGGGCCGCCATAAAAAATATCAGGGTAACCTGCAACCTAACATCTGGGCCCCTTTTTTACCTTATTCTGTTGTATATGTGTGCAGCAAGATTATGTCTACGCTCATCAACCATACAGTATATAATATACAGCAGAGCCCACTGGATCATGTGCCTTAGTACACTCTTGATCTGATATTGGCCAGTTTGCAGTATGTTGCACCTTTTTCTTAGTGGCAATACTTTTGCAGGGAGGTTCTTTTTCTTCACCCTTTTAAAAGAGAAGGAAAGTTACTTTTCTTTCCACAGATTGGTGGCCATTGCAGTCCCAGCTCAAACTTCCAGTGGCCACAGCAAGGTGGGTCACTCCAATGTCCAGTAGAACCATTTCTTATCTTCTCCTCTATTGTTCTGCAGGCCCATTTCATTACTTCTATGGTGGACACTGGGTAGCAGAAACCACTTCAATTCCCACTAGTTACTGTACAACAGAAACCCCTTCCAACTCCCTTCCAGTAATTTCCCTTTTTCCAGTGTCCTTTCCTCTTGGCTGTTTCTGCAAAGAGGCTGTTTTTTCTGGTCATAGTACCAGCGGGTTCCTTGACCCTAATCTCAAGGCTGGTTTGTGTCTGAACTTTGTCCCTGCCTTGCTACAGTGAATTCACCTACCTCTTGTGGCAGGGATATTGTATTTCCTTTGTATTGTACATCAGGACATACCGTAGTCCTTTTGGTCAATGAACATAAAGAGCCTTTGGTAGGGATACCCCAGCCACTCTTTACCCATTCCAAAAGGTTTCAGCAACAACATTCTATCATTCCCACATATATTCTTAATGAATTTATCCAAAGTGGTGACTCCCTGGTATTTTAGTAGTATAAGTTGATAGTTTTGCAGTCATTAAACATTAGCTGGGATAAACTTGGTATACGATCCTCCCCTTCCAAAAACTGCACATTTATCCTATTGAGCTAGAACAAATGGCGGCCCTATCACGAACCTGTTATCATACCAAAACAAATGAGCTGTTTCTATATATATAAAACTTTTTTTTTTTTTTTACCTGTACATTCTTAAATTATATCCTTCCAAAATTCAAGTCATGCCATGTGGACAAATGTTTACAACTTGAGAGAACGAATAAAGTGAAATATGTTCTGTGGGCGTTACAAGAACACTATAAAAAATATTTCTAGCCTTTTATCTGAATAAAAAATATCTATATCAAGAAAGTTTCCTAATTGTTTAGTGTTAATGTTTATTTGAATGTGTAACTCTAATATAATGAAGAATTTGTAAGAAAATAAAAGTTTTCTTATAAATGTTGGAATATTTTAAAATCAAGACCAATAGATGCCAAATATGTAGTCTGTGATATATTTAATATAATTTAATGATGGCAGTTGAATTATAAAAAAATGAGAAAAGAAATGCAAGTCATGCCATGTGGACAAATGTTTACAACTTGAGAAACAGAATGAAGTAAAAAAAAATATTCTGTGGGCATTAAGAGAACAATATAAAATATTTCTAGCCTTTTATTCTGTTTGCCTTTTATCTAAATATCTTTATCAAGAAAGTTTCCTAATTGTTTAGTGTTAAAGTTTGTTTGTATGTGTAACTCTAAAATAATGAAGAATCTGTTAGGAAAAAAAGTTTCTAAATTTTAGACTATATTAAAATCAAGACCAATAGATGCCAATTATGTAGTCTGTGATATACTCCATATAATTTAATGATGCAGTTAAATTCTAAAAACTAGAGAAAAGAAAATGGAAATAAAGTTGTATTTGTTGCCAGCAGCACCCGATTATATTATCTTTCATTCCATGGAAAACGAAACAAAAATTAGGATTTTCCGCTATGATCAACTGCTTTACCTAGTTTTTATTGGTTAATCTCATACAGACCCATACATTTTCTCCACAGAGCTGCAAATATTTCCTGCCTCAGGCTTTTTAAGCAGGTCACCCCTACATGAATGGTTTCATGGAATAATAGACAGATTTCCCATAATAAGGCTGCTCACAACTGGTCTGTCCTCAAAACACGTTTTTGGTGCGCCACTATTCATAGCAACAATATCCCTAATATGTGGCATTTGGTCCTGACCTCTTTTTTTATAAAAGAAGGAAAAATCATCTACTCTTGCAGAAATGAAATGCAGAAAAGTCCATGAGGGAGGTCAGAGAGGGGACAATCATTGCAAGCAATTCGCCAACTGGAAGCATTCCTGGGCAGTTTAGGGCCACCCAACTTTGGTCTTCTGCAGCCACTTTGTTAACACTTCTTGTCTGCATGCATGTGCTCTAGTAGCAGCTGTATACCATTTCTCAGTTTGGATTTCCTGATGATGAAAAAATTATGCCTGTGTGTTGAGCACCAGCAAAGCCGATACTAGCCTCCATTGGGAGAGCTTGGGACGAGGTGATAATACAAAGGAACAGTTTGGAGACAGGGACAGAAAGTTGTCGCCCTTTAGGAAGTGTCTGAAAAAAAGACCTTCCCTAGCCAGTATTTTAATGAATGACACAGACATAGATGAAAAATTCCTTTAGGAGATTGGACAGACACTGGGAAAGCAAACTAGAAAGACAGCCCTTCCACAGCATCCCACTCCTAGCAAGCCTCCTTTTTTTTTATTTTTAGCAAGCAGTAATGTGAGTGGAACATAAGAAACAGATGGGAGGGACCTGTGCTGTGTGATGTACTCTATAAAAGTATACACAGGACACAGGATCGCAGTTTTAGCCAATGGGACGTTCAAAAGCAGTCCAACTGCTGGGTGAGCAACACACTCTTATCCCTGTGTAACACTAGAAAAGGCTCTTTCCATAAGGCTGCTAAATAAGAAATTTGCCTCCAAAAAGGTGCTAACCAGGGCCGGCCCTACCATGGATCCCAGTTTTGTGTGTCATCAGTTTGGATTTCCTTATACCATACTGCCACCCATAGTGCAAATTAATAAATATGAGGAGACGGAGGGTTTCCTCTGGTCCCTTACGTGATCCTGAGGTGCGCATTGACGTCAGACATCAGCAAACTTCATCTTATGCAGAGCAGGCTGAATCTTCTGGAGCGGTGGGCGTGGCAGACACAGGAGTGACAGGAGGGCTGAGGACAGACAGTGGGTATTTGGTGGACCGGTCCGGTGGTGAGTTATGGAAGAAGATAACAGTATATATAATATTTTCTAAATTGTATATTTATATAACATAATGGATGTGGGGGCCTTTTGTTGGGTGTTATTTTTTTTTTTGGGGGGGGGGGGCAGCAATTCATTCTTGGTCCCAGGCAGCACAATGTCTTGGGCCAGCCTTGGTGCTAACAATGAGGAAGGCAACCTTATGAGTGAGGGTGGACAGGGGAAGATCTATGCTAGGTTCAAAGGGTGGCTTTTGGATGACAACAGAACCAGGAAGAGATCCCATGGTGTAAATGGAGAGTGCAAAGGTGGAGCAATGTGCACAAAAGCCTGTGCAAATGCTTTCACTAATAAGTTAGAATCAAGTGGACTTTTGAAAAGAATAGGTAGGGCTGATATCTGAAACATAATGGTAGCCAGGGTCAAATGCTGGTCCAGAACAGATTGGAGAAGACCTGATTTGACCCACAGTGGACTTCCTGTGATGGCATTTGCAACTCTCTCACCATGCAAAGTAGGCCTTCCCAGTGCAATGGTAGACTTTATGAAAAGTTAATTTCCTAGCTTTTAGGAGCACAGGGATTACTGCCAAGCCAGCAACCAAGAAGCAGGACGATGGAATTAGCCCCTTGGACAGAAGAGGGAGGAGTCCTGGCATGTCTAGAGTACCGTTTATAAAGGTCGACTGACATCCCACCACTCAGAGGTCCAGGACTTTAAATCAGAGACTTGAGAACAACAAAGGAATTATTTTTTGTCTCAAGAACCGAAGCCTTACCTGCAGGTGCTTTTGCCTTTTTCTGGGGTAAAAAGGTAATTTTACACTCCCTCTGTAACATCCTTGTTAAAGGCAAAAAATCGATCCGATGCTGCATCTGTCCCCGCTCTACATTAAGAATGAAGTAATCAAACACTGCTGATCACACAGTTCTCCCCTCTGCTCTGAGTAGAGACTGGTGACTGGTGGCTCTCTGCTTTATCCCTCCAGTGCTCACTGGAGTGCTGGGCTGTGGAGGGGTTGGGAGTGGCTAGCTCAGCCTCCCAGCAGCTCGTTAAGAGCCTGAGCCAGCCTCCAGTCCAGGAATCTGGGTGGATTCTGACTGTGTGACCGATTTGTGTGACGTCAGGAGACAGTGGGCTTTAGCCTTCTGTCAGCTGAAAACAGGTCACAGGAGTGTAGAAATAACTGCACTCCTGTGATCCATAGGAAAATTAGGGCACAAATAGCTGAAATCCAGGTATATAGTTTTTTGCATAGTTTCATTGGTCCAAGTATAAGTATACATTTTCCATACCTGGCTGATCCCTGTGGAAGCAGGGAATCACAGTAGTAGCCACCGCTTCTATGGTGATTCTTGCTGTCTTCTGTATCCCATGTTGAGATTCTGCCCTGCTGCAATGCCCTCACAGGAGGTTGTTCATTCAGCATGGAGGTCATTCACAGAGTGTCATGCATTTTCCTTAACTTCCTCGCGTCTGGCCACCGTACATAAAGAATCGGTCAGGAGCAGCGCCAATGCAGGTGGACTCCCAAATTGGCCGGTCGGCTGGCTCTCTAGAGCACACAGCACCGGACATAGTGGATAACTGCTCAATGTACCAGGGCACTACGAGCAGTCCTGGTATAATGTGATCGCTATGAGCAATCACAGTTAGAGTAGTAGGCAACACTGTCATTTATGATGCCTTTTCTACTACTCTGTGATCTATGTGATTGGTTACAGCGATCACATGGTACCAGTGCTAATCACAGTGGCCCTATACCATGTGATAGCTTTGACCGATCACATTGAACCAAGGTTTCATATTTGAAACCTTTGAACAGTTCTTCAGATTGCTTATACAATGATCATCACTGTAATACGCAATCAAAGTGTAAAATAAAAAAATACACTGCACTGCTCTGGTGTTGGTATGTACATTTTTTTCTTTTTTTTTATTCACATACTGTTACAAGTCAGTGTCCCTGATCACTACTACACCAGTTACAGTGCCCTGATCACCGCCACACCAGTTAGTGCCCTGGTCACTGCTATGCCATATACAGTATCCCTGATCACCAACACATCGGTCCCAGTGTCCCTCATCAATGCCACATCAGTTAGTGTCCCTGATCACCGGTACAGCAGTCATAATGTCAATGTAAGGACTTGTTCACATGTTCGATGCCCTCTGAAGAGCCATCCATTGTGGGTAACAATTAGTGAGAAATGTTCTATTGCTGTTGTAAAGAGTATCCTTATAAATTTTGTTGTATGTATACAATAACAATAAAGTATATCTTATCTTATATCTAAGAATAGAATCCACCATTTCTCTACTTAACCAAAGAATGCAGCAAGGAACCACCTCTAAATATTAATCACAAAAACAAGGGAACTTACTTAAACGGGATGAACACACACAGAGTCACTAATTTTAATAAATCCAAATAGTGGGACCCAATGGTCAAAAAACAGCATAAACCTATTCATTGACAGAGAAGACCATGCACCTGAGCCCCTGGGGCTTTGGTATCAACATAGAATCTCTGTACACATCGATAACCCTTTCTTCGGGCATGGATGCAGTTCAGTATTTTCTGGAACAACATTACCCACTGATGGGTCATCAAAATGTTATCCTTGATCTCCTGGATTTTTACCTCAATAATATCAGCAGATTACCGGTACCTTGATGGGCACCCCATGGGCGCCTTCTTAATTTGCTTAGGGAACCACCTCTCCTCTTTTTCCCAGTGCCTTATGGGATTTTCTGTCTCTTCTTTCCAGCTCTCCAAGCTAGCTCAGTCTATCGGAACTATATCCTTTTTTACTGTCAGTGCTGCAGTCTGGGCTACAACTGTATGGTTAATGTGGATTTTGTTTAATTCAATTATTAACAACTGGCATTCAGCAACAGATTGACTCTTCTACAGAAGCTTAGTGGAGGCTGCTTTGTAAGAATCAATATTAGGGATTTGTAAGTAGGCCTCTTTTTTGGGAGATGGTGAACATGAATGTGAAAATGGTGAATATGAAACTATGTGATATACAGTAGTGGGTAAATCTGCAAGGCAACAATAGGAGTATGCACAGTGGGTAGGGCTGGTGCACACCATTAATGCTGATATTTAAATAAGAAGCAGTAATAGAGGCCACTTAAAATCCTGTTTCCTGCCCTGGCTAGAATTGGCAAAGGTAAGAATTCTGTATATGTTTCACTTTGTTCTTCCATGTTCTCTAAGGAATTTTTCAGATACTTTTGCTTTCTTTTCCTCTGTCCATGCCTGTCTTGGGTTAGGATACTGTAAATGGTTTGTCACTTAAATAAAGAGGTCCCACGGGCTCTGACAATTTTGGTGATACAATTTGCTCATAAACTCTTTTGCAATTTGCTAATTTTTTGTTGGCATGCTGGCATTTCTGTATACCTGAATCTGCAGGGCTTCAGTTACTTTGCACCCACCTCACACTATCAGGCCTGTAAAAGATGATGCAGAGTGGACTTTTTGTTGCCACTACCAACCCTGAAGATAGACTCTCTCTGACACAAGCAGAAGGTACCCGCTGACCGTATTGGGTGTTTTCTTAGTCCTGGAGCATACAGAAAGTCGGGGCTGGACAAACAGGCTGAAAAACAGGTGATTTGAAGGTGAGGTATAGCAGTTTCTACATAGTTACTTTGGCCCAGCTTGGACCATTGTAGGTATGCCTATACCATACCTGGCTGATCCTTTTGGAAACTGAAAATGACTGTAGTAGGCAGGAGGAGACTGTGATGTCACTGCCTGCTTCTCCACCTCGTCCAATCAGAGAGCTTTTGGCATTTACAGAGAAAATGCAGTGTTCTATGAATGGCGCCTGTGCCGAGCTTGTGACTTCCCGTGTTCATAAAGTAGCAGGCCAGCTGCTCAGAAGCTAGCAGTGGAGGACTGGGCCAGGAGGCAATTGCCCCCTGGGCCACTCTGATGCCCTGTAAAAAGGCTGCACTGCTTCTGCCACAGACATGCCTAAATGATTCCTGGTGAAAAAAAGTAAAAAGTCCCTGCTGCCGACTTACTAAGTGCAGGATGAAGACAAGGACAGAGTGCAGCCCCCCCCCCCACCCCCACCCAGCATGTATGGTGTAAACTATGTCTGAGCAGAAGCCGGTTCCATGCCCCAGTGGAGGCTCTCCTCCAAACAGCCCCAACCGAGCTGTTCCAGCTACCCTTCAACTGCCCACTGCTGGCCAGGTTGGGAACCCGGATTCGGCCGGTGGGTAGAGAGTACCTGGAGCAGAGCTTCAGCCTGAAATGGGGGTCAGAAGGAGGCCGGGAAGAGGGAGAGTGGGAGGGGGGCCGAGTCGCTGAACCATGGACCTCTGAATTGTACTTGCCCCCTGGGCTGAAAGTTGCCAGTCAGCCTCTGGAACCTAGTGCCAGTTACTATGCCTACTAAAGTGATTTCCATCTTTATCAGGGAACAGTCAGGTATGACACATACATATTTACATTGGTCCAATGTAACGATGTAAAAATATCCATACCTAAATTTCAGCTTTAGGACAAAGATTGAGAGTGAGACAAGTCAAGGACAGGAACTGAAGATCCGAAAATACAGCACATGTGGATATCAAAGAACAGAGGACAAACTATAGTAGTGCTGGCCATTCAATCAGCAGAAATACCGTATATGTAATCCCTAAACAGGACCAGTGCTAGAGGGAGACAAATCACAAATCAGGGCATTAGCTTAGACATTATTGGGAAAACCGCGGTACAGAAAACATGTAGATATCTAATAATCTCTCCACATCAGCAGCAACAATCACACCTAAGTATAATATCTTCGTCCCAACGCAAGTCACATGTAAATATTAGCTCTCTGACTTAGCTTCGGTCACCGATTTCAATTCTCTGACCCAGCAGCAGTCGCATATAAATCTAATCTCTTTACAACAGTTGCAAATAAAATAATCACACCAAATGCAGTGACGTAGAAATGAATTCCCTCCACCAATGCAAAGTATGAGTAAAGGGTGAAAAATTCATAAAAGGGTGGATTCCCAGCAGACATTTATCAGTATGTGTAGGGAGAGTTAGCTTGCTATGCAGTGCTATACTGTGCTTCAATGGGCCATATTGTGCTGTATTACTGTAGATTGCAGTGTGGTGGGATACATACATATTCCTGAGTACCCTCTGAGTTCATAGTTCATAGACCAAACAGTTGTTTTTTAGGACTATCTTTTTGTATATGTCAGCAACAACTGTATTTACTGTTTAGCTGCTCCCTCTACTTTGCAATCTTTTTTGGGTGTTTTTTTTTTTTTTAGTTTTTTTTTTAGTTTTTTTTTTTTTCATTTTTTCTTCTTTTTTTTAACATTTATTCATATTCTTTTATTTTTTTTGCTAGGTTTAAAACAAAGTTTTTTTGGGGGGGTTTATTGTTTCAGGGTTTGTATTTTAGGGAGTTATATTTTCTACTACTAAGGCCTTTATTTTTGAATTGTGCAGCATACACTTTGTAAATTGCAATTTGTAAGCAGCATGTCACCGTATAGCTATGCAGTTACTAATAAGCACCAAATCATTACATATTCACCACTCTATTGCCATTAGGGCGGAACTCTGGGTAAAACCAAAGGTTTACCCCAGCAGTGGGGTTACCCTGCACTATAGGAGTTTAATGCTAGCTGTGGTCTAGGGGGAACACAAACTTTACCTTACAGTAATTCTAAACCTTTATTTAATTTCAAACAACAAACATGTTATACTTACCTGCTCCATGCAAAGGTTTTGCACCGAGAAGCCCCAATCTTCCTGTTCTGGGGTCCTCTGCTGGAGCTATTGGCTCCTTCTCTTCTTCTAAATACCTGCCTAGCAAGCCGCTTGCTAAGGTGGGTACTTGTGCGGGCTTAGGAGCTGTTGCAGCTGTTAGTTCTGGCTCATGTCAATCTGTCCTATGAGAAGGGAGAGAGCCGCTGCTTTCGTGCGTATCGCTGGATCGAGACCGGTCTCAGGTAAGTATAAGGGGAGCAGATTCTGGATAAAGAAGTTTGACGGTGTTCACTGTCACTGGGACTGAGGGACAGATACTTGGGTGAGGCTGAGAGAATGGTTTGGATGGCTTCAGATGGGAGAGTGATATTTGTCAACGGTGTCTCTCAAGAAATGTGGAGATTTGATCCCACTTTGCATTGTGAGACCAGTGGCCTGTTGCCATGGAGTCTGTGACACCTAGATGTGTATTCCATGTGTTTCAATGTAGTAGACAGACAGACTGTCATTGGCAGTCTTGTCCTATTGTCTATCTATTGAGCTGGGGTGTGGATTGTGTTAAGTCTGCCTATCCCACTGTTAAATGTTAATGACCTCACATTGTTCTATCCAGATAATTAGTTCAGGTTAATTCTGTTTCTGTATACAATTTCATCTGCATAGGATAATGTAATCAGGCAATCCCTGACCTGTGTGTAGTAATTTGATCAGGAGGGGAATGTGCTTATGTGTGTATAAATTGAGTTTTAAACTGTTCACGCTGTGTATGAGGGTGGCTGGAAAAATCTGGTATATATGTTCATGACTGCAAGGAAGCCGTATACTGATGGAACACCACAAACACAGTGTGGGTCGGTGGTTCCGTTACAAGAAGGTTTTACATTTATGCAAAGAATGCATTAAGGTAAAGAACCTTAAGGCTTTAGAAATATTGAAATTGCACCGCAAAGCTCAGTGGTAACAGCACCTAACCAAAAAAGTTAGTAGCAAAAGTCCTCCATTTTCTTCCCAATAATCCCTTGGTGCGCCAATGACACTTAATTAAGTGTAACAAGGGGCTAAAAAGACTTCTCTTGTTCACATCTAGCAAGGTACACTCATGGAGTCAGAATGGGGGGGGGGGGGGGGTGTAGAGTGAAGACTAGAATGTCAGCAACACCCACACCACTGTCTCCAGCAGCAACATTCTCCAGCTATTGGAATAAAAGAAAAAAATGTCCTCAAACCACCCTCAAGTCTAGCATTAGCAGCAGCACTTATTTTCTTGAAAAGCCAACCCATTCACATTGAGTATCTTTCTCATTAGACTGTGCTGTGTGCGACATGGTACAAATGACCACATATGGTCAAACCATGAGCAGGGACACTACATATTTATAACTGCGCACTGGGTGCACGGTCACTTGCCCCTTTTCATTGGCCAAATCCTCATCTTCATCAGGGCACCTGCAAGCACCCCAGAGCATGCATAACGTCCCAGGCAAAACACTGCAATTCTGTGCTGCAGCTTGTATGCCAGAGGCCAGAGCTTTTGGGAACTCCCCAGATCCAGGCTAAGAGGTGGCTGACCCCTCCCAACTGTAGTCAGGCAAGGTCGCATGTGGCAATGAAACCAACCTGCTGGATGCCCATTGCCAGGAAAAAAAAAAAACACACGACTTGCCTGGCCCACATCGTAAACCATATGGTGTAGTGTTTCTTCTCTCAACACCCTCTTCTAGATGTGCTTTGTTAGGCCAGGAGGGTTTGTGGACACTTTTGGCTGTCATATACGGTCATGGTTTATGGTTTGCCTGGAAGAAATGCATCGCCAGCACTAGATGCCTACCAACTGTTTGATCTGTGACTACCCCATGGGTTGGAATTCTGCCCTTTCTGTGCTGCTGAGGCTATGGCATCTGCAGCACGATAAATACTGTAAGTATTTCTGCAATTATGGTACAATACAAGTAGGGTCTCTGGGAAATTGTTTTTGTTTCACGCTGGCTGTGGCTCATCATCCCTGACCTCTGCATCATCTTGGCCCCTTTTAAAGCATTCCAATCATTTAATGCATGTTATCAGTAAACCCAGTCATGTAAAATGGGTGTCTATTTATTAATGCATTTACCCATGATTTACACAACTTTCACACATTTATCACCTTGATGTTTAGGTGTTTTGCAGTTGCTCAATGACCCCTCTTTGGAGCAGTAAAATAGTGACATAAAAATACTTTGAGCCCAGTTGCATTGTTGGCCTTCCCTGCAGTTTACAGGCACTTGGCAGTCAGTTCTGAACCCTGGCAATCAGAGACGTAACTAGAACCTTCAGGGCCCCCGGTGCAAGAAACCATGAAGGGCCCCCCGGTCCCCTGGCCGGGGGCCCTTCCCTTCAAGCCTGGGGTTCTTCCCACTGATCCTGGGGCCCTTTACTCTTGTTGCGGGCCCTTTATTATGGTACCGCAGTGGGACCGTTTCACAAGTTCTGCAGTGGGCCCCCTTCCTGCCATCTTGGGGACTCCCCACGGTGGTGGAATGCCAGGGCCCGGTCACAAGCGTGACCTTTGCGATCCTGGAAGTTCACCCACTGGTGTCAGTAATTTTTATTTTTTGGTACTTTCATTGTATTATTTTTTTATAATTTTATTTTATTTTTTTTGCAATGTCACTGACTATGACTGTCCATTCAGAAAAAAAAGGAGCTGGTGAATTACATATTTACCGTCCCTTCCTGGTTCTCTATTGTGACACATCACCTGCAGCAGCCAGCAGGAGACGGAAGGGAGCACAGTGGGGGGGGGGGGGGGGGGGGGAGACCAGGGGAGCACACAGGGGCCCAGAGACAGCAGAACACAAGTGAACTGGATAGGAGGAGCGGTGGGGGCAGCACAGCATATAGAGAGGCACCAATCTCCTCTATTTTCCTCCTGCTGCTACAGGAGTAAAAATGAGGACAGTGATTTCTCTACATGCTGCCCCCGCCACCCCTCCTATCCAGGTGTACAGGGGAGTCACACAGGCCCCCTGGAGCACGGGGCCCAGTTGCAATTGCAACCCCTGTAGTTACGTCCCTGCTGGCAATCAGGGAAGCAGATCTAAAAGTGTGTACTGAGCTGAATAAATCTGTACAGGGACCAGAATGCTAGGGCTTCATAATGTCATCTGCAGTAGTTGAATAGAAGCTGCCTATTGTTTTCTAAGGTTTTTCTGAGTGGTTCACCTGCAGGTAGAATACTAACTGTACTGCAAATACAAACTTCTGGATCAATGCAGTGCAAACGAGAATAAAACCTCTAGCTAAACGTGTCCAACAAGATTGTTGGTCATTTGCTCCCTGCACTCAGCAATTTTTATTTAACATATTTTTGCAGCACATTTAAAAACCGTTTTGTTTCATTTTTAATGTTTTTGGTTTTATTCATTACTGATTACCATTGATTTGGGTTTGCCATTTTGCAACATCTGGTACTTTAATGAAGAATCAAGAAAGAATAAGTCTTGGTGTACTGCATAGGGGGCAGAAGTGGTAATGTGGAAAAGAAATACATTCAGGTAAGTACTTATATTGAAAAAGAGGAGCAAAAATGAATTAATTGAGTTATCCTATATTGTCATTGAGGCTTGTTCTTACCATAGTGATTTTGACTGACAGTCTTGTAGTGATCGCCATCTAGTGGTTAAAAAACATATTGCCATTTATGTCTGAACAGCCAATCAGTGCCTTTGTTTCACAAAGGATCTACTCTTAGCCACAGCAGAGACAGCAGGCCATTTGATCTTGGATCAAAAAGTATTTCACTGGATGATTACAACATGTGCTTTGCTTTTATGTGAGAATAATACACTACAGGACTTTAAAATAAACAATATTTTCAAGCCCAACTCCTGCCACTTGAATGTTCCCACTACCTCTTTGCTGTGGCCTTGGAAACTTTCTGTATGTGACACAAGCAGTGCGGGACAAAGATGCCAAACTGCAACCCTCCCCTTCCCTTAGGGTTAGGTTCAGGGTGCCCCCCTCCTTGCAAAAAACGATTGCACTCAGGGCAGCCGTCCCTCCTGCCCACCCCTTGTCCCAGCCCTGGATGCCCCCAAACCTCACATGATACTACAGTGCCCAGGGCAGCCGTCCCTCCTGCTCACCCCTTGTCCCAGCCCTGGACACAAGAGCTGCTGCACATCCAATCTGCATGATGTCCAGCCTTATACAATACCGTTGGCAGCAGCACCACTGTAATAAACATGCCCCTTGGGGTGTCATTATTCCATACAGTGCACACTGCCTGCACTCTAAATGCCTGTATAAGTGAAGTCAGAGGGCATAAACCACAATGATCTACTGCCCTGTGCAAGGCCAATGCACAGTACCTACATTTATCATCTCTAGTTGAACATGGATCCATGCTCTATACAGGCTATTGCGTTATACATACTGTTGCCTTCCTGCTGGATCATATGACAAGCTTTTGATCTTTGGATGTGATGTAGGTTTTCTATTTTTTAATAAATTTGCCATTTACGGTTTTACACCATATGGAGGCTCTTTTATGTTTACATGGTTCATCTGAATGCATAATATAATCGAGTAAGTGGCAATCCTGTCATGAGGCGGAGACCCTCTGGATAACCTCTGTAACCATTGTTTGGATTACACATGCCTAATTGACTCAGTACCAAGGTATCTGAGTCCACTTGTTTCAGTTAGCACAATACCTATCTTTGGTGGTGGATACTCACCTAAAGATATTATATATGGACTGTCACTACTATCTTTAATCACATTGGAACTTTTACATTTTGGACTTTTTTTCTAAAAAATGTTTTTTTAAATTTCTTCCCATTTGATATTATTTTGCACCTTGCACTTTATTGGTCCATATGATATATAGTCCTGTGAGAACATCATTGTTATGTCACATATTATGTTTTAAGTGCTGCACTTATATATATATATATATATATATATATATATATATATATATATATATGTATATTACAAGGCAATATAAAGTTTCTGGGCAGACTTCAGGCTGGGTTCAAACTTATGCAAATTGGATGCGGGTTTTTCTGCATCCAATTTGCATGAAAGAAGAGTTTGGCCGGCTCTCAATGTAGCCAGTTCACACGTGCATCTTTGGCTCCATTTTGGGTTCGAATTCAGGCAAAAATGCGGACCAGTTTCACACCTGAAACGGAGAACAGGGACGCATTAGACCCCCTGCTGTGAGCTGCAACCAAAGGTAGTGGGAACCCAGCCTCAAATGATGATTTTTATGTATAAGAGCAGCATTCTGCCAAGTAGGCAGTGGGAGAGGTACTCTCTTTGGGCAACTTCATCTTTGTGACCTGCTCACTTTAAAATCAAATGCAGCACTAGGGCTGTTGGTTTGAATCCCAACCATGGCACTACCTGCATGGAGTTTGCATGCTCTCCCTGTGCCTGCATGGGTTTCTTCTGGATACTTCGGTTTCCTCCCACATGCCAAAGACCTGCAGGTAGGTTAAAAGGCTGTGTGTAAATTGGCCCTACTATGTGTATGTATGAATATGCGTTAGGAATTTCAGATTGTAAGCGCCTTGAGGGTAGGGACTGATGTGAATGTATAATATATGTAAAGAGCTGCGTAAATTGATGGCGGTATAGAAGTGCCTGAAATAAATAAATAATATATTGCATAAGCGTGCAGGGAGCTGTACAGTGGCTGGAGTCCAGGCACACCACCAGCTCATGGTTCATACCAAAAGCCGGAGTTGTGTTTTAAAGCTAAAAAACACAGATGAAATGCAAATATTAGGAGCAATCTTAACTTCCAGAAGATCTGTATTGTTTTCCATACAGTCCTGAGATTTATAATGTGCTGTTCCCCAGCACAGTCCTGTCCAGCAGGAAAGAGAACCTAATCTTTCCCTGCTGCAGTTTCATTATCACTTACATAGTTGTTAAGGTTGAATAAAGACATTAGTCCATCCTGTCTGGGTGTGTGTATAAGTATTATGTCCCTCCCAAATCCCTGAATATTGTGTTGAATAGGATGTCCATCTAAGGATTTTTTTTTTAAATAGCTACATCTCCCACTGCAACCACCGATTGTGGAAGGGAGTTCCACATTCTTACTGCTCTAACAGTAAAATAAAACTCTTACGCAGTTTAAGGTTGAACCTTTTCTTGTCCAACTTCATTGAGTGGCCACAAGTCTTCATGAGTGACACAAGACTGAATAGTTTCCTACTAATGCTAGAAACAACATTAAGACATTTGTATATCGTTATTATATCACCTCTTAAGCATCTCTTCTCCTGGGAGAATATGTTTAATACTTGTAGTCGTCCCTCGCAATGGAGATCCTCTAGCACTCCTATTGGCTTTGTTGCCCTTTTCTTGAATCTTCCCAGTTCTATTACATCCTTCCTGAGCACTGGTGGCCAGAACTGGACGGCATACTCAAGCTGTGGCCGAGCCAGAGTTTTGTAAACGGACAGAATTATAGTTTTATCTTTAAAGTAAATGCATGCTAATATTCTGCTGGTCTTTCTTGCTGCAGCTTGTCATCAACTAGGACCCCCAGATCTTTTTCCATCCTCAATTCCACCAGGGGCTCTCCCCTAGTGTGTAACTTGCATTCATATTTTAAACCCCCACGTGCACATCCTCATAGAATATTAATAGATTGGTCTAGCAAGAATGATCTTTTATAAATCCATGCTCGTTACTACTGATGATACTATTCTTATCTGCAAGTTCCTGGATATGGTCCCATATCATACCCTCCAAAAGTTTACAAACTATTGATGCAAGGCTGATTGGCCTGTAGTTTCCAGGTATGTAGCTCAGGCCTTTCTTGAATATTGGTACCACCTTAGTTTTACACCAATCAGCTGGTACCGTTCCAGTCAAAATGCTTTCCTTAAAGATGGAGGGATGTCTGGCAATGACCTGGCTAAATTATTCTAGTCTTTTTAGAACACTGGCTTTTGTTAACCACAAGGGAACATTCCTCGCTGTGTTGTTAATCCTATCTTCTCTCTCCTTTTCCATAGTAAAATGAGAAGAATGTATTTGAAGTGAGTGTAAATTCTTGTTGTTGTAAAAAAAACATGTTATACTTACCTCCCCTGTGCAGTTGGTTTTGCACAGAGCAGCCTGGATCCTCCTCTTCTCGGGTCCCTCGTTCCTGCTCCTGGCCCCTCCCTCTTATCGAGTGCCCCCACAGCAAGCAGCTTGCTATGCCCCCAAGCCGAAATGCAGTCCTGTGTGACCATTCAGAAACTGAGCTGCTGTTTGGCCCCACCCCCCCTCTCTCCTGATTGGCTCACTGATTTTGATTGACAGCAGCAAGAACCAATGGTGCCACAGCTGTATCTCAACCGCGTCCAGCCCTCAACTGATGTTAACCAATGGATATGACTGAGGTCATCCTATGTAACAATTCATATTGAGCAAATCAGCAAAAACGTTTTTTTGTCTTATGTTTTTTGCTGATTTTAATATATTTTGAATAAAAAAATATTTTTTAAAGAAAAGTAAATGTGTAAAGCTCTTATACGACACCATAAAAGTCCATCCCCGCTTCAAAACACTCCTTTTACACAATTTTTAGGACGAAGGTACTTTTAATATATTTATTTATTATGGCATCCAATCTCTCCACAGCTGTATCTCAGCCAATCAGGAGAGAGGGCCCCAGGATGACAGAGGGACTCGTGGACATCGCTGGACAGAGAGGTATACAGGTAAGGATTAGAGGGGCTGCTACACTCAGAAGCCTTTTTATCCTAATGCATAGAATGCATGAAGATAAAAAAAAAAAAAAAAAAACTTCTGACCTAACAACTCCTTTAATACAGTTGCTTTCTCCTTATCACTTGTAACCAATGTCATTTTTTATGGGGCCAATATGCTCTGACTTAGCTTTTTTACTACTAACATATTTAAAAAATGTTTTGGGACCCGATAATCAGGTTGTGGCACACCCGTGTTTGCTGTTCGGCGGCAGCCCTCTGGTCCCCGACACAGCGTGATCCCCTTTGGGGGTGTCGGAGACCGGATTAGGTTGACACTCTACTTTTTGTTGTCAGTGCCATACTGCTCACTGCATACTACTTGTCTCTTCCTATCATTCTACACTCTATTGTTTTCTATAGGCATTCCGAACAGACAGAGATTATATAATGTGTTTCTTGTTTGACGGTACTGGGCTATGTTCCTGTTGTTATGTTTCTCTGTATCTTCTACAAATACTTTCAATAAACAGTTTTATCAAAAAGGAAAAAAAAAAAAAAGTTTTGGGATTCTTTTTACTCTCCTCCGCTATGTGTCTCTCATAGTCTATTTTTGCTGCCCTGTTTGCACTCTTACATTTCTTATTGCATTCGTTGTAGTGCTGGAATGTTGGTGGTGTCCCCTCAGCCTTATATTTTGTAAAGGACAGTTTATTTTTCTTTAATGTGCCTTTTCACACTTGAATTGCAGGTCTACCCTGCCCCTCACCCACCTTGTAAAAAGACTGTAAAAGAAGTGATAGTACACTGGTGAGCTCATCTTTCCATCATTCAGCTCTTGCCTCCTATCAACATTCATTTCGAAATGAGTAATCAGCTCAGATGGCTGTAAGCTGCTGGTGTTGTGATTCGTAGGTTAAAGAAACAACTCTGATCAAATTAGAATATTTTTTTATAGACTGAACTAACAATAATACTCTAAACAATATTATGTTTCATTATTGCTTTTAAGATCACTCCACAACAAATTTGATTATATTTTAACACTCCCCACCCCCAGCTCTCCTTAGGAAGAGTCCTCTTCCTCTTTTTCACGTTTTTTTGGTCTTATATTTTTCCGGCTCCGTTTCTTAGATCCGTGAAACCCCAAAGATTCAGACGTTGCCTTTTCTCCAGTACCCTCAGCATCTTCCAGTCCATCATCACCCCATGACCTGGCCATGTGCTGTTGTCCTGACTGTGCCCCACTTTTCTCACCATCTTTCTGGCTCTTTTTCTGTGGCTTTGTGAACAGGATTTTTCCATCCCCAGAACTGGATGAATCTTGGTTGAAGGGGAGTGGGTTGGTGGTATCCTTGGAGGCCTCCTTCGCTTCTTTTTTATGTTTTAACTCTGCCATGAAATTAAGAGCCGTATTTCGGTTGGAGCGGTCACTGGTATCTTGAACATCCTCCAGACTGTACTTTGTCCAGCGCTCTGGGTGCGCTAGATAATCAGGAAGGTGTGTAGCAGGTGCTGAGCGTTTTTTAGTGGTAAAGCTTGAGCTCCCAGTATTTGAAGACATGGTCGTTTTCTCCCTTTGTTCGGATGGATTAGAATCAGAAGCTGGAGCTTCAGGAACTAAACTAGCGCTAACCCCTTGCTTCCCTTTTGTGTTATGCTTGGAAAGAGGTGAACACTTCTGTACATCTAACAAGCCTGCAAAAATGCCATGACTGCGCTGGGAGAAGCCAACATCTGTTCCTTTCAAGGCGAAAGGCTGAAAAGGAGATTCATGCCTACCTTCCTTTCTATTGTCTTCTTCATCATCATCATCTTCTTCCTCAGCACTCACAGATTCCACCTCTGCATCATCTGATAATGCAGGGTCCGAGTCACTAAGTGACAGTGTGCCAGGATCATGAGGACGTTCAAAGGATAATGCACTAAAGGGCTCATGGCCATCATCCTTTTTTGTTGGGTCAGACATGGCTCAGGTACTGGAAGCTGGTGCAGCTGCAGAAAAGAGTGTTTTCCACACAGATAGGGATTCAGATACCTGGTTAAAAAAAAAAAAAAAAAAAAAAAAAAGAAAAAATGAAATCACAGGTTAATATAGCAAAAGTAAAGAGGATCTGGATTGGGTTTTTCAAAATGCTCTGTACAGTTAATGACAAATTATTCTGCAAAGACCTCAATGTAGCCCTTTGGGCAGGCAGCCTGAGGAGTGTTGAATGCACAGAAAGAGCAGGCACAATCGATCATTGCAGTAAGAGGTCAGCTTTTATTAGATGCAATTGTGAGATACAGCCAGCAAACATCAACAGGTTTTTAGCCATAACAGCCTTAAGCCCCGTACACACGTAACGATTGTCGGCCGTAAATATTCGGCCGACGACCGATCGGCCGATTGTAGGCTTGTTAGTATGATGCTTCCGACAGCGCACTTTCGGCCGAAAAGAATCTGTCATGTAGGCATTAAAATTTTTGTTGGCCAACACCAGAACGGCCGATTGTTCACCAGTCAGTACAGATTTCGGCCGACAATCAGCAGATTTGCAAGACTGGGCATGCTCAGAAAAGAAAAAACACACGGAAAGTTAACCATCACATGACATCACTTCTGCAGTCGGCTGTTGTTGGCCGACAAAATTTGTGTGCAGTCTTTTGCAGTTTTCAACAGACACGACAGCCCTGGACAAAAGACGGCCGATCGTTCGGCCGACGATCGGTACGTGTGTACGGGGCTTTACTCACAACTCAGACTAATGAAACGCGTTAAGGTATGCTGGCTGTATCTCACCATTGTATCTAATAAAAGCTGACATCTTACTGCAATGTACCATTGTCAGGGCCGTCTTTAATATGGATTGGGCAAAAATTTTCTTGGGCCCCCCCATGCAATTTCGCTCTCCACCTTTACATCAGAGTTGGCTCTTCACCAAGGACTGCAGAGTCCTCTCTTGCACTGTAGGGGGGATTTTTGCAGACTCTGATGTAAAGGGGAACTCTGGGGACATGTATTTAGGGGGAACAGACCACCTTCCACAAATTGAATACACCACGGTAAAGGGGGGGGGGGGGGGTACCCACGCGCTATCACACTCAACAATATAACTCCAGAAAATAGCCGCAAAACCTATTTGTAGATATAGCACTTTGTCAATTTTTTACACCTTTTATCTGCATTTATTGAAGAATCAAGATACATCCATTTATTTATTCATTTCACTATCAATTAATATTTTGCACTTCTGGTCACTTTATATTACACACCTACATTCATCACTTTGTTACTCTCATACACTTGGGAATTCAGCACTGGTTCACTTTACTACTCATTTTATCAATTTCATTATATGCACTGAAGTTCTGGGATAGCTCTTTATTTTATTTATTTAGTCCAAGACCCAGCACACTACTTTTCCAATCTAAATATTTATTACTATAGAATAGTGCAGCACTATTATTTCTTTATTACAGTGGGGGGTTACTGATATAAGGAGGAACCCCCCCCCCCCTCAGATTGTGGCCTGGCGGCGCAGTCGCTGACCCCTCAATTGCACCGTGCAGAGCTCAGTCAGACAGTCCTCTCTGGCTTGGCAGATCTGGTTTGATCTTATTCTCCTCTCCACAGTCCACACAAATCCGACTCTTCCTGTGACCCCCCCATCCGGAAAGCACGGCCGCTCTTGGACTCCCCCCTCCAGTCCTCCTTTCTGATGTGCCTGGCCCGCCCTCCCCATCCTACCATGGCCGAGCTGGCCCACGGCCATATTTTATATAGGCCATATGTGAATTTATACCTTTTATGGAAATGTCTTCTCCTGTGGAAACTAGTAAAAATGTATTGAACAAAAAATAAATGCATGTACATTTGTTCTGAGCAATAGGGGGCAAAATCAAATGCTATTGGGCCCATTCTCTCCAGAGTGAATGTGTGAATCAAGAAATGACTGCATCATTGCCACTAGATGGAGCAGATGATCATTAAAACGGAACTAAACCCTCCTATCGTTTTCAGCCAAGGAAGTTACCATCTTAGTCTGTTTGATTTGCAACTGCCTTGGTACTGCACATGTAATCAGGTATGACTCCAGCCATTTGATGGTTTGACAGTTTGGTTGAAAGCACAAGCAAATGTGGCAGTTAGCATTTCCAGCATTCCAGGAATGTTAAATTGAAGGTTTTTTTATCTGCTTTGGATAAATACTTTTTTTTAACCATGATCATCTGCTTCATCTGTTGGCCATAGTTTAGTATTTTCCTGATTCACACCTTGGAGAAAATTGCCGAAACACAATCCATTTTGCCCCATTTGCACAGAAGGAATTTCTATGCATGTTCACAGGATAAATCATATTTAACTTAGGACTAAAAAAGTTGTAATTTTACAACCTATTAAGGAATGTTATATTGTGTGTTGGTCCATATACACTATATTACCAAAAGTATTAGGACACCTGCCTTTACACGCACATGAACTTTAATGGCATCCCATTATTAGTCCGTAGGGTTCAATATTGAGTTGGCTCACCCTTGCAGCTATAACAGCTTCAACTCTTCTGGGAAGGCTGTCCACAAGGTTTAGGAATGTTTGACCATTCTTCCAGAAGCACATTTGTGAGGTCAGGCACTGATGCTGGACGAGAAGGCCTGACGCGCAGTCTCCTCTCTAATAATTCATCCCAAAGGTGTTCTATCGGGTTGAGGTCAGGACTCTGTGCGGGTCAGTCAAGTTCCTCCACCCTAAACTCGCTCATCCATGTCTTTATAGACCTTGCCTTGTGCACTGGTCCAAATTATTTAGTGGAGGGGGGGCATTATGGTGAGGGGTTGATTTTCAGTAATTGAGCAACCTTATTGCAGTGAAGGGAACTCTTAAGACATCAGCATACCAAGACATTTTGAACAATTTAATGCTCCCAACTTTGTGGGAAGAGTTTGGGGATGACCCCTTCCTGTTCCAACATGACTGCGCACCACTGCACAAATCAAGGTCCATAAAGACATGGAGGAGTGAGTTTGGGGTGGAGAAACTTGACTGGCCTGCACAGAGTCCTCACCTCAACCCGATAAAACATTTTTGGGATGAATTAGAACGGAGACTGTGAGCCAGGCCTTCTTGACCAACATCAGTGCCTGACCTCTGGAATAATGATCAAACACCCCCCATAAACACACTCCTAAACCTTGTGGACAGCCTTACCAGAAGAGTTGAAGCTGTTAAAGCTGGAAAGGGTGGGCCAACTCAATATTGAACCCTACGGACTAAGACTGGAATGCCATTAAAGTTTATGTGTGTGTAAAGGCAGGCGTCCCAATACTTTTGGTTAATTTAGTGTATATCTTTGACCATTTGGTCCCATGCATGTGTAGCCAAATTTTTTTGGGGGTTTTGGCTACAGTAGGGACATGTTTAAACCCCTCTCAATTTAGAATCTGTCAGGTTTTTATCCGTGTACCCCTGTAGGAGAAAGTCACCTCAATTCCTCTCACGGTGACCACACAAAATCTGAAGGGAGATCTCACCAATGGAGTTACTGGCAACCGCAAAACCTCGACACTTCTTTTCCTTCCTACTCAAAGTTCTGGTCCCATGACAACAAACTTTTTTTTTTTTTTTTTTTTAAACATACATTTTTATTAAATTTAGATTCCAACATAAGTGCAATACAAAAAGTAAGCGAAAACATTTTTGTGCTTCTACCTTGTCCTGTGCTTGTGTAAGCTCCCCTTTCTCAGGGTCTGTAAATTCCACCAACAGTCGTAATGACTTCACCCTGCAACAAAAAGGGATCACAGTTATAACAGGTCAGTATGGAATAGATCAGTTCCTAATCATGTGATTTTAAGGCTAGATTTTTTATTAAAAAAATAAACATTGTATACTTACCTGCTCTGTGCAATGGTATTGCACCGAGAGGCCCCGAAGCTCTTTTTCTGGGGTCCCCCACCAGCATTGTCCATTTCTCTTCTTAGAGTGCCCCCAAATCAAGCAGCTTGCTATGGGGGCACTTATTATTATTATACAGGATTTATATATGTGGGCGTACTCCAGAGCTGGGCTGTGTGTGTCCATAGACACAAACAGTGAAGCTTGGCCCACACCCCACACTCCTATCTTCACAGGTTTGGGCTGAAAGCAGCAGCCAAAGACTTCTGCTACTCTCAGTAAACCCTGTGAATGCAGGAAGAGAGGAGAGCGAAGCTGCCGGCAGGGACAGCGCTCAAATGAGAGTGGTGGGCAGTAAGTGTTTAGGGCAGGGATTCTCAACCAGGGTTCCATGGAAGCCTAGGGGTTCCTCCAGAGGTTGCTAAGGGTTCCTTGAGCAATTTCTGCCTCTCTGATACGTTCCCACTGACACCATTGATCTTTTCAGCTATCTGTTAGGGGGGTAATTATTCCCAGAGACCACAAGTGTAAGGAGCATTCCTCCCACTGACCATCACTCTATTGTATCATCAGTTGTAGATATAGAATTTTTTCGCAGGGGTTCCTTGAGATGGGAAAGCTATTTCAAGGGTTCTTTTTTGTTGAAAAGGTTGATAAAGACTGGTTTAGGGAGAGGCACATACATTGGAACAGGGCTTGACAAATTTGC
The DNA here is from genome assembly GCF_965119305.1 of Pelophylax lessonae. NCBI lineage: Eukaryota > Metazoa > Chordata > Amphibia > Anura > Ranidae > Pelophylax > Pelophylax lessonae. The sequence goes on along the minus strand of NC_138777.1, from coordinate 78,641,826 downwards.
CTGAAATCTAGGAGCCAGCTAAAAAAAGTTAGGAGCCAGTTTTTTTTTTTTTTTTTAAACTAACAACCAAGCTTTATTTAATGAAACGAATAGAACCCCACTCTCCTCTATAGCGCAATTGGATGGAAACAGACTGTCTGTCTCTTTCCATCCGATGCCATCTGATCCGATCCACGGGATGGATAGAAAATAGAACCACCATCCATCTGTTTTTGGCGGACAGGATCAGATGGCGGCAGATTACTGCTCCATAGAGGAGAATGAAGGGTCCGATCAGGTCTGCCTGAAAAACTGACAGGCGGACCTGATCAGACAGCCCGTGTGAAAGGGGCCTTTGGCTGTGGCACAGTGATGAGGAAAAAAAAAAAGAAGATTATATATATATATATATATATATATATATATATATATATATATATATATATATATATATATATATATATATATTTTTTTTTTTTTTTTTGATAATAAGAATTGAAAAAAAAAAAAAACCAAACAAACAATTATTATTATTTATTTTTTTTAAATTTAAAAAATAAATTAATAATAATAACCCCACTCCCTGTCCACTTACCTTTAAGCAAAGGTAACTGGACAGAGAGATGAAGCCTGCAAAAACTTCCCTCTCCTCTCCTGTTTGGAAGGAGATGGAAAGGCATTGAGAACATGCATTACTCCCGGCCACCACAAGAGGCCGCCAGTTCCCCAGCCTCTCTCATCTCACAGAAGAAGGCCGAAAAGCCGGGGCCTCAATTTTTGGACGGCGCGGAAGTCCGTGCACTCGGGAAGGAGGTGGGGGCGCAAAAGGGACAGGACACCCCAGGCGCTAGGACGCTAATTCTAGTTGCAAATGCGACCTGGCGCCCGGGGTTTGTCGAGCCCTGCATTGGAAGGTTTTTTACCTTAATGCAAAGAATGCATTGAGTTAAATCAACCTTTTTCCTTAAGAACCCCTTTAAAGTGATTGTACACGATCACCTTGAAAAACAACCCATTCAGTGTAAAATAGAACATTTTTTGTATAGGTATAAAAAAACATTATAAATAACTTTTTTTCCTTTTTTTTTTTTTTTAACCACTTAAGCCCCGGAAGATTTTACCCCCTTCCTGACCAGGGGGTATTTTGCGATTCGGCACTGCGTGACTTTAACGGACAATTGCGCGGTCGTGCGACGCTGTACCTAAACGAATTTGGCGTCCTTTTTTTCCCACAAACAGAGCTTTCTTTTGGCGGTATTTGATCACCTGTGCGATTTTTTGATCACGCGCTATAAACAAAAAAAGAGCGTAAATTTTGCAAAAATAGCAATATTTTTCCCTTTTTTTTATATGAAATTCCCCCAAAAATAAATGTAAAAATCAAAATTTTTTAATATTTTCGGCCAATTTGTTTTATGCTACCTATGTTTGGTAAAAAAAAATCGCAAAAAGCGTATTTTGATTGGTTTGCGCAAAAGTTATTGCGTTTACTAACAAAGGGAAAGATTTTTGTCATTTTTGTTGTTTTTTTTTTTAACGCGTAATGGCGGCGATCTGCGATTTTTTTTGCGGTACTGCGACAATGCGGCGGACAGATCGGACCCTTGACTGACATTTTTGACACTTTTGGGGTTACCAGTGACATTTCTACAGTAATCAGTGCTATACATATGCACTGTTACTGTAAAAATACACTGGTAGTGAAGGGGTTAACTTTATTTCAGAGGGAGGGGCTGTGTGTGTCCCTAGGGGCGTGATTCTAACTGTGATTGGCTGGGGCTTCAACTGTATGCAGAGTGATCAATGGATCTACATAGTAGATCCATGTGATCAGCTCTCATACAGAGAGGAGAATGACAGGCAGCTTGTTTACACAAGCTGCCTGACTTTCTCCCTCTCCCCCGCCGATCGCAGAGTGGCCGGCGGCGATCGGGTCCGCCGGTCACGCGCGCGGGGGGGTCCGTGACCACGCGGGAGCGGGAGCGCGCCTCCGGCGGCGCGCGCTCGCTCCCTAAACCCTCACAGGCGAGCGACGTAGACCTACGTCACTTTGCCTGTGAGGGGCTGACCGCCCACGTAGATAGTCGTGCGGCGGTCGGCAAGTGGTTAAATAAGTGATCACATTCCGTGTGTTCTCAGCTGCATAAGAGATGGGGGAGGGGAAGCAGCAGCAGTGAAAAGCTCTGAAATCAACTCAACCTTTTTAACTGATGTGAATCAGAAGACTCACAGATCCTTGTTAAAGCGGAGTTCTGGCATCGGGGGTGAAATTTAGATAAAAATACCCCTGGGACAGTCAGGGCTAGTACATTCCATAATGGATAGCCTCTGAACTGTCCCGGGTCGCACTTACCTTTTAGAAGAAATACTTACCTTGAAAATGTATTCTCCAGTGCTGCCATTTCGGATGTGGGCAGCTGAAGCTGCAGCGTCCCTCTTCTGCACCCTCTTCTCCCAGGAATCAATGCGCCTGCACCGGCCCCTCTCGTCACTTCCGCTGCAGGCGCGTCATTTCTGCACAGCTTCTGGGCATGCCCAGAAGCTGTTTAGCAGGGAATGACACGCCTGCACCGGAAGTGACGAGCAGGGCTGATGCAGGCGCAGTGACTCCTGGGAGTGATGACGTTCAGCTCCCAGGAATCAATGCAAGCAGGAAGTGACGGCGCGGGCCGCGGCCGCAGAGGGAGGAAGTGGAAGTAAGGCGAGTATATGTTCTTCAAAAACAAGGTAGGTAAAAAAAAAAAAAAAAAAAAAAAATCAGAGCATCCATTTGATTTTCAGGTGACACTCAGCAAGCGGATGGCCCAAAATCGAGGCAGGAACTCCGCTTTAAGTGAAAAAAGATAAAGTGATAAAAAAAAGAAAAAAAAAAAAAAGTTAAAAAAAAAATTAAAACCATCCCCACTGACCCCGATATCTGCATGTGAATAAACACGTGTAGGGCATGCACATGTACATAAACCATGATTGCTTCACATGTTAGGTGTCACCACACACGTCAGAGTGAGAGCAATAATTCTACAAATATAATTCATGGTTCATTCTAAACGGATGTCCTCTACAGGCTTTTAAATCATCACTTATGGAGTATTTAACCCCTTCCTTTCTTGATCACCTTTCATCTGTGACATGAGGGGGTGGGGCCTCCCGATGACGTCATCGGGGGCCACGCCCCTAATGGCTATATAATAAGCTGCAGAGACCGGAGACCGGCATAATCACCGGAGACGTCGTCGGAGGAGGACCGGAGGAAGAAGGAGAGACGACAGCAAAAGAGCAGAAGACCCCGGAGAGGAGCGGACAGCAGAAGACCCCCGGAGAGGAGAAGACAAGAAGAGCCGGATGAAGATTTTTAATAAACTTTCCAAAACGTCTCCTGTCGTTATTTCCATACACTGCCTTTTATGGGGTGAATGGGTAGGGGTACAGTGTACCCCATACCCATTCACATAGGGAGGGGGTCCGGGATCTGGGGGGCCCCCTTGTTAAAGGGGGCTTCCAGATTCCGATGAGCCCCCTGCCCGCAGACCCCCACAACCACCGGCCAGGGTTGTGGGGATGAGGCCCTTGTCCTCATCAACATGGGGGCAAGGTGCTTTGAGGTGGGGGGTGCAGAGCTCCCCCTGCCCCAAAGCACCAACACCCCCCCATGTTGAGGGCACGTGGCCTGGTGTGGTCCAGGGGGGTGGGGCCGCTCGCTCGTCCCCCTCCCCTTTCCTGGCCTGCCGGGCTGCATGCTCGGATAAGGGTCTGGTATGGATTTTGGGGGGGGGACCCCACACCGTTCTTTCGGGGTGGGGCTACCCTCAAATTCCATACCGGACCCGAAGGGCCTGGTTTGGAGCCTGGGGGGGGGACCCCCACGCAGTCTTTTTCCCATTTTGGCGTGGAGTTCCCCCTCAAGATTCTCACAGTGCAGGTCGCGCTGCAAGTCGGATCCGACTTGCGGTGCGACTTCCATTCAAATCAATAGACTCCCATAGGGGACCTTGCTTTGTGCACTGGTGTACAGTCTTGTTGGAACAGGAAGGGGCCGTCCCCAAACTGTTCCCACAAAGTTGGGAGCATGAAATCTTGGTATGCTGATGCCTTAAGAGTTTCCTTCACTGGAACTAAGAAGAGGCCAAGCCCAACCCCTGAAAAACAACCCCACACCATAACCCCAAGGGTAATAAGGATGAGCTTGTGTTTGAAGTCAGCTCTCTTTGTTGGGCCAATGAGCTGCAAGAAGAGGATTCCCCGCCCCCACAGCTGACATAGCTATCAGATCAATGATGTCACTGCCCCCCCCTTAGTGTAGGACAGCTGTGAGGGCGGGGAATCCTGCACCTGCCGCTCATTGGCCCAGAAAAGTCAGCTGACTTCCAGGCCACGCCAATCCCAGCATGCATCTGTGTGTATTAAATATATTATAATGTGGATTATATTAGCGATATCCTGATCACACACCCGGTGTAGGTGATAATGATAATAATAAGCTTCCCGCCTCCACAGCGCCCATCCTGATAGCAGTCACCCGATACAACATACGGGCCGCTATTATAATCCCCCCTCCCCCGCTATCTGTACAAACTGGGCGGCCCGCTTCCCTGCTGCGGCACACCACACTCCCCGCTCCTGTATACAGGGGACACTTACAGGCTGCTCGTACTGCTATGGATCGCCTTCAGCTCAGCTATGATTGTCTCTCTCTGCTCAGCTTCCATACTGCGATGTCAGAGGTCACCCTTCCCCCCATCGCTCCTTCCTTTCTTACCACATAAACTACATCTCCCAGCAGGCAGCTCGCTCTCATCTCCGCACCCGGAAACTCCAAACACGTTATTTCCGGGGACTGTACACCAAGAGTGATAGAAGATTTCGAGCACTTGGTGTTTTCACACAACATCGGCAGCCTTTACACCCCATTAGATGCCATAATTAGTGCAGATTGTTAGTCCGCCGGCTAGTTGTCGCCGCCTCGGAGGCGGCCATGTTTTTGGTTACTAGCGGTTGGACTAACAATCTGCACTAATTATAACATCTAAAAGTGACGAGGGTATGGATTTTTTATGGGTATGGTTTTTTCACGGAACACCAGAGTGTAAAGGCTGCTGGTGTTGTGTGAAAACACCAAGTGCTAGAAATCTTTATTTCTGGTGTACAATTACCGGAAAATACGTCATTGCAGTTTTCGGCATAACAATGCCTATCTCCAGCGATGGGAGCGCCGCCTGCTGGCCATCACTAGAATGCTTTGTTTTGTTGCAATACTAAACACCATGCGCCTGTGCAAGAACGCGTTCCAGTGAGCCTGGAGTACAGTACTGCAGCGCTCTCACGTGTTTGAATAAAGTAGGCCTCAAGCTGCAGTCACGTCCCTACACAGATTTATTTTACACATTTCTCACACGCCATGCGTAGGACAGCCCATTCACTTGACAAAACCGAGAAAGGAGTGCCAGAACCTTTTTTGTGCATGGAGCACGGCTTAATTTTTCACAGCACATTTGTAGAGCAGCAAAACACGGGTCTGCTAACCGGGCTTAGGGTGCTATTACAATAAATGGCACTACAGGAGTGATTTACAAAATATGCAGCAAAACACGGGTCTGCTTACCAGGCTTAGGGTGCCATAACAATAAGTGACAGTGCAGGAGCGATGCACATTTCCAAAATACGCAGCAAAACTGGGCATGGGGTGCCATTACAATAAATGGCACTACAGGAGTGATGCACAAAAATACGCAGCAAAACACGGGTCTGTTAACGGGGCTTGGGGTGCCATTACAACAAATGGCACTACAGGAGTGATGCACATTTACAAAACATGCAGCAAAACACGAGTCTGCTAACTGGGCTTGGGGTGCCATTACAACAAATGGCACTACAGGAGTGATGCGCAAAAATACGCAGCAAAACACGGGTCTGTTATCCGGGCTTGGGGTGCCATTACAATAAATGACACTGCAGGAGCAATACACATTTCCAAAATATGCAGCAAAACACGGGTCTGCTAACTGGGCTTGGGGTGCTATTACAACAAATGGACTGCAGAGCAACAACCTTTTAAAAAATATGCAGAGAAACGCTCGCTGTGTGCTTTGCCAGAAGCACCAAGTGTGAATGGAGCCTTAGATGTGCGGTAAAAATGAGCAGTTAAGCCTCTTTTGCCAACCGCCCCCTTTAACTGCTTGCCGACCCGCCGCAGTACATTTACTGTGTTAAGTTGGCTCCTACAGACACAACCACATACCTGTACATCGTGGGTTTCTTCTGGGTCTGCATTTGCTGCAGCAAGAGCTAATGAGAGCTTCCTGGCCACTGATTTATGGCCAAGACCCGCTGATAAGCTGAGGGAATTACTCTGGGTAGGCAAACAAATTAGGGCTCTCTACATACAGCAGTGATCTGCGTTTTTTTTTGGGCCCCTTTCACACGGGTACCACTGTTATGCGGATTTTGCATGCTCAGCGGGGATCACTCCACTGATCCACGCTGAGCAGGTGGATCCACTGTTCAGAGAAATCACAGACACCGTCCCGTTCTCCTCTATGGGGTAATCGGATGGAAACAGACTGCCTGTCTGTTCTTATCCAATCTGCCAGACGGATGGAAAATAGGACCACAATACGTCTGGATTTTGCGTTAAGGAACGGATAGCGAAGGGTGTCAGCGGACATGTGTCTACTGACATCCACCACTCCAGAGAGGAGACTGGAGGGTCTGATCGGGTCCTCTTGAAAAATTGACAGGCAGACCTGATCAGAAAGCCTGTGTGAAAAGGCCCTTAAGCCCCGTACACACGTACCGATGGTCGGCTTACAAATGTTCCTCTTTTCTCCCCGGGATGTCGGTGTCTGCTGAAAAGTGCAAAGACAGCACAAGGACAGCACAAGAATTTTGTCCGCCGACTGCAGAAGTGATGTCATGTAATGGTTAACTTTCCCTGTGTTTTCTATTTTCTGAGCATGCCCAGTCTTGCAAATCTGCGGTCTGTCGGCCGAATTGTGTACTGACAGGCGAACAATCGTCCGTTCTGGTGTCGGCATACAAATATTTTCATGTTTGCACGAAAGACTTTTGTCCGCGGATTGTGCGCAGACATCTGTCGGAGGCACCATACTAACACACGTACAATCGGCAGATCCTTCGTCCACCGACGTTTGTATGCCGACGATCGGTACGTGTGTATGGGCCTTTAGTAAAATCATCACACCCTACACCAGGGGTGTCAAATTCAATTTCATCATGGGCCTCATCAGCATTATGGTTGCCCTCAAATGGCCGGTTATATCTGTAAGATTAGATGTCCAGATCACCCCACGTCCCCCTTACACTCATACATGAGATGTCAAGAGTCACCCACCCTTCCTTACATCACAATCAAGGCCAGGACAAGGGGTGGGCAGGAGGGTTGGTTGCCCTGGGCGCAATGGTTTATTGCAGGCATGGAGGGGCGCCTTGACCCCAACCCTAAGGGAAAAGGGGCGCAGTTTGGCATTCTTGCCCTGGGCGCTGGGCGACCTTGTCCTGGCATTGATCACAATGCACCCCCTTACCTTGTGCTGCTGCCAGGAAGAAGATGATCTGGGAAGAAGTGCAGGGCATGGAGGAGAACCAGAGGAGGGCTGGAGTCAGCTCCCAGAGTCTGCTCAATGCTGAAACCAGAGGAGGCAAAGGCAAGGTGTTGCTGCCGCTGCACAGAGAGGTGCAGGATCTGTAGGAGGAGTTCTGCCATCCTCTCTGCTGTGGACTGCTGAGAAGGGGTGGGGGGGGGGAGACAAGCGCTTCTGCAGCTGCACAGAGGAGTGCAGGATCTGGCAAAGGAGTTCTGTCCTCTCTGCTGCCGACTACTGAGACAAGGGGGGTGCCGCAGCTGCAGGAGAGGTGCAAGGGCCATATTAAATGGCATGGGGGGCCGCATTCGGCCCGCGGGCCTTGTGTTTGACACCTCTGCCCGACACACTAAACAAAAGGTAGGCACACATTTAACCCCTTGTTAACCCCTTCCGATCCAGGGTCATTAGTACAGTGCATATTATTAGCACTGATCACTATATTAGTTTCACTGGAGATGCCAGTGGGAGTTAATCAGTTCCCCCCAGTGTTAAATTGCCCACCGCACTATCGCACTCCCTATATAAGTCACTGATCATCACCATTAGTAGTATAAAAAAATAAATAAAAACTCCAGTATCTACAGTATACCATAGTTTGTAGATGCTATACCATTCACACAAACCAATCAATATACACTTATTGGATTTTTTTTTTACCAAAGACGAGGCAGAATACATTTTGGATAACATTTAAGAAGAAATTTGTGTTATTTTATTTTTTTATTAGATATGTTTTATAGCAGAAAGTAGAAAATATTGGGTGTTTTTTTTTTTTTTTTCGTTTATTTCGCAAAGAATACAAAACCCAGAGGTGATTAAATACCACAAAAAATAAAGCTCTATTTGTGTGAAAAAAAAGATTTAAATTTGGTTTGCGCACAGCATTGTACGACAGCGCAATTACCAGTTAAAATAGCGCAGTGCCGAACTGCAAAAAATGGCCTGGTCATGAAAGGGGTCAAATCTTCTGGCGCTCAAGTGGTAAAGGTGCAATAGGCAGCGGACAGGACAGAATTTTTACATGCCGTGGTCGCAATGCTTGGCTTCATGCCCACAGCACAATCTACATGACATGTAGCGGTAGGCAATGGGCAAGCCCGCCGAACACAACACATTCAGGGAAATAGGAAAGTGCCACAATCATCCTGCAACAATATGCAATGCATGTAGTTGCAGCACAATTGTTGGCAAAAATGGGGTTAAAGCAGGCTGTACATTGCTTCCTCACCACCTGTCAGTCGCCTCTGAAACGTGAATAACCACTTAAGCCCCGGAGGATTTGGCTGCTCAAAGACCAGGGCCTATTTTGCGATTCGGCACTGCATGATTTTAATGGACAATTGCGCGGTCGTGCGACACTGTACCCAAATGAAATTGACGTCATTTTTTCCCCCACAAACAGCTTTCTTTTGGTGGTGTTTGATCACCTGTGCGATTTTTATTTTTTGCGCTATAAACAAAAAAAGAGCATCAATTTTGAAAAAATAATATTTTCAAATTTTTTTCATATGAAACCCCCCCCTCCCCAAAAAAAAATGTAAAAATCAAAATTGTTTAACATTTTAGGCCAGTTTGTTTTTTGCTACATATTTTTGGTTAAAAAAAATTGCAATAAGCGTATTTTGATTGGTTTGCACAAAAGTTATTGCGTTTACTATTTAAGGGAAAGATTTCTGTCATTTTTAACTAGTAATGGCAGCGATCTGCGATTTTTTTTGCGGGACTGCCCCATTGCGGCGGACAGATCGGACCCCTAACATTTTTGACACTTTTGGGGGTACCAGTGACATTACTACAGTAATCATACATATGCACTGTTACTTTAACCGGTTGCCGACCGCCGCACGACTATATTTACTGCGGCGGTCAGCCCCGGCCAGGCAGAGTGACGTAGGGGTACGTCACTCGCCTGTCACTGACTTGTGAGCCAATTGCGGGCGGGCGCGCGCCCGCCCGGGCTCGTTCACTGACAAGTCAGTGCGTGTGACCGGTGGACCCGATCGTCCGCCGGTCACACTACGATCGCTCCGGTGAAGGGAGAAAGGCGGAGCGGCTTATGTAAACAAGCCGCCGGCCATTCTCCCTGGTGTAAAAATGAAGATCAGACGGTTCTACTCTAACCGTTGATCTCTGTTTTTACACCAATAGCCATGTCCCAATACAGTTAGAAACACACCCCTAGGACACACTTAACCCCTCCCTCTCCAATACAGTTAACTCCTTCCCTGCCAGTGTCATTTTTGCAGTAACAGTGCATATGTATAGCACTGATTACTGTAGAAATGTCACTGGTAACCCCAAAAGTTTCAAAAATGTCAGTCAAGGGTCTGATCTGTCCGCCGCAATGTCGCAGTACCGCAAAAAAAAAAATCGCAGATCGCTGCCATTACGCGTTAAAAAAAAAAAAAACACCAAAAATGACAAAAATCTTTCCCTTTGTTAGTAAACGCGATAACTTTTGCACAAACCAATCAAAATACGCTTTTTGCGATTTTTTTTTACCAAACATATGTAGCATAAAACAAATTGGCTGAAAATGTTAAAAAATTTTGATTTTTACATTTTTTTTGGGGAATTTCATATAAAAAAACGTGAAAAATATTGTTATTTTTGCAAAATTGATGCTCTTTTTTTGTTTATAGCGCATGATCAAAAAATTGCACAGGTGATCAAATACCACCAAAAGAAAGCTCTGTTTGTGGGAAAAAAAGGACGTCAAATTCGTTTAGGTACAGCGTCGCACGACCGCGCAGTTGTCCGTTAAAGTCACGCAGTAAAAAATCGCAAAAAACCCCCTGGTCTTTTAGCAGCCAAATCATTCGGGGCTTAAGTGGTTAAAAATGACACTGGCAGGGAAGGGGTTAACTTTATTAGAGATCCAGGGGTTAAGTGTGTCCCTAGGGGCGTGCTTCTAACTGTCAAGGGGCGTGGCTTTTGATGTAACCACAGAGACATACCATCCTACATAGCAGGATAGTATAGTCTCTGCGGTTACACCAGGGAGAATGACAGGCGGCTTTGTTTACATTAGCCGCCTGCCTTTCTCCCTCTCCAGCGGGAGATCGTGAGTGGCCGGCGGACATTGGAGCCGCCGTGAACGAGCGGGGGCGCGCCTCCGGCGGCGTGCGCTCGCCCCCTACAGGCTCCTAGGTGAGCGACGTAGTACTACGTCGCTTTGCCCAGGATGGGCTGACTGCTGCAGTAAATGTACTTGCGGCGGTCGGCAAGTGGTTAATGTGTGTTTTTAGTGCGTTTTATGAGCGTTTTTTTCATGCATGTTCAGGTCTCATAGACTTTAACGGGCCTTAAAATGCAGGCAAGTACATTAAATATCAGACATGCCTCATTTTGTACAACACAGCACATTACAGCATGCAGATGTGAATGGCCTCATTGTAATTCATATATTTTCACGAGGCATGAATTTTGTATGCACTAAAAAACCCACATAAAAGCACACAAGTGCGAAGCAGGCCTAAGGGCCCATTCATGTGTCTACAATGCAGCCTCACCTTCTAATAAGTGAGTTTCATTTCTGAGATCATTCAAAATACCCAGCTTGTGTAAGAGCTAATTTAGAAGGGCGCTGGCTCCCACCTTGTGTACGTAAGCCATTTTCTTTAATGCCTGTATTCGATCTGAGCTGTATGCAGGCAGCCTAGAGAAGTGGATGCAGACACAGTGCGGCTGTATGCCAAAACTTGACCGGTGTGCAGGAAAGGATGCAGGGACCTGAAATCAAACTGAAGGGTATTTATCAAAACTGGAGCAGACAGAACCTGGAGCAGCTGTACATGGCAACCAATCAGCTTAAAGCTTTAATTTTCAAAGGTTAACTGAACAAGCTAAAAATAGAGCCATCACAGGCCTCCTCAGACATTTCCAGAGCACTGGCAGCATTACAGGCCTCCTAAGACCACCATCTAGTCCAGAACACTGACTGTGCAGTATTACAGGCCTCCTCAGACCACCTTTTAGAGCACTGTGCAGCATTACAGACCTGCTCGGACCATCCAGAGCACTGTGCAGCATTACAGGCCTCCTCGGACCACCATCTAGTCCAGGACACTGACTGTGCAGTATTACAGGCCTTCTTAGACCACCTTTCAGAGCACTGTGCAGCATTACAGACCTGCTCAGACCATCCAGAGGACTGTGCAGCATTACAGGCCTCCTCGGACCACCATCTAGTCCAGAACACTGACTGTGCAGTATTACAGGCGTCCTTAGACCACCTTTCAGAACACTCTGCAGCATTACAGACCTGCTCAGACCATTCAGAGCACTGTGCAGCATTACAGGAGAGAGAGAGAGAAAGAAAGAGGGATGGAGGGAGAGGGAAATAGAGTGGAGAGAGAGAGAATGAAAGATGGAGGGAGAGAAAAAGAAAGAGGGATGGAGGGTGGAGAGAGAGAAAGAAAGAGGGTGGAGAGAGAGAGAGAGATAGATAGATAAAGGGATGAAGAAAGAGGGATGGAGAGAGAGGGAAAGAGAGTAATTGAGAAAGAGGGATGGAGAAAGAAAGGATGAAAGAAAGAACAAAAGAAAGAGGGAGAGAAAAAGAAAGAGGGATGGAGGGAGAGAGAGGAAAAAAAGGATGAAGGAAGAGGGATGGAGGGAGATAGAAAGAAAGAGGGATGGAGGGAGAGAGAGAGAAAAAGAAAGAGGGATGGAGGGAGGGAGAGAGAGAGAGAGAGAAAGAAAGAGGGATGGAGGGAGAGAACAATATAGGCACAACTCTTGAATCTAGTGTTAGGATTTTATGTTGTGTAATTTGAAGATGAGGACAATGGATGACATATACATACATATATATATATATATATATATATATATATATATATATATATATATATATACACACATACACACACACATATACACCTCCTAAATTCACCTATAACTTAGCGATAGTTTAGCGTGCACATGAGCTATTAGGTTATGCTTAAATATACTGGACACTTCTATCACAAGCTGGGAGGGGGAAGGGGAGAGAGAGAGGGGGGAGAGAGAGAGATATCACCAACAGCAGCAGTTTGGCTATGCTCTCGTCTTCTGCTGACACAGTCAGTGAATGATGATTCAGGCAATTCCTCTTCCCCGCATAGTAGAAGAGAGAGGAGGTGGGTGGAGCCAGTAATAGGCACTGAGGAGGACGCGGAAGAGCTTCCTCCACTCTGCGTGCAGGGTCCTCACCTCTGCCTCACTTTCGTCCCCGGGACGTCACTGGTTGCTAGACCCCAGTCGGTTGCCGATCCTAGCAAGAGGTCTACAGCAGACTACAGCAGTGGGCGGAGGAACAAACAGCTCTCGGGGGCTGGCCACCAGCTGAATTAAACTGAGCTGCTGCAGCGGCCTTTTCTGGGGGGAACAGATTGGGGGAAATTGCCACCCTGCGTGGGTGTCCCAGGCAAGTGGGGCCCCCGGGCAACTGCCCAGCATTCCCATTCAGAAAGACGGCCCTGCCTCCAGAGTGAAAGGGAATGTGAACCAGCGATTTGCTTCATTTTTTAGATCCAGCTGATAAAATGTTCTTGCCACTGGCAGCTGCTGCTTGTTTTGTCAACCCTACTGTCTTTAAAACCCTTGTTGAGGTGTAGGATGAGAATATTCAGGAACTGCTTAAAAAGGCAGAGGAGTATGCCATAAGAAAATTCACATTGCGCAACACACAAGATGAGGAATTGTCTGAAGATGATGTGGAACAGGAGAATATTGAAAAATCACAGGAAGTAGAAGAGGCACCATCCACATGAAAGCAGCCAGTCTTTCAGTTTCTTTCTAAATACCACAGAGGATCTCCCCAAACAGCATAGAGCAGCAGATCAGAAAATATAAGGGAAAGCTTTGCACCAAGTTGCCACCATCACCGAGGACACTGGAACATATTTTTAACTGTCAGCTAAAACCTTTTGCATTAGATCTATTGGCTATGCAAGCTTCCTAAGCCTTTGCAGAGAGGGTATTTAGTGTCAGAGGTGTCACAGGGGAAGGGAAATAGAGCAAGGGTCATTTGGCATTAAGTGCTTTCCTTAAAATGAATCAAAACAAAATAGAAGTGTTTTATTCTCCAGGTATTTATAACATAAAAAGCACAACTAATACTTGTGGGTTGTGCTTATTGGAAAAAGATGAATTAATAATTCAACAACGGTTCTAATTGTGAATTAAACTTATAGGAAAAATGCGTACGGTACAATTCCATTAGTATGTGGAACTATAACCACCGCCACTTTTTATCAACTCCTCTCTCTCTTAGCTTTGACAAATTTGACGATAGAGGTAAAGATCACACTAATGAAAAAGAAAAATAGATCAGTAATTGTCAGCGTCCCGCCTCTAGGGTAGTCTTCATAGTGTAAGATTTACTTATATTGTCAATGCTGAGAGAGAGAGGAGTTGATAAAAAGTGGTGATGATTATAATCCACACACTAAATGCATTGTAGATTGTGCCCTTTTTCTTTGAATCTATCTGAGAATTAAAACTGTTGAAATATTAAACTGACAGTAAACAAATTCTTATTGTAGAAATAAGCATTATTCAGTCTCAAGTATTGATTTATTATGCTGTGCAAGTGGCAGACTGTGCCTGTGCTTGTTGTAGCTGCGGAAATTTTTTCTTGTGCTCTGTTCAATTGCTTGAACTGTTAAAGTAAATAACAAATTAACTAAATTAATATGCAATGTAAATGTGCATGGTGGCATCACACAGTTTTTTTTTTTCATTTTAACGTTAAACTTCTGTCAAATATTCTTGTAACGAAACTTGGTTTTACTTAAAGACATTATGTAACAGTTAAATCTGTGTCTCCAGTACATGTTCAAAATTGTTTTAGTCAACTAAAATGTAAGACATTTTAGTCGACTAAAATGTACTGAAGATTTTAGTCAACCAAAATGTACTTGAGGTTTTAGTCAAATGAATGTGGCTAAAACAATTGCAGATGTGCGCTAAAATGTGACTAAAACTAAAATGACATTTTAGTCAAAATACTGGGATTAAAACTAAATCGAAATGTGTTGCCAAAATGAACACTTATTTCGATGTGCAGTACTGTACTACAGTGTAAATAGGTTCTTATGTATAATCAAATCACCGAAAAGATCACTGAAAAGTTATTTTCAATTTTTTTTTTAAATGTGACTCTAAATTAAATGAACAAAAACATTTCAATATTAGGGGTTTATAAAATAGAAATGGGCTGACTAGGGGAAATTAAAGGGTCGATAGGGGTTAAAACGAAGCACACTTTTTTTATTTACTTGCCAGGTTGCTTCAACAGACATCTGCTCATTTGTTTTATCTACAAATTAATAAAACAGAGTAGATAGAAAAGTGACAATGATACTTTATATTTATTTCCTATTTGAATGTCAGACAGTTTTTTTTTGTTTTTTTTTTACACAGCAGCAGCTGCTAGGGCTGTATATATGTACACAGCAACTCCATGCTTAATCTCAGATGGACGTCATATGATCTTCTTAGGTTTAAGTGGAGATATGCAGCTGCAGGCATCATTCAGGTATCATGGCGGCACCTCGGGCAACAGCAGATGTAAACACTGCTGTTTTTATAGCTGAAAAGCCTAAATTTTTTTTTTTTTTTTTTTATTTTGAGGCTTTCCAGCATAGAGGAGAGATCTGGGGACTTATAGACCCCCAGACCTATACATAAAAGGGACCTGTCATGCCCTAATCCTATTAACTGAAAATAAAAACAAAAAGCAGAGCGCCTCTAAGTGTTATCAGTTTAATTAAAAGGGTAATGCAGGTACAGGAAAACTGCTCACATTTAAAACAGTATAAAATAGCTCATCTGTTAGGTGGTCTGCAGGAACACAGGGGTCCACGGCTGGATGTTAGTAGCTCCAAGAGATGGTGCAGGGGATGCTCAATGCTCTCTTGGAGCTACTAACATCCAGCCGTGGACCCCTGTGTTCCTGCAGACCACCTAACAGATGAGCTATTTTATACTGTTTTAAATGTGAGCAGTTTTCCTGTACCTGCATTACCCTTTTAATTAAACTGATAACACTTAGAGGCGCTCTGCTTTTTGTTTTTATTTTCACTTTCAGAGCTGACTTCTCTCTGCAGCTGAGCTGGCCCTGAGTGTAATCTATTTCAGCCATCAACTACACCAGATTAATGACTATACATGAACTGCATACCCCTTGATGCTATATAGGTATGTGTGATGCGCCAACTCTTATCCTGCTAATCCTATTAACTGGGACTGTTTACATTCCTTGTAATAGGAATAAAAGTGATAAAAAAAAAAAAAAATTTGAGAGAAAGTGCAAAAATAAAATAAAACAATAAAAAAATGTTTTAAAGCGACCCCGTCTCTGCATGCTCGCACACAGAAGCGAGCGCATATGTAGGGCCGCATATGTAAACTATTATCAAATCACACATGTGAGGCATCGCTGCGAACGTTAAAGCGAGAGCAATAATTCTAATGCAAGACCTCCTCTGTAACTCTAAACAGGTAGCCTGTAAAAAAGTTTAAAAGTGCAGCCTATGGAGATTTTTAAGTACCGAAGTTTAGTGCCATTCCACGAGTGTGCGCAATTTTAAAGAATGACATGTTGGGTATCTATTTACTCAGCATAATATTTTTTTACAATATACAAAGAAATTGGGCTAACTTTAGTGTTTTTTTTTTTTAATTAAAGTGTCCCCCCCCCCCCCCCCAAAAAAAAAAATCACATTTAAAAAATTGCTGTGCAATTTCTGTGTGACATAAAAAATTGCAACGAATGCCATTTTATTCCCTATAGTCTCTGCTAAGAAAAAATAAATAAAAATTATATTTTATATATATATATATATATATATATATATATATATATATATAGTTTGGGGGTTCTGAGTAATTTTCCACCCAACAGTGAAGCTTAAAGCAATCCTAAAGTCTTGTTTTATTTTGTTTAAAAATAGCAAACATGTTCTACTTATCTGCTCTGTGCAGTGGTTTTACACAGAGCAACCAGTGTCCTTCTCTGGTCTCCCGCCGGCCCTCTTGGCCCCTCTCTCCTGCCAAGTGCCCCCACAGCAAGCAGCTTGCTATAGGGGCATCCGAGCGGAGCCACTGCTCTGCGTTTCTATTCAGACACGGAGCCATGGCTCGGCCTCACCCCCTCTCTCTCCTTCTTGGCTCACTAAACCCACCAGCAATGGGGCACTATTCCTCCCACTGGTTCCAACAGTGGGACACTATTCCTTGCACTGACATCAGCGATGAGACACCATCGCTTTCACAGATAACGATGGGGCACTATTCCTCCCACTAATTCCAATGATGGGGCATTGATCCTCATCCTACTGACCACAGTTGCTATGTAATTTTTTTTTACACCCGCTGGCCACCAAGCATGTGGCATTATTTACTCCCACTGACTCTGGGGCATTTTCTAACTCCACTGGCCACAGACCGGTCCCCCTAAAGTCTAAAGGACAGTAAACCAGCCATTTGTTTAGAAAGTTTTAGGACCCCTGTCCTGGAGAGTAATTTCAACCAGGATTTACTAACATGTTAGAGAACCTCCCTTTCAACCTGAAAGTAGAAAGTACCATATGTAGGTGTCACTGCTGGGTAAAAATCATGGCGGGATCCCAGCACTCCTAGTCATATCTCCATTTTTGCTATTGTTAACTGCACTTCTATGACCACCCTTGAGACTTGTGCTGGCAGGCAAATGCGTTATGCTTTCAGGTGCACTTAAGATTTTTATGAGCTTCTTTTTGCAAGGTTATGGTCTTGTACTAGGAGAAAAAACATTCTAACAAAACACAGGCTGCAGGAATGAATCCAATTGGGGAGAAATGCCTTCCTCCTGTGCCCTAGCAGAGTGAGAGCCCATTCACATTGAGGCGACACGACTTCGGGGGGCGACCTATGAAGTCGCGTGCACCACGACTTCGGCGCGACTTGCAGAGACTTCACATAATGGAAGTCTATGCAAGTCGCTCCGAGGTCGCCCCAAAGTAGTACAGGACCCTTTTTCTAAGTCGGAGCGACTTGTGTCGCTCCTATTAGAACGGGTCCTGTACTACTCAATGGACCGCGACATACCGCGATTTGTCAGGCTGACAAGTCGCCTGACAAGTCGCGCTAATGTGAATGGGCTCTAAACCAGAGGAGGTCTGCTACTTACTTTATGTATGCAGTAGTGTTGTTTTTTCTGCTAAAAAGCCCAGCTTGCCCTGTAAACGGTGCATCATTATAGCATATTTGTAAAATTACATTTTTTATATTTAAAAAAGTCACAAAACATACATTTTTAGAAAAAGTTAAAATAAAATGTATCAAACACGGTTATACTGTACTTTCCCAAAAACAGCAAGAGTTATCACTGGACCCAGGAAATTTAGCCCGGGCAGTACATGTTAACATTGGTCGGAACCTGAGATAATACAGTACAGCATTACTCTGTTGTTGAGTTCCATGCAAAATTTTTAGTAGAAAACCCTGTAACTATATGTAGCGCCCCTCAGTAGGCTACTAGTATTTGATAAATATAGTTTTTGGCCTCCCTGTAATCAGGGAGAGCATTGATCGTTTGTCTGTTCTAGATTCTGCTGGTGCAGGCTCAGCTACTTTCCGCTTCATCCCACTGAATTCTGGGATATAGTGAGCGGAAGAGCTTTGACTGCGGCCTGCATATTTATGACTCTTCAGCTAATCCCTGTTTAGGAGAGTGAGTGACCAGCAGGGGGCTAAAAGGAATATAAATAGTCTGGAGCCTCAGCCTAGAACAACTCTCTCTTGTTCCTGGGGAGCAAGACCCAGCCCGAGGGCTGAGGTGTCCCTGGAACCTGCAACATTAAAGAAATCCTTTTGGGGTCCCAGACCCCATTAGGACTCGGGGACTTCTGGTCTAAGTGTCCTGAAAGCATGCAGAAAGCTCTCCTGAGGATCCAGGTCACAGGCACCAAGTACAGAAGCGGACTGGTACTTCAGGTGGCATTAACAGTATACAGGGCACAATGTGTACCTGCCATGTGGATTCTAGAGACTTTCCTTTGCACTATTTGGGAGAGCTCAACACAGTATATCCAGGATTTTCTCCCGTTGAGGAGTCCCCATTTGGAATCTAGTTTACCCTTCACATTCAAAAAGGGTGATCTCATTGTGAAGGACCAAATCAGCATTAAGAGTCCTCCCTTAAAGTCTTGTTTTTAGAGTATCCAAAGTCTCACCCTTACCCAGTTCTTTTAGCAAATAAACTGTAAAAAATTCACAGCCTAATCTTTGACTTGAGTGACCGTGAAATGTTTTGTGCCCAGCTGCCATGTGCCTATCAGGGAACCAAACAGCTGGCCCAGTCTGGGGTCTGTGCTAGATACACTATATTGTCAAAAGTATTGGGCCGCCTGCCTTTACACGCACATGAACTTTATTGGCTTCCCAGTCTTAGTCTGTAGGGTTCAATTGAGTTGGCCCACCCTTTGAAGCTATAAGGCAGGGGTCTTCAAACTATGGCCCTCCAGTGGTTCAGGAACTACAATTCCCATCATGCCTAGACATGCCTGTGAATGTCAGAGTTTTACAATGCCTCATGGGATGTGTAGTTCCGCCAACATCTGGAGGGCCGTAGTTTAACCACTTGCCGACTGCCTAACGCCGATCTACGTCGGCAGTCAGCCCCTCACAGGCAAAGTGACGTAGGGCTACGTCACTTGCTTGTGAGGGTCTAGGGAGCGAGCGCGCGCCCCCGGAGGCGCGCTCCCGCGTGGTCACGGACCCCCCCGCGCGTGTGACCAGCGGACCCGATGTCCGCCGGTCACTCGGCGATCGGCGGGGGAGAGGGAGAATGTCAGGCAGCTTGTGTAAACAAGCTGCCTGTCATTCTCCTCGCTGTAAAGACACTGATAAAACGGATCTAGTATGTAGATCCGTTGATCAGTGTCCTTACAGCTCAAGCCACAGCCAATCACAGTAGAAAGCACGCCCCTAGGGATACACACAGCCCCTCCCTTCCAAATAAAGTTAACCCCTTCACAACCAGTGTATTTTTACAGTAACAGTGCATATGTATAGCACTGATTACTGTAGAAATGTCACTGGTAACCCCAAAAGTGTCACAAATGTCAGTCAAGGGTCCGATCTGTCCGCCCCAATGTCGCAGTACCGCAAAAAAAAAAATCGCAGATCGCCGCCATTACGCGTTAAAAAAAAAAACAACAAAAATGACAAAAATCTTTCCCCTTGTTAGTAAACGCCATAACTTTTGCGCAAACCAATCAAAATACGCTTTTTGCGATTTTTTTTACCAAACATATTGGCCGAAAATTTTAAAAAATTTTGATTTTTACTTTTTTTTTTGGGGGAATTTCATATAAAAAAATGTGAAAAATATTGTTATTTTTGCAAAATTGACGCTCTTTTTTTGTTTAAAGCGCGTGATCAAAAAATCGCACAGGTGATCAAATACCACCAAAAGAAAGCTCTGTTTGTGGGAAAAAAAGGACGTCAAATTAGTTTAGGTACAGCGTCGCACGACCGCGCAATTGTCCGTTAAAGTCACGCAGTGCCGAATCGCAAAATACCCCCTGGTCAGGAAGGGGGTAAAATCTTCCGGGGCTTAAGTGGTTAAAGATCCCTGTTATAACAGCTTCAACTCTTCTGGGAAGGATGTCCACAAGGTTTATTAGTATGTTTATAAGAATGTTTGACCATTTTTCCAGAAGCACATTTGTGAGGTCAGGTCAGGCACTGATGTGGGAGAGAAGGGCTGGCTAGAAGTCTGCGCTCTAATTTATCCCGAAGGTGTTCTATCGATTTGAGGTCAGGACTCTGCTTAGGCCAGTCAAGTTTCTCCACCCCAAACTCGCTCATCCATGTGTTTATGGACCTTGCTTTGTGCACTGGTACAAATCATTTGGCGGAGGGGGTGTGGGGTTGTTCTTCAGGGGTTGGGCTTGGCCCTTAGTTTTAGTGAAGGGAACTCTTAAGGCATCAGCATACCAAGACATTTTGGACAATTGCATGCTCTCAACTTTGTAAGAACAGTTTGGGGATTGGCCCCTTCCTGTTCCAACAAAACTGCGCACCAGTGCACAAAGCAAGGTCCATAAAGACACGGATGAGCAAGTTTGGGGTGGAGGAACTTGACTGGCCTTCACAGAGTTCTTACCTCAACCCTATAGAGCGCCTTTGGGATGAATTAGAGCAGAGACTGCAAGCCAAGCCTTCCTATCCAACATCAGTGCCGGACCTCACAAATGCGCTTTTGGAAAATTGGTCAAACATTGCTACAGACACACTCCTAAACCTTGTGGACAGCCTTCCCAGAAGAGTTGAAGCTGTTATAGCTGCAAAGGTGGGCCAACTCAATATTGAACCCTACGAACTAAGACTGGGACGTCTTTAAAGTTCATGTAAAGACAGGTGTCCCAATACTTTTGACAATATTGGGTTTATTATACACATTCTAGCTCTGTTGGCACTAGCATATACAACACTTTTTTTAAACCTGAAAAAAAGCAGAAACAACATTTTTAAAAGGGACCGTTTTAATATAAAAGAATATTTACATATTACCAAATCATATTTGGTTAAAATTTCAGTTCACAGTCTCTCTATGCTACTCCCAATTATACATCTTCTTGGTGGTATTACCAAGATGGTAGACACATCTTATCCCCTGAGGCTTGATGGTATTCCCAAGATGGTAGACACATCTTCTTATCCCTTGAGGCTTGATGGTATTCCCAAGATGGTAGACACATCTTCTTATCCCCTGAGGCTTGATGGTAAGTCCAGTGGCACCTTCTATTACCCCTGAAGCTCGATGAACAACAATCAACAATGACATCCTCTGGTATTCCCAAGTTTAGGTGATACTCACACCTCTGTTGAACGTTCTATCAAGCTTAAATGAAAAAAAGAAAAAATAAATAAAATTACTTTTAGTAATGTCATGGTTTCTAAAAATATTGAGAGAATATGAGATGCCCTGGAAGTCTCTTTAATATTAGGTTTATGTAATACAGGGAAATTCTAGCATGGAAAGTTACCTGAGGTCCACTAGCAGGTTTCTGTAAGGGTGGGGGGAGTTGTCATGGGATAACTCATCAATCTCTTCTGGCATCTCTCTGTGGGATGGAGTAGGGGAAAATTAGTGGCTCTGGAAAGGGATACAATAACGTGTCTAAACTGTGGAAAGTTATTGTATGGGGAGATTAAGGAAATATTAATTGGCTTTGCTGCCTGATTTTGTGACGCTCATTTTCTTTTGATGCATTGTACTACCAAATATTTTTTTGAGCATGAACTCAAAGATGTTGGCATAATAAAATGTTTTAGGTTTAGATTTAGGGGGCTGGGGTGACTTTAAAGCTGAAGTTTAGCTAAAAAAACGGTTTTACTTACCTGTATTGCAAGTATGTTCCACAATGTGCAGGCTGCTGGATTCTGTAGATATCGTCACTGCAGGGCTGCCCTGTCTTCTTCCTACTGCTGGACTTCTGGTGCTGTGGGGGTTAACAGCTTAGGTTCTCCAGGCTCAGCTGCACTAAAGAGGATCTGACACGCCCCCTCCTTCCTCATTGGAAAATGCTCTTTCACTGAATGCACTGCCTGTTACATGATCGGTGATTGGGGGAAAGTCACATAATGATCAGTCGCATGACTAACCAGTCACGTGATTGTTTCCCCCAATCACAGATTGTGTTACAGGCAGTGTAATCGGTGAAATAGAGGGCAGGAGGGGACATGTCCCTGTCCAATAATCATTAGTGCAGATGAGCCCGGAGACCCGAGGCTGTTTAGGCCCCTTTCACACTATGTGTCCGTCGGAGGGACTCCGTTTTTCTCAGCGGGGGATCGGTCCGCCGATCCCCCGCTGAGCAGGAGGATGACAGCTGTTCTCCGCGCTGTGTGCGGTGACACAGCTGTCAGTTCCCCATGCAACTCTATGGGGGAATCGGATGGGAACGGACCGTCGGTCTGTTCTCATCCGATCCGCTGGACGCATGGAAATCAGGGTTTCCATCAGTTCAGATTTGACGGATCGGATGTCAGTGGACATGTCTCCGCTGACATCCAATGCCCCATAGGGATGCATGGGGGGACCGTTCAGATCCGCCAAAAAAACTGACAGGCGGATCTTAACGGTCCGCCTGTGTGAAAGAGCCCTAACTCCCAAAAGTGCCCGGAAGTTCAGCAGCAGGAAGAGGACAGGGAAGCCCTGCAGTAAAGATTTCTACAGAATCCAGCAGCCTGCACATTGCGGAACATACTTGCATTACAGGTAAATAAAACCGTTTTTTAGCTAAACTTCAGCTTTAAGTCACCCCAGCCCCCTAAATCTAAAACATTTTATTATGCCAACATCTTTGAGTTCATGCTCAAAAAAATATTTGGTAGTACAATGCATCAAAAGAAAACGAGCGTCACAAAAATCAGGAAAAGACGACTGTAGAGAAAAAAAAAAAAACAAAAAAAACTTTGGCTTGGGGTACAGTTAGGTTAAAGGTTTGATTCAGGGGTAGGCTCAGGTTAATGTATAGGATTAGGGACTAGTTGAAGGTTAAAGAAAATCTCTGAGGGGTAGTCCTCACTAGGGATGATCAAACTTTTCAAAAGTTCGGTTCGACCAGAACACCCGAACTTCCCAAAAGTTCGGCCCGGATTTCAGAACCCCATTGAAATCAATGGGACCTGAACTTCAGTAATCAAAAAACACAATTTTGAAGCCCTAAAACCCAATAAATGCCCCTAAAAAGTGCCTAAGGTTCTGGGTCATGCCCCAGGGACTATTAATCACACAAAAAAAAGTTCTTAAAAATTGTCATTTTTGATAGAGAGCCAATTCTTGAAAAAATTATTGAAAAAAAAAAAAAAATGAGATTTTTTGATTTCGACTTTGGATTTAGTGTCTGGGGGGTCTAAAAAGTGTACCTGTGAAGTTTCAGCTCTGTAGCATGTCCAGAACCAGGAAAAAATAAAAAGATTGTTTGTATTAGGTCACTTATAGAACAGGGATATGGCTCCGCTATTTTCACACCTTGCCGGTTTTGTAGCAAGCGTTTTTTTTGGACATTTTTTGGGGGTTATTGGAGGCAGGCATAAGATCAGAACTTCTGTGTAGGGGTATATATACACACACACTTATATGTATATATACACCTACACATACTGTATATAGATGTGAAAGTAGCAGAACACTATACTTGCGCTAATGAAATAATTAACACCAATATGTCTCCGCTCCTATCACACCTATATATGTGTATGTGTAAAATACATACAAGTGTGTGTGTGTATATATATCCCTATACAGAAGTTCAGATGTTTTGCCTGGCTCCAAAGACCCCAAAAAAATGCCCAAAAAAACGCCTGCGCCCAAAAAAAAAAAAAACGCCCAGGTGTGTTATTGCAGGGTTTTTTTTGGGCATTTTTTTGGGGTCTTTGGAGGCAGGCAAAACATCTGAACTTCTGTATAGGGGTATATATACACACACACACACACACTTATATGTATATATACACACATACACATATATAGGTGTGATAGAAGCGGAGACATATTGGTGTTAATTATTTCATTAGCGCAAGCATAGTGTTCTGCTATTTTCACACCTATATGTGTGTATGTGTATATATACATACATGTGTGTGTTTATATACCCCTATACAGAAGTTCAGATATCATGCCAGCCTCCAAAGACCCCAAAAAAATGCCCAAAAAAAAAGCCTGCAATAACACACCTGGGCGTTTTTTTGGGCATTTTTTGGGGGTCTTTGGAGGCAGGCATGACATCTGAACTTCTGTATAGGGGTATATATACACACCTACACACATATAGGTGTGAAAATAGCAGAACACTATACTTGCGCTAATGAAATAATTAACACCAATATGTCTCCGCTCCTATCACACCTATATATGTGTATGTGTATATAAACAATTTATAAGTGTGTGTGTATATATAGCCCTACAGAGAAGTTCAGATGTTTTGCCTGCCTCCAAAGACCCCAAAAAAATGCCTCAAAAAACCCCCTGCAATAACACACCTGGGCGTTTTTTTTTTGGCGCAGGCGTTTTTTTGGGCATTTTTTTGGGGTCTTTGGAGCCAGGCAAAACATCTGAACTTCTCTGTAGGGGTATATATACACACACACACTTATATGTATATATACACATACACATATATAGGTGTGATAGGAGCGGAGACATATGCCTGTTAATTATTTCATTAGCGCAAGCATAGTGTTCTGCTATTTTCACACCTATGTATGTGTATAAATACATACATGTGTGTGTATATATACCCCTATTCAGAAGACTCCAAACTGCCTGACTCCAAACTTGTCCTCAAAAAAGCCCTATGAACGCCTGCAGCAAAAAGCAGGCTGACCGGTGAGAAGCCATATCGCTGCTCTGTAAGTGACAAAAGAGAAACGATCTTTTCTCTATAGCGGTCACCCTGACATGGAAGGGTTTTGTCACCCTGCCATAGCAGTCAGAGTCAGTTAACCCTACCCTACACTACACTACGGTACCCTTACACTTAAAAACTTTCCCTACAGAAACTATTTATTTTTGTATTATTTTTTAATATATATATATATATATATATATATATATATATATATATATATATATATAATATATTTTATTTTTTATTATTAAAGCTAACTAAAGTGGAAAATAGCACCCTAACTACACTAGATATCCCTTTCCTCACACTAAAAATTACTAAATGACACTTTGTATCAGAAGTCACAGAACTGCTTCCACTCTCTTCCATGTCCCTGTATTACAATGCTAGGAATTTGGTGGGGGCTATCTTATATACTGGGGGGCGTATTCACTAATGATTGGCCTCTGGACCCCCTAGTCACTCCAATCACATTCCTAGCATTCTCCTGCCCCCTCAATTGGTTTTTACTGATGGTTCTGGTCCAAACACAGGCTTTTAAAGCCCATTTCCTGTCCCATTGCATTTTGGTCGGTTCTGGTTGCCGAATTCTGAACTTTTTCAGCAAAAAGTTCGGAATTCGGCCGAACCACGAACAGCCAATGTTCGGGTCGAACCGATGGTCGACCCGAACCGTTCGATCATCCCTAGTCCTCACCTCCCTAAGCAGCCCATCATCCATTAGGCTGGCTGGTCCTGTTGTAGCTCACCTGTTACTGCGCCTGCAATTTCCTTTTAGCCACTAAATGCAAATCATTAGTCTCACAACCAATAGGGAGGAGAGCAAGGTGGAATGACGGAGGTAAGAGCACAACTGGAAAGCTGTAATCTCAATTTGAACCTCTGAGTTTTGGGGATCCTAATGCACAATGAAAACTATTAGAGGTCAGTTGACTGCTTTAAAAAGGTGAACCACAAGCATGGACTGAGAAATTTGCAAGATACAATTCAAATTGGAGTAAATTCCCAAAACTTCTTCATTGCTTGTGAGATGATCTCTGAGGTTTATTCTAACCTAAAGGGGTGCAGACACTGCAGTTTTTCTAACTACAACACTGAAAATGCTTTAGGTTATATTAAAGGTATACCCATCCACTGAGAAATCAGTTTGAGAGAGGACATGGTGAAAAGAGCAATTCCTTCAAAACCAGAAAATGTAAACTCTAAAGCTGAACTCTAGGCAACAATAAGATAGAAATAGTCTATTAAAAGATAAAAGCTTTTGCTGCAATATTTACTTTAGATATAGGGTTTTCCCCCTGTAGTAATTATTGCTGCTACTAGATGTCCAGCATTATTCAGCCCTCTTCTTCTGAGCCCAGGTCATCCTGGACACACCCTAGCCTGTGACTAGACAGTGAAAGGGGAAGCAGCATAGTGATGAGCTCATCTCCCTTTCACTCTGCTTTCTCTAATCAGCAAGCTTCTTGTCACCACATGAACTGAGTGGCTTCTTGTGATGCTTTTTCCTTTCACACTTCAGTCTGTTGTACAGGGACTGCACAAGGCTAATGCCATGTTAAATCCTGGTACTTAAATTGCTTGCACGGAAAAAAATAAATAGGTTGGTGTATTAATTACTACAGAGCTGCGTAATTTGTCTATTATGCCTGTGTAGAGTTCAGCTTTAAAAGTTGGGTTAATGACTAATTTGAGTTTTGGGTTAGACGCAGGTGAAGAGAAATCTGATTCTGTAGCATTCTGTTTTGGAATTAATAAATTAACTGGTGCAGAAACAGAGGTGTAAAAAAAAAAAAAAAAAAACGCCAGTGAGATACTCTTACCAGAAACCTGCCCAGTTTTGATTAAACATGTTAAACATGAGATATATATACACACAAAAAAATAAAAATTAGAAAATGTATATTATATATACATATATATATGTACACACACACAAACCCAAACACACACACTATATATAGGTATGTAGTATGTACTAAACTGCATATTGAAATGATGGGATTATTGGCTGCAATGCTCAGCACTCTCACTGGGTCAGTATACTTTTTGCACACAAAAACAGGTGCATCTCATAAAATCGGACTATCATAAAAAAAAAAAAAACTCGATTTTTGTCTTACCATAAAATCCTTTTCTCTGAGGTTCACTGACAGACACAGCTCCATGTCTTCTAGACCCTTGGGCTTATGCTGCTCTCTCTTCAGGAGTAGGACTAGGCTGAAACTATTTTGGCTACGCCCCTGAGGCAGTCCCAGGGAGTATACCATGACTTCCTGCTATAAGACTTCAGTTTGTAACAAGCAGAAGAATACATAACTCAATCCAACAAAGGAGTGGGTGCTGTGTCCGTCAGTGAAAAGGATTTTACGGTAAGGCAAAAATCCAGTTTTCTCTTTTGTTCACTGACGGACACAGCTCCATGTCTTCAGGACCCTTGGGATGTTCCAAAGCAGTATCAACATGAGGGGTAGGAAAAACACAATACATTTAATTCCCAACAAGGCTAAACGTAGCCAACCAGGTAAGAACAGGAGCTCAACCAGGAACAACTGGAGCTCACCACCAGGAAAAAAAAATACACCCTCAAGAGGCGAGGGCCTCTGCAACCACAGCCTGCAAAACTTTCTGGCCCAAAGCAGCATCCGAAGATGCAAGTACATCCACCTTTAAAACTTTGAATGTGTGTGCAGACTACCACATAGCCGCCTTGCACACCTGCACCACTGATGTCTGATGACCGAAGACCCAGGAGGCACTAAGCGTCCGCATGGAATGCGCCTTGACAGGGAAAGAAGGAACCTGACCCTTAATAGAATAGGCCTGCACCACCATCTGCCTGATCCATCTGGAAATGGTCGCAGCAGATGCATCCTGCCCTTTACGAGATCCATCCGTAAGAACAAAGAATCGGATTTCCAAATTGACTCAGTCGCCCCCAGGTACACCCGAATTGCCCTGATTACATCCAAGGAATGTAGAGCAATTTCTTTAGGATGTTTCTGCTTAGGACATAAGGGCGGCAACACAATGTCTTCATTCAAATGAAACCCCGAGACAACCTTAGGAAGGAACGCCTGACAGGGTTGTAACACCACTTTGTCCCTGTGAACCACCAGGTAAGGTGACCGACAGGACAACACAGCCAACTCAAACACCCTACACGCAGAAGTAATAGCAACCAAAAAGGCCAGCTTCAGCGACAGAGTGAGCAAAGGGAGTTCACAAATGTTTTCAAAAGGAGGCTTTTGAAGTACCGACAGTACCAAATTGAGATTCCACAAAGGTATCGCGGATCGCACCGGAGGAGCCAGATGGCGAACTCCCTGCACAAAAGTGTAAACCAGGGGTCCTCAAACTATGGCCCGCGGGCCAC
This sequence comes from Pelophylax lessonae, assembly GCF_965119305.1. Taxonomy (NCBI): domain Eukaryota; kingdom Metazoa; phylum Chordata; class Amphibia; order Anura; family Ranidae; genus Pelophylax; species Pelophylax lessonae. The sequence continues at coordinate 78,613,477 of NC_138777.1, read as the reverse complement.
ATCCGGCCCGCCAGGGTCCTAAACCCGGCCCGCCTTCCGGCACCCATGATGGTGGAGTGACTCTCACGGCTCCTGCTGCACCCGCCGCTGATTTTTATATAAAGCCGCCGCCGGAGCCCGCACAGAGGGAAGCAGACCTCGCCTCTATTACCTGCCCTTCAGGTGAGTCTCAGGACCGATTCATAGAGCACCAGCGTGCCCAGTCCATCCCCAGCAAGGAGCGAACGGAGACCGCTGCAGCTCCTCTCACTGAAACAGATATGGCCACGGCAGCACGTGCAGCAAGAGAGGAGGGGGTGAGCGCTCCTGTCTAACTCTCACAACACACAGGACCTGCTCAGCCCCAGTTCGCCCCTGCTACCTATGAACTCTCTGATCCAGCGTATCAGAAGATGGCAGAAGTTGTTGCTGCCATCCTGTCACCCACCATTAAAGCCACCATAGAGGCAGCCATCACACAGGGGCTGACACAATTTCAGAAAGAACTCGCCACGCATAAACAGCAAATACAGAAGGCTGAGCAGAGAATCACATCCCGGGAAGAGGGACATAAACCACCATTACAAAATGGGCGAAAAAACAAATTTAAACCCGCGCTGCACAATAGTGATAAGTTATGGTGATAAACTGTGAAAGTGTGCAGCTGCTGCAAACACTAAGAAAAATCTTAGAATAAATGAATAAAACAAATTTATGCAGCGCTAGCAATGAATTAGTGAAGATATAAAATTATAAAATTATGATAGAATCAATCTATATCATACAAAAAATCATAATATATCAATCACACTAAGTGCATAAAATAACTGCAATAATTATAAAGTGCATAATAATCTAAAAAATTAAATATAAATTTCAAGTGAAAGGATTAAAGTGCATATATAAATAATTTCTCTCAGCCTGGGAAAACAGACACCGTTTGTCTATGAGAGCGGAAGCTAAACACACTATTGCAAGTACCCAGGAAAAACAACCATACCCTTTAGGGAACCTAAAGCAAAACTGAAGTTCCGCTGTAAGAAACAGTAAGCAGGCAAGCAGAAAGACTGGACCGGACTGTCAGTCAGGTTCTTCCTCCCATCTTCCAGCGATCTCTACGAACCTCCCCGACACACGCTTCCTTTCCTCAAGCCAACTTCAAAGTGATATCGGAGACAATTTCAATTTGGAGGTCACATCGGAGGAACCCCACATCAGATCCTGGGCAAATGTGCAATAATACCAAGGGCTTTTTTACAATCGCAATCCGGTGAGTGGGGAACCAAGAGGGCACCTTCACCTTATAAGCACCTTTATTCACTTGGCACTTTGGCACCTATTGGATCATCAATAAGGACTTTTTTCACCAAATTATTTATATATGCACTTTAATCCTTTCACTTGAAATTTATATTTAATTTTTTAGATTATTATGCACTTTATAATTATTGCAGTTATTTTATGCACTTAGTGTGATTGATATATTATGATTTTTTGTATGATATAGATTGATTCTATCATAATTCTATAATTTTATATCTTCACTAATTCATTGCTAGCGCTGCATAAATTTGTTTTATTCATTACAAAATGGGCGCTGTCTGCTGACTTTTTTTTATTGCATGTGCAGGAAATCGGCTGTGGCAGCCGCCAATTGGCTGTGTTACTGCCACGCTGCATTCTGGGAGTTGTAGTCCTGACCGCGCTCAAGATCCTTGTGGGGGTAGATGGGTGGGGAGAACTGAGCAAGGGCGCGTAGCAGGAAACTACAACTCCTAGAAACTTTGAAGGCGAGCAGAGGCGCGGCGCACGGCGCATCAGGCTGGGTGCTGGATGGCAGCAACAGTGCAGCCTGAAGTTTTTAAAAAGAGCGAGAGCAGCTTATTTTGGACCTGGAGTCTCCGGACTGAAGGCAGGGAGCGCCAGCCTGGCAGGGGACGCACGTGACTGGCTCCGGCTGGGCACTGACTGCAGCTTGAAGTGGTCATCACCACCAGGAGACCAAGCAAGGACCTGACACCCCCAGCTGACCCTCACATCCCATCTCCCACCCCCCCCCCCCCGCCCCCACATACAGCCCATTTACCCTGCCCCAGCCTACCCAGTAACCTCAAAATAGGAAATAGCCCCCAACGCTGGCTATGGCCTATGGGTCCTGCTGGGATCTGGCCATGGCCTATGGGTCCTGCTGGGATCTGACCATGGCCTATGGGTCCTGCTGGGATCTGGCCATGGCCTGTGGGTCCTGCTGGGATCTGGTCATGGCCTGTGGGTCCTGCTGGCCATGGCCTGTGGGTCCTGCTGGCCTTAGCCTGTGGGTCCTGCTGGCCATGGCCTGTGGGTCCTGCTGGCCATGGCCTGTGGGTCCTGCTGGCCATGGCCTGTGGGTCCTGCTGGCCATGGCCTGTGGGTCCTGCTGGCCATGGCCTGTGGGTCCTGCTGGCCATGGCCTGTGGGTCCTGCTGACCATGGCCTGTGGGTCCTGCTGACCATGGCCTGTGGGTCCTGCTGACCATGGCCTGTGGGTCCTGCTGGAAGCTGGCCATGGCCTGTGGGTCCCTGTTGGCCACGGCCTGTGGGTCCCTGTTGGCCATGGTCTGTGGGTCCTGCTGGGAGCTGGCCATGGTCTGTTGGTCCTGCTGGGAGCTGGCCATGGGCTGTTGGTCCTGCTGGGAGCTGGCCATGGGCTGTTGGTCCTGCTGGGAGCTGGCCATGGCCTGTTGGTCCTGCTGGGAGCTGGCCATGGCCTGTTGGTCCTGCTGGGAGCTGGCCATGGCCAGCTCCCAGCAGAACCTACAGGCCAGCAGGACTCATAGGCCATGGCCAGTTTCCAGCAGAACCTACAGGCCAGTGGCCAGCAGGACCCACAGGCCATTGCTAGCTCCCAGCAGAACTTACAGGCCAGCGGCCAGCAGGATCCACAGGCCACTGCTAGCTCCCAGCAGAACTTACAGGCCAGCGGCCAGCAGGATCCACAGGCCATGGCTAACCTGCTGGCTGCAGCTTGAAGTGGTCATCACCACCAGGAGACCAAGCAAGGACCTGCTGAGCTGTCATCGGCATCGCTGAGGTGAGACACCCTGACACCCCCAGCTGACCCTCACATCCCATCTCCCACCCCCCCCCCCCACATACAGCCCATTTACCCTGCCCCAGCCCACCCAGTAACCTCAAAATAGGAAATAGCCCCCAACGCTGGCTATGGCCTATGGGTCTTGCTGGGATCTGGCCATGGCCTGTGGGTCCTGCTGACCATGGCCTGTGGGTCCTGCTGACCATGGCCTGTGGGTCCTGCTGACCATGGCCTGTGGGTCCTGCTGACCATGGCCTGTGGGTCCTGCTGGAAGCTGGCCATGGCCTGTGGGTCCCTGTTGGCCATGGTCTGTGGGTCCTGCTGGGAGCTGGCCATGGTCTGTGGGTCCTGCTGGGAACTGGCCATGGCCTGTTGGTCCTGCTGGGAGCTGGCCATGGCCCTTTGGTCCTGCTGGGAGCTGGCCATGGCCCGTTGGTCCTGCTGGGAGCTGGCCATGGCCCGTTGGTCCTGCTGGGAGCTGGCCATGGCCCGTTGGTCCTGCTGGGAGCTGGCCATGGCCCGTTGGTCCTGCTGGGAGCTGGCCATGGCCCGTTGGTCCTGCTGGGAGCTGGCCATGGCCCGTTGGTCCTGCTGGGAGCTGGCCATGGCCTGTTGGTCCTGCTGGGAGCTGGCCATGGCCCTTTGGTCCTGCTGGGAGCTGGCCATGGCCCGTTGGTCCTGCTGGGAGCTGGCCATGGCCCGTTGGTCCTGCTAGGAGCTGGCCATGGCCAGCTCCCAGCAGAACCTACAGGCCAGCAGGACTCATATGCCATGGCCAGTTTCCAGCAGAACCTACAGCCCAGTGGCCAGAGGGACCCACAGGCCATTGCCAGCTCCCAGCAGAACTTACAGGCCAGCGGCCAGCAGGACCCACAGGCCATGGCTAGCTCCCAGCAGGACCCACAGGCAATGGCCAAGTGAAGGACTTCAAGTTCCAGCATGAACCCCTCAGAGCTGAGGACGTGACACCCCATCCTAACTCGTGAAGGACTACAAGTCCCAACACAAGCCCCTAAAATCTTAGAATGTGACCCCCCCAAAAGTGAAGGACTACTAGTCCCAGCATGAACCCCTCAGAGCTGAGGACATGACAGCCCCCCAACTAGTGAACGGCTATAAGTCCCAGCATTAGCCCCTGAGATTTAAGAATGTGACCCCTTAGATCTCACGGGTTCATGCTGGGACTTAGTAGTCATTCACTAGATGGGGGGGGGGGGGGGGGTCAGGTCTTCAGCTCTGAGGGGTTCAAGCAGGCACTGCTTGCACTTTAGTTCCTGAGGCCATGGTTTTAAATATTGTATTGTTTTTCCTGTTTTTGTGCACTACAAATAAAACATGTGCATAGGAATTCATTCATATTTTTTTCAAACTATAGTCCGGCCCCCAACAGTGTCCGTGGGACAGTGAACTGGCCCCCTGTTTAAAAAGTTTGAGGACCCCTGGTGTAAACCAAGGACTTCCCCGCCAACAGCCTTTAGACAAAAATATGGCCAAAGCAGAAATCTGGCCCTTGATGGTGCCCAGAGCCAAACGTTGATCTACACCTAGTTGTAGAAACCCCAACAGGCAAGACACAGAGAAGGAATGGGGAGAAACCCCCCAAGCCTCACACCAAGTAATGTGCGCCTTCCAAACTCGATGATAACCCTTCCTGGAGGTAGATTTCCGTGCTTTTAACAGAGTAGGACTCACCGACTCCGATAGCCCTCTGTCCTTCAGCACCTGGCTTTCAATAGCCAAGCTGTTAAAGCCAGCGAGCGTAAAGCAGGAAGGAAGATCACTGTCCAGCTTGGAGGATAGACTCAAAGCCGATTTTTGAAAATTCAGTGTCCATCCGAACTCCTGCAGTTTGTTCAGTAATGTCCAAGTCAGCTTCTAGAGCCGAAGAAGACTCTGCACGCAGAAGCAGATTGTCCAGGTAACCTAGTATCGCGATCCTCTTCTGCTGAAGCAAGGCCAACACCGGGGCCAAGACCTTTGTGGACACCTGAGGAGCTGAAGCGAGACCAAAAGGTAGCTTCAAAAGGTAACGCCATGAAATGATAATGCTCCTCGCCCATGGAAAAACTAAGGAAACGCTGGTGCCCGGCTTATATTGGAATTTGAAGGTAAGCGTCCTTGAGTTCGATAGAAGCCATAAAACCCCCTTGATGAAAGAAAGCCACTACCGTGTGGATTGACTCCATCCGAAATTTCTGAACCCACACAAAGTGGTTCAGAGCCTTGAGGTCCAAGATCGGGCGAACCTTGCCTTCCCTCCTGGGAATAATAAACAGATTTGAATAAAAACCTTGAAAATGTTCCGACTCTGGAACCGACACAATAACTCCTTGTGCTAACAGGAGCACTGTCCCTGCCACACCAGAAGATTATTGTAACGGTGGTGGGGGGCATGGACAGAAGAGGATTTCACCTAAAAGAAGCAACAGCGCAAGTAACACATCCTAATGATTCTAGGTTATGTCCCTTGTGCTAATTTTTTCGGTTTTCATTTTTGGCTGCACTTAGGTTTTAAACCCAAACATTGGGGGTACATAAGACTGGTTTGGAACATTGATTCTAGTATAAACAGGACTACTGTTAGAAATCATGGGGCCCCATACAGCCTACCTGACAGGGCCCCTTTCTCCCCAGAAAGTATCAACATTATTTTTTTCACATAAAATACACTAAAATCATTATTAGAAGACACAAACACAACATAACTTACAAACTCCTTGCTGCATCTAAAAGCTAAAAAACTGTATTGAGTTAATAAAGCTCTGTGCGTGGATGAGTTTTTGGGGCTCATTCATCTGGATGCTGTGGCCTGTGCAGGGTGAACAGGCAGTTTGTGTGGCTGGTGCCACCTGGAACTGTATGCAGGCAGCCCCAAACACAGACAGTGTGGATTTGGGGCCACAGACCCACACCCGATGCATCCGTGAAACTAGGACCTGCAGCTGTATTCATATAGTCGCTGAGTCCCCATAGAGTAAACAGGCGGCTCCAGCTGCATGAACAAATCACTCATTCACACAGCCAGAGTACCTGTGTGAATAAGCCCTTGTGTTTTTTTTTTTTGTTTTTTTTTTTACAATTTTATTTAAAAAAAAATGTTTCAACAGCCCCTGTGGGCTTTGGTGAAATATTAAGGGACTGAGGACACAGATGCCCAGTCCTTTTTCTGCAGCCTCAACTGCACTGAATGAAATTGACATACTTTGTACAGAGGCTTCATGTTCATTCACAAACATTTACTAAAACACCATTTACTTTGCTTCAATTATATATGAAAATGGCACCAATCACTTACTGGGTTCATTCAGAAAAGGAAGGAGTTGGTAAATTACATTAATCAGTCCCCAACCCCCCCCCCCCTCCTGAAACCAATCTCCCTGTGTGCCCGCAGGAGCTGACAGCCAATGAGAGGGAGAGGAGGAGAAGCCAGCAGGTGCTACCCCCTTATCAGCAGCCCTGTGTAGTTTATCTACCACAATATGTATGTGTATGAAGTGTGCTTTGCTCTGATGCATTCTGGATAATTACCCAAGCTCATTCAGAAGATGCTCGAGTTTCATATTTAGACTTTTGTTCTTCACACCTTGAGGCACATCAGGTACAAACCAGGCAGCAATGAATTTTATGCATACTGCCACATGCTAAGGAAAAAAAAACAAAAAAAAAAACACATAAGAACACATAAAATTGACGTTTTAATGTGCTAAAAATACATGCATGCCAAGCTATATGTAACAATGAGAAAATTAATATGCCGTGGTTACCCACATTTTTTAAACAAATATTATTAGGCCTCGTTTACACTTGCTTCAAGATGTGGCAGTAGAGCAGCGTTTTTAAAGCACTCCGAACACCAAGCAAGCACAGTGGATGGTGAGCTCACTCGCCCGAGGATGGATGTTCAGGCATCGGCCCTTCTCATCCACAATGTATCTTCCAGCTGCTGGGCTTCAAATTTCCCACCTACACATCTTTTCTGAGGTACAGCAGGCTGGGGATCGGAGTGTGGGTGGCCAGACACAGAGCCCTCTCTCCTCTATCTGTGTGTGTGTGTGTGGGGTACTGTGCTTGCTCTGGGCACTTTGAGAGAGTGTGTCAGTCACCCAGCTTAGACAACTGCAGCCAGCCCTGGCAACCCTGGTGATCACCTGTGCACTCAGCAGTTATGGTATATGGTTACTTGGGGAAGCCATAGTCTGGTCTGAATAATGTAGGGCAGAGGTTGATATCAGTTAGTAGAACAGTGTACGGTGTCAGTAGGGCAGCGGATGGTTTCAATATTTTATTTTTATTATTTGATATTTTTTTACAATGTTTTTTAGCAACCCTGTTGGAGGAGGTTTGGTGGTATATCATAGACCCCTAATGTTTAACTTTTTAACCACTTTACCCCCGGAGGATTTTGCTGTCTTGCGTCTGGGCCACTTTTTGCGATTCGGCACTGTGCGACTTTAACTGACAATTGCGCGGTCATGCAACGCCGTACCCAAACGAAATTTACGTCCTTTTTTCCCACAAACAGAGCTTTATTTTGGTGGTATTTGATCACCTGGGCGATTTTTACTTTTTGCGTATAAACAAAATAAGGGCGTAAATTTTGAAAAAATAACTTTTTCACATTATTTTATATGAAATTCCCCCCACAAAAAATGAAATGTAAAAATCAAGATTTTTTACAATTTTTGGCCAATTTGTTTTCTGCTACCTATGTTTGGTAAAAAAAAAAAAAAAAATCACAATAAGCGTATTTTGATTGGTTTGCGCAAAAGTTATTGCGTTTACTAACTAAGGGAAAGATTTCTGTCATTTTTGGTATTTTTTTTTCTTTAACGAGTAATGGCGGCGATCTGCAATTTTTTTTGCGGGACTGCGACATTGCGGCGGACAGATCGGACCCTTGACTGACATTTTTGGGGGTACCAGTGACATTACTACAGTAATCAGTGCTATACATATGCACTGTTACTGTAAAAATGACACTGGCAGGGAAGGGGTTAATTTTATTGGAGAGGGAGGGGTTAATGTATGCCTGGTGCTTACTGACATCTGTGGGGGGAGGTGACTGAGTGACACAGGGACAGATCGCAGGTTCAGCTATGCTGAACCCTGCAATCTGACCCTGCCTGTCACTTAGGAGATCCGCCCGCTTGTGTAAATCTCCAGACTCGATTCCCCGACGATCGGGGAAGTGCAGCGGCGATCACCGCTGCTCCTCCCCTGGCCCGACTCCCGCTGTGACTGAATACAGCGGGAGCGAGCCTCCGGCAGCGCGCACGCGCCGCCAAGAAAGGGGAGTGTCTGGCGACGTAGGTCTACATCACCAGACGATAACGAACCACTTTGCCGCAGTAGAGCTCTAGTGAGCAGTGGCAAAGTGGTTAAACACAGTTTACTATGCTTCAGTTATGAATTGACACAGGGGTGATCATTACTGATTACTCACCATGTTTATTCAGCCTTGCAGAGAGGGGGTAGCAAACACTGCATGGTAAGGTGGAGGAATTCATTCAGACTTGCAGAGAGGGGTAGCAAATTAAGGTGGAGTCTGGCAGCAGCATTTATGATGGACTTAATGTGAGAGATAACCAGGAAATGAATTAGAAGCTTTGTGGTGTTGTTCGTTAAAAGGGGCATATTTTGGAGATGTTGCAGAGGTGGCATGATTTGGACAGTGATTGGATGTGAGGCCGAAAGGAGAGTCCAGGGCTACCCATAGCGCACTGGCATGCAGGGACGAACTGATAGTTGTGCCATCGATCTTGACAGAGAAGTCAGGGGAAGGGGTATGTGGGGGAGGAAATATTAGGAGCTCAGTTTGGGATAAATTGAGTTTGAGGAAGTGGCGTGACATCCATATTGATATGTCTGATAGTGATTAGTGATACGTTAAGAAACGGATTGTGTGAGCTGAGGGGTTGAAAGATAGATTTGGGTGTCATCAGCATAAAAATGGTATTGGAAGCCATGGAATGCCATCAGCTGGACCCAGGGAGGAGGTGTAGATTGAGAATAAGAGGTCCAAAAACAGAACCTTGGGAGACCACAACAGAAAAAGAAATAGGAGAGGAGGAGTTGTGAAGCTAAAGGTGCGGTGCGTTCGGTATGATGAGAACCAATCAAGAGTACAATCACCGAGACCAATGGAATAGAGTTTTTTGTTTTGTTTTTTTGAAGAGGGTGTGGTCAACTGTATCAAAGGCAGCAGAGAGGTCCAAGAGTAAGAGTAAAGAATAGTGACAATTGGTTTTAGCTAACAGTAAGTGGTTTGTGAGTAAATCCCCGTGTGTCTGGACCCCAGGGGAACTGAAACCCAGACATTTGATTCAAAGCACAAACTGTCCAAGTAAATTCTGGACAGGTGGCAACCCTAGTCACATCTGGTGTGCAGAAGGAAGGTAAGTAGGGAATACCCTGGACTAACAAGCAGACGGCACACGGGATGCACGACATGGGAACGCTATAGCTGAAGGTGAGCAGGGACCAGAGAGATAGGACTGAGTATCAAAGGATCAGCAGAGCAGGGGACTGGGGAACCTAGCAGGTGAGTCCCCTGCAAAAGGAGTATGCATGCCCCGTCCGGGTTTAGCGCAGACACGTCGTGAAGCCGCCATCTTGCTTTCTTCAGCCCTGACGTCAGACACCGTCCGGCTCCCGCATCATGGCCGCAGTCCTCCGCCCGCCCGGACTCACACAGTCAGCTGGCCTAGGGCCTAGCTGTCTGCACCAAAGGCCTCCCAGGACTCTGCGGACCCCCTTCACTCCATCTCGGAACTCCTGCGATCTGACACACGCTTTTACCCTTACCTATATGTAAGGGACTATGTTTTCATTGTTATAATAAATTACTATCTTGAACTCCAGAGGCGCTCTTCCCTCTTTCTTAGCCGGTTTTCAGAGCTGACTTCTCTCTTGCTGAAGAGCTGGCCCTGAGCTGTGGACACCTACCCCAGGTACTGGCCTCGATCGGCGGAACCTCCTTCAAAGACTGCTATTTACATGCACATGGACTTTAAATCCCCCCTGTGCTTCCCCCTCCCCGTGCTAACAGCACTGTACTTTTAATCACGATTTAATATTCATTTATGCTGCTATATGTACACCCATATCCTTAAGTGCCTATACACCTCTTGTCATAGACAGGATGCAACAGCTTGAAAGATCCAACAGTCAAATGATCTCATCAGCTATTTGTGCATGTTTATGCACTGGGAAGAAATTCATGATGCTGGTGCAATTTCAAGAGAACAACAGTTACCATTCTGAAAAATCTAAACTGGGCAATTGATTATTCCCCTATGATTGATTGTGAATATGTACGTAAACCCTAACTATGAACTTCTTTTATTTTCTCCCTTCCAGTCTAGTAAAAATACCATTGAAAACATTTTGTTACGTCTGTTCAAAAAGAGGATTTTACTTAATTTTCTGGTGATCCTTGTAACATACTTCCTGGCGTAAGAACACTCGCTATATTGTAACAAGGTTTGTCAACTTGCTGTGTACACTTCTTCAGTTGACTGGCTGCCCATCAGCCAAAAGAGCTCACAATGCAGGCCAACAATGTTGCTACTATTGAAGAGGCAGTGGCTTAGGCAGGCCTTACACTAGTAGATATTTGACCCTTTTTACAAAAAATATTTGTTTTTGGAATGAATGGACTTTCCTGAAGCACATACAATGTTAGGCCTTTTTACACAAATGCACTTAAGCATATGTCCATGCGAGGGTTGTATTTGTCCGAATGGGGATGCATGGGTATTCCCACGTATCCCTGTGTAGGCAGTCCCATTCATGTCAGTTGGGACACGGCGGCAGCATGGACACAGCCGCTGCTCCCAATTTGACAGTGCAGGTGCGTATCCCCAACTCACACTCTCTATCAAAAAGGGAGCAGTGGCTGTGCCCATGCAGCTGCTGCATTCCAATTTACATGAATGGGACACCTGTGCATCCCCGTGTGGGCAAACACGGCCCTTACACACGTATGCTTAACTACACCTGTTAAAACGCAGCTGTAGAAATTAAACAGGAACTGTCACTATACTGTAGGTAGGGTTGCCACTTCATCCCTTTAATCCAGGACACGTATAAATTACACAGGTTCTGAGGCTGATATAATGCACGAAGTGAGTTTAATGACCACCTTAATCAGCCACAGAATCTGTGTAATTAACGTGTGTCCTGGTTTAAAGGGATGAGGTGGCAACCTTAACTGTAGGACATAAGCTGAGGAATTAAATACAGCATAACTGACAATTTTTTGGCGGTAGTTCCCTTTAAAACTACCTGTGCCAAATTCAGGCAAGGATTTGTGCCAATTTTGGTAACTTTACCAACAAATGTGACAATTTCAGGTAGTTCCTTAGGCCGCAAGAAACTTTTGCTATGACTGCGATAGATTCCTGAAGAAATAACACCAGTTCACAGATTCAGACAGCTCTGAGCTGGCATACAGAGAGACGTCATTTCTCAGAGTGGGGCATGTCTGTAATGGGCAGCTGTCACCAATGCACAGAGTGCTCTGTCCTTGGCCCTATTCAATGATGGGCAGGGAGATACCTGGGCAGAAAGCTAAATGTAAACAAAAGCAGCGGGGATACTATTGATGTCATTACCCAAATTTGGCAATGCCCAGATTTCAGAAATAACAAGCTTACAAAAGAGGCAGACCTTATGGGGCACTAGTCAGCACCCGTTAGGTGGTGTAGAGCCTGAAAGGATACTGGAAGACTAGTTCCATATCAGGCTCTTGCTTTTGATCGACAGCAGATGGCGGTGAGCAGATTGTAAAGCCAATATTCAACTGAATTATAACTTTGGATCTGCCCAGTGCCATGTACTGTCATTCAAAAGGAGTGCAGACCTAATGGGGAACCAGTCTCCCACATCCCCATCAGGCTCTGCTCATCACACAATAAAACTCCTTGGCCATGCAACTGCGTAGTGGGCACTGTGGCTGGGGAGGGAAGGCACTAAGGAGTATCCACTATGGACACTTTAACTTTAATGTTGACCTCCAACAGATTAATGTACCGGTTTCTGACAGGTACACGAATTTGGTGCAGGCACCGACAATTTTGGTGTGGAGGCCCCACAGAATTCTTAAAGTATCTAGAACCCTCTACGATTTTCTCCCAAGGTGTGTGTGGGGGCATATACTACCCCATAAGCCTTCTTAATAGTCTCTACATAGTTACATAGTTTTTCAGGTTGAAAAAAAGACACAAGTGCATGTAGTTAAACCAATAAAACAGAAAAAATAAAAAATCATCATACAATCCCATAAACACAATCCTATACCCACAGTTGATCCAGAGGAAGGCATAAAAAAAAAAAAAAAAAAACCCCAGCAAAGCATTATCCAATTTGCTCCAGAAGAGGAAATACATTACTTTACTGATGATTACTGATCCCCCGAGAAGCAATCAGATATTCCCTGGATCAATTTTATCTATAAATGTTAGTATATCGAGTTATATTATTAGTTATATACATTTAGGAAAGAATCCATGCCTTTTTTAAAGCAATCTACTGAGCTGGCCAGAACCACCTCTTGAGGGAGAGGGAGAGTATTCCACATTTTCACAGTTCTTACTGTGAAGAAGCCTTTCCGTATTTGGAGATGAAATCTCTATTCCTCTGACCTTCTGTCTAAGCTCTTCCAATCGCCAATGTCCATTGGTTATTCCAATGTCCAATGAGACTGCTTCAGTGACCAGTGATAGAACTCCTACTGGGCAAGTGGAAGGCAGTTTGTTGAGCTCAGCCATCAACTCAGAAAAAGTCAGGCCCCAGTAAGAAAAAATGCAAAGAAATGAGAAGGGCATGCAAAAGGCTTTTTTAAAACAATATTAAAAATGAGTAAAGTTTACATTAAAGCGGAGTTCCAGTCCTTTTTGTGTTTATTAAAAGTCAGCAGCTAAAACAAGTGTAGCTGCTGCCTTTTAATAAACACATATCCACCTGTCCCAGGAACCAGCAATGCGGCTGTCCAAACTCTCAGATGTCTCCTTCGCCTCCCCCCAGCGCCAGCCTCACAAGTGTGGGCACCTGGCTGTAACAGCTTGCGACTTCACAACCGGGCATTCACTGCACATGCGCGAGTCGCGCTGCGCCTCCTCAATGGCTGGCCAATCTTTTTGGAGCCTATGACGTGTCCCAGAAGATTGCAGGGAGGGAGGGGGAGAGGAGAACTTCAGTTTGAGTTGCCTAGATGGCCCAAGCGGAAGTGGGAGTGGGCACCCTGTCAAAACTAGGTACCTGTCCCCCCCCCCCCCCCCAAAAAAAATGACATGCCAAATGTGGCATAGAAGGGGGTGAGGAGTGCTTAAAGTGGAACTTCCGCTTTTGGGTGGAACTCCACTTTAAGTTCCTTATAACATAATTCTGATACATTGTTGGTATCTGTCAGCTAACATTTTGGTGTTTCTGGTTCAAAAATCAGTTTACATCACAGTATAAAAACACATGTAGTGCATGTAAAGTTACTCACTTCTTGATTATCCTTAATAAACTCAGTAAAAAAATAAAAAAATAAAAGTTACTCACTTCAAATACAATGACAAACACAAGTCTAGCAGCAAAGATATGCCAGAACTGTACAGAGTAACTGTATTCTTCATCGGCTGAACGGTAATCACGGTACCTGCACAAAGAGCAGCACAGAAGTTTGTATCAGCAGAAATATATGCAAGTCAGCAGAGAGCAAGTGGACATAAAGTGACTTTTTTTCTCTTAATACTCAATGACACTGGATCATGTGTTCACTAGCATAGTTACCTGCACACAGTGGTATTTGGGTACACCAATGATGAGACTTGGGTCAGCTTCTCAAAGTCACCAGTACGAAAGGTCGACAGACTCTGATTAATGTATCCTGTGAGACAACTAAGAGAAAGAAACTGTTTAGAGTTCACACAGATATTTTCTTTATCTAGAAATGGCCACACATAGTACCATATAGTGTATCCAAGCCCACAAACAAATGTAATGTGTTGCAGCTTAGATGTGGTCCCAGCAAAAGTTCGTTTTTTTTTTTTTTTTTTTTTACTTTTATCTGTTGATCCTGCCAGTAACCCACTTGTTCTAGGGCAGTGGTAGTCCACTTACTATACGGGCAGCGCCTAACATCACCAACGGGCGGCGGGCCGCACAAAATATTTAAGTGAGTGTAATGCTACAGAAAGCTGACTGACTTAAGCCATACTACAACAGATGGCCAGACACTGCAGCCATACTACAAGAGATGGCCAGACACTGCAGCCATACTACAAGAGATGGCCAGACACTGCAGCCATACTACAAGAGATGACCAGACACTGCAGCCATACTACAAGAGATGGCCAGACCAGAGGCGTAACTAGAACCTTCAGGGCCTCGGTGCAAGAAACCATGAAGGGCCCCCCGGACCCCTGCCTGGGGCCCTTCCCTTCAAGCCTGGGGCTCTTCCCACTGATCCTGGGGCTCTTTACTTTTGTTGCGGGGCCCTTTATTACGGTCCCGCAGCGGGACCCTTTCACAAGTTCTGCAGTGGGCCCCCTTCCTGCCATCTTAGGGCCTCCCCACGATGGTGGAATGCCAGGGCCCGGTCTCAAGTGGGACCTTTGCGATCCTGGAAGTTCACCCACTGGTGTCAGTATTTTTTATTTTTTGGTATTTTAATTGTATTATTTTTTTACAGTGTCACTGACTAGGACTCTGTCCATTCAGAAAAGGAAGGAGCTGGTAAATTACATATTTACCGACCCCTTCCCGGTTCTCTATTGTGACATATCCCCTGCAGCAGCCAGCAGGAGAGGGGAGGGAGGAAGCTGGAAGTATAGCGGGGGGGACCAGGGGAGCACACAGGGCCCAGAGACAGCAGAACACAAGTGAACTGGATAGGAGGAGTGGGGCAGCATACAGAGGAACCAATCTCCTCCATTTTCCTCCTGCAGCTACAGGAGGAAAAAGGAGGACAGTGATTTCTCTACAGGATTCCCGCCACCCCTCCTATTCAGGTGCACAGGGGAGCCGCACAGGCCCCCTGGAGCATAGGGCCCGGTTGCAATTGCAACCCCTGCATCCCCTGTAGTTACGCCCCTGGGCCAGACACTGCAGCCATACTACAAGAGATGGCCAGACACTGCAGCCATACTACAAGAGATGGCCAGACACTGCAGCTATGCTACAAGAGATGGTAAGAGACTGCAATTATGATACAGGAGATGGTCTGAAACTGCTAACATGTTAATTGTTTGAGTCTGGGGACATACTTCAGGAGACAGTTATTATAGCCCCTTTCTAAATCAATGTAATTTGCTAATAGCAATGAGATAACAGGGTGCACAGGTACAGAACAGTATTGGATTTCTGGCAGGATCAAATGGTATTTGCACTTCTTAAACAGATAGATATAGATATTTCAAATGTTTAAATCTAAACTCCAGCAATTTTATTTTTTCATTCTTACATTGAACCAGCTTGGCTTGATGCAAGTCTGCATATCTGATATCCAGAGGGCTGCTAGAGATGCTATAGATCAGTGTAATAGCTAGCTGTGCATACAGTGAGAGTGGTGATCTTCTGGATTCTGTGAGAGTAGCTTCCCCTTCTGCACACCGATCACATGGGGGGGGGGGGGTCGCTCACTCAGCACCACCACCATTAATTTAAGGTCTTGTATTTTTCAGAATGGGTACAAGACAATCTCTGATCAGATGAGGTGCACTGTTGACGTCAATCTCCACCCCCATGTGCGATTTGCTCCCCTGTGCTTTGCATGAACAAGATGACAATGTCTATTTAAGGTTTAACCAGATGAAGGAAATTGGTATGGGTTTGCACATAGGGTAGGTATTTTGCCAATCAAGGGGCCTAAAAGTCCACAGAAAAGCCACACTATTACAATGATACCACAACCATCTACAACATAAGAAATGTCAGTATCACCATCAATTGTCCTTTAAGGTCCATCAAAACACATCACTGACCTCGATCTCATCTTTGTCTTTGAAACCATTACTAAAGTTTTGCGCTACCTTTTGTTGGAGAACATGAGCCATATGATGAAAACCAGCAGGGCAGCATTGCATTTTACTAAAATCCTCAGACTGTTTTAAAATGTTAGATATGGGATGTATTTGAAATAGATGAACTCACTGAGTTTTCAAAGGGCTTTATGACAGCTAAGTGGTTAGCTTTTTTTATTCTTAACCTGTAAGTTTAGGGTCCCGAGTGGAATTCCCACCAGGGACACAATCTATGCATACTTGGCATGTTCTCCCTATGGTTGTGAGTTCCTTCAGGTATTCTAGTTTATTGGCACAATCCAAATCTATAAAGCTGTTACTTGGCTTTTGACGGAATTAGCCAGGTTAGTGTGTGTGTGTGTGGCCGTAAGTGTAAGGACATTTTTTAAGCTTCTCTAAAACAAGAATCGCTGTGAACAGATCAGTGCTCTTTGAGGAGCACAATTGTACTGTATTTATATTTACAAATAGAACAAAAGATAACAACTTTACATTATTTCCCTTCTATCTATATCCATTTTTTTTCAAACTGTACATCTTACTCAATTTCTGTTTCACCGTTTGCGCAGGGTCCATATTTGTATTTGTATACGAGCCGTGGAATGAAGTCAGATGTAATGGCAATAATTAGACCATTAGTAATAACAGCTAGAACTCCAACTCCTTCAAGGACCTGCAGCCAGATACCTAAGGAGAAAAAAAAAAAAACATTTACAAGACCATTTATGAGAAACATTTTACAGTATAAAGGATTAAAGACCAAAGTGCCACACATATGGTGCTTTCACATAACAACTGAAGGACAGATGCGTTGCTCATTGTTCTCGGTGAGATGTTTACTATTCTACGTCCACCTCGATGAATAGAAGGCTTTGGCTACGGCAGCTTGGGGCTGTTGTACAGGAGGGTGGCACAGGATCTTGACTTTGGAAGCGATCTGGAGTGGTGTTTGTAGGAAATCATGGGTGGATTTACAGAGACCAGATGCTGAACATCTCAGAAGTGCTCTGGGCACAGGAAGATTTGGAGTTTCTAGCCATTTAGGAATGGGAGCTGGAGATTGTCTACAGATGGCTGCTAGACCCTGGTCAGCAGCAGGGCTGGGTTCCCTTTGCTTGGGACTATCAGAAAGTACCATCAGACAGCTCTGAAATCCCAGCTGAAGTGTTGGCAATGGGGCAGAGGAACAACGTGATTTGCCCACGTCCATCCACAGCTATGGAAGCAGAGCTCTTTTGGCGGACGAAGTAAGTGTTGACTCACCTTGATGAACCGGTTTCTGCACAGGACGAGCTTGGATGGAGGAATGCACCTGCTCAGCAGCCAGATGATGGCACAGGAGATGGAGCAGCCAGCTCATCTGCCTAGCAGGAGATCCACAGTCCTGGAGAGGAGGTGGTTTTCCTCCCCAGCATCAGAGCCACAATCTGGGAGCGGAGTAAGCCATCCTCTCTCCCCAACAGTTAGCCAGAGCGGAGGATGTGGGGTCTCCAGCAGAAGCACTGGCATCGGGGCAGAGCATTGCCAACCTCTTCCCAGCACCCTCAGCGGCTCCTGGGATCTAGGGAGAAGAGATAATGAACTTCCATCACCTGCCACCAGCTCCAGAGACTGGGGATTTAATAGAGTTTTCTGCGGAGGAGGAACAACCCAGTCGGCCTCCAGCAGAACAGCTGGCATCAAGGCAGAGCACTGCTGACTTCTACCTTAAACAAATCGGTGGTCCTGGAGGATTTGTGTGAGGCCACCGAATTGTGTTTGCCAGCAGAAGAGCTGGCCTCAGGGCAGAGCACCACTGACCACTTCCCAGTACCCACAGCACTTTCGGAGCTCTAGGGAGCCAGGGCGGGTATTCAATCTCCCCAGCAGCAGACTAGAATTTTGGAAAAGAAGGGAGGGGAGGAATCCAGTCCCCCTCCCCAGCGGCAGGCCAAGGACCAGGGAGAGGAAGCGGATGTCCTTCCTCCCCAATGGCAGATTTACAATCTGGGAGCAGCCGAAGCTGTCCTCCTCCCTCCCCAACAGTCAGCCAGAGCAAAGGAAACGGTCCTTTCCTCCCCATCAAGGATCCGTGCACCTGGGAGACAGTAGCAAAGATATGTCTTCCAGCAGCCAGATAAGAATACAGGCCATGCAGCAGCCTCTGCCTACCACCTACAGTGTCTCCACAGCTCCTGGTAGCTGGGGCAGTCGGCCCCGCTCTCCAGCAGCAGACTGAGCCCTGAAATGGAAAAAAACACCCAGCTGAAATGCCAGCAGCCAGACAGAGGGTCCATGACTGGGGCAGGGGCGTTTGGAGAGGACTGCAGGGGAGCCTCTTGCCTACTGACTATGGGCCCTGGCATTTGAGGGAGCTACAAGCATTCAGGAATATGTCCTATTATAGAACACAACATGACATTGCCACATTTAACAGTCAAGGAAGCCATGATGGTCTTTGCAAACTTGAAACCAGGAAGATGAACGTAAAAAGAAAGATGGTTAAGGAGATTTTGACAGCCTTGGGTCTTCTTGAATACTGGTCCTGGACTGTCTGGGGGTTGGACTTTCTGAGTAATCAAGGCTTGTTCAAGTGCCTAGCTTAGCTTACTCTTAATTAGATCACTGTTAGCTGTTAGTTTCTAGCTGTTGATTAGCTTACAGTTTGTGTTTATTTTAGCTGTTCATTAATTGTACTGTTAGATGTACTGATATTACTGTTTACAGGTTTGCATTGTTTAGCATAATGTGATCAAGCTCTTTCCAGATTTTGTTTGGCATATATTCTGTGTGGATTTACTTTCTGCGTTCCAGTTTGAACCCAAGCTAGTGTCGTTTAGTTCTTGGATGCAATATTCAGCTTTAATACCTGGTTCCAGAGTGGAGGAAGTTTTATCTTGAAGGAGGCACCCAGGTTCGGTGCTAGGGGGTCCATCAACGATGGATTCAAATTATTGAATTGCAGTGAAACACATGTTGCTCTGTGTGAGACGCTACCATTCCTTCTAAAAGCTACCCCAACACACATATATATAGTAGGTCAAAGTGCAGCTGTTATAGCACACCTGTAAATATTCTATGCATTGCAAACATAGTACAGTTTCAGTTGTTTGTCTGTTGAAGTGCATTAACAGCCCATTTAAAATGATTGTGCTGCCTTAGTCCAACACGCCATGATGCACTTAAACATGTGTGTTAATACAGTACATACTGGAGTGTGGATGGCCATAGAACATAGGTACAAATAACACTAAAGCTGAACAATGAGCAATTAAGACAAAAAATTCTTACCAATATCATTTGCTTTCCTTGGTACTAGTCTACGCTGTAAACGGGTCATTTTGATGGCGTCCAAGCGAATCTCCAACATGTTGTTGAGGAAAGCCAGGAGAGGAGCAAGAGGGAATGCAGCCACAAAGATTGTTGTAAAACTATACTGAATGACTAAAAAAAATAAAAAAAAATAAATAAAAAAAAAGAAGAAAAGTGAAAGACTGAAGACCGAGCCACAACACAAGAAACCTACTGTATTACATGCCATGGCTGAGACCTACCCATTTCTAGAAATTCATCAAAGAGACTGAATATGTGAACTTTGCCCAATCTGTAATTGTCTTTCCAGGTTTCCATTGTACGGTCCTCGGCACCCTGCTCACTATGCACCCTACTTCTTCGATCCTTCATCTTACGAAGCTTGTAACAAATGAATCTGCAATCAGAAAAAATATTGTAATTTTGGGATTTTTTTTAACATGGTCTGAATATCAAGGTTGTGTGGGTAGAATTCCTCCCAATTCTACTGACTGTCACAGTAATGTACTGTGGGCTGTAAATATAATATTTACTAGCAGGGAATCCCTGAAGCCAAAAAGTTTTTTCAAGTGTCAGAATTATTCAGGAGAACAAATAAAAGAAAAATTTAATTTTGGCATAGTCATATATAGATATTCTATTCTATATAGAAACTTTAAGCAGTGGCCTCCATATTGTTAGAAGGTCACTGAAAGTTTAAACTCCCTTTTAGGCAAAAGTGTCTATTCAACAGATTTATAAAAGGTTTACCCAAACATGCTGTGTTGACCTAAGGTAATAAAGAAATAGATACCCCGTTGACTCTCTCTAGATAAAGTCTAGCTAACACTATACCAAGATTATCTTGTCTGTGTGGTGATCATAAACCAGTCAAGTATTCTGTGTTTAAACCCATTTAAAAATAAGATTTACAGATACATTATAATCCTATGTAAAAATATTAACAATGAAATATATATATATATATATAACATACATAAATATGTAGGACAACTTTATATATTATAGTGGTTTCATTCTTGCTAGATTCTAGTTTTGATGACTCATCACTGCATGTCAAGAAAGATTTCAGTAAACCTTAGTAATTGGTAAAGTATCATAAAACTTTTCTAGCCTTGCCAGATGTCTAGTCTAGAAGGTCTGGGATTATAGGCTCTTTGTCAATATAAGGTTCAAAGTTTATTTGTTATATTGCTATATACTGAATCTAAGAGCAATACAATACTGCCATCTTTGGTGACTGATACTAAGTGAAGTCTTTGGTTTAGACAGTCATTTCCAATATATATGTATGTATATATATATATATATATATATATATATATATATATATATATATATATATATATATATATATATATATATATATATATATATATATAGATAGATATATTAAATAAGATATATTAATTATATAAATGGTGTTACCAGATTCAATCCTTACCTAGATACATATGGAGTTATTAGATGGACATGTAATAGATGAGAGTATGGATAGATTTTTATGTTGTTTTATGATATTCTTAAATGGAGAAATCATATAGTTTTAATATCCGATATACTGGACAACCAAGAGGTGTCACCCAATGACCTCACCAGTTAATGGATAAGTTAGCCCAACCAATGGGGATAAAGTTACTCCTTCTGGGTTTGACTTATGGTAATTTTACAGCCCTTTTGTTCAATACAATATAAAAAAGGAAACCCAGATGTGAGAGACACACATTACATTACACAACACACATTACACATACAACACACACGCTACTTGCATCCATACATATACTCCTCTATACATACTCCATTTTGCTCCATCATTCATCTGAAACTTTGAAGGACGCCAAACGAAACTCCTCCCTAACTGGCCACCATTTTGGGAAGGCAGCCATCTTAAGGACTCTGGTAACCACCATTTTAAGCTAGCAGCCATTTTAAATATGGTAAATATACCTTGCTGTTTATTTGATATTATTTACTATAATTTATTTCCTTCCTTACATGTTTTACATTTCATGCTAAAGGGTAACAAGATTACAGTCCCAGCCGTATTAACCATATGTAGATTTTTCTTTAAAAACTGATTTTTGTTTTTATAAATTTTTATTAAATAACAGATTTAGCGTATAGTGGCGTAATAGTCTCACGTTTTGCATGGCCTATTCTCGCTCCATCTGCAGTGGAGTGACTGTCGGTTGTGGTCTGATTATATAGTACACTTATCTATGGTTTATGCTACTACATCTGGGAAAAACGTAATCTTGCTTTATTTTTATTTTCATTATTGAGCTACACATCACATTGCATTTATCGTTTTAAGTTTGTATTTTATGTAAAATTATCTCTTTGTGTTACCTCAAGTCTGACCATTCATTGTGAATACATGTCTTGTGAATAAATATTCTTATATATTCCATACTGTAGACTGTTTTCATTAAGATTGGTACATGCTTTTAAAAAGAAATTAATTGATTAAAAATAATTTGCTACATATTGATTTGTGGAAATAAGTGGAGATTCTCCTACCTTACAGATCTTTACTTATTGACATAAATAGACACTGTTATATTCAGAGCAGTATAAATATTCTGACACAAGGGTTCCTCTGTCTGAAAAAGGCTGGTTTACATACTGTCCCTAAATATGTTTCAGTGTTATTTACACTTTTGTTCTTAGTATGTTTTACAAGAAAATGGTGAAAGCCTTTAACAACTTAATGCTGAAGCTAAACAAATTTCTCACAAACTCTACTAAATTTCTGTGATCACAGATCCAAGTATATCAGTTAAGCTTTGTAAGCTGTTATTGAACCTTTTGTAAATTTCGATTACTGAGCTTACTAGTCACCACGGTTTTCTTTTTGCTATATAAATTGCTTATATAGCGCTGACAATATATGCAGCACATTACATAACATCAGTCCCTGCCCTCAAGGAATGTATAATCTATGATACCTATCTAACATGAATACTAGGCCTGATTGGGACAGAGGCCAATTAACCTATCAGCAGGTCTTTGGAGTGCGAGAGGAAACTGTGGTACCCAAGGGAAACCCAAGCAGGCACGGGGAGCACACGCAAACTCCTAACAGGAGTTTTGCATATTTTGTTATTTTATTAAATGTAACTAAAAAAGGCAAAACTTTTTTTAATTTTGGATAGCAAAAGGAGGGTTATAGGTTTTTTGCCATCTCTGTCACATAGGGGAAGAAATCCCTCTAAAGTGAGTGAATCCCAGGGTGTCACCAAAACTAGTGTCCCCATTGGAAGATTTTCCCTCTATTACTGTTCTGATGTTTTACTTCCACTCTCAATGAAAACAGTAAACAGGACAAAGAGAGGGTGAATCTACTTAATGGGGGCACAGGCAGCAATAAAAACGGAAAGTTGTTATAACTCCTCTCCATTCTATTTAAAACTAAGTAACACTTTAACTCTCTTTCTGCCACAGCCTTTTTTGTGTTTTTTGCATTAAAAATAATTTTACGACTGAAGAGAAGTTAAAACCCTCAAAAAGTACATATTTTTTGAAAGCAGAGACCCTGGAGAATAAGAAGCTGGTAATTTCACTTTTTAGGTCACACAAGATTTACACAATGGTTTACAGAAACGCATAATATTACCCAATTTTGTGGTAATATATAAAAGAGAAGTAAATAAAAACTCAACATGTCGAGCTTTAAAATTGTGCAAATGGCAACAAACATTTGTTCCCTAAATTTTCCATAGACAATGCTTTAAAAGCCCCTAAAATGTCAAAGAATTACCTGGATAGTCTGTACCGCAATCTAAATTTTTGGTGAAAACAATCCACCCACCTGAAAGCCGACGGTCAGCTTATCGGATTTTCACACACATATGTAATACCCCTGCTGATGCTGATGTATGATATGTTGGCAGCAGCAAAATTGTTGAAAATATATATTATTTACTTTTAGCCAGTTAAAATACAAAATATTGCAAAAATATTACATATCAATGTGGTGGAGCTTTGGGCTCCTTTACACTGTATACGTTTGCAATATCTCCTTTGCTTTCTTGTTGTAAAAAGCCTGTTTACAGAGGGCAGTAGCTTATGCTGAAATTTCCACATAACTCGTTCCCCTCTCCCTTCCTCCCTTTGAACACCTCCAACCAAGGTTTTGATTAGAGGCAGCCTGTATAAAAGATATCTACTGCAGTGTTCTCCATTTACAATATAGTGATTTATGAATCCTTTTAGTGGTTAGCACTTTCACCTAGCAGCAAGAGGGTCGCTGGTTTGAATCCCAACCACGACACTACCTGTCTGGTGTTTGCATGTTCTCCCTGTGCCTGCGGGGGTTTCCTCCCACAATCCAAAGACAAGCTGGTAGGTTAATTGGATCCTGTATAAAATTGGCCCTACTATGTATGTATGAATGAATGTGAGTTAGGGACCTTAGATTGTACGCTCCTTGAGGGCAGGGACTGATGTGAAAGTGTAATGTATATGTAAAGCGCTGCGTAAAATTTACAGCACTATACAAGTACCTGAAAATAAATAAATAAATATAGTGATTTAGGAATCCTTTTCAACAGAGAGGTACTACCATTCCCTCTTATCTACACTGCTACAACACTGGTGTTAGTTGTACTAGCTCTCTCTTTCTTTTAGAAACACACTACCTGCCTCCTTTTGGGTTACTGTTCTGTTCCCCTTCCATTCCTTTCAGTGATTGCCAAACACCTCCTTTCTAGAAAGCTTTGTGAATTGCTACAAAGGTATAACATTGGAATCTGATCACAAGGAAGAGGAGACTGAGTAAATGCTTTTTTTTGAGAAATTATACTGTTGCTGTTAAGACACATCAGGAATTTATTCATGCAGAATTTGAGGTCCACTTTAAGTTACCTTTACGGGGAAAAGGGCCATCTATGAACCACATCTGGACACAGAAGAATAATTTTGATTGGACTTTACTGGTATAGAATGAGAACATTCTCATAATAATTCTGGGCAATTGTACCTTCCCTGTAAAGTATGTACTGCAACTTGCCTGTATGATCCTCAATCGGTCCTAAACGCGCTATTTGAGAAACAGGTTGACTTAAGGGGATTCACCATCACAAGGTCATATGTGAATTGCTTATTATATTTGTTAAAAATGAGGCCTATGCTGTGTAGGGTAACAGTTTGTTCTGTCAGCTATGATAAGCAGATGCTGCAAGGTAGCTTATATACTAATTTTAGGGTCACGTTGACTCATTAATTGGCTCTAGTATGTCAATGTGAGTTATGGACCTTAGATTATAAGCTCCTTTAGTCCCGGTTCACATTTCTGTGATGCGGGAACGCTGCAAAAATGCAGCGTGTTCCCACATCACATCCGCACCCCTGGCAGTTCACACTGCCATATACTATACGCAGGGGGTGTCAATTAAAAGTTGACGACACCCCCAGTTGAAATCGCATATTGCAGTGCGATCCGCAAGTTCGCACAGAATCGGATCGCACTAGTGTGAACCACCATCTGCTGCAGATAAAAAAAAGGGTCATGTGCGTGTTTAGTGTGATTGCGGTGCAAATTCAGCCATACAAACTGTATGGCTGAAATTTGCACCGCACAAAGATCACATGTAATTTAGGAGCAGTGCACTCCAAATTACATGCGATCTCTGTGATCGCACTAATGTGAACCGACACATTTTAAATAAATACATAAATACATTTAAAAAAAATTATAGATTTTAAATAAGATGGAATAAAATGTAATAAGCCTTAATATGAGGATGTTCTCATTCTGTACCAGTAAAGCCTGAACAAACTTTTCCTTATGTGTCTTTTAGTTATTTAGGTTACCTTTAACACACATCCTCAAAGAAGACATGCTTAAAAAAAGTCAGGGCTTGTTATAACTGGCAGAGTTATTATTGACCCCTTTATTTACAAATTTGAGTCTTCGGATCCCATTTTACTGAATTCCCCTAAATTCCCTGTCAATAGAGTATAATTGAAGTGGTCACTTCCTAGCTGCTCCCCAATGGAACATCAAAGTTTGCACTTCACATCCGATGGCTATCTTGAATGAATTGTTTGCAACTGATTAAATGTAAAGGTAACCTAAAACAAGTAATGCAGTGTATTTTGTCTACAGTGTATGTCACCATTTCTGATCATTCAAAATATTAAGTAAATGTGTAAACTTGCATGTGGGCATGGCAGCGTAAAGGATGGCAAACACACATTAAGAGCACCATACTATCTACTGTACTTACGGGGACAGAAATTCCACACAGTTACTAAGGGTCTGTTTCAGAACCATGATGATAGACATCTGTATGAACAGGTCAGTGATGCAACCACTTGGGTGACACTGGAAAGAAATAGAAAGAGTCAAGGGCTATCCACATATCTTAACCTATATAATCACGTGAGCCAATTCACCTACTTCTTCCAGTCTCCAGTGTCCTGCAATACGCACATAGTTTCCAGGGTGGCCATTTATTCTGTTTTTCAGAAAGGAAACGTGAAATTAATTCCTGGTCTCTGCTGGGCTAAGAATAAAGGACAGGCCTGGATGCAGTACTTTGTCATGCTCTGAATCATCTCCTGGGCTTGCAGTCCTTTTCTATAAGAACACTCTGTAGCACCTTGCAATCATAGTGCCAGATTTAAAACCATGTGTCCCACCTGGCCCTAATGCTTTTTCATTGTGGCTACAAAGGAAATACATTTGGCAACTATTTTTAAGCAAGGCAGAGCTGACACAGTTCAACGCTCCCCCCTTATCAGCAACAGATCACTGCAATAGTTATCTATTGCTACTTTTATCATCAATACAAGATACAAAAAAAATAAATCATCACTCCCCACTGACCCCTACGTTGTAATAAATGCAACAGACACATTAGATAAAATGTGTGAATGTTTGAGCAAATTTACACAGTGTTTTACCATTGGAAACTTGTGTAAATGGCACCATTTTACTGATTTCCACCTGCTGAAACCCTACTGTAGCTGTGTGTATCCTAATGTAAGGATGGAAAAGAAAAAACATTTCCTAAACTGAGAATGAATATTTAGAGTTGCTTTATTGCAATCCTTTGCAAGTGTTTAAAGGAAAACTGCCAAACATGGATTGTAAATTAGGTGTAAAATAATTTTTCTCTAGTCTGTCACCACTGTCAGAGACCCTATTATTCGCAAGGCCTGCCACCTTGCCTCTCATATAGTGTAAGGAAGATGACAATCAAATGTCATAGACACCTCTCTCCTTTCTGTGGCAGGTACTAATCACGACTTTACGGAGGGCAGTAGGCAGTAGTCACCAGAGGCGTAACTAGAACCTTCAGGGCCCCGGTGCAAGAAACCATGAAGGGCCCCCCGGACCCCTGGCCAGGGCCCTTCCCTTCAAGCCTGGGGCTCTTCCCACTGATCTTTGGACCCTTTACTCTCATTGCGGGGCCCTTTATTACGGTCCAGCAGGGGAACCCTTTCACAAGTCCTGCAAAGACAGCAGAACACAAGTGAACTGGATGGGAGGAGTGGTGGGGGCAGCATACAGAAGAACCAATCTCCTTCATTTTCCTCCTGCAGCTACAGGAGGAAAAAGGAGGACAGTGGATTTCTCTACATGCTGCCCCCACTGCCCCTCCTATCCAGGTGTACAGGGGAGCCGCGCAGGCCCCCTGGAGCATGGGGCCCGGTTGCAATTGCACCCCCTGCAGTTACGCCCTTGGTAGTCACCATCCAGAGTAGGTATTTAAAGGTGAAGACGAGCTGTTGACTTTGACATACAGTAAAAATGTGCATATCAATGACAGTGCTGTGTAATTTGCTTAAAGTGACACTAAACAATATCCTTATTTCCATAAATAATCCATATACATCCATTAAAGCAGAGTTTCGGCCTCAAAATCGAGTTTGGGCCATCCGCTTGCTGAGTGTCACCTGTAAAAGAAATGAATAGTCACGATTTTTTTTTTTTTTTAACTTACCTTGTTATTGAAGAAAATATACTCACCTTTCTTCCTCTTTCTCCCTCTACGGCCGCGGCTCGCGCCGTCACTTCCTCCTTGCATTGATTCCTGGGAGCTGAACGCCATCGCTCCCAGGAATCAAAGCGCCTGCATCGGCCCCACTCGTCAGTTCCGGTGCAGCCGCGTCATTCCCTGCTAAACAGCTTCTGCCCACACCTGAGATGGCAGTGCTGGAGAAGAAATTTTCAAGGTAAGTATTTCTTCTAAAAAGTAAGTGCGACCTGGGACAGTTCAGAAGCTATCCATTGTGGAATGCATTAGCCCTGACTGTCCCGGGGGTATTTTTATTAAAAAATTATTTCCGAGGCCGGAACTCCGCTTTAAGTAAATGGTCCTGTAATCTATTTTACAGGAAATCATTTCTCACCGACTTTTTCTGCCTTCTTGTGAAGAAAAAGCAGTGCATTTTAGTCGTGGTCTTCATCACTGCGCACAGAGAACAAATGTAGCCACCCTCTAACAGGAAGTCAGATCACAGCAGCAAAAAAAAGTAATTTGGTGATTTGAAATAGAGGATACTTTTTTGAATTAGGAATACATACTTCAAATCATTTTTTTCTTTTTTATGTATTTTTATTGTAACAAATTGTTGTTACAAAAGTAATTTCAGGCTACAACATGACCATTGACCCAATAGAACTTTTGAGGAGCCACTACTGCTATGCTAAAGCTCATACAATTTACCTTGAATCTGGAGAGGTATATAAATATAAGAAAAAATAACTTCTTGAAAAATTCCTCATTGAACCTATAATAACATGGTAAGGAAACAGAAAAAAAAGTTGATTGTGAATTTTATTACCTTCCCAAGAAGAACGCCACATAGAAGAGAGATGAAAAGTGGGTAACAAACTGAAATGTGAACACTTTGGAGGTGAAGCTGTTTTCTCTCTCTGTAAAAGTCCGTGGTTTCTCTAAAAGGAGGAATATTCGATCAGATGTGTTATTCATCCAATAATGCCCTTGTTTTATCCCCTCTACAGTATCTCTATCTGCTTAGTGGTTGCAGCATAGAAGGAGTTCTACTCTTTATTATTTTTTGGCCTTTTCTATACACTTAAAACAAAAAGGCTGACATTGCCAAGCTCCTTCCTGAAATGCTAGTACGCCTCAAATTTGACTTCCAGCTCTGTGCAGCCTTCTGTGAAAAGCAGTTACAAAAACTGCCACACAAAAGCAGAACATTACATATGTTCTGTACAATTTGTTTTCCAAGTTGCCATATTGCAAATTGGGAATGAGGCAATATACGAAAGTTACTGTACTTTTGCTTAAAATTTAAAAGAAAGAATTGCATTAACAGAACTACAGAAAGAGCTTTTATCAATGGGACTTTATGATGGCCCCATAGATATGTGTATTTGGCTAGCAACATTTTTACATTCCCAAATAACACCATTTTTGTGTGAAGTCATTCAGTCATTTAAGGTCTGTAAAACCAGGGGATTAAAAGGATTATGGGCACCTTATGGTACTTTCAATAGCCCCCCATGCAAGCTACGCTGTAAAGAAGGGTTTCTTTACTAGGATTCTGCAACACTGTTGTTCAAATAAATACAGAATCTCTCAAAAGTGAGTACACCCCTCACATTTTTGTAAATATTTTATATCTTTTTATGTGACAACACTGAAGAAAGTACACTTTGCTACAATGCAAAGTAGTGAGTGTACAGCTTGTATAACAGTGTAAATTTGCTGTCCCCTCAAAATAACTCAACACACAGCCATTAATGTCTAAACCACTGACAACAAAAGTGAGTACACCCCTAAGTGGAAATGTCCAAATTGGGACAAAGTGTCAATATTTGTGTGGCCACCTTTATTTTCCAGCCCTGCCTTTACCCTATTGGGCATTGAGTTCACCAGAGCTTCACAGGTTGCCACTGGAATCCGCTTTCAGTCCTCCATGACGACATCACGTGGATGTTAGAGACCTTGCGTTCCTCCACCTTCCGTTTGAGGATGCCCCACATATGCTCAATAGGGTTTAGGTCTGGAAATATGCTTGGCCAGCTTCTTTAGCAAGGCAGTGGTCATCTTGGAGGTGTTTTTATGTTTGTTATGTTGGAATACTGCCCTGCGGCCCAGTCTCTGAAAAGGAGGGGATCATACTCTGCTTCAGTATGTCACAGTACATGTTGACATTCATGGTTCCCTCAATGAACTGTAGCTCCCCAGTGGTGGTAGCACTCCTGCAGCCCCAGACCATGACACTTCCACCACCATGCTTGACTGTAGGCAAAACACACCTGCCTTTGTACTCCCCACCTGGTTGCCGCCACATACGCTTGATACCATCTGAACCAAATAAGTTTATCTTGGTCTCATCAGACCACAGGACATGGTTCCAGTAATCCATTTTAATGCATTTAGTCTGCTTGTCTTCAGCAAACTGTTTGCGGGCTTTCTTGTGCATCATCTTTAGAAGAGGCTTTCTTCTGGGAGGACAGTCATGCAGACCAATTTGATGCAGTGTGCGATGTATGGTCTGAGCACTGACAGGATGACCCCCCACCCCTTCAACCCCTACAGCAATATGCTGGCAGCACTCATATGATTATTTCTCAAAGACAACCTCTGGATATGATGCTGAGCACGTGCACTCAACTTCTTTGGTCGACCATGGTGAGGCCTATTCTGAGTGGAACCTGTCCTGTTAAACCGCTGTATGGTCTTGGCCACCATGCTGCAGCTCAGTTTCAGGGTTTTAGCAATCTTCTTATAGCCTAGGCCATCTTTATGTAGAGCAACAATTATTTTTTTCAGATCCTCAGAGTTCTTTGCCATGAGGTGCCATGTTGATCTTCCAGTGACCAGTATGAGAGAGTGAGAGCGATAACACCAAATTAAACACACCATTGGGCCCAATTTTGACATTTTCACTTAGAGGTGTACTCACTTTTGTTGCCAGTGGTTTCGAAATGAATGGCTGTGTGTTGAGTTATTTTAAGGGGACAGCAAATTTACACTGTTATACAAGCTGTAAACTCACTACTTTACATTGTAGCAAAGTGTAATTTCTTCAGTGTTGTCACATGAAAAGATAAAATAATATTTACAAAAATGTGAGGGGTGTACTCACTTTTGTGAGATACTGTATATTTTCCACGAAGCACCAGGTAATGATAGTGTATCCGCTAAGCAGCGACATGCTGTTAGCATTTCCACTGAGCATCATTGTGTTGTTAATGTTTCCATTGAGGACTAATGTACTGTTCCTGTATCAGTTAAATAATAATACACTGTGGTTGATTTACTAAAACTAGAGAGTGCAAAATCTGATGCAGTTCTGCATAGAAACCAATCAGCTTCTATTTTTTTTTTTTTTTATGACAAAGCTTAATTGAACAAGCTGAAGTTAGAAGGTGATAAGCTACCCTGAACAGTTGCATCGGGTTTTGCACTTTCCAGTTTTAATAAAGCCACCCCACAGTTGGCACTTCCGGTGTGCACCAATGCACTGTCAGTGTTAATGCAATTTATTTGTGATTTTATGTATTATTATATCTGCAACTGACTGATCACATCAATGTGTAGTGAGATGTGGATCAGAAAATTTCTCTCTGAGACCTGAACATTGTTTTAATGTTCAGTGAGCATAAACCGGTTGAGAATGACTGCTCTAGAGGTTGATAGAGGTTCCATGAGCATTAGCAAATATATCTCCAAACTAAATCCACCACCAATATTAGGGGCAGAATGTTCCACTGACATCAAATGGAAGAAGTCACTTCTAGAGTAACCGCCAATAGAAGGGGCACTATACCAATGTAACAATGTAATGGGGGCAGTTTTTCATTGATATCCAAAGGGAGCACTTCTCCACTTATCACCAACATAAAGCATTATTCTACTGGCCACCAATGAAAGTGGGTCTTCTACTTACCACCAGTGTTAGAGAACGTTTTTACACTGACCATCACTAAGGGTCGTTGGGGCGGCGGAGGAGTACTGTACAAAAATAACAAAGTCTTGGAAACTCTAGCCAGTTGGGGAGCCATTATCACTTTATTAGTGTATGACATAAAACAACCAGTCGGGTCATGTTTATATATCATACACTAATAAAGTGATCATGATCCTCCAACTAGGATGAGTTTCCAAGCCCTTCTATTAATGCACCCATTTCCACAATCTTTATACACTTGAAGTAACCCACTCTGAGGACCCTCCACAGGTAGAGATGCCACAGACCTACCCATCACCAACAAAGTCTAGCACTCTCTCACATGTACACTATGCTAACCACTGTAGGGGCATTTCTTTACTGACTTTAGCACAAGGGTGCGTTTTTCTACTGACCTCCAGTGTGAAGGGGCATTTCTCTACTCCCCAAAAGTGTAACTAATCAACTTTCATTGTCTGTGTGGCTTTTCAGTCCATGGTTATTTTTTTCCACTTCATAAGTATTAGTGAAAATATTTTTTGGGGTATAGAGCAGGGTGTTGATATATAATTCTATGTGTCAATTAAATACTCTGTGTACGACATATTCTTTGTTTTCTTTAACTTACTGACACTAAGTTAATACACTAACGTACCTAGACCTGCAGATAAAAGAATTTTTAGAAGGGTTTCTCCAAGTCCTAAACAGTATTTCAGTGTTCTCAGGTACAGAAGGTTGAAAAAGGTGGTCTAATAAAGGAGTGATCTTTTTCACTCAGTATCCTTTTGTACTCCCGAATATGACACTGTCATTGAGGTATCTGCTTACACCTACACTTCTGCAAGGAGACTCCGATTATACATAGCCATGCACAGGCTTGTTTTCTTCACCCATCACTTATTACAATATAAAAGAGTGACTCACCCAGATTACACAAATGAGTAGATACAACACGATTCACCTGCACAGAGAGAATAATACGCCTGATAAATACGCTATATTAGCAACTTTAACAAAAGCAGACTTCATATAATGTGTTCTCCACTTCAGTTTGGTAAAGAACTCCTCCAGGAACAAATCAAATCAATCACTAGAGTAAAGGCAATCTAGCAATTTAAAACCACTTTGCTAAAGTCAAAGCCTTCTAAATGTAGCATTAATATAAATGGATATAATCCACTGTAATCTGATTCAGCAAACATCAATGGCAACTATAAGGGTTAAAAGTATATGTAATTGTTACAGTGTAAATAATTATTTCAGTGTTGGGCATGCTGATCACTATACTGACATTCAAGCAGCAGTATCTTACACTTTTTTTGCCAAGTCTTCTAGTGGCCATGTGATCATGTGACTGCTCTAGCTGCATTCACATCCAGCGTAGCAGTGGTTGGGTGTATGTACACTAGGAAACCTCCAAGTCGCTTTTTCTTCAGTCCTGTCCACTCACTAAAGGCTGAAAATAAATAAACCATATTGTGTTCATGCTCCTGGAATTTCAGCAGCAACCTAGCAGTGTTGTCAGCTCACTCCTGGAAATGACCCAATGTGCTTAAAGCCCAACTCAAGGTTTTGTGTTTTATTTGAGCCAAGCTAACCCAAATGAACAACTATCAGTGATGCATAAACCGCATGTAGCATTAGCTACAAACCTTATACAGAGCTGTGCTCTGGCAGTGGTACAGAGACTTTCCCTCCTGCTCCCGAAACAAAATCAAACTGGGCTAAGCACTGCTCGGCCATTCACAGGAAGCTTTGTAGGAATACAAGGCTTCCTCTGATTGGCAAGGTAGAGATCATTAATCCATTCACCCACCTCTCCATCTCAGTCAAGCAGAGGAAGCCTTGCATTTATTCAAAAAAAAATTACAAGACTTCTTGTGAATGGCTGCACAGTGCTCTGCCCCACTTAATTTTGTACCAGAAATGGGGTGGGAAGTCCCCGTGCCACTGTCGGAACTTAGCTGTTGCTACAAACCTTTTGTATAGCGTTGATGGCATACACATTTCTTAGTAAAAGGAAATAGTTTGTTTGGACCAGCTTGACCCAAACAATCTAAAGTAACATAAAACCCAAAGTTAGGCTTTAAGACTGGGGGGTCACCAGGTTGACAAAAGCGTATATAATAATTGTAGCACTGCCCCGTAGGCCTTGCTGTGTGATGACTTCTTGGGTCTCCCCCTGATTACCTGAAAACAGTCACTAGGGGATTTTTCACGTATCCACCCTTACTTCCGTTTGCTTGTTACTCAATTAACAGTCCAGGGGATTTTTTTTATTTATTTTGGAACTTGGATGGGAGAAGGGAATAGTGGTATACTCAAACTTGGAATATTCACAGTAGATAAGGACAACTCTCACTTGGCCTCACCAGGTTATTTGTGGAAGCAGACACACTGCTTTAAGCATACTGCCACTTGTATGGAAGAATTGAGTGCTCTTGCTCTCTCTAGCAGTAGACTTGATGCAACTACATTTTCTTCAGGACACTCTCTAGCATCCCCTTGACTGACACCTGCCCACTGACTCTTCCAGCAGAAGGGGTGGCTCTTTCAGGATAGGTCCCATGACACAGATCTGTACTCCTTGTCGGCAGAATCCGATCCTTTCCAGTGTCTCCCCTCCAGTCAGCTCTGCCAGACCCCTAGGTTCAGTTTCTCTCTGACTCTCAGGCCCTCAGGTTGACCACCTGAGGCCACATAGCAGCTTATACAGAGGAGGGGCAGCTGCCCTCTCCCTTTGGGACCCTGCTCCCAGCTAAAATACCCAGAGCATATGTGCCCTTGGCATTTATACAGTATCCCAGCGTGCACCAAGCACTTTAGTCTGCCATTTACCAAGGCCTTAACAATTCCTGTGCCCTCAGTTATCAGGTTTCCTGCCACTGTCCAATATGCCTCCCTTTTGAACCAGTATGAAACATTTTATACAAGCTGAGCTGCATCTGAGAACCATGTGCAGACCCTACCAAAGGATCCTGCTCTCTGGTAGGCAGAGAGCCATATAAGTTTACCTGGCAATCTCTCTGGTAAGGAGAAAGACCTAAAAACTATACCATCTTTTCAAGCACCTACCTAGGAAGGTGCTACATAATGAACATTAAAAAAACAAATGGGCTTACTTGAATTTGTGCCAGGTAAGAC
Source organism: Pelophylax lessonae (assembly GCF_965119305.1). Classification (NCBI taxonomy): domain Eukaryota; kingdom Metazoa; phylum Chordata; class Amphibia; order Anura; family Ranidae; genus Pelophylax; species Pelophylax lessonae. Next base: position 78,579,097 of record NC_138777.1, on the reverse strand, counting down.
ATAATTTTGTTATTTTTCATTATTAAGGTTTAAATATACTTTAAACAAGCAAAAATAACAAGTAAAGATAATTAGATGTGCTCAAAGGCACACATGCAATATAAAATAAATCTTAACCCAAATATTTTATGTAAAGAAGCACAAAGGAGCATACATTAATTTTGTCACGAAACCGTTACATTTCCCATTAACACTTCTGGGCCTTGTTTTTCAACAAGGGAACTTTTGGGAGAAGTGGTCGTGCTGGGCTTAGAAAAGTCCTTCACTAGTCAAGGGGAATAAGGGGAAATTATATATCAAGTAGTTATCAAATCAAAGTAGGCAACTGACTAGTTAGTATGCATTAAAATATTTTATCAAACTGTATCTGGAGCAACAGTCTACACAAATGTCCACTAAAGTCATAGGATAATATACATATACTGTGACAGTGTCCTGTATCATTTAAAAACACAGAGGAGACTCACCTTGGTCATGATGACAATGGTAAGGTAATGAAGAACAGCTCCAGACATAACTGCAGCTGTGTTAGCATGTTCCTTAAGCAAGTCCCAAGAAGAGCGCATAAAGACCACAGTCACCACCACACGGTATACAACCAAGGCCTGTGCTATACCAATTAATATGGCAATCTACCAGGTAAATATGTTAAAGAGAGAAAGTGATGGTTAGATAAGCAGTAATAATTGATCAATAAAAAATATTTAGAAAAACATATAGAATATATTGAAATTCCATACCATGACAGCCACTCCCAGAAGAACCAAAGTGGAGCGGAGGTAAGAATGTTGGTGTTCCTGGATACTACATTCTGGATTATTAATCAGCTCCAGAGCCAGCTCCTCCTGCAAAGAATACATAATGATCCCTGTACATATACTAGACCCGATGGAAAGACATACCGTGAACACACATTTAGAAGTTTTTTATACATGAAGGCTCGGCTTCTGTCAAGTAATTTTGGAAATTCACTGCAGGTTATGATATTTCTTAATGAAACACAATCCATTTTTTTCTTATATTCTATGGATGGCTCTATTTTCTTGCAAGTATCGCAGAACCCTTCAGAAGTAGGACACCTTAGTTTAGTATCTATAGCAATCAGAGACGTGTATAGTCTTTCCATGTGGTACTCAAAAAAGGTATACCTCATCCTCATCCCAGCTGTACAGGTTCCACCAAAAGACATCTCTTGCCCTCTGCCTCTTCCACAGTTCTAAGAACACAGTAGCTGAAAAAGACATTAGAAAATTGCAAGTCATTTTCAGATACGTGTATTTATTGAAGTACTTTATTTGAGCAATACATGTAGTATGTAAATATACAACCTACCTAAGATCTAGCAAACCCAAACATAAATCAAGACAATAGTAATGAAATACCTGAATATATGTGCAGATGGGCAAGGGTTCAATTAAAAAAAAAAAAAACTCTGATAGCTTCTTCTGCAATGTAATTGCCATTTAGCACTGCTCTACTTTTTTGGTAATACTGTACCTAAACAAAATTTCAGTGGTTTTAGTGGTATTTGATCACCATTGGGTTATTTTTTATTACATTTAAAAAAAAGAAAAAAAGACTGAACATTATAAAAAAAACAATATTTTTTTTACTGTTTGATAAAAAAAAAACATATCCAATAAAAAACATTAAAAAAAAAATTAAATTTCTTCATAAAATGATGGCCAAAATGTATTCTGGCTACATCTGCTATGTCTTGTAAAAATTTAAACCCAATTAGTGTAGATTAATTGGTTTGTGAGAAAGTTATAGCGTCTATAAAACTATGGTATACAGTATATATTGGATTTTGTTTTTTTGTTTTTTTTTACTACCACCAAAGGTAGAGATCAGTGACTTATAATGGGACTGCAATAGTGCAGCAGAAATCTGACACTAACGGAAGCTGGGGGGCTGACTAACTGGCACTAACATCACCAGTGACACCAATACAGTTATCAGTGAAAATACTATACATGATCACTGTACTCATGACACTAGCTGGGAAGGGGTTAACATATAGGGTAGTCAAGGGGGTAAATGTGTGTCTGATTATATGTAATGTGTGCTGCTTTTTACTACAGGTCCTTGTTTTCTTATCCCTCTGAATCCGAGAGCTTTTTCCCCCTGTGCAGAGCCCTCTGTTGATTGTAAGCACAGGTCTCTGGTCTGTGATTGGACACAGCTGATCAGCAGGTCCCAGCCAGTTTCCCTCAACTCTGAAACAGGCAGTAATGAACTAGCACATTACTCCCCCGTACGCGTTGCGTCAACAATTAAGACCCCGCTGACGAAGTCGATGACGCAACGCGTACGGGAGAGGAGCCTGCACGTCATTACGCCGATCCGGAGGTACCAGGAAGTGTCCTGAATGCTGCTGTGAGCTGGCACGGCTTTAGTGCCTAGTAATGTAAGTGCAATATTTTACCATTACCAATAAATAGCCCCCTAATAAATACAGAGAGCATTAGATCTCCTCCTTTATATCTTCCATCATTTACAATCCAATATCTGAGAGACTGGTTGGAAGTGGAGGCAGAGGAGATTACCAGGCGACCGTTGATGTTTATCTATATGCCTGTTTTGACTTACTTGAGGTGAGCTGCTAATCTCCCTATTCTTCACTGGAGCACTTTGAGTGAAGCATGCAGCACTTTATGCACAGATGAAGATTGATTTATTCAATAGTCACTGAAATTGCACTGTGTATTGGGACTTTTGTATCACATCCTTTGTTTCTTTGTCATTTAACATCAAGTCACTATATACATTCTTATTCACATTTATATTGTGTTATTGGGACTTTCAATATCACGTTTGTATGAGTCATATTGATTTATGAGCATCACATTTAATTTTTGTCACATTATATAATTTTTAGTGACACTTTCAAGCGATTGTTTATTCACTCAGCGCAGCAATATTATTTATTGATTACTGTGGGTGTTTTGTGTTTGGCACTGAATGCTTGCAGCTTTGTGTGTTTTTTACTTTATCAATTGGGGATTGCGCTGATTATTTACTTATTTTATTAAGAAAAGAAAGGTAGCCAGAATATTTATGGGAACCAAGCCAATCCCTTGATAAGCATGTTCAGTAGGTGGCTGAAGCCTGGAGTAGAGTGTGTGGTTTCTGGTCCAGTCCTGCCAGTGGAGCCCCCTGTCCAAAGGGGCTCTGATCATCAGGGCAGTCTGCTGGAGACACTGCTTGAAGGCCATCGAGGTCCCAGTTGTTGCCTAAGCTGGGGGGGCTTTTTTTTCCCTCAGTGTCTGGAGAAGCTCACTGGAGGATACCCAATGGATCGTCTAGCTGTCCTGTGGCATCGCGAGTCTGTCTCCCTCACTTCAACTTTTGTTGAAGTAGCTTGTTGGAAAACTGTTGGCCGATCGGAGCTTGCATGCAATCAGTTTGGGTATCCTTATAGCCGCTAACAGAATACAACAGCCCAGCAGCAGAGATTCGTCCATCTATGCTGTTTTGCACAGAGCAGCCCAGATCCTCCTCTTCTCCGGTTCCTGGCTGGAGCTCCTGGCCCCTCCCTCCTGTTGCAGCTTTCTATGGGGGTATCTGAGTCCAGCTGCAGCTCCATGTATCCATTCGGACATGGAGCTGCCATTCGGCCCCGCCCCTCTCTCTGATTGGCTAACTGACTTTTATCGACAGCAGCGGAAGCCAATGGCACCGCTGCTGTGTCTCAGCCAATCAGGAGAGAGAGTTCTGGATGACTGAAGCACGCATGGACAACGCTAAATAGAAAGGAGGCTCAGGTAAGTATTAAGGGGGCTGCTGCACACAGAAGGCTTTTTATCTTAAAGCGGTTGTAAACCCTCTGAAAAAAAAAAAAAAATACCTGCAAGATAAAGGCATAATGTATTAGCATGTATCACAAACTAGCACCTTAAAACCAAGCCCTCCCAGCGGTGCACAGCCATCTCTGAAAGGGCAGACAACTTCTCCCATCCTTTCTTCCAGGATTGTGGGCTCCGGTGTTGTGAGTGGCTGGGGCTGCGATAACGTCACTTCCGTGCATGCGCACGGGAGCCCACAGTCCCGGGAAGAAGCTCGGAAGTTCCGGCACAGTACGCTGGACCTTTGGAGTGCATGCACCACTGACGTTAGCGGCTGCATGCAGGGTAAATATCTCCTAAACTGTGCAGGTTTAGGAGATATTCATTTTACCTACCAATAAGCCCTATCATAGGCTTACCTGTAGGTAAAAACAAAAAAGCGGGGTGTACAACCACTTTAATGCATAGAATGTATTAGGATAAAAAACCTTCTGACTTTACAACCCCTTTAAGTTGAGAGTGTTTTGTATTGTACTGGATAATTTCGTATTTTCAGGGCGAAAGCAGACAGATCAGGTTTTTATATGTGCATAAATGTATCTGTGATCATAGCTAATACGGATGTATTAATCATTGGTATTGGTTATGGATGAGTTAAGCATTTAAAGTGTAATACCAGTCAGGACAGTTTTTGTTTTTAGATAGAGTGGGGAAGGGTTAGATCTCCTGTCAGGTTTTTACTGCCATCTGGGGCACAGCTGGAGAGATTTTTCCTCACTTACTGTCACAGGGACATTGGTTTCCCCTGATGGGAAGGGAGGAAAGCTCTGCAATACAGACACAGAGGACACAACACACTTGGTAGAAGTATTTGGACGATTGTAACGGAACTATGCAGGCATTGGGTAATATCCGCTAAGAAGGAGGGTTAGTTTTAGATGTGCTCCAGAAATAAAAAAGGTTTATACTTGAAAAGTTCTATTATTTAAAAAGCATAGGTACACTTCTAGGAATCTTCAAAATGGGAGACATATATATTATACTTACCCCAAACTGCCATAAACATTGCAAAGAATACGGTGCCTTCATTATCAAATAAATGGGTCACCTGCAGAGGAAAAACTTGGTCAGTAAAAAAAAAAAATCAAATAACATTTTCTACATATACAGTGATTGAATCATCTGATGTTTGCCTCCAAATAGTATGTGCGCCCAACTGGAGATGTACATAGCAATGAATAACTTGAGAGCTGGCATGAATTGGAGGCAGTTCCATCCATCAACACACCAGACTTACATAACCACTTGACCGCAGGAAGGTTTTACCCCTTTCACGACCATGGCATTTTTTGCTATTTTGCACTGTGCTACTTTAACTGGCAATTGCCGGAAAACAAAAAAACGAGTACCCCTGGGCACTCCATGCTACACTATGTAAAAAGACAAATATATGTACACCGTGACAATATGTGTTGCTGCTAGGATCTAGGAGTGCTCCACTCACTCTGAATATTACAAGGACACAATCTGAAAAGATCCAGTGCTACACATTATTTTCCTAAACACCATGCAATCCACTAGCGATCTCAGTATTCCACAGATAAAAAGTGACAAAAAACAATCCACGTGTAGTTCGAATCTTAGGGTCAGTACACACTAGTGGGATGCCAGACGCATGCCGCATTGCCATGCAGTCCACATGCAATGTAAATTTAGCCATACAAACTGTATGGCTGAATTCTCATCCCTTTCGGACCAAACTCGTGCAGGACCCTTTTTTTTGTCTGCACTGGAATCGGCCTTTTGCAAACTCATTGCAGGGTGTCGTTAACATATACTGCAATCAGTTCGCATGAACAGGTTGCAATTTTGATGCGGTGCGGATTTGCGCTGTAAATTCGCACCGCATCTAGTGGGAATCGGCTCTTAACCAGTTGCCGACCACCCGCCGCAGTTTTACTGCGGCAAGGGGGCTCGGTTGCGTGAACTGACGTACCTGTACATCGGTCGCGCATGGGGGTGCATGCACCCGCCATCCCCGTGATGTGCTTATTCGGTTCAGAACCGATCAGTCATCAGGTCCAGGCCAATGATTTTTGGCCTGAACCTGGTGATCGGTTCTAACCAATAGCAGAATGTCCTGTGCCTGTGTAATGCAATCACAGGCACAGGAAATTATGCAATCTCCTCTCCTGGAGCACTTTTCGATTCCAGCTTGAGAGGAGAGAAAATCTACCATGAGTACATAAGCACTACACTGACACCAGTACACATAGGCACATATTTAACCCCTTGATCACCCCCAGTTAACCCTTTCACTCCCTGTCACAGTGTCACTATTAAAAGGTATACAGATAATTTACTCATCACTGTGTTAGTGTCACTTGTGACGCCAGTTCGTATCAGCAGCAGTTAGTGGTAGTTAGCGGCAGTCCCAGATAGGTTTAAGGTTCCCATCATATATCCCCTAATAAAGATTTAACCCCCTGATAGCCCCCAGTTAACCCCTTCACTGCCCTGTCACAGTGTCACTATAATAGTGTACAGATCATTTTTCTGATCACTGTATTAGTATCACAGGTGACGTCAGTTAGCATTAACGTTAGCGTCAATCCAGGGCAGCGTCAGATTTCCCGCCACATATTTAGTAATACATTTTAACCCTTTGATTGCCAGTGACACACACACACACTAAACACCTCCATTACCGGTAAGAGTGTCTGAACGAATCAATATTTTTGATCAGATCAGAATAACACTAGTGACCCCAATACTATAGTATAGTGTTCCCAAAACGCAGCATTAGCAGGATCAGCCCTGACCCCTGCCAGCACCTGCCTTTAGCCCCTCCACCCAAGCCCCAAGAAGTGCAGTATCAGCAGATTACGGTCAGTTCCAATTAGGCTTGTGACGGTATCAGATTTTCATGCTGCGATTAATTGATTAAGGTTTTGCCACGGTATACGGTATTATCACGGTATTCTATTATTAAATTTAAATTATTAAATTTCCACCTCACTTCAATTTCATTGCTGAATTTAGGGGCTTTGGTTCACTTATGCACATTATTATATAGTCAGTCAGTACAGACTCTGTGAACCAGGCCTAAAATAGGTCATCAAGCAGTGTCTGGCCTAACTGGTGATAACTGGTCCTGGCGCTCGGCTCCGATCCGATGGCCTGGTCATTAAGAGGGCAAATCCTTGTGGTCAAGAAGTGGTTAAACCTGAAGGAGGTGTTGTTTATAAATTACTTTACTATTGCTTTAGGCCTGGTTCACATGTATGCGGGTTGGTGGTTCACATGTATGCGGGTTGGCGGTTCACATGTATGCGGGTTGGCGGCCCACATTTGCACAGGCATAGCAGCCCATTGATTTGAACGGGCTGCTATGCCCTCATTTTCCGCAGAAAAAAGGTGCATGCAGCATTTTTTTAAAATTCAGTGGCCTTGAAATCCATCCTGCTTTTGCACCATGCGACTAACCTGCAGTTCCTGCTCTGGCAAGCTTTCTGCATTTTTTGTATACGTGGGCACGGCATTTAAAAACAGTTTGCGTGTGCAGCAACGGCAGGTAAGTCGCATGGTGCAAAAGAAGGATGGATTTCATGGCCACTGCATTTTTTTAAATTCTGCATGCACCTTTTTTCAGCTGAAAACGCAGGCATAGCAGCTGAAGCCCATTCACATCAATGGGCTGCTATGCCTGTGCAAATGTGGGCCCCCAACCCGCATACATGTGAACCAGGCCTAAAGCAATAGTAAAGTCATTAATTGGTTAAACCTGCAGGAGGACCGGTGTTTTTATCTATTAATGACTTTACTATTGCTTTAGGCCATGCCAACCCGCATACATGTGAACCACCAACCCGCATACATGTGAACCAGGCCTAAAGCAATAGTAAAGTCATTAATAGATAAAAGCCCTGGTCCTCCTGCAGGTTTAACCACTTCTGGATCGCAAGGATTTGCCCCTTTAAAGACCAGGCCATCGGATCAGAGCGCCAGGACCAGTCATCACCAGGTAGGCCAGACACTGCTTGATGGCTATATAATAATGTAATGTGGGCTGCTATGCGTGTGTATGTATGTATGTATGTATGTATGTATGTATGTATGTATGTATGTGTATATATATATATATATATATATATATATATATATATATATATATATATATATATGAGCTGCACGATTCTGGCCAAAATGAGAATCACGATTTTTTAGCTTGGAATAAAGATCACGATTCTCTGTGTAACAAAAAAAAAAAATTGGGATAACTTTACTGTTACGTTTTTTTTTTTTTATTCATTAAAGTCTATTAATTGCGTTTGAAAGACTGCTGCGCAAATACAGTGTGACATAAAATATTACAACAATCGCCATTTTTTTCTGTAGGGTCTCTGCTAAAAAAATATATAAAATGTTTGGGGGTTCGAAGTACTTTTCTAGCAAAAAAAAAACTGATTTTAACTTGCAAACAAGTGTCAGAAAAAGGTCCAGTCTTTAAGAGGTTAAACTTCCTTTCTCCCTGGCAGAGGGAAGGAAAAGATACAAATGTAATCATTTTTGTTTATAGTTAGGAGACTTTAGCCTCCGTTTACATCTAGGCGTTTTGGGGCGTTTTTGGGGCGTTTTTCTGCTCTAGGATCAGCTCTCAAAACGCCCAACAAGACAAATCCTATTCATTTCAATGGCCCCTGTTCACATCTGAGCGTTTTGACGCTGTATACAAAACGCCCAACGCTCAAAAAAGTACATGAGCTTCTTTTTGGGCAGATTACAGGCGTTTTCCATTGATCTCTATTCAATCTAAAAACACCTGCACAAAAATCGCGGTAAAAAACGCGGTAAAATCGCGGTAAAAAACGCCGCAAAAATCGCGGTAAAATCGCGGTAAAAAACGCGCGAAAAACGCTACGCTCAGGTGTGAATGTAGCCTTAATGCTGATAGGTGTTAGCTGTGTGAGTGAATGAGTCATCCAGCTCACTGAAATGTATCAATTCACAAGTCAGACCCAGGAGCAGATAAACTCGGTATTTTAAAAATGCCACAATAACAATACCGTGGCTATGCAATACCGCGATATATCGAATTACCGAAAACCGGCATATGTCTAGTTCCAATACACAGCACACTAAAACTGCAGCGTTAGCAGAGTCAGCGGTTCAAACAGTCCTTGACAACCAGGTGTTTTTTTTACCTGTGAGTCTTACTAGGTACCTATAAATTTATTGGCCAAAATGTCCAAACAGAGGTACACTAGTGAAGAGGCCTACACGATGCTGAGCATGACAGATGAGAGCAATGGGGAAGCCTCACTGTCAGAATCAGGCTCAGTATTCAAACCTGTAGAGAGCAGCGGCACCCTGACCGATAACTCTGACGACGGAGTAGTGGTCCCTGCTAAGGTCAGGCGTTCCCGACCCCGCTCTTCTGTTGCTTAGGTGCAACAATAGCATGGTTCTCGTATGCAGCAGAGTGTCGGTACTAGTGCCACTCACTGGCAGGCACCAGCGGCCTAGTACGTCCTGGTCGTAGTCAAACCAGCCCTGCAGTAACACTTGGTGATGTGGCGAGTCCCATAAGTGCAGTTCAAGCTGGTGCGCTGGCCAGCACAAGTAGTGTCCTGCAGTCACCAAGAATTCAAAGACAGGCCTGTAGAGCCCATAGTGTCCTTCCAGATGCGCTTGCAAATCCCAATGGGGAGCCCACCACTTCTGTAGAGCCCGTATTTCCCCCATTCACTGGCCAACCGGGAATTGAGGTGTAAAAAGCCGATTTTACTCCCCTTGGTTTTTATGATCCGTTTTTCATGGGAGATCTGTACAGATCTATTGTGGACCAAAGCAATTTATATGCCAATCAATTTATCGCCGCAAATCCAAATTTGCTCCTTGCCAGAGAATTTGCATTGAAACGTATCACTGTTTCCGAATTTAAAACCTTTCTGGACCTATCCCTCCTCATGGGCATTACTTAAAAGAGTGAGTTGCGGTCATTTTAGTCCACTGACCCAATTTATCATATGCCCGTATTCTTTGCTGCCATGACCAGGACTAGATAAGAGCAAATCTTGCGGTTCATGCATTTCAATGACAATGAACTCTGTCGTCCTCGAGGAGACCCTGGATATGAACGACTCCACAAAATTTGGCCCCTCGTAAATCACTTCAACTAAAAGTTTGGAACCTTGTATATGCCCCAACAAGCGGTCTGCATTGAGTCCCTGAATACATTTTTTGGCCGCCTTGTTTTCAAACAGTTTCTCCCTAGCAAGCGTGCCAGATATGGGGTCAAGATGTATAAGCTCTGTAAAAGGGCAACAGACTATACATGTCATTTCTGGATTTGCGAGGGAAAAGATAGCAACGTGGAGCCCCCCGACTGCCAGACTGCATAGGGAGCAGTGGCAAGATTGCTTGGGACTGGGTGTCACCCTTATTCGGAAAGGGGTACCATGTATACGTAGACAACTATTACACAAGCGTGCCACCTTTTGGTCACCTTTTTGATTCTGGAAGTGGCGCATGTGGCACCGTGTACCTAATCGCTGGGGTTTCCCCCAACAGCTTGTAGATTCCTGACTTAGACAGAGGGAGAGAGCCTGCTTGAAGTGTAATTAATTGCTTGCAGTGAAGTGGAGGGACACACGGAATGTTTTTGTTCTGTCCTCTATTCACGCAGATACGACTGTCCAAATTACTACGGTGACTGGTGTTGTTGGGAAGCCCCTCTGTGTCCACTAATACAACCTTAACATGGGAGGGGTGGACTTCAATGACAAGATGATGGCGCCGTACATAATTGCCCGTAAGGCCAGATGCTGGCACAAGAAAGTGTCTGTATACCTATTTCAATTGGCTCTGCTGAATGCTTATTCTGTATCCAGAAGGTGCAGTGGCCCAAATTCATAATCCAGATGCAGTGAGTCGGCTGCATGAGAGGCATTTTCCGGATATCCTCCCTGGTGCCTCTACCCAAAGAGAACCCCAAAGAAGATGACTTGTCTGTAGAAAATTCGGATATAGGCATAACACCCGCTTTTTTTGTCCCTCCTGTCCTTGCCAGCCTGGTCTCTGCATCAGGGACTGGTTCTGTCGCTACCACACACTAGTGGAGTATTAGTATAGACCAGAGTACAGCACGGCAGTCTAGGGCACACTTTCACACAGGGTTTCGGAAGATGTTACATGGCTATCGCAATTTGAGAGACCCTAGCCTGGAATGTTAAGTTTTTTTTTGCGGATGATACTAAACTAAGCAGGCCAATATCTTCTTTGCAGGATGTGGAAACCTTACCAGCAGACCTGACTACAAGCATTTAATTTATTCTCTCTGGAGAAGAGACGCTTGAGAGGGGATTTGATATCAATGTACAAATACTGTACTGGGGATGACCCTAGCATAAGGAACAAACTTTTCAGAGAAAGGGAATACATTAGGACACGTGGCCACTCACTAAAACTAGAGGAAAAGCGGTTTAACCATAAAATACGTAAAGGGTTCTTTACTGTCAGAGCAGTAAGGATGTGGAATTTTCTTCCACAAGCATTGGAATCAGCAGGGAGCATCGACAGTTTCAAAAAACTATTAGATGGGCACCTTAAAGACCACAACATACAGGGGTATACAATGTACGGTTAACAGCAAAAACACACACACATCATAGCTTGAACTGAATGGACTGATGTCTTTTTTCAACCTCCCAAACTATGTAACAAAAGAAGTGTAAAAAAGTTAAAAAAAAATAAAAAAAGAATAAAAATGTAAAAAAAAATAAAAATGCCAAAAATAGTTGTTTTTAGAATTTTCTTTTCTTACAGTTTTACTGCACTTTATATTATACTTCTATACTGTAATGTTATATTGTTACTGTTTTTGTTTGTTAACCATAGTTTTTCTTGCAGATACCACCATTCTACTGTTTTACTGCACTGTACACTATTATAGTGTAATGTTTTACTGTTACTGTGTTTTATTGTTCACCATGGTTTGCTTTGCAGGTAAGCCCATCAGCTGCAACACTGATTTGTTTATCCTGACAGCAACAGCGTTTGCTCTCAGCATATGCGTAAATCAATGATTGCAGCACTGTAGGAGGTGATTTCACCACCGCAGTTAAAAAAAAAAAAAAAATTAAAAGAGCATAAATGGTGAAGCATAGGGGATGGGGTGGACGCAGAGGGCAGATCCCCTTTTGCTTCGCCATATATTTTTTAACACTTTTCTTGGAAGATTTCTTCATCCCAATCGATTGATGTGAATGGAGGAATCTGTTATGTTCTTTTTTTTTCATTCAGCCATTGGGCTGAATGAAAAAAAAAAAAGAACATTGCATGTATGCCCATGATTAGAAGTGGGTGGATGCTGGGAGGTCTAATGGTGGGCATACCACACACTTTCTGGCATAGATTTCTTCATCCACAGCGATCAACGTGAATGGAGGAATCTGTTAGGTTTTCTTTGTTCGTTCAGCCTACAGGCTGCATAAAAAAAAATAAAGAACCATACAATATATGCCCAACAAGGATCAGCAACATACTGGTACATCGCTGGGCTTTGAGTGTCATACCAGGATGATGCCTGCAGATTTAGGCATCATCGCGGTATTGTTTTATACAGCCAGTGGCTGGCTTTCATGTAAAAGCAATCATAGCAGCTAATTAGCCCCTAGACTGCTTTTAGAAGCAGTGGGAGGGGACTCCCCCCTGCCTCCCACCACCTTCCACGAATTTCTTGGGCTCTCCTGTCCCACTGGGTAACCTGAGACTGCAGCTGGTGATTCGGTCAGCTGACCATAGAGCTGATTGGAGATACGAGCATTTCATTACTTCTGTTTTGCCAGATATAAACAGCACCACTGGGAAATTGGGAAAGCATCTTATCAGACCAATCTTGGTGTGGTCAGATGCTTTAAAGGGCAGAGGACAGATCTAGAGTCTAATTCTAATAGACTCCTTTAAAAAAAAAAAAAAAAAAAAAAAAAAAAAAAAAGAGTACCTGTCACTACTTTTTGCTATCATAGGGGATATTTACATTCCCTGTGATAAAAAAAAAAAAAATGAAAGGAAAAGTGTAAAAAAAATAAAAAAAAAGGAAAATAAATAATAATAAAAAAAATGTAACCACCCCTGCACCTCCACCCCGTGTTTGAGCGCAAAGGCGAACGCAAGCATCAATCTGGTGTCATATGCAAACAGCAATTGCACCATGCATGTAAGGTATCGCCATGAACGTCAGATCAAGGACAGTAATTCCTACAGTAGAGCTCCTCTGCAAATCTAAAGGCGTAACATGTAAAGGCTTTTAAAAATGTACGTAGTTTGTCACTCCTGCACGGGCGTGCCCTTTAAAAAAGTATATAATGTTTGGGGGTTCAAAGTAATTTTCTAGTGAAAAAAAAAATATTTTTTCATGTAAACAAAAAGGGTTAGAAAAGGCTTGGTCTTCAAGTGGTTAGAAGAGTGGGTGATGTGTGGCAAAGGTTGAAGGGAAATTACAGTTTTTTTTTTTTTTTACACAAAGTTGTCACTAAATGATATATTGCTTACACATGCCATAGGTATATGTGGAATTACACCCTAAAATACATTCTGCTGCTTCTCCTGAGCACAGAGATACCACAAAAGTGTAAGACTTTTTGGGAGCTAGCTGTGTACAAGACCCCGAAAACCAATCACCACCTTCAGGTTTTCTAAGGGTGTAAATTGCTTATATTACTTCACTACCTATCACAGTTTTGGAGGCCATGAAATGCCAATATAGCCCCGCCCCCTCCCCAAATAAATATTCAATGGGCTCAACATGCCACTCAAGAAATTCCTTGGGGTGTCTACTTTCCAAAAAGGGGTAATTGAGGGGGGGGGGGGAGGGTTTTACTGCCCTGCCATTTTTGCACTTCAAAAAATGACATCGGCAGTCAGAAAGTAAAAGCTGCGTAAATTCCAGTATATATAGATCATAGTTTGTAGACGCAAGAACTTTTGCGCAAACCAATAAATATACGCTTAGTCAGATTTTTTTTTTATCAAAGACATGTAGCTAAATACATTTTGGCCTAAATGTTTGACAAAAATTGAGTTTTTTTTATAAGAAAAAGTAAAAAATGTAATTTCTCAAAATTTTCGTTTTTTTTTAGTTTATAAATCGCAAAAAATAAAAATTGCAGAGGTGATCAAATACCACCAAAAGAAAGCTCCATTTGTGGGAAAAAAGGACATAAAGTTTCGTTTGGGTACAGCATTGCATGGCTGTGCAATTACCAGTTAAAATGACGCAGTGTCAAATTGCAAAAAATGGCCTGGTTATTAAGGGGGGTAAAACCTTCTGGTCCTTAAGTGGTTAAAGTGCAGAAGTTTTTTTTTTTTTTTTTTTTTTATCTTAATGCATTCTTTGCATTAAGATAAAAAAAAAACCTTCTCTGTGCATAAGCCCCCCTCAGCCCCCCTTATACCTACCTGAGCCCCATCTTGATCCAGCGATGTGCAAAAGTGCCTCGGCCATCTGGGACTCTCCCTCCTGATTGGCTGGGACACAGCAGCGGTGCCATTGGCTCCCACTGCTGTCAAAGTCAGTTAGCCAATGAGGAGAGAGAGGGGGCGGGACCAAACCACGGCTCCATGTCTGAATGGACACAGGGAGTTGTGGCTCAGGTCGGGTGCCCCATAGCAAGCTCTCCCTGGACAGCCAGGGAGAGCAGACTGTGTAGGAGAGGTGTAAGGAATAAAGTATCACAAAAAAAAAAAGGAGAAATGTGTTTTAGGGAAAGACTGGGCTGGGGGCATTGCCCACTGGGCCAGTCCTAAAAATATATGTTGGTTTGTGGCACTGAGTCTAAATATGTCACCACTAATCAGTCCAAGCTGGAGCTGCAGTTAGTAACACCTGGAGATTGTGTTATTTAGCTACCCACTCTCCATTCAGATCTGCGATTAAAACATCTTGCAAAGGGAGGTCTTCCACCACCAACTTCCTTTTTGGCTCTGATATGTCATTTGACCAAATGCCAACAGGTGCAAAAGAAGCTGATCTGGTAAGATGTGGATCTGTACCTACCATAAAAATTGTATTTGTCCTCCAGGCCAAAGGTTTCCCAGAACCACATGATTGTCCTGACTTTGTCTTACCTTTGCATATGTGCATGTCTCTGACAAGGGCCAGTAGGGGCAATTTTGATCACAGAGCGGACACATCAAGGTTGTGTTTGCTTTGCAGATTTCCTGGCTAAGGAGAAAACAGAGTTTTAAGGACAACATAACAGCATTTGGATACATCGGAGTTCAGTAATAAATGACAATTAACACCGGACAGATGATGTAGGAAGCAAGCAGCTGCAGCCTTCAAATGTTTAGAATAAACATCTCTTAAAGACGTATAGAGGCTGTCACAGTGGACCTCCTAAAAAATTATAGTAACCTGGCTGTAACACTAAAGCTGACCATACACTGAGCAAATTTCATCCGGTTGCTGATGAACCAGCTAAAATTCGAGCAATCGGGGGCACTGTCAGCACTAGGGATGATCGAACTTTTTAAAAGTTCGGTTCGGCCAGAACATCCGAACTGGCCGAAAGTTCGGCCCGGATTTCAGAACCCCATTGAAATCATGGGACCCGAACTTCGGTAATCAAAAAACACAATTTTTAAGCCCTAAAACCCAATAAATGCCCCTAAAAAGTCCCTAGGGTTCTGGGTCATGCCCCATTAACTATTAATCACACAAAAAAAAGTTCTTAAAAATTGTCATTTTTGATAAAAAAGCCAATTATTGAAAAAAAAAAAAAAAAGATTTTTTTTATTTTGACTTTGGTGGATTTAGTATCTGGGGGGTCTAAAAAGTGTACATGTGAAGTTTCAGCTCTGTAGCATGTCCAGAACCATGAAAAAAAAAAAAAAAAAGATAAATTTTCAGTAGAACAGGGATGTGGGACCCTCCTTTTACACCTATATGATCTTTTTTTCTGGTTGTGGACATGCTACAGAGCTGAAACTTCACAGGTACACCTTTTAGACCCCCCAGACACAAAATCACACAAAAAAAGTTCTTAAAAATTGTCATTTTTGATAAAAAAAAAGCCAATTATTGAAAAATTAAAAAAAAAAAAAAAAGATTTTTTGATTTTTGGATTTCGTATCTGGGGGGGGTCTAAAAAGTGTACATGTGAAGTTTCAGCTCTGTAGCATGTCCAGAACCATAAAAAAAAAGATTGTTTGTATTAGAACACTTTCAGCTCAGGGGGTTAGCTTCTCTTCTCGGTTTTCACACCTTGCCGGTTTCAAAGCAGGCATTTTTTGGGGTTCTTTACAGTCGGGAAAAACATCTGAACTTGTGTATAGTGGTACTGTGCACAAGTTCTGATGTTTTGCCTGCCTCCAAAAACTCCCAAAAAATGCCAGCAAAAACACACCTGGGCATTTTTTTTTTTTTTTTGACGCTAGCGTTTTTTTTGGCATTTTTTGGGGTTCTTTTGAGGCAGGCAAAACATCTGAACTTGTGTATAGTGGTATATATACACACATAATTATATGTATATAGACACCTAGCCATATATAGGTGTGATAGTAGCATAAATCTATTACTGTAAATTATTTCATTAGCGCAAGCATATATTTCTGCTACTATCACACCTATATATGTCTAGGTGTGTATATAAATATATGTATGTGTGTATATACACCACTATACACAAGTTCTGATGTTTTGCCTGCCTCCAAAAACCCCCCAAAAATGCCAGCAAACACACCCCTGGGCATTTTCTTTTTTTTGACGCTAGCGTTTTTTTGGCATTTTTTGGGGATCTTTTGAGGCAGGCAAAACATCTGAACTTGTGTATAGTGGTATATATACACACATAATTATATGTATATAGACACCTAGCCATATATAGGTGTGATAGTAGCAGAAATATATTACTGTAAATGATTTCATTAGCGCAAGCATATATTTCTGCTACTATCACACCTATATATGTCTAGGGGTATATATACAGACATATATGTGTATATATAGCCCCTATACACATGTTCAGATGTCATGTCTGACATCAAACATGTCCTCAAAAAAGCACTGGCAGTGGCAGCCCCTGCAGCATGAAAAATGCTTGGCTGGTGAGAAGCCATATTCCTGTCCCGAAGCAACTCAGAGAAATGATCATTTCTCTATAGCGGTCACCCTGCTATGGAAGGGTTTTGTCACCCTTCCATAGCAGTCACTGTCAGTTAACCCTACACTACACTACGGTCCCTTTACACTTAACACAATCCCTACAGAAACTAAATTTTTGAAGCTAACTTAAGTGTAAAGGAGCACTCTAACTACACTAGATATCCCTTTCCTCACACTAAAAATAGCTAAATGACACTTTTTAACACATTAGAACAGAACAGCATTCCACTCTCTTCCATGTCCCGTACAAGAATGCTAGGAATTTGGCGGGGGCGATCTTATATACTGGGGGGCGTATTCACTAATGATTGGTCTAGGGACCCCCTAGTCACTCCAATCACATTCCTAGCATTCTCCTGCCCCCTCAATTGGCTTTTGCTAATGGTTCTGGTCCAATCACGGGCTTTTAAAGCCCATTTCCTGAAGCATTGCATTTTGGTCGGTTCTGGTTGCCGAATTCCGAACTTTTTGGGCAAAAAGTTCTAAATTCGGCCGAACCTCGAACACCCAATGTTCGGGCCGAACCGATGGTGGACCCGAACCGTTCGATCATCCCTAGTCAGCACCCCCCTGCCCAACATCCTTCGATCTGAAAAATGAAGAGCTTGGAGGTATTCTTTGGCTAAACTTCATTTGCCTACAATTAGATGCAGCCATTGTTTAGGCATTCTGACAGCTGCGGATGCAAATAGTCAGCAAAGAAAGATTCCACCAGGGGATAGTGGAATTGACAGGGAAAGCTTCCAGTGTATGGCCAGCTTAGTTCTATGCCTTTAATACCTTATGTAACTGACCTGGAACAAACATGTATATGTGGAAAAACCAAGGAGAAGGCTCTATCTACACACTTTTGCTGAGTTAGCGCATTCATTCTTGGGAATCAAGGTGGTCAGTATGACAGCCAGACATATAACATTTGCAGAATGAGAATTAGTTTTTTTTTTTTTTAAAGTGATATGCCAATTAAGCCACATGTTCACATAAATTTTAATTGGCAATATATCCTACACAGAGTTGAATTCTTTAAGTGTTTAAATTGAATTTACTGCACATTTTATTTATATACTTCAATACTGTATGTTCAGCACTAAAATTAAATGTATACTTGTTTTATTTCATTTTAAAATTAGTAAATGTGAAATATTGCAGACAAATATTTCATATTTACACCTGCAGCTACCTGGTAAAGATGTAAGTAGGGTCTATTCTCTTTGAAGTCTCTGCTTTGCAGGCTGCTGAGCTTCAAATAGGTCTGAATGAACTATAGCAATGGTCTCCAAACTGTGGGCCTTTGCTTGACTTTATCAAGTCCTTGAGGCACTATTCCTCCCACTGATACAAGACACTATTCTTCCAACTGACAACAATGGGGCACCATTTCTCCAAATGACACCAACAACAGGGCACTGTTCCTCTTGATATCAATGATGGAGCACTATTCCTCCACCTAATACTAAATTTGTAGTTTACTCCCACTGATGCTAGGAAAATTTCCATTCCTGCTGGTCACAGTCTGCCCCCCCCCCCCCCCTAAAACCTGAAGGACAAAAAAATAGCCCTTTGTTTAGAAAGTAAAGGCAACAATATACACTATAACTGACTATACATCATTATAGCTTCCCTATAATCCACAATCATTGTCACTAGTACAATCATAGGAAAAAGATAAGAAAATCTCAGCTCATGTATTGCAATTACGTATGCAATCTTTTTGACATATTCACTAAGCTCTGCAAAAGGAAAAAAAGGTAAAAGAAATTCTCTTGCTGGCTAGGTACTTAATCCCAAGGTTCTGGAAGAACCCTCAAGTTCCTAGCCAACAGGACTGGGTAAGGTTGGTAACCTCCATTATGGAGGCTGAGGAAAGGAAAGCTAAATGTAAAGATAACTATGACCAATTTAATTCTATTTGGTCAGTTTGGATTCATTATAGTTCAGGACAATCAGGGTCACCACACCTCTAGCACCCCCTTTTAACTTCCCTGGCTCTGTAGCGGTTCCTGCCGCTAGGCACCAATCTGTCATGGGCCGCTTTATGATCTGCTTTTGGGATTCTCCCTCCTATTCTATTATCATTTACAATCAATCTACACATGGACCCGAGCATCTGGGTTTAGTTTTCTTTTTCCTTCATATCCTGCATAGGACAAAGTTTTGCTCTGTTCGTATTGGTTTAGTTCTTTTGTCTTTTTTTTTTTCTTTTTAACCTATGCATATGCCTCTATCCCCACTTGGCTGACCGGGAGATTGCTGTGGTAGTGTAGGTAGTGGTGTGGTCCCTTTCGGGCTGGTCCTGTTGGCACATTTTCTGCCTGGATCCATCACCTGGTTCACCCTCTGGGACATAGTAGCACTTTGGTGCATATGACATATATTTGTCTCACTTGAAGGTCTCTAGTTGTGCATTTGTTATGCTGTGCTCTATGTTTGCACCGTGTTATATGGTTCATATTCCCTGTATAGTATCGAATGTACTCATTTCTTTTTTTGATGTGCATTTTCTCTTTTTGTTTTTATTATGTATGCAGAAATAAAGATTACCCCAAAAAAAACAGAAAGAAATTATCTTGCTTCTTGTTTCATTTTCTGCTCCTACTTGGATATCTCATGAACATCACAATTAGAAGCAGTCAGGAAGGCTAGTGACATTTTAAGGATTATTAGCCTGTGCAGTCATTTTTTGTGAATTTACTTTTGCACATGGTGTACCTAGGGCAAAAGGTGATGTCTTCTCTGGGTACATCAGCTGGTGGGTGTTCAAAGAGTGCACTCATCCTGCACATTACCATTATACACAAGTGCTTTCAAAGCTGTATAGCAAGGATTGTGTTGCCAGGGCCGGACTGGCCTACCGGGATACCGGGAAATTCCCCGGTGGGCCGCCGGCCCTGGGGCCGCTTTAACATTGTGGCCGCTTTAAGACGCGGCTGCTATTGGGACCGCGCCGCGGCCGCGCTGTGATGGCCGCTGCAGCCCTGGTGAAGTCTTTCCTACGTTAGCCGCTATTGCCCATGGCTCTGTAGATCACCTGTGTGGCAACGCCTCCTTGGCTCACTCTTAGCTAGGTGCTGCTCTGCTCAAAGGAGTTGTTTTACTACAACTAAGAGTGCAAAATCTGGTACAGCTCTGCATAGAAACCTTCCAGATTTTTTTTTTGTCAAAGCTTAATTTAACAAGCTGAATTTCAAATCTGATTGGCTACCATGCACAGCAGTAGCAGATTTTTGCACTTTCCAGTTTTAGTAAATGAACCCCTAAGGTTTTTAGGCAGAGATCTTTGCAGTTTACCACAGTGCGTTTAATGGAAGTATATTTACACATATACAGTTCATCCCTGCAATACATGCACATTTGCCCATGTTTGTAAAAGCAGATTAACTCTCCAACTTCTATCTAAAATGGAAACAATAGTTTGATCCTTTAAACCTGCTTGTTTGGAACAACTTCCACTTTTTCTGATAAGCCCCTATCAGCCCAATAGATTGCAAAAAGACATAAGTCCATCTAGTTCAATCAATAGAAAAAAAAAAAAAATAGAAAAACTTTATACACAGAACCACATACCTACAGCTGATTCAGAAGGAGGCAAAACCCCTATAAAAAGCATGGTCTAATCTTCAGCGCGGAAAAATAAAAAATAAAAAAATAAAATAATAAATACAGTGCATTGCAAAAGTATTCGGCCCCTTTGAACTTTTCAACCTTTTGCCACATTTCAGACTTCAAACATAAAGATATAAAACTGTAATTTTTTTTGTGAAGAATCAACAAGAAGTGGGACACAATCATGAAGTGGATTGAAATTTATTTGATATTTCAAACTTTGTTAACAAATAAAAAAACTGAAAAATTGGGCGTGCAAAATTATTCAGTTCCTTTTACTTTCAGTGCAGCAAACTCTCTCCAGAAGTTCAGTGAGGATCTCGGAATGATCCAATGTTGACCTAAATGACTAATGATGATAAATAGAATCCACCTGTGTGTAATCAAGTCTTCGTATCAATGCACCTGCACTGTGATAGTCTCAGAGGTCCGTTTAAAGCGCAGAGAGCATCATGAAGAACAAGGAACACACCAGGCAGGTCCGAGATACTGTTGTGGAGAAGTTTAAAGCCGGATTTGGATACAAAAAGATTTCCCAAGCTTTAAACATCCCAAGGAGCACTGTGCAAGCGATAATATTGAAATGGAAGGAGGATCAGACCACTGCAAATCTACGAAGACCTGGCCGTCCCTCTAAACTTTCAGCTCATACAAGCAGAAGACTGATCAGAGATGCAGCCAAGAGGCCCATGATCACTCTGGATGAACTGCAGAGATCTACAGCTGAGGTGGGAGACCCTGTCCATAGGACAACAATCAGTTGTATACTGTACAAATCTGGCCTTTATGGAAGAGTGGCAAGAAGAAAGACATTTCTTAAGGATATCCATAAAAAGTTTTGTTTAAAAGTTTGCCATAAGCCACCTGGGAGACACACCAAACATGTGGAAGAAGGTGTTTTGGTCAGATGAAACCAAAATCGAGCTTTTTGGCAACAATGCAATGCATGTTTGGCGTAAAAGCAACATAGCTCATCACTCTGAACACACCATCCCCACTGTCTAACATGGTGGTGGCAGCATCATGGTTTGGGCCTGCTTTCTTCAGCAGGGACAGGGAAGATGGTTAAAATTGATGGGAAGATGGATGGAGCCAAATACAGGACCATTCTGGAAGAAAACCTGATGGAGTCTGCAAAAGACCTGAGACTGGGACGGAGATTTGTCTTCCAACAAGACAATGATCCAAAACATAAAGCAAAATCTACAATGGAATGGTTCACAAATAAACATATCCAGGTGTTAGAATGGCCAAGTCAAAGTCCAGACCTGAATCCAATCGAGAATCTGCGGAAAGAACTGAAAACTGCTGTTCACAAACGCTCTCCATCCAACCTCACTGAGCTCGAGCTGTTTTGCAAGGAGGAATGGGCAAAAATTTCAGTTTCTCAATGTGCAAAACTGATAGAGACATACCCCAAGCGACTTACAGCTGTAATCGCAGCAAAAGATGGCGCTACAAAGTATTAACTTAAGGGGGCTGAATAATTTTGCACGCCCAATTTTTCAGTTTTTTATTTTTTAAAAAAGTTTGAAATATCCAATAAATTTCGTTCCACTTCAGGATTGTGTCCCACTTGTTGTTGATTCTTCACAAAAAATTACAGTTTTAGATCTTTATGTTTGAAGCCTGAAATGTGGCAAAAGGTCGAGAAGTTCAAGAGGGCCGAATACTTTCGCAATGTACTGTATATATAAAATTCTTCCTGATTCCGTAGAAGGCAACTGGATACTCCCTGGATCAAGATTCTCTGGTGTTATTACCTATATATGTTAATATCCAGATATATTTTGTACATTTCAGAATGCACACAGCTCTATTTTAAAAGAGTCTACTGAGCTGGCCAAAACTAGTTGAGTGAGTCTATTTCTCATTTTCACAGTTCTTACTGTAAAGAAGCCTTTTCTTTATGTGGAGGTTAAATCCCCTTTCCTATGGATGTAAAGAGTGCCCCTTGTCCTCTGTAATGACCTTAAAGTGAATGATGCTAAACCAAGTTCAATATATCGACCATCTAAGTATTTATAGATGGGGATATCATCTCCCTTAATCTCCTCTTCTCAAGAAAAAATAAAATTCAGTTCCTCTAATCTGTCCTCAAAGCGGAGCTCCTCCATGCCTCTTATCAGTTTGGTTGCCCTGCTCTCCACTGCCTCCAGTTCCCTGATATCCTTTTTGTGATCTGGTGCCCAAAACTGAACTGCATATTCCAGAGTGACATCCACTGGGAAAAGCATTATACAGTAATATTTAATACAGCCTCTGCTTCAAAGACCCACTGAAAATAAAGAGTTGGTTTAATATGATAGACAATATATATACCTTGTTGTAGGACACCAGTGCGTACCTGATTCGGCTGCTATTGAAATGCATAAATCCATAAAAAAATACCGCCATTCCAACAAGGGCTGCGGGAAAAAGCATGAGCGTGTACCATCCAAGCCATGCAAAGTAGAGGGCCACCTTCTCTCCAAAGTATTGTCTGTAGGAAGAAATATAAACCTAGCCAAATGAGACATAGAATTTATGGTCTGATCACTATGTTTAGAAGCTAGAACCCAAACAGATATAAAATGCCCTCAAATTTAATCCAGTTATGCATTTAAAAAATAGTGCCTTATTCTGTCTATATCACCTATTGTCAACAGGGATCCTTGAAACCCTAGAGTCCTTCCAGAGAATGTTGTAAGTCCTCAAAGCTTTGGCTGATGGAGCCTCTGTTTGATGGTGTTTGCAAAGTTTCGGGGCCAAGGCTACTTGGCAGAGTCAGCTGCATTACACCAAAGATCTTTTTAGCTGTCTGGAAGGGTGGCATTCTGACCACTACTATTGGTGGGCATTTCTCCCACTGACGCCAAATTAATTGATTTTAGCAGAGGTTCCCTGAGACCTGAAAATTATTTCAAGGGTTTCTTTGGGGTAAAAGGGTTGGGAAAAGGCTGATTTTTTGAGTAGTGTCTGGTGTTCACGTGCATTCCCAAATTCAAACTGGGAAAGGTTTAGCATTGTAGATTTGACAACATATGTTACAATCTAATTGTATAATATATATGTTACCCTATTTATTTTCACAAGGAGCTATGTAGTGCAGAGGGCAAAGCTAATCAAGCTAAAAAATCCAATCCATGTATAGCCAATTAGCTAGGCTTGCATGATGCTTTATGACTAAATTATATTATACAATAAAAGTATATTATATGTAGCCATCCTAAATCTAAGTGTAGGCAGGCAGCACCTCAATCTGTCTGCACTAGCCTCTTATAATCCCTGTTCATCAACATTCAGACTAGGAGAAAATTGGGCAGGGGAAGTTAGCCAGGCTTTACAGCATTATACTGTGCTAATCATTAAACAAATGAAGCTTGCTGATTGGAGAAGAGCTCACAGAGATAGCCTCAATAACAAGTGAAATTTTTTTCTTCACTATCCAATCACAGTCTTGACCAAGTTGCATTGATTTGACTGCAGTGGAAACAAACTTGTAAAGGATCAGTTATGTGCCTAGCAATTTGTCTGGGTTCAAAAAAATTAAATTAACAGAATTTAAATTTTTTGGCAAGTAAGATATATCCTGCATTGCACAGTACTGTGGACCTAATACTGGGAACTTCCAAACAGTAAGAGTAGTACCAAAAGAATTAGTCAGAGGCCTGCTGCTCCTCCAGTTCAAGCAATAGGCTGGGAGCATTTATTGGCTCAGCTTTATTGCATAATTTAACAGTGGGGAAACACAGAGGTCACTAAACCAGCTGTGCTGTCTAGCAGGTGTGCCTACATCCCAAGGTTGACTAAGCCCAATTACAGATCTTTTGACCTGTTCCAAAAGGGCCCTGCATGTTCCATATTATATCTGATTTTGTTAATCATAAAAGCAAAACAGAAAGAAATTTAATGTCGGTCCTCAACTGCAGTCTATAAACCATAAGACAGTCTCAGTATACCCATCATGTCAGCAGTTCTATAAACACTGCTGGAGAATCGGTTTTATTTTCGATCCTGCAATAAATATCAGAATTTAGACCATTTCTTTTAAACTTGTCGAGTCCATTTACCCCCTTTTTTTTAATATACTGTACATTACTCAAAAACAGTATTTTTTCAAAAATAAGATTGTGAGTATTGAGCTTTAGCCACAGTCACAAACCCCACCATCATTTTAATTTTATGTGTATTCCTCCACCACCACCAAGTCTGACAACAGCTGTGTTACAAAGGTGCTCAAGAAACTCAGAAACCCAAAATATCCATACCAGACCCCTCTATCACCTGATCTCTTTCACAGGCTGGGTGTAGATGACGTCCCGCCATCGTGCCCACTTTTCCTTCAACTGCTTGCCAAGAGGCTCGTCCAGCTAAGAAGCAAAAAACAAAAACGGTGATCCAAGCTATCAATGCACAACCACACATGTACATGCAATTTACAGAATGTGGGATTATCACACTAATACAATGTTACACTCACAGAGTGAAGCGGGAAAGCGGTCTCAAAAACGCCACTCTTTATCAAGTCATCTAGAGTTTCTGAAAGAAGAAACACAGGTCGTGGTTAGATGTCAAGTTTAGTAGGAAATCACATTACAATTCTTTTTTTTTTTATAAGGCAAAGAAAGATTACAAGTGACATTAGCATATTTGGGTTCATTAGCAGACAAGACTACTCCGATGACCAACATAGGCTTGTGTTCCCATAATCTGCTTTTTGGGGGATGCTAAGGTGCTTCTGCATGTACCCGGACACCACTGCTGTGCACTGTGGTTGACAAGCAAAGAAAAACTTATGCGCTTTATTAACTACCTCAATACTGGGCACTTAAACCCCCTTCCTTCCCCGACCAATTTTCAGCTTTTAGCGCTGTTGCAATTTGAATGACAATTGCGCGGTCATGCAACACTGTACCTAAACCAAATTTGTGTAATTTTTTCCCCACAAATAGAGCTTTCTTTTGGTGGTATTTGATCACCGTCAGTTTTTTTCTTTTTTGGTGCACAAATAAAAAAAGACTGAAAAGTTTGAATAAAAAAAAAAAAGTTTTTTTGTTTAGGTTATAAAATTTTGTAAATAGATATGTTTTTTCCTGCACTGATGAGCACTGATGATGCCGCACTGACAGGCACTGATGAGGAGACACTGATGGGGTGGCACTGATGGGGTGGCACTGATAGGTAGCACTGATATGCAGCACTGATGGGCACTGATATGTGGCACTGATAGATAGCACTGATATGCAGCATTGGTGGGCACTGATAGGCAGCGCTGATGGGCACTGATTGGCGGCACTGATGGGCGGCAATAATCGGCACTGATCGGCACTGATGGGGGGCACTGATAGGCGGCACTGGTGGGCAGTAATGGGCACTGGTGTGCGGCACTGATAGATGGCAATAACGGGCACTGGTGGGCAGCACTGATAGATGGCATTGGTGGGCAACACTGATAGGGAGGGCACTGGGGGGCTCTCTGAGCCCTGCTTGCCATCCCTGGTGGCCATGGTGGGCATCCCTGGTGGTCATGGGTGGGCATCCCTGGTGGCTTAGTGGCACCCCTCCCCCCCAAGGCTGTACTGGTAATCAATCATCTGATTACCAGCACAGACCCCCCCTGTGATCAGTGAGTACTTAGAAATATTCACTGATCACCCCGGCTGCAGTATCGATCCTCTGATCTTCTCCTCACTGAAAGGATCTGTCAGGAGGAGAAGAGATCGAAGCCGTTACAACGGCTCTATTGACATTACATGACGGCTGTGATTGGACACAGCCGTCATGTGATCAGGAGGGCCAATCACAGGGCCCTCCTGCCGAATGATGTTGCTCTGTGTCCGAGGGACACAGGCACATCGAGATCGCGCCGCTGCGCGTGCCCGTGGCGGCGCGATCTCTCCCCTTCTGAAGGATGTTCCGGAATGTCCATTCAGAAGGACGAGACTCCCACCCGGCCGTATATTTACAATGGCCCGGGTGGGAGGTGGTTAAACCATACGGATTTATTAAACCATACAGATTTATTTGAGAAAGTAGGCCTTTCTGCACTCATCTTACAACATTCTTCAAAGCTACTTGGCAGCATTTATACATTTCCATACACAATATAAAGCTGTTTTTCGGTTGCATTAGGTGACAATCTCATGTCTATGGGAGGCCTCCAACTTTGCTGCCATCAGAGAGAACAGTGGATTGTGCCTTAGAACATGTTGATCTTCCTCTCTTCTGTCTATATGTGACATACTATGTAAACATTAGTTCATTTGTTATTAAGTGTGCCTTGTTCTGACCTCTGATCTGAAGGAATCTAAAATAATAAATATATTGTAACAGCTGAGGGAACAGTTTATATTGGACAGTATCTCCTAGGGTAGGGTCTTCAAACTTTTTCAGCACGTGGATTAAGTTGTATATTTTACAAATATTTGTGGGCTGATAAAAAAAAAAAAACGAACAGTTTCATAAAGAAATTAATAAGCCCCCCCTTACACCAAGGAATGCCCAACAGAATCCCCCCTTACATCCAAAACTGCCCAACAGAATCACCCATATACATCCAGGAATGCCCAACAGAGTTCCCCCTTGCATCCATGTGTGCCCAGCAGAGTCCCCTCTTACCTTTCAAGCAGCAGAGCAGCATAACAGAAGCAGGGAATCATAGCGGGTCTGGACGGGGAAGTCAGAACCTCCTGTAAAAGCTTGGGCTTATGTCACTGATTCCAAGCAACCAACCACAGCAAGGGGGGGGGGGGGGTGATACTGTATTATGATAAACGGACAAGTTCATACACTGCCAGACAGCCAGGAATGCTGCAGGTCTTATAAATCTTGTAGAGGGCCAGTTTTGGCATAGAGCCTAGCCCTAAGGGCAGATTTATTAAAAGCAACTAAATTTGAGCAGACTCACCAAGATTTACATTATAACATGCTTGGGGGAGATTACAAAAAATGGCTTTAGGGCCTCTTCTTCATTTTCCATCATAGGATGGGGTAGATCCTGGACAAGGCTGTGTTGATTAGCTGCAGCACAGTGTGCAAGGTATTAAACAACCTGGTTGTGCTGTCTCACAGGGGTGTCTGCTGCACAATACTGGCTGAAATATTTACAAATGTTTTGCAGGTTCGCATATGCTTTATCTGTGTATTCCGCTGCTTCAAAGGAGTTCAAATTTAGGAGACCATGGTCAGTGGTTACCTATGGTTAGACTCAGGTACAGCTTGAGCTTTTTTGTAGAAATCCAAAAGTTTACATTGTACATATGCCCTTCATTTTATCATTCCCTGCAGCTACATCAGTCCAGTTTTTAGATTAGTAATCTAAGATTGAATATTATTTGGGTATGATCAGTGCCAGCCCCAAGTGCTGCACCGGCAGTCAACTTTCTAGATTAGCATTCTACATTTGGGTTTAGCAGTGCCATTCCAAAGTGCTATCTTTGTAGTCAATTGAATTATCTTAAGTAAAGTTTTCCTTACCGATTTGGCCTTTGGTTTCAATGCTGGTTTTGTGTAGAATAAAATAAACAATGCGAATTCTATAAAAAGAAAAAAAAAAAAGAAAAAACAGTGAGAATAAATTCTACTGGGGTTAATGCTCTTGAGAGAAGAACACTACATAACTGAATATAAACGAGTCCCCATTCCACATGTCCATTCCCAATGGCAACAGTTACAAAAGGAACAAGCAGACATTTATTCTAGAGGCAATTTAGACATTTGTCAAACTCTCGATGTGTTTCTGGAAAATGGTAATAAATTTGAGAGCCCCAAACACACCTACAGAAACATCAAACTGCATGCCTACAGCATCATACCTGGAATTCAACACTGCAGAATAATCATAAAGCCCCTGTGTACCTACTCCTACTAATGCAATATTCAAGCTTAATCAAAATGTACAGGCAAAACTGTCAGTTTTGGATAAAAGATAGGGTTACCTTTTTGAGGAAAAAATACCAGCCTTAGAGTTGGTTTCCTATTGTTAACATTGGTAACTTAGTCCGTTTTTACCTACCTGGCCAGGTAAAATATCTTGGGCTCCATTAGACTGATCATACACTATGCCAGCCTCTCTCAACCCTTTTTTTTTTTTTTTTTTTTATTTAGAATCTCGATTTTTATTTTTATGCACTACAATAAAGTAACAACAAAACAGATAAAAGGAAAAATGTAAAAGCGAGAGCCTTAATGTGGTACATAGTGGTTGAATATAGATATAGAGTTTGTCAACAGTCTATGTCTACTGAACTTCATTCCGTAATCATAAGTGGTTCACCAGAAGTTATTTATCACAGCCACTAGAAAAGTGAGAGAGTACATTGTAGAATCAGAAAATAGACAAGAGAACAGAGAGAGAAAAAGAAACAAGAAACAATGAACGAAGACTCCTCAGAGAACAGTGAAATGAGAGAAGCAAGTCGTGTCAGCTGGAGAGCGGTAAGTGGTCTGTCTAGGTTAATAATAGGTAGTTAGTCCGTGGGGGGGGGGGGGGGGGGAACGTATACATTGGTAATGACTTCCGCTCAAAGGCATACAGAAAAGGCTATAAACAGTGGGCCAGGTCACCGCAAGTGCCAAATGGGGTTGCGGGCAGGCGTATCCAGGAATGCCTGGTGAATGGCAAAGCTAGAAGCATCAGGAAGACAAGGAGCTGCAGCCGAGAAGCTACTGTATATAGATCAAGTTCGCCCAGCAGCTCCCGACACATAGTGTACTCTCTCAACCTTTTCAACACAGAGGAACCCATTA
This sequence comes from Pelophylax lessonae, assembly GCF_965119305.1. Taxonomy (NCBI): domain Eukaryota; kingdom Metazoa; phylum Chordata; class Amphibia; order Anura; family Ranidae; genus Pelophylax; species Pelophylax lessonae. The sequence continues at coordinate 78,549,808 of NC_138777.1, read as the reverse complement.
AATAATTTTCTATTCTCAGTGTTCGGGCCTCTATGAAGATATTAATTAGGTTGTTTGTCTGCAATATCAGATTTGACCACAAGATGGAGCAAGTGGTAAATGTACTGTTTTTGAAAAATCTAGAAACTGTTCAGCTTTAACAAAAATACCCATCATTCTTTAGTCTTAAGCCCCGTACACACGTACCGAATGTCGGCCGAACGATCGGCCGTCTTTTGTCCGGTGCTGTCCTGTCGGTTGAAAAGTGCTAAAGACTGCACAGGAATTTTGTCGGCCAACAACAGCCGACTGAAGAAGTGATGCCATGTGATGGTTAACTTTCCGTGTGTTTTTTCTTCTCTGAGCAAGCCCAGTCTTGCTCATCTGCTGTTAGTCGGCCGAATTCTATACTGACTGGCGAACAATCGGCCGTTCTGGTGTCGGCCAACAAAAATTTTATAGCCTGCACACCCGATTCTGTACGGCCGAAAAGTTGCAGTCGGTTGTCGGAAGCATCATACTAACAAGCCGACAATCGGCTGATCGTTCGGCGGCCGAATATTTACGGCCGACAAACGCTACGTGTGTACGGGCCTTAAGGAACAGAGACAGGTGCATCCTGGGAACTCAGACTCCATCCTAGAGACTAAAAGAAAGAACCAGCTATCAGAGCACATGTTGGACTAAAACTTGCATCCTCTAAATGCAGCATCGCTGGTAGGAATTATTTATCACCATCTACAGCCTAGCTTATTCATTGTATTTCTTTATAATTCATATACTGATTTAATGTATCTGTATTTGTAGTTTTACCCCATTCCGTTTTGTTAATAAAGCTTCAAAATAACACTCAGTCTGGCTTATTGCAGAATAGGAGGGTTTAGCTGCATGTCGAGCTATACACAGGGAAATATGAAGAAAAGACAAAACACTCAGGGAACCCTTGCTAAAAATTATATCTGCAACTCATGATACATTAGTGTGATTTTCAGTGGGAAGAACTTCCCCCACAGACAGCTAAAAAGGATCAATTATGTTGATGGGAACTTATCTGAGACGCAGACATTTCTCACTGCTCAAGGAATAACCTAGTAACCTCTGGAGGAACCTGGTTAAGAAATTCTGCACTATACAATCTGATTGTACAATCACTTTTAGATCTTTTATCAACTATGCAGTACTTGGGCCTACCTGATTTTATACCAATTATGAAATGGATTTGTTGAAGTTTGTTCCTATAGTTTACAATTTCTGTCTCCCGTTCACACCAGAACGTTCTGTGTATGTTTCTCGCACCGCATTCAGAATATGCTGCAATCTGCAGTGGGTGTCAAAGTTAACCACACACCAAATGCAGGCCACCAACATGGTATGTTTGCCTGCACTGGATTACATGGTACAGAAGTACCATGCAATCAGGTTGCAGTGCATTTCTAAAAGTAGTGCATGCATTACTTTTGGTGCAGTGCAATTTGAGGCCATTCAAAATGAATAGGCTCAAATTGCACTGAACCGCATGTGAAATGCACATTCCTAGTGTGAATCAGCCCTAACAGATTTCCTCTTACTCACTTTTATGGTAACAATGGTTTCATTCAAGTGGAAGTGAGAAAAAAAAAATCAGCAACATGGGACATAGACAGATGAAAAAAAAAAAGCGGACAGGGATTCTAGGATTCCTCTACACTTTTTTAATAGCAATTTTATTTTCTCTTTGTTGCCATTAGAGATTTTTCCTATTGTCTTGTCTGGAGAAATTTCTCTGACAGAGCCCTGGATAGCAGTATAAACCTGACAGACATTCTAATCCTTCCTCACTATCCAAAACTGCAAAAACAGTAAAATGGTTATTTAAAGGGGTCTCCTCTTAAAACAGTCAATGGACAAATTTCACCAAAATTCATGCAGGCTGGATGAATTTTCCCTAGATTTTCTATAATAGAAAAAGTCCTATGATTGTCAGCACCATCTAGTGGCCACCATGTGACATATCTCATTCAGGTATTAACCACTTACTGCAAAGTGACGTAGGGCTACGTCGGCAAACTTTGCGTTGTTATACCGGTATGATGCCTCTAGCTAGAGACACCATCCTGGTACCGTGGTTTACAGCCAACCGGCTTTCCATCAGTAATGACCGATGCGGCTCAGGTGAGCGGGAGGGGACGTCCCCTCCTCCCCCCTCCTTCCGTGATTTTGAACGGGCCTCCCGTCCCACCGAGAGACCCGGGCACCCAGCCGGCGCGTCCGCCGGCTGGATGGAGTCCCGATCAAAGCCGGAAACGGCTTCGATCGGGTCTCCGATGACGTAACCCGGAGGCGGTGTCCATGACGTCACTTCCAGGTTACTCTGCTGCAAAAGGCGTCAGATTTAAAAAACCGCTGTATGCAAAAATGCCGTTTTCGGCGTTTTGCATACATGAAAGTGTAGTGGAGGGGTTTGGGGTCTTAGACCCTCGATCCCTCCATAAAGAGTACCTGTCACTGCATATTGGTGTCACAAGGGATGTTTACATTGCTTGCGACAGCAATAAAAGTGATCAGATTTTTATTTTTTTTAAAAACCTGTAATAAAAAGTTAAAAAAAAAAAATAAAAAAATAGGAAAAAAAACATTAGCTCGCACACGAAAAAAAAAAAACGTATACGGAAGTCGAGACGCAAATGAAATTGCTGTTCAAACCACACATGTGAGGTATCGCCGCGATCACCAGAGCGTGAGCAATAATTAAAAAAAAAAGAGCTACACTCTAACTTTAAACTGGTAACCGTTAAGTAAATTGAAAGCGTCGCCTATTGAGATCTCTATTGACCGTAGTTTGTCGGCATCCCACGGGTGTGCGCAATTTTAAACCGTAACATGTTGGGTATCTATTTACTCGGTGGGACATCATCTTTCACAATATACAAAAAAAAAAAAAATGGGCTAACTTTACAGTTTAGTATTTTTTAAATGCAGTGAAATGTGATTTTTCAAATTTTTTCCAAAAAAATGGCGTTTTAAAGACCGCTGCGCAAATACCGCGTGACAAAAAATATTGCAATGACCAACATTTTATTCTCCAGAGTCTTTGCTAAAAAAAAATATATATTTTTTATATATATATATATATATATATATATATATATATATATATATATATATATATATATATATATATATATATATATATATATATATATATATATATATAATATATATATATAATGTTTGGGGGTTCTAAGTAGTTTTTTTAGGAAAAAATACGGATTTTAACTTGTAAACAAAAAGTGTCCGAAATAGGGCTGGGGCTTAGGTGGTTAAAGAAAAATATACTGTATTTTGGCCACTAGACGGAGCTGATGATCATAGGAATTGACCCATTACAGAAAATGCAGGGAAAATCCATCCAGCCTGTATATGACAATATGCAACAAATATTCTATAAATAGAGCCCCATCTGTAATGTTCAGAGAAAAGATAAAATGGAATTGGTTTCTCCGTCTTATTTATTCATTCACATAGTTACTCCTAAATTACATAATGATATAATAGTGTTAGACCCACTTCAAAAAGAATTGGTGAAGTTTAAAATACTCTTCTCTTTACACAGTGTCTTTTCTTGACATGCGTTCTCAAAGCCAAAGGAGGAGGCTCTAATACAGTCCTGGACTGTATGTAATTGTGGCAGCGTCCTCTGAAAGTCAGACTCATTATTTAGAAATCAAATTTATTTAGACACATAAATGTAAAAAACAGTCTAGGTCTACCCCCTAGTGGAAAGATACTACAGAGACTATAGGCGCTTTTCCACTGCATGGAACCGAACGGTTCGGCTCGCTTTTGCGCTTTTCCACTGCATGGTACCGCATGGTACGGTGTTGGAACGGTTCGGTACAGTACGGTACGGTGGCACTTTTCCACTACATGGAACCGAACGGTACCATGTCCCACAATCCTTTGCATGCAGCCTTGACTGTTTGTCACTACTAGCCACTGATTGGTCAGAGAATCGTTGTTATCCCACCCACTTTACTTTAGTGGAAAAGCAAACCGTACCAAACCGCACCGAACCGCTCCAACACCGTACCATGCGGTACCATGCAGTGGAAAACCAAACAGAGCCAAGCAGGGCTGAGTGGAGCAGAGCAGGTACTTGCAGTGGAAAAGTGCTATATGTATAGCACCACAACGCATTAGAACCCTGTTCACACTGGTGCATTTTGTATCTTGAACCTTTAAAACATTAGAAATCCCATTGTTTTAAATGATGCTTGTCTCTAGACACCATTTGCTGAAAAATGTACAGCCAGATAAGTTTTTGGCCCATAGCCTTTAATGGGAATAACTGAAAAACAATTTGTGAAAATGCATGTTATACGTGTTTTTTTAGGCACTTGCATAAGAGTCTAAGGGGGCAAAAGCACACAATCCTGCCTCAAAGAAGCTCCTACATGGCATATCACTTATAAAATGCACAAAGAATGCTAAAAAGCACAAAAAAAGCAGGTACAATCATGTGTATATGTTACACTAAAGTGTGAATATAGTAAGAAGTTTTGGACCGCCTTTTTTCCTAGTTTCCCTGAGGCAGGAGTGACATAGCCCTGGCCACACTGGTGCACTATGGAAATGCCACATCAATATAACCTCCAGGGAAGCCATACCTAATCTTGTGTATGTACCATACAAGATCAGTGCGTCTTCTTATTAAACTATAACAAATCGTTCTAGATCACCTATGGTGCGTGCATTAAATGAGATATGGCGCATGTGCCGTATGTGATCTGGGGCTGCCTAATACCGAATAGCACACTGCCTCTAGATCACATACAGAGCATGCGCCAGATCTTGTACGTGGTCTATGGCTTGTTACTTTTTAACAACAAGTCGGCCCAATCTCTTAGGGTGCATGCATCAGATCCAAAATGACATCATTGGTGGGCCAGCAAAGAACAAGCAAGAAGAATTTGGCCATCAATGACATCATCTTTTAAAAATGATGATGTGGGATAGGTGGAGGGGGAAGAGCGACGCATTAGCTTGTGGAATACAGCAAAGGAGGAGGCAAGATCTAAGTTTTAAATGTTTGTTACATGTATGCATAAAATACAGTACTGGGGGTATTATCAGATGGGGAGGGGGGGGGGGTCAGTTTTAAGAGGAGGATTATAAAAGAGGGGAGACACAACAAGAAAAGCATGTGGGGTACCGAGCACGCACATGCAATTAATGCAAGTAATTACAACAGGACATGTTCACATCAGTTTTGTGATTAACGCAGCGCACCTTATCCTGTAACACCCGAACAATGGCATGGTGAGAATCTGCCCATAGCTGTAAGGTAACACTTTATGCTGCCGCTAGAAGTGCTGGAATGGTCATCTATAGTTTCTACTGAGGTAAGAGTACAGCCAATATCTGGGGAGTGTGGACATTACAATTAACTCTGATCAGGAATTAGTGGTGGCCTAGTGGAGGAGGGTTGGCCTGCTTGATGAGGATAGGAAATGTTCCCCTGGGTGCACATGCACCTCAACCTAGGTCTCCATTTCCCCATGTTGGGTGTTCAGTGGGGCCATTGAACTAAGCCTGGAACCACTGGGAATAAAGAGGCATCTCCTGGGCGTGGATAAATACTGGCAAGGGACAAATTCAGTGAGGAACCTAAAGAAGTAATGCAGCCTTTTTCCCTGGGGTGCCTTGAGGTTTCTTCAGGGGTGCCTTTGCACAATGCCTAAAAATTACCCATAAATTGCATACAGGCTGGCATGTGGATAAAGCTTGCCTCTTAATTACACAAAGCCACAGGTTTTCATTGTGCACCATAACCTTCTAGCTGCCGGCATCCTAATGACCAATGGCATCGTCAGTTGATATGGAGGATGACAGTCACCTACATAGCATCTTTGTTTGACCCTCCCCTTCCCTTCTCCATCAGTGTTTGGGGTCACATTAGCTAAGTGGTGGAGAAAAACTCAGGTAGAAGAGAAACATTAGAATAATAGTAACAGTTTACAAAAGTGTATTTGCTTTGGAAGAATAAATCACCGCTAACAGTGGGCTTGCTACTTGTGTGGATGTTGCTGCATTATGTAAAACTATTAGAAGTGTTTTTTCATTTTAGAATGGGGTGTTTCGAGACTATCCATCATTTTTAAAGGGTGCCTCGAGATTGTTTATAATTTTTAAAGGGTGACTGAAAAAAGGTTGAGAAAGACTGAAGTAATGAACAAGAGGGATGGTTATTATGGTCTTTGAACCACCATCACTAAAAATGTACCTATAGGCCTCTGGTCAGTAACCAGCTTAAAAACCCACCACCAGAGGGTGCTACAAGTTGCATTTATTATACTTTTAATATATAAAACACTAAAAATGTTGAGCAGATAGAAGTGTTCATTCATTTAACTGAGCAAAACTCAACAGAATGCAGTCAATCAGAAGCCATCTACTAACTGGATTTGACATCAATAAAAGTAAAATCTGAAAACAAAAAAGGACTAATAATCGGAGTGGAACACATACTGCTTACCTGCTTGTTTCAGAGACATGTTCATTATTCAGGTTCTGGGTGCCTTGATCTGGGTTCTTCAGTAGTCGAACATATTTTCTAAAGATATCTGGAGGTGCCCTTATACCATAAAATATCTTATTTCCATCTCTAGATTTCTGAAAAGACAAAAACATCTATAATTTTTCCTAAACTAAATCGGACGATAGAAAAATGAAAAGCTGCTGTGTTGGCTCTTGGGCTTCAGTGCTTTGAGTCAAGGACCCAAAAAAAAAAAAAAAAACATGTTAGGAAAGTCTGCCAAATGTCCTTATTAAGCGTCATGGGCTAGAAATACAAAGCATGGTGTAATAAGAGGTCTGCTAAAATGCTTTTTCCTGTACATTGCATGCTTAGGTGAAGCGTTTTTTTAAAGCTGAACTAGACAAAAATGTACCATTGCAGTGAGTTCCCCACAATGTAAACATGCCTGTTTAGTCTACAGGCCCAGAGATAGGGAGTATTACTTTCCTTATTCCTGGCTTCAGCAGGGTTCCTCCAGATGTGCCAATGGTCCATTGCAGCATCCTCACTAAGGCTGGCCATACATGTTCAATGCTCTTGTACAATTTTCCTTTAGATTTACCTTAAACTATGTAGTGCAAGGGCCTGCCTAGTTGGATACAATTGAAAGTTGTTTAGTTTTGACCCTAAATTATATGTTTTTTTGGTAACTCTAAAAAGGAAAAAAATCGTACAAGAGAATTGAACATGCTGAGGGATCCAGAGCGAGGGACAGGGTAGCTCTGGACTAAATGGGCATTTAACCCTTGCAGTGTGTGTGTTTGTGTATTCACTACCAGGGTATATTTTGTCCTTTAAACCAACCAAGAGTTTAAAATCAATGCTTCTCTTCCTTACGCTGTGTAATACAATCTAACCTTTATCTTAAAGCGCCTCATTTCCAGTTTGGACATGTACTTCCGCCTCTTCTCCTCCTCCACACTATCGACAGACTTCTGATCGCATACCAGTACAAAGTCCCATTTTAACTCCTGGGAAGATATACAAACATACAGAGTTCATGAGTGTTGCATAATAGACCCCCTATTAAGATGCTTATACAAAGTATATATGAAGATTAAAAAAAAAAAAAAAAACACAAACACAAAACACATTCTCCATCCATATATATATATATATATATATAAAATGGGGATATGGGCACTGATTTTCTACAAGTTAATACTAATTTTAACATGGAATTCTTCCAATATGTATGGTAATGTTAAGAGTGTTACAAGAAAAAATAATCCTCCTTGTACATTAATTATCAAAGAATGAAATTATGTATCTTTGATTAGGGAACTTAAGCATGATTGTTCCTACTCTAAATTAAGTGCTGCTGGGCTGTAGTCAGCCTAGGCCTGAATTGATACTTCTGCTTTCTATAGACCACGTGTCAAACACGGCAGCCCCCTCTTCTCCGTCCCCCACCTCGTCTCAGCAGTCAGCAGCAGAGAGGACAACATAACTCAACCTCCAGATCCTGCAGGTCTCTGCCCAACCCCCCTGGCAGTCAGCAGCAGAAAAGGAGGACAGAACTCCTCTTATGGATCTTGTGACTCTCCGTACAACCACAACACCCCCTCTGCCTCCCCTGGTCTCAGCATTCAGCAGACTTCTGAAGCTGACTCCAGCCCTCTTTTGGTACTCCTTCAGACCCTGCACTTTATGCTTCCCAGCTCCACCCTCAGCTTCTTCTCGGCAGCAGCACAAGTTAAGGGGTGCACTGTGATGTAAGGGTAAGGGAAGGTGGGGGGCTCCTGACATCTGTTGTAAAGGGGAAGTGGGTGCTCTAGACATCTAGTCTTACAGATACAACTGGCCCTTTGAGGGCAACCATAATGCTGATGTGGCCCATGATGAAATGGAGTTTGACACCCCTGCTATAGGCCTTCTTTTAAGGTCAGGTTATTGTTTGCTTCTTCCTGCTGTTGGAAGTGTCCCTTGCAATAGTGGAGAATAATTCAATAGACTTAGCTGCAAATATTTACATCTCCCTGTTCAACCATTATGAAGTTTAGTCCATTTCTGCATGCTGGGGGAGGGTATAATTTTTTTGAGGCACTTTTTTGAAGCACTCATGCCTCCTAGGTTTGCTTAGGGACGATATGTGTGCAGCTGACTGGGGCAGAAAGGCCCTGCGTTTAGGGCCAGAAAGGCTTTCACTGCCAGACCAGAGGATATATCCTTGGAGAAGTAAACTGGATCAAAGCACCATGTAGAATCCCCTACTGGTGGTTGATAAGCCTACTCTAGAATTTGTGCAAGAGAGGTTGGGTTACCTCTATTAACTGGGGTACTTGTCACCATACTATGACCTCCACAGCCTGCCAGGTTGCAAATCTTTTATGAAGCCCACTAACTTCACAATCCTTTGGCTGGCTTACTTGGTTCACCAGTATCTGTACAGAAACTTAACATGCCCAAACCTCCGCAAGGCTTATCTTCGGTTCTTACATTCCAGGACAGCAGCAGAATCCTCTGCACTCTGCCTAAAACCCCAAGGGCCACAGGAAAAGATATTGCTCTTGCAGGTTCACAGGACCCTTCCAAGCTTGCTCAATAATGGAAGGTCTAGCCATTAAATTTGCTTTTCTGCTTACTTTAAAAGAAGGTTAAAAACCAATTCAGGGTAAAATAAATGGTTATATATTGAAATGTTAACCTCTCTTCTACAGAGTTCCGTAGTCCTGAGCGGATGTACTGTACACCATGATCCAAGTCTATATCTTTAGCCGTAAACTGCACTTACAGAACTATTCTCTTGAATGACTGGATTAGGCCCAGAACTGGAGCTCTCTTCGGTGGGGACTCCCTCAGTGCTGTGGCACTCTGCATTTATTGGGGGCAACAATGCTGTGGCACTCTGCATTTATTGGGGGCAACAATGCTGTGGCACTCTGCATTTATTGGGGGCAACAATGCTGTGGCACTCTGCATTTATTGGGGGCAACAATGCTGTGGCACTCTGCATTTATTGTTATGTTGTCATGTTATTTTTTTTGGGGGGGGGGCGCCAGGAGGGAGTCTTGCCCGGGGAGCAATTTAATGTAGAACCGCCACTGGTGGGGAGACACATGGCTAGCTTATCACAACATGCAGCAGCTCTTCATGTTTCTACTATTCTCATATACCACCACACTAACAGCATCACCCAAAGTATACTTACACAAGACAAGAGGAAAGGAAGGTCAAACCAGACTGGCTGAAGACAGGATGGACCCACACCCTAAAGGGGAAACTAACCATACTCTTACAGGTGAAGTTTAACTGCTAGGCCTGCAAGCTTGGACATCATAGGAAGTTTGGTGCTTTATCCAGGGGGAATGTATACTTCAACTGCTATATCATAGCTCCCAACTGTCCCTGAATTCGATGGACTGTCCCTTATTCGGAACAAGTCCCTCTGTCCCTCTTTCCTCCTCTTTTGTCCCTCATTTTGGTCTGATCTATATAGTTGTATATAAAATGCACTATTTATCTATCAAAAAGTGTTTCACAGTGCTAGACCTTTCATCCAGTTTCTAAAATTGCTGCACTTGTAAATGCCAAAAGATAATATAAAGGAAAATAGTGGTTAAAAAGATGACTTTTGGGTTTAAGCAATCTTTTTTGTACAGCTCTCCTTTAAGGGGTGTGGAAGTGTGGGGGGGGGGGGGCTAATAGGTATTCCTCATTCCCATCTCAGAAAGTTGGGAGATATGTTACATGGTCTGAAATCTGAAATATACAGAGTGCCAGCCTGGCTTAAAGGTCCTGTTTCTTTGTGACGTTAGGTAAGATTCAAAGCCTGTGTGTAGTTTTTTGGCTATCCTGTACCCCAATCCATCTATCCGTGGATTTACAGATTTAAATAATCTCTGTCAATCTTTCAAAAGTGACTGGCGCCGAATTTTATGCCACAAAAGAAGTCAAGGATCCAGCTCTGAGGTGGATAAGGTGAGAAGATGTCAGCCCTCTGAGTCACTTGGGGGTCCCTGGCTACATTTAGGGGGTGCCGCATCTCAAAACACAAAGAAAAACTTATGAAGCTTGTATTCAAGTGTAAGGCTGCACCTTGTAAAGCAAAAGGCATTGCCCAGTCAAAATTGATAACGTTTACATTTTAGTAAATATTGGTGACTTCCAACCTTAACTTCAGCCTTGCACATCTATACAGGCTTCTTTCTTGTACTAAAAAATGCTTATATTGATTTTACTGCATACTGTGAGCATTTTTTCAGAGTGTTTTAAACAGACTTGTATAAAGTACTCGAAATTTCTACTTGAGTAAAAGTACAAGTGCTCGATCAAAAAGTGACTTGAGTAGAAGTGGAAGTGCTCGCAGAAAAAGTTACTTAAGTAGAAGTACTAAAGTATTCAACATTTTTTTTACTTAAGTAGCAAATTTTTTGAAAAAAATACTTGCAATACTTAAGTACTAAAAGTAAAAAGTACCAGTAGTTTTGAAAAAAAAAAATCTACTCAAGTACTGAAAGTAGAAATACAAGTACTGTGTTATGTAGTTATTAAAGAAAGAAGTCAAAAGTTTGAACATCATATTGTTTTTTATTATTTCAAATGATTTATTCAAATGATTAACCTGTGTTTGTTAGTAGTTTCTTGATGCACTTTAAGCGCTGTAGCACCATTTATTTGTTTCATATTTTCTTTTTATTGGAAAGATTTGGTATAGCAGCTTTTATTATACACAGCCTTTATTTTCGTATGCGCTGATTTACAAATGACATTATACACATTTTTTTGAGCTTTATGCAACCTGCCATCTACTGTTCTGGCAGTGGTAATTTTTTTAAAAGTAACGAGTAACTATTCAGCACAAAAAAAAAATACTTGAGTAGAAGTATCGAAATCATCGAAAAAATGTAGTGAAGTAAAAGTAGAAGTAGGAGAAAAAAATTCTACTCTAGGAAAGTACAGATACCGCATTTCGGTACTTAAGTACAGTACTTAAGTAGTTCTACTTCGTTACTATACATCTCTGGTTTTAAAGCTGTGCAACTCTTCCCAAGAGCAAGACCAAAGCTTGCTTCAGGGCTGAGGGCTTTTGAGAGGTGTACTGAGGTAGGATGTTGTGAGGATTTCAGGACACTATGTACAGAACCTTGCCAGACCCTCCCACCAAACATGATCTGCTTGCATTGCAGGAGGAGCAGAGACTCAGTTACATTACTGGGCCTAAATTACAGAAAGGCTGGGCATGTGATCTTCAGCCACATGCATGGTCCTTCACTGTAGGCCCCAGCTTGTGGGTAGCTGAGCTTAAGCTCACTAGCACGCAGCTTCTACTGCAGAAAGCACTGCACCAATTGCTTTCAGAGCACTTCACCTTAACTGAGGTGGCCCTGCATCCCTAGCTGCTCGCCTTTGGTACTAGCTCTGGGACTCCTCCAGCTGCTTGCATGTGGTGGCAGACCAGAGATCCCTCCAGCCATTTTCCTGTGTACCCAGACTTGCCCTGGACTGTGACAGATGCTCGTGGCAGAGGCTAGGCGCAAGTATTGATTTATATACTGTACTGTTTATTGAAATAGTGGTTGTTCTCTAATACAGCCTTTTTCAACCAGGGTGCCTTCAGGTTTCTTCAGGGGTGCCTTGGCAAAATGCCTACAATTCTTAAAAAATTGTATACAAGCCAGCGGGTGGATCACGCCTGCCCTTTAGTTACATAAAGCCACATGTTTTAATTGTGCACCATTACAACCTTCTAGCACCCAGCTACCTAATAACCTATGATGTGTATATATTAAATTATAACCCGCGCTTATGATAAAAATATTAGTGCTATAATTAACAATATAAAAAATTATGTGCAGCTGCTGTGTCTTTGAAAACGCCCAATAGGCGGGTGAAACGCGTAGACGCACTTCCGATACGGCTGGAACTTATTGTCACATCCTGTTTACTTCCTGGAAAGTCAGTGGAACGCACGCTAACAGCGGCGTCCACCATCACTTGTCACTTTACTTTGCAGTCTTAATATCTCTATTTTGTAAGTATGTTTTTATTGATTTGGGGCCAATAAATTATCCAAACATACTATACCATCTGCGGTCCTTTTTGTTTTACATTTGGGGCTCACGGAGGTCTTTTCTTGGAGCGATCCCTTACAAGACACCTCGATCTTGGATCAGCCATAGCAAGAGCCAGAGTGCAACAATCCAACGAATGCTACAAGCTTTTGAGACTCATCATTGTGGTGAGTAGGGAACCTAGAGGGTTTGACTGTCACCTGAGCACCGTTTGGATAACTATTTCATATTTATAACTATTACCTGAGCACTTTATTGGACTTATTACTACTAAGGACTGTTTTTACTATATCTGGAATATTTATTCATAAAATATTTAAAACATTTTTTCACTAATCACTATTTATAATTTTACATGGATTGCTAACGCTGTTTTAAATTCTTTTTAACACAACCTATGACGTGTCAACATTGGGTTCGCATTAGCTAAATAAGCGAGGGAAACTGAGGGAGAAGAGAAACACTGGAACACTAGACAGTACATGTGTGCAAAAGGTGCATTTGCTTTGGAAGGTTAAATCATCTCCATCGTTGAGTGCCCTATGTGTGTGAATGATGCTACATTATGTAAAACTATTAGTTTAGTTTTTTACATTTTAGAATGGGGTGCCTCATCATTTTAAAGGGTGCCTCGAAAAAAGGTTGAGAAACACTGCACTAGTATGTGGCTACAAAGCCTTATAGAAACTGTGCTTTTCTGCAGCCTAGTGTTCTTATGGAGTTACAGACACATTTCTCTTATGAACTCCTGTTTGTTCTGCTTCATAATCAGTTTTACATTGTTCCATACTGTATGCATACTCTTGCCAATTTGATCCGGTTTGCATTAATAATCTTACTCTGTACCTGTTTCAGTAAAAGTCAAGGTAAATCTACCCTCGGTCTGTTCATTTGGTCGATTCCTCTACCGGTTTCAAAGGTCTAATCATCAGGCTGAAAGTGGTACAACCAAGGAGGAAAGGGGCACAGAGCTCCAATTGAGGGACAGTTGGGAGCTATACAGAGGCATACTGTGATCGTTATTGATATGATTTGTTGAACATCTTTTCCATGTTTATGGGAAGTCCTAAAAGTGAACCTGCATGAGTGTAATCTTATTTAAAATAATTAACAAAGGTAAAATTTACAGTAAAAAAAAAAAAAACTCACGTAGGTGGATGCACCATTTATCTGATGCTGCATCTGTCCCCCGCCACCTCTACACTGAGAACTGAGCGATCAAAGACCACTGATCGCTCAGTTCTCCCCTCTGAGCAGAGAGGGGTGACTGTCAGTCACCGTCACTGATCACTGTTTTAGTGTCACTGGTTCCCGCAAAGGGTCAGTTAGTATCTGAATGTTCGCCTCAATATCGCAAGAAAAAAAACATTCCAGTGTATATATATATCCCGTAGTTTGCAGACGCTTTAAAACTTTTGAGCAAACCAATCAATATAGGCTTAGTGGGATTTTTTTTTTTTTTTTTACCAAAAGCATGTAGCAGAATACATATTGGCCTAAATTTATCAAGAAATTACATTTTTTACTGGATAGGTTTTATAGCAGAAACTAAAAAAAATATATCTTTTTTTTCAAAATGGTTTATAGCACAAAAAAAAAAAAAAAACGCAGCAAAATACAGTACCACCAAAAAAGCTATTTGTAGGGAAAAAAAAATGACAAATTATTTTTGGGTACAGTGTTGTATGGCTGTGCAATTGTCAGTTAAAGTATTGCAGTGCTGTATCTCATAAAATGGCCTGGTCATGAAGGGTGGTAAATCTTCCAAATGTCATGTGGTTAACTCCTTGGTGCCAGCTCCCGCCGCCCCTTTAAGGGCTTTAGAATGCTGGGAGGCAGGGGTGGGGCTTTTGGCCAAGTGACCGCCGTGATTGGCTGTCACATGATTGGAAAACTCCTGATCGCAAGCAATGATCAGGAGGTTTCCGTTAGTCGCCGGTCACTGTGTCGGGAGTGCGCGCTCTCAGCACAGCTCTGTTGGCGCTATTGTATGCAAATATGCAGCCACTTGGCGCCAAGTGAATGTAAAGTAACACTTAAACAAGTGCACTCCCCGCGCCTGGTGCTTTTTATATAAAACTGATTAAAAATATATAAAAAAATTGTGAATGTAGCAGCAGCAGTAGTAAAAAGATGTGTGAAAGAAAATAGTCCTGTGTTGGACTATCTACAGCGCTTGCTAAATATATTCAAGTGTTTATCAAAATACTGTTCAAACAATATGTAATAAAAAGATCCCAATGCTTTGAAAAACTACATAAATATTATAAATCGATAAATAAATCATGTGATGAAAAATCAAAAATGTGGCATAAAAACATAAAATTTTATATTTAAAAGTTCATTCACGTATTATAAATAAATAAGTGACAGTGAAAGTTCCAATTATATTAGTTTTTCTTCAGTGCAAAATTGGTTTTCTTCAGATAACTGGATGATAAGGTGAAGGTGATATTTGCCACAATTTATGGTGACTTTTCTTAAAAGTGCAAGTGCTGGTTTTCTTTTATCCTGTGATATATTAGAAGAAAACCAGCACTTGCACTTTTAAGAAAAGTCACCATAAATTGTGGCAAAAATCACTGAGCACCTTCCCCTTATCATCCAGTTATCTGAAGAAAACCAATTTTGCACTGAAGAAAAACTAATATAATAATTGGAACTTTCACTGTCACTTATTTATTTATAATATGTGAATGAACTTTTAAATATAAAATTTTATATGTTTTTTATGCCACATTTTTGATTTTTTATCACATGATTTATTTATCTATTTATAATATTTATGTAATTTTTCAAAGCATTGGAATCACTTTATTACATATTGTTTGCACAGTATTTTCATAAATACTTGAATATATTTATTAAGCAAGCGCTGTCGATAGTCCAACACCGAACTATTTTCTTTCACTTGCCGCCAAGGCCTGGCCGCCAAGAGGCTGCATATTTGTACGCGCTTGGCGCCAACAGGTTAATGATTAGCAAGCACTTGCAGATACTACTTGCTGCATCTGATCCCTGCAAAAGGAAGCATACAAGTCCCAGAATGGATGATAAATTGACAGTTATAATCCAAAGATGGAATTCCCAACAGATGGTAAGGCAGGAGGGAAAGCACACCCGTGAGAGATGGCAAAAATGGCAGCTTACCAAAAACTGTGGGCCCCCAAAATTAATGGACAGGCCAAAGAGAGCCTTATAGTGGACCAATGATCTATCTTGCCTCCGGATGCACAGGGGTTAAACCATGAACTCACAGGCAACTCCAATTCGTTATAAAAGCCATACAATAGGAAGGAAAGTAGGGAAAACACATAGCGTAATCCAGTATATTATAAAAACCATTTATTAGTATTGCATTTACAGAAAAGTAGTAAAAGTTCAACCACGCCCCGGACGACGTCACATATGACGAAACCGGAAACCGGTCACCACGCTGACCACGCCCCTCGGAACGCCGGCTACATTGGAATGTTGCGGGACGCCACGGTTTCACCTTTCTGTTTGATTTTACTACTTTGCTGTAAGTGCAATACTAATAAATGTTTTTTATAATATACTGGATTACGCTATGTGTTTTCCCGACTTTCCTTCCTATTGTATGGCTTTTATAATGGTTTGGAGTTGCCTGTGAGTTCATGGTTTAACCCTGTGCATCCGGTGGCAAGATCGATCATTGGTCCACTATAAGGCTCTCTTTGGCCTGTCCATTAATTTGGGGGCCCACAGTTTTTGATAAGCTGCCATTTTTGCCATCTCTTACGGGTGTGCTTTCCCTCCTGCCTTACCATCTGTTGGGAATTCCATCTTTGGATTATAACTGTCAATTTATCATCCATTCTGGGACTTATATGTTTGGACTATTTTTATTATAATTTTTATTGAATTTGCACGCATGTTTTTTGACACAGTTTGATGTCCTATTTTTCACAGTTTCTACTTTTCACGATTTGTTATTAGCGCAACACTATAGTGTTTATATGTTGGTTTTTGGATTTCTGTAGGTCCAGTGTTTAGCAGCTTTTATATTGCATTTTGCACATTTATATTTAGCACAGGTTTTTCCTTGTTTTTTTAAAAGGAAGCATAGCAATCATGAAGCTCACATTTCAAATGCCTTTCCGGTTGCCAATTCTACACTCTCCCACCTTTAGCGTGGGAGAAGTCAAAGTCAGCAATCAGAAGCAAAATGGTACTCGCACTGCAACTCTCAGGGGTACAGAGGTGCTATGTAATAAATCAGATGTGGACATCAGGAACCTTGAGCCACCTGCTATTCATGTTAAATCCGTTTATTATTTTTCATCACAGGTACACTTTACACATATAATATTTGACCCGACTGGTGCACTTTTACCTACCAAAGAATTTGTATTTCTGCCCATTCATTTCTAAGATTTGCACAGCCGGTCTGGAGACTGACTTTTTTCAACTTCAGTTACATAATACAGCTAGCTAGTTCCCTTCCCCACCCCAACCTGTGACTGCACAGTGAATGAAGAAGCAGCAGTAGGGTGACCAGACGTCCCCGGACCAAGTCTGTCCTCGGTTTTGTCCCCAGATGCAGGGCTGGATTAGCCTAGACAGGGCATGCCATGCTGGCTGAGAAATAGCCTTGTGGTTTGGATGCCAAAGCCTCCTGCTGGACGATCTTACTGCCGCTCCTGCTGCTGTTCAGTGGGGGAGAGGCAGAGACAAAAATGTACTGTTTTGAGGGCTGAGCCCAGGAGGTGAGGGGGTGGGGGGGGGTGCTGTTTGTACACAGGTGAGGGCAGTGGGGGAGAAGGGGTCAGGGCTGATGCAGCTGCATGGAGAGATGGAGAGTTTAGCTGTTGTGGGGGAAGGGCTAAGAAGTGGCTGCAGAGATAATCTGTGAGAGAAGGGTGCAGAGGTGAGCTATGGATGTGGGGGCAGAAGTGTCCTCTGTGCATAGAAAACCTCTGAACCCTGCAATCTATGCCTAACACCCTCCTGTGTATTATGTAGCCCTGAACCCAGCACTCTGTATTATGCAGTCCTTTGCCCAGCGCTCTGTGTATTATGCAATCCTCTTCCCAGCGCTCTGTGTATTATACAGTCCTGTGCCCAGCGCTCTGTGCATTATGTACTCCTGTGACCAATGATCTGTGTATTATGTACTCCTGTGACCAGCGCTCTGTGTATGATGTACTCATGTGCCCAGTGTTCTGTGTATTATGCAGTCCTGTGCCAAGCGCTCTGTGTAGTATGCAGTCCTGCTCCCAGCACTCTGTAGTATGCAGTCCTGTTCCATTTGCCAATAAAAAAAATATATTTCCCCCGCATTTCATTTAAAACATCTGGTCACCTTAAGCAGCAGGCTAATGAGCTCATTCCCCCAAACAACATGTTCAGTGTTGGCATATGAGTTCTGCAGCACAGCCGATTAGCTTTTTGTGAGGTTTCTCCATTTCCCAGACTCAGGTCAGTTCAGTTATATAAAAAAAAAAAAAAAAAATACGTGCAAGCATTAATTTTTTTTTTTTTTATATATATCTTATCTACCTGAAGCTTAGCTGTAAAACCAATTATTCACCAGGATCCCCATTGATTGCCAGCCTAATCCAGGAAAGGGCACTGCACTCCCTGATTTAATAGATTATCAGGGATCAGGAGTACAGCCTGGATTAATGTTTATTGCTACAAACACAATCATATAAAGAGTCAAAATGAAAGTGAAAATTTGATTACTTTCCTCGAAAACCAGCCCTGAGCCCACGTTCACATTGATCTGGCTTGACATGCGATTTGACATGTCAAATTGCATGTCAAATCAGAGCCAATTGCCAGCAATTGCACCGTCCAAATAGGTGCGTCGCTGACATTGGGGCACCACACTGATTCCCAAAAGTAGTTTCTGTACTACATAATTGAACGTAAATCTAAAGAAAATTGTACAAAATTGTAAGAAAATTATATAATGTATGGCCAGCCCTAGGCTGGTCACAAAGGCCACTCTAAGGCCTCATGCACACTGGACATTTTTACAGCTGCTGTTTTTGGAGTCGGACGTTTTTTTCTACAGCCAGTAAATTCCCCAGCATGTTATCCTATGTGTCCATGCCCACATTGGCTGTTCTCAGCAGTTTTTGGCAAGGGCGTTTACTGGTTGGAAAAACCCCCAGAACTAGTGGGTTTTAGGTGGCGTTTTTTAGCTATAAAAACACTCCAACTCTGATAAAAGCTGAAAAACGCTGAAACATGCCAAAAAACACAGATATTCCACGTTTAGCAACATTTTTGCGCCATAAGATTTTGTGGGAATATAGTTTTGCTAACAAAAGCTAAAAAACGCTACAGCCGAAAAAAAAACGCTGAAAAACTCCTACAGCTTTTTACTGACGTTTTGATAACATCCAGTTTGCATGAGGCCTAAAATTTGCAGTTTTATCACACAGCACAATGCCACAGATGATGCAGGTTTTGAGGGAGCGTGCAATTGGCATGCTGACTGCAGGAATATTCACCAGAGCTGTTGCCCAGGAATTGAATGTTCATTTCTCTACCATAAGCCGTCTGCAAAAGGCGTTTCAAAGGCGTTTCAGACAATTTGGCAGTACATCCAACCGCAGATCATGTGTAACCACACCAGCCAGGACCTCCACATCCAGCCTCTTCACCTCCAAGATCGTGTAAAACCAGCCACCTGGACAGCTGCTGCAACAATCGGTTTGCATAACTAAAGAATTTCTGCACAAACTGTCAGAAACCATCTCAAGGAAGCTCATCTGCATGCTCATCATCCTCTTCGTAGTCTCGACCTGACTGCAGTTCGTCGTCGTAACCGACTTGAGTGGGCAAATGCTCACATTCAATGGTGTCTGGCACTTCGGTTTGCCACTGCCCTGGTTTTCACTGTACAGGGCAGATGGCAGCAAGCGTGTATGGTGTCGTGTGGGTGAGCGGTTTGCTGATGTCAATGCTGTAGATCGAGTGGCACATGGTGGCGGTGGGGTTATCGGCAGGCGTAGGTTATGGACAGCGAACACAGGTGCATTTTATTGATGGCATTTACAATACACAGAGACACCGTGACAAGATCCTGAGGCCCATTGTTGTGCCATTTATCCACGACCATCACCTCATGTTGCAGCATGATAATGCACGGCCCCATGTTGCAAGGATCTGTACACAATCGCATGACCAGCATACTCACCGGACATGTCACCCATTGAGCATGTTTGGGATGCTCTGGATCGGCATATACAACAGCCTGTTCCAGGTCCTGCCAATATCCAGCAACTTCGCACAGCCATTGAAGAGGAGTGGACCAACATTCCACAGGAAACAAACAACCTGATCAACTCTATGCCAAGGAGATGTGTTGCACTGCGTGAGGCTAATAGTGGTCAAACCAGATACTAACTGGTTTTCCGACCCCCCCTCCCCTCCCCAAGACAGTAAAACTGGACATTTTAGAGTGGCCTTTTATTGTGGCCAGCCTAAGGCACACCTGTGCAATAATCATGCTGTCTAATCAGCATCTTGATATGCCACACTTGTGAGGTGGAAGGTTTATCTCGGCAAAGGAGAAGTGCTCACTAACACAGATTTGTGAACAATATTTGAGAGAAATAGGACTTTTCTTTACATAGAAAAAGTCTTAGATCTTTGAGTTCAGTTCAAGAAAAATTGGGGCAAAAGGAAAAAAAGTGTTTATAATTTTGCTCAGTGTGTGTGTACACGCGTGGATGCGTGTGTGTATGTATGGAAAAAGGGTAATAGGTTGTGCTAGTTTAGATCGACAGATTGCTGCACTTAGAAATCCCTGAATACCAGAAAAAAAACGCATTGAAAAAAAAAGTGATAGTGCGCTTACTAGTGATCTCACAAGTAAAATGTCTCTCCTTACAAAAGAGTACAAAAGAGAGTTATCTATAAACAGAGCGATAACACAAAAGTTAACACACCTGCACCCATTCACACCTGGGACCTTGTAACACTAACGAGTCACATGACACCAGGGAGGGAGAATGGCTAATTAGGCCCAATTTGAACATTTTCACTTAGGGGTATACTCACTTTTGTTGCCAGTGGTTTAGACATTAATGGTTGTGTGTTGAGTTTTTTTGAGGAGACAGCAAATTTACACTGTTATACAAACTGTACTCTCACTACTTTACATTGTATCAAAGTGTCATTTCTTCAGTGTTGTCACATGAAAAGATATAATAAAATATTTACAAAAATGTGAGGGATGTGCTCACTTTTGTTAGATACTGTATATAAAAACGTGAGGGGTGTGCTCACTTTTGTTAGATACTATATATATATATATATATATATATATATATATATATATATATATATATATATATATATATTACACACACACACACACACACACACACACAGTATCTCACAAAAGTGAGTACACCCCTCACATTTGTGTAAATATTTTATTATATCTTTTCATGTGACAACACTGAAGAAATGACACTTTGCTACAATGTAAAATAGTGATTGTACAGCTTGTATAACAGTGTAAATTTGCTGTCCCCTCAAAATAACTCAACACACAGCCATGAATGTCTAAACCGCTGGCAACAAAAGTGAGTGCACCCCTAAGTGCAAATGTCCAAATTGGGCCAAAAGTGTCAATATTTTTATTTTGTGTGGCCACCATTATTTTCCAGCACTGCCTTAACCCTCTTGGGCATGGAGTTCACCAGAGCTTCACAGGTTGCCACTGGAGTCCTTTTCCACTCCTCCATGACGACATCCCGGAACTGGTGGATGTGAGAGACCTTGCGCATCTCCACCGTCCATTTGAGGATGCCCCACAGATGCTCAATAGGGTTTAGGTCTGAAGACATTCTTGGCCAGTCCGTTACCTTACCCTCAGATTCTTTAGCAACTCAGTGGTCATCTTGGAGGTGTGTTTGGGGTCGTTATGTTGGAATACTGCCCTGCGGCCCAGTCTCCGAAGGGAAGGGATCATGCTCTGCTTCAGTATGTTACAGTACATGTTGGCATTCATGGTTCACTCAATGAACTGTAGTTCCCCAGTGCTGGCAGCACTCATGCAGCCCCAGACCATGACACTCCCACCACCAGGCTTGACTGTAGGCAAGACACACTTGTCTTTGCACTCCTCATCTGGTTGCCGCCACACACGCTTGACACCATCTGAACCAAATGTCCTGTGGTCTTGTTTGCATCAGACCACAGGACATGGTTCCAGTAATCCATGTCCTTAGTTTGCTTGTCTTCAGCAAATTGTTTGCGGGCTTTCTTGTGCATCATCTTTAGAAGAGGCTTCCTTCTGGGACGACAGTCATGCAGACCAATTTGATGCAGTGTGCGGTGTATGGTCCGAGCACTGACAGGCTGACCCCCCACCCCTTCAATCTCTGCAGCAGTGCTGGCAAAACTCATACGTCTATTTCTGAAAGACAACCTCTGGATACGACTCTAAATACGTGCACTCAACTTCTTTGGTCGACCATGGTGAGTGAGGCCTGTTCTGAGTGGAACCTGTAATGTTTAAATCGCTCTGGAGCAGGTTTTCATCAAGGATGTCTCTGTACATTGCTGCATTCGTCTTTCCCTCTATCCTGACTAGTCCCCCAGTTCCTACCACTGAAAAACCATGCTTTACTGTAGGTATGGTATTGGCCAGGTGATGAGTGGTGCCTGGTTTCCTCCAGACATGGCGCTTGCCATTCAGGCCAAGGATTTCAATCTTTGTTTCATCAGACCAGAGAATTTGGTTTCTCATGGTCAGAGTCCTTTTGGCAAACGCCAGGCAGGCTGTCAGGCTGTCATATGCCTTT
Source organism: Pelophylax lessonae (assembly GCF_965119305.1). NCBI lineage: Eukaryota > Metazoa > Chordata > Amphibia > Anura > Ranidae > Pelophylax > Pelophylax lessonae. The sequence goes on along the minus strand of NC_138777.1, from coordinate 78,527,465 downwards.
TACTGGGGAGTGGCTTCTGTCTAGCCACTCTACCATACAGGCCTGATTGGTGGGGTGCTGCAGAGATTGTTTTTCTTCTGGAAGGTTCTGCTCGCTTCACAGAGAAATGCTGGAGCTCTGACAGAGTGACCATCGGGTCTTATGGGCCATACACACTATAAGATTTTATGAAGACTTTTTCCTTTAGACTTACCAAAACCATATAATATGAGGTCAAACCTAAACACTTTCAATTTGTATGCAATCTGGAAGGCCCTTGCACTACATAGAAAAGGTAAATCTGAAGGAAATCTAACCACAAAAGTTGGATAGTGTGTATCCAGCTTAAGTCACTTCCCTGACTAAGGCCCTTCTCCCCGATCGCTCAGTTTGGTCGAGCAGCCCAACTGGTGGTTCCAAACTTCTTCCATTTACGGATGATGGAGGCCACTGTGCTCACTGGGACCTTCAACGCTGCAGAAATTTTTCTGTACCCTTTCCCAGATCTGTGCCTCAATACAATCCTCTCTTGGAGGTCTATAGACAATTCCTTGGACGTCATGGCTTGGTTTGTGCTCTGACATGCACTGTTAAATGTGGGACCTTATATAGACATGTGTGGGCCTTTCCATATCAGTCCAATCAACTGAATTTACCACAGGTGGACTCCAATCAAGTTGTAGAAACACCTCAAGGATGATCAGTGGAAGAAACAGGATGCACCTGAGCTAAATTTTGAGTGTTATGGCAAAGGATGTGAATATTTATGTACATGTAATGTCTTCCTTTTTCATTTGTAATACATTTGCAACGATTTCAAACAAACTTCTTTCAAGTTGTCATTATGGGGTATGGTTTGTAGAATTTTGAGGAAAATAATTATACTCCCACAAATGCGGGCCATTGATTCCAACCAAGATTTGTTAATTAGCACACACAAAAAAAGTATTTTTCCTAACAAATTAATTTAAGACCATGTTGCAAAAATGAATACACTGCAATTAAAGTCTTAAGAGCAAAGCTAAATTTTAGACAACAAAATCCTAATTAACAAGAATTCAACTACAGGCGAGTCCAATTATTCATCTAACAGGTGTCCAACAGACAGTGGATTATAAAAAGGACATTATTTAAAGAAAACCCCTCCCCATTTCATGCTGTCCGCAATGGCACCACATGGAAGAGAAATGTCACAAGGCCTGAGAAAGAAAATAATTTAATTACACAAGAAAAGTGAAGGCTACAAGAAGATCTGACTGATAAGTACTGTAAATCTTTGCTGAATACTGTAGCAAAAGTGATACAAAAAGTTAAGATGGAAATGCAACTATCTCACAGAGACTCCAGGCCATCTACGGAAGTTAACACCTCGACAGGAGCCTCTTCTGATGAGAAAGGTTGAAGAAAATTGTCATGCAAGTTCACTGTAGTTAGCTAAAGAAGTAGAAAACCAATTTGGGGTGATTGTTTCCCGTGACACAATACGGCGTACACTCAGTGCTGTATTTTGGCCTAGGCCAACAAGGCCCAGGCCTAGGGCGGCACTTTGCAGGGGGGGCAGCAAAAAATCCACCCCCTCTGCACCTGAGACTATTGGCCACTGGTTGCTAGAGCCACCTCTCTCACCCCCCTCTCTCTCACTCACCCCCTTTCTCTTTCTCTCTCACCCACCTCCCTCTCTCTGTCTCACCCCCTCTCTTTCTCTATCATCCCCCCCTCTCTCTCTCCATCATCCCCCCTCTCTCTCGCTCTCCCTCTCATCCCCCTTCTCTCTCATGCCCCCTCTCTCTCTATCATCCCCCCTCTCTCTCTCATCCCCCCTCGCCCCCTCTCTCTCTCTCTCATCACCCCCTCTCTCTCTTTGATCCAAACTCTCTCTTATTCCCCCTCCCTAACCCACCCCCCTCTCTCTCTCTCTCTCTCCCCCTCACCCACCCCCTCTTTCTTTCACCCCCTCTCACCCCCCCCCCCCCCCCCTCGTGAGATCTCAGGGGTTCATGTCGGGACTTGTAGTCCTTATATTTTGGAGGGAGTCACATCCGTTAAAAAAAGGATTGGGGCAAATTTACATGGGGGGGGGGGGTGGCCCCAATTTTAGTCTTGCCTAGGGCAGCACAAAACCCAAATACACCACTGTGTACACTGCAGAGGAATGGCATGCATCTGTGTCGTCCACAAAGTAAGCCTCTCCTAAAGCCCATGCACAAAAAAGCCCACCTACAATTTGCCAGGGCCCTTGCTAAAAAAAAAAAAAAAGACTTTGACTCTGTACTCTGGAGTGAGGAGACCAAGATGAATGTTTTTGGAACTGATGTTTTCAAAACTGTATGGTGTTGCAAAGGTAAGGAGTACAAAGAAAAATGCATGGTGCCTACAGTGAAACATGGTGGTGGCAGTGTCCTTCTGTAGTGCTGCTGGTGTCAGGGAGCTGCATTTCATTGATATCAGGAATATACAGATGTACTGCTCTATACTGAAAGAGAAGATGCTAGCATCATTCCGTGCTCTTGCTCGTCGTGCACTTTTCCAACATAACAATGATCCAAAACACACATCTAAGGCCACTATTGCATTTCTGAAGGGTGAAAGTGATTCAGTGGCCAAGTAGGTCTCCTGATCTTAACCCAATCAAACACCTATAGGGAATTCCGAAGAGACAAGTTGAGCATCACTCTCCATCCAGCATCCAGGCTCTAAAAGAGGTCGTTCTTGAAGAATGGAAAAAGATGTTGCAACATGTTGCTAACTTGTTTATTCTATGCCTAGAAGACTTGGTACTGTCCTTACAAATCATGGGAGGTCATACAAAATACTATATGTAGTTGTTGTGGGGTGTATTCATTTTTGCATCAACTAATTTGAGTAAAAACTGAAGATTTTGTAATCCTAAAGTTATATTAACCTTACTTTCATGTAATAAGCTAAACAAATGTTCTATACAACTCCGTTTTGTCAAAATTTTGGAAATTGTTCTGTTCATGGAGATATTGATTAAAATCATACTTTTCAAAAGGGGTGTACTGATTTTCTGAGGAGCTCCATGGTGCATCTCAGAACACATCTGAATAGTTTTAGACTTCCAACAAGCATATGCCAGCAGTGTGTATACCATACCCCTCAACTTTTTGAGATGAGAATGAGGGACAACTATTCGTAACAGTTTGTAGGCATAGGACACATTCCCTGCCATGTCCCTTAAAAGAGAATTATACAGTACAAAAAAAAAAAAAAAAAAAATGGTTAGACTCAGAAGTGCTTTTTTTTTTTTTTTTTACTACTACTATTCCTTTATGTTGGCTTTGGAAACTAACAAATGCAGCAATTTAGAAATTGGATGAAAGGTTTAGCTCTGTGAAACACTTTTGACAGATAAATAGTGCATTTTATATACAACTCTATAGATTAGACCAAAATGAGGGACAAATGAGAAGGAAAGTAGGACAGAAGGACAGAAGGACTTTGTTCCAAATCAGGGACAGTTGGGAGTTTGTGTATCTGTATACTATAGCATGTAAAAAGACAAATAAGGATATTTGTTAGACTCCTATCCTTTATTCCTGATAATGATCCTGTATATTTTATCTAAAAAGATGTACCTAATCACTGCTTCGAGATAAAAAAAAAAAAAAAAGAAGGAGGGGGTAATGCAGGTTTCAGATTCTCATACCATCACTTTCTGTAAATGTGGACAGTAATAGGACACCCACTATTCAGATCTGATGTAATCTCTTGATTGCAACATAAGATATTCTAAAGATTATACATCACTCTCAGTGATACATTAGCCTTCACAGAGTATTACCTTGCAACAACAAATAGCAGATCTTGAACAGTCCCCATAGCAAAGCAGAAAAAACACAAGGAAAAGGAGATGGAGAATTTAAGTGAAGTAATAACATGAACATCTGAATACTGAAGGTGAAGAGTAGACACATTGATATGTTAACTAAAAGACGTGTGAGAGATGTAAACACATCTATGAGTAAAGTAGAAATCTCCAGTAACAAGTTTAGCTGGAGGTCTTCATTACAATTAACATATATTGAAGCAGCATTTCAATGGAAAAAATAAAATCAAGATGTGGCCCTAGGACTATCAAATATGTGACAGTGATTCACTCACAGCAGATGCCAATGGATCCAGAAGCAGCAAGTTCTCTTGCCAGGGAGTTCCAGGTTCCTGGAAAATAAAGAGGTTAAAGGTTATTCATCTGCACACTAGTATTCATGTAACAATGTATTTCTACACAGTATATATTGTGGAGGTCACACAGAAGCTCAAGCATTGACCACATACCAACCTGAAAAGTGATCTTTACATAAACCTAAATTGGAGAAAAATGGAGGAGTGTCCTCTTAAAGCACCCGATTATGAGCGAGGCCTACTTTGCCTTGCACTCATCACTGCCTGGGACCAGACAGAGACTGAGGTTATGTGCAAAATCTAACATTAAAGCAGTTCCCCGACTTAGAGATGAACCTTCACTCTGTGTAGTATTAAAGTGCAGAGTTCCTCTAAAAAGTGACTTGTCCCATGGGAGTACACACTGCAACTTGGTAAATGTTACATTAGGAGGGACATGCTGCGCCCACTCCACTAGTGCAGCATGCCTCTGTTACCTCACTCCCAGTAACGGAATTGGGTCCCGCTGTGCCCATAGAATGAACCTCATGCGTGAACTTACTCCCTTACTTCCCGTACCTTGTGACTAGGCCAAAAATCTCCGAAATGCAAGTTCGGATGCGATTGCCATTGGATACTGACCATTAGGGAGGGAGCTAGATAACGATCACCTCACTACCGGAGAACCTGTCACCTTACCAGGTACCACGCCTAACGACTGGCTGCTTTTAGCTTGTTCCTTCACTTGGTTACCCATTGCAACTACACTCCTCTTCTTGCCTTGCCGAGTTAACCCTTTCTACTGGTGTTGCTTCATACCCCCTGGTGCTTTACAGACCCTGGTTCTTCAGATACGCAAAGCCCAACATGCACCCTTTTAAATAACTTCTGCCCAGGCTCTGAACAGTTAATAGAACTTTACTGAACAAGTGTAGCATAACAGTTCAATATGAACAACGTCCTTTCCCCTAACCCTAACTATTTTAGGGTCCTTTCACACGAGCTATCCGATCAGATCTGCCGGTCAGTTTTTTAGGCGGATCTGATCGGATCCTCCATGCATCTCTATGGGGCAGCGGATGTCATTTCTCCGCTGACACCTGCTGCCATCCGTATCCGATCCTGTCTGTGAAATCCAGATGGATGGAAACCCTATTTTCCATCTGTCCAGCGCATCGGATCGGATGGGATTGAATGAGAGCGGACAGGCGATCCTGTCCGTAAAACCTGGACGGATGGAAATCCTATTTTCCATCTGTCCAGGGGATCGGTTCGGATGAGAGGACAGGCGGTCCACTCTCATCATCCGATTCCCCCATAGAGATGCATGGGGCTCTGACATCTCCCTCTCCGCACACAGAGCGGAGAGGGGGCGGTCACCTGCCTGCTCAGCGGGGATCTGTGTTTACGATCCCCTGCTGAGCAGCACGGATCCGCCTAGTGTGGTTGCACAGGTAAGAGTCTAATATGGCATTGTCCATGGCTTGGATGTCTCTAAAAGTCCTGGGGTCTTCAGCGGACTGCAAGGTACATCCATCCTGGTACCATGAGCAGAACCAACCAATTTGACCGAGAAGAGGCCTGGACCTCAGCCTTCCCCCTTTTTATATTGCAGGTGGGCTGGCTAGGACCAAAAAGCCTGGGAACAGAGCTTGCAATAATGAACCCTTACTCCCAGCCTGGGCTGACCACCATCTCTTTAGTATCAATGCATTTAAACTTGCCTGCAAGATAGTGCAAAGAGAATTTGCTAAAAAAGGCCTGACAGTTGTCCGATCAGCAGAGGCCCACAGGGTAAGGTGTCTAAGAATAGGTGGGAGTCATCTGTTTTGTATAAATAGAAAATGTCTATTTCACCAAATAAAGTGTGTTTCTTGACTTGAGTATAGAGGTATAGAGCGGTGGTCTCTAAACTGCAGGCCGGGTGGGGGGGGGGGGGCTGGATGCTGCCTTTTGCTTTCCCATAGCTGGCCCTTGGGGCATTATTCCACCAACTGACCCCACTGATGGGGCACCATTACTACTATTGACACCATCATGGGGGCACTATTTATCTCATGCAGGGGAGGGTGACACCAGTATGGGGAGAAGCTTTACAGTAGGCAGTTTATAAAGCGGGCCATAGATGGCGCAATTTTCTTTCCTGCAACCTATGGTATCAGGAAAGAAAATCACACAAATCCCCCGACCAACGCTAAGTGTGTTGATGGGGGGAATCCTTACTACAGCGCTATTGTGTTCTCTGGGAGCCGTCCCGGCCAGGAGAACACACAGTGATTATTGCTAGCGTCTTTAGCCGCAGGCAATAAATCGCATGAAAAATTGATCCATCAACTCAGGTGCAGTCAGCCTGCCCATACATTATTCAAACATTCTATGGCTGGCTTTAGAATTCTGGAGATCTTAGCAGATCTTCTTTCTGACAGAAGAAGGTTGATTAGATTATGGATCTCAGAAATCACACTATGCCAGATACCCTTGTAGACCTTGGAGCAATTTCTACAGTCTTCAATAGTTTAGTGGACCATATCCCAGTAGAATTTCATTTGCAAATGTTCATTTTTGAAACGTACATTCAATTTTGCACTGTTTAATGAGGTGAAACTGGCAACATTTTTGACTGTAGTGATGGGAAAATTTGAAGAAGCAGGATTACATTTTTTTCTTGAATGAACGCAATTTTAGCTATGAATACGATTTTCATTCAGGAAAAAATCTTACATATTTTTAGTGAAACCTGTTTAATACAGCTGAGATTTTATTTAAATACCACGTCTGGATGAAATTTCAAGGGCTGCCGAACTAAATTAATTGACTCAATGATGGAAATAAAAGGATGTTCTCATGATTTTTCTACAGTTTGAATGAAAATCTAACTGCGCATGGCCAGTTTAGTGTTCACCCCAAGTTGGGAAACACTAGCAATTGTAGCGGTTATGCTGTCCCTCTCTAGTGGTAAGTTCCCCTAAAAGTAACCAGGACTGAACCCTGTGACCCCATGTTCCTAGCCGTATGGTATGGGAGAGTAAGGCTACATTCACACCTGAGCGTATCGTTTTCGCGCGTTTTTTACCGCGATTTACAGGCGTTTTTTGTGCAGGCGTTTTTAGATTGAATAGAAACCAATGGAAAACGCCTGTAATCTGCCCAAAAAGAAGCTCATGTACTTTTTTGAGCGTTGGGCGTTTTGCTTACAGCGTCAAAACGCTCAGATATGAACAGGGGCCATTGAAATGAATAGGATTTGTCTTGTTGGGCGTTTTGAGAGCTGATCTAGAGCAGAAAAACTCCCCAAAAACGCCCCAAAACGCCTAGATGTGAACGGAGCCTTAAGGACTTAAGCGAGAACTTGCATGAGGTCTTCGCTAGTGCTTGACAGGACCCCATGCTTTCACTGGGAGTGAGGTGGCAGAGGTTTGCTGGACTAGCGGAGAGGGGACGGGCACACCAGTGTCCCTCCTAAATGCCACATACATCAAGTTAAGGGTGTGTAATGATATAGGGCACCTTGGCCCACTAATATTTGTAATATATACAATGTGTTATGTTCTGGTAAATCTAGTTTTGGCCTCCCTGTAACCAGGGAGAGCACTATGTGATTAGTTCGGTCTGCTCTGGGCTCTATAGATAAGAACTCCATTACTTCCCCCTTTCTCCCAGGCGACTCTGGAACATAGTGGGTGGGAGAATGATGACCCCAGCCTGCATGTTAATATCTACCGAGCCAGTCCCTGGTCAATATGGCGGTGCACAGCAGGGGACTGAGGGAGGTATAAATAGGGGAGGAGCAAGACCCAGCCTGGGGGCTGTTGCATCTCTGGGAGATTTGCAAGAACTGCAAGCACTTTGTAGGGTCCCAGCTACGGTTTGGCTGGGGGACCTCTGCTCTATCCTCCTGAAGCAGTCTCAGAAAACCACCTAAGGATCCAGGACAAAGGTCGCTGGAGTACTGAATTTGACTGACCCTGCACATGGCCGAGATTAGGAGACAGTCTTCTGGATTTCAAGACTTCCCTTGGATCTCCTGGGAGATCACTAGCTACTACTTTCTACATTTAGGACTTTATCCCTGTTGAGGGATTCCTGTTTGTTACTGTTCAGCTTTACACTTCAAAAGGGGGTGCTTTCACTCTGAAGTCTGAGTGCAGTATTCGAGTTCTTATTGTCAAATTCACAATTACTGGAGTATCCCTAAGCTCACCCTATCCAACTTCTACCCAAAATAAAAACACATAAAAAAAAATAAAAAATAAAATCAGACATGCAGCCTGTTGAATGAGTGAATGGAAAATGTTTGCCTGGCAGCTGTGTGCCCATCAGGGAATAGAACCTGGGATTAAACCACCAGACCAACATGGTCTGTGCGTTACAAATGTGTCCCTCATACTAAAACATTTGGAGACCCCTGCTCTAGAGATATAGCACACCATCATGCAAGCCATTCCATTGGAATTCAACTTTAAAGCATTTGGAAAGCCAGTTTTGGATAGTGCAGAAAAGCTTGAAGGCCATGTCAGGATCCCCCCTCAATCCTATCCTAAGGACACAGCTAAAAATGAGATGAAATCTCTCCAAAAGAGGGGCAATCCCCTTAGACCAGCCTTTCTCTACCTTTTTTACACAGAGGAACCTATTCTGGTCTCAGGGAACCCCTGAAAATAATTTCTATATGTACATTAGTGGAATGGTAATGGAGAAGAATGCTTCATACATTTGTGGTCATTGAAAAAGAACCCCTTTTACCAGTGAGGGAACTACCAGGATTGTAAAGGACGCAAGAAAAAAGGAATAAATGCTCCTGCGCTTGAGAGTTGTAAATGGCTTGGTCTTATATAGGAGCGACTACACTTTTTTTGGGCGCTGAAATGGCTGTGCTGCCACTCCAAAACAGGTCAGGGAAACCCAAATGGACTCTAAAATGAAAAAATACAGAGGGTGCACCAGCATTACCTTTGCAACAATTTTTTAAAAAGGAATGTTTGTACATCCTACTCACAAACGAGATGACTTTTCAGGTGTTTTCGGCTGGTGCGCCCTCTGTATTGTTTTATTGTAAAGGTCGCACTTGAGACTGGGCAATGGTATTCCGCTACAGTAGGGAATTTGAGCATTTAGCTGCTTGGCTTCACACTTCCCGCTGTGCATACACAGAAGGGGAGGGGTGGGAGGAGAAGGAGCAGATCGGTTCTATTCACTCCGTGCAAGGGTGGAGGGAGGGGGACCAGTCAGTGCAAGCTTTGGGCTGCATGAGAGAGATGTTTTTAGCTCAGAGTCCTGCTGAGGAGACACTGATGGGCTGCACTTATAATCAGGGCACTGATGATCAGTGCCCTGATTGTCAGTGTAAACAATGTACTGACGGTCTTGCAGGTTAACAGCTCTCCTTTCCTCACACATATGCAATGTGGAAGGAAAGGACTGGCAATAACAGGAAAGCCTGTTTACATGTGATCAGCTGATCACATGGTAATGTGCCGCTGTGATTGGCCCTTTACTGTGATCTGTAATCAGCTGCTCGCAGGAGGCAGGGTTCTGGTAGGATGTGTATGGAGGCTTTCCCAGAACAGGAAGTTTGGGGCTTGGATGGAAGGAGGGGGGGGGGCTTCATGGTTTCTTGCACCAAGGCCGTGAAGGTTCTAACTGTGCCTCTGCCACTTACATAAAGCTAAAAAAGATACTTGTTCTCAGTGGGCAAAAATTGCCCATTGCTCAAGGAACCCTCAACAATCTTCGAAGGAACCCTGGGGTTCCACTGGACATGGTTTGATAAATGCTGCTTCAGATGGATATCACATAAAAGGTGTCCCCATTGGGAGATTTCTCCCCACCTTCTGTAATCTCTAAAATATTCGATCCCTCATTGCTTTCTTTACCAGAGACAATGGTCACCAGGACACAGAGGATAAATCTCCCCAGTAGACACATAGACAGCAATCAAACCTGGGAGGGGTTTTATCACTACCCCACTGTATGCAAAACTAAAATTTTGAAAAGTTGGCTTTATATACACTTTAGGCACTATATATATATATATATATATATATATTATATATATATATATATATATATAGTGGGTACGGAAAGTATTCAGACCCCCTTAAATTTTTCACTCTTTGTTATATTGCAACCATTTGCTAAAATCATTTAGGTTCATTCTTCTTCCTCATGAATGTACACATAGCACCCCATACTGATAGAAAAACACAGAATTGTTGACATTGTTGCAGATTTATTAAAAAAGAAAAACTGAAATATCACATGGTCCTAAGTATTCAGACCCTTTGCTCAGTATTTAGTAGAAGCCCCCTTTTGATCTAATACAGCCAGGAGTCTTTTTGGGAAAGATGCAACAAGTCTTTCACACCTGGATTTGGGGATCCTCTGCCATTCCTCCTTGCAGATCCTCTCCAGTTCTGTCAGGTTGGATGGTAAACGTTGGTGGACAGTCATTTTTAGGTCTCTCCAGAGATGCTCAATTGGGTTTAAGTCAGGGCTCTGGCTGGGCCATTCAAGAACAGTCACGAAGTTGTTGTGAAGCCACTCCTTCGTTATTTTAGCTGTGTGCTTAGGGTCATTGTCTTGTTGGAAGGTAAACCTTCGGCCCAGTCTGAGGTCCAGAGCACTCTGGAGAAGGTTTTTGTCCAGGATATCCCTGTACTTGGCCGCATTCATCTTTCCCTCGATTGCAACCAGTCGTCCTGTCCCTGCAGCTGAAAAACACCCCCACAGCATGATGCTGCCACCACCATGCTTCACTGTTGGGACTGTATTGGACAGGTGATGAGCAGTGCCTGGTTTTCTCCACACATACCGCTTAGAATTAAGGCCAAAAAGTTCTATTTTGGTCTCATCAGACCAGAGAATCTTATTTCTCACCATCTTGGAGTCCTTCAGGTGTTTTTTAGCAAACTCCATGCGGGCTTTCATGTGTCTTACACTGAGGAGAGCTTCCGTCGGGCCACTCTGCCATAAAGCCCCGACTGGTGGAGGGCTGCAGTGATGGTTGACTTTCTACAACTTTCTACCATCTCCTGACTGCATCTCTGGAGCTCAGCCACAGTGATCTTTGGGTTCTTCTTTACCTCTCTCACCAAGGCTCTTCTCCCTCGATAGCTCAGTTTGGCCGGATGGCCAGCTCTAGGAAGGGTTCTGGTCGTCCCAAACGTCTTCCATTTGAGGATTATGGAGGCCACTGTGCTCTTAGGAACCTTAAGTGCTGCAGAAATCTTTTTGTCACCTTGGCCAGATTTGTGCCTTGCCACAATTCTATCTCTGAGCTCCTCAGGCAGTTCCTTTGACCTCATGATTCTCATTTGCTCTGACATGCATTGTGATCTGGAAGGTCTTGTATAGACAGGTGTGTGGCTTTCCTAATCAAGTCCAATCAGTATAATCAAACACAGCTGGACTCAAATGAAGGTGTAGAACCATCTCAAGGATGATCAGAAGAAATGGAAAGCACCTGAGTTAAATATATGAGTGTCACAGCAAAGGGTCTGAATACTTAGGACCATGTGATATTTCAGTTTTTCTTTTTTAATAAATCTGCAACAATGTCAACAATTCTGTGTTTTTCTGTCAGTATGGGGTGCTATGTGTACATTCATGAGGAAGAAGAATGAACTTAAATGATTTTAGCAAATGGCTGCAATATAACAAAGAGTGAAAAATTTAAGGGGGTCTGAATACTTTCCGTACCCACTGTGTATATATATATATATATATATATATATATATATATATATATATATATATATATATATATATATATATCCCTCCCAGCAAGGATAGAAACCGTGTTCAGCCCTGCTGCCTGTCATAGGCTAGGGCAGATTGCGGCTGGACGGGGCTGAATGCTGTACTGAGTGGTACTGGCATTAAGGGCTGTATGTGTTCAGTGACAAAATGACCAGAAAGCAGAAGACCTGCGTTTTGGGCATCCATCTCTAAATGCATAGGTACCACCGAGTATAGCTTTCAGACGTATCCTGCTGCTTCCTGCCCTAGCCTTTGACAGGGTGCAGACAGCAGGGCAAGACACTGCACCTGTCACTCCCTGGAGCATGAAAACCCCCACGCACAGCAGCTAAAATGCCCCTGTGTGCAAGGGACTTTAACTAAAAACATTTGGGAGTACTGACCTTTTAAATGCAATGATAGAACAACTGGATAAAAAAGAAACTCTGCTCACTTTTGACCAGCTGTAAAGTCAAAAGGACCACTTTAAGCCCCTGTTCACACCTGTGCGACTTGTCATGCGATTTGACAGTTTCAAATTGCAAGACAAGTTGCACCCCATTTGTGCCCATGTAACCGTTCAGATCGGTGCGCCTACGGTGTCGGTGCTGCACTGTTTTTGGCAATTCCATGTGCAACTGGCATTGACATCTGTGCTTGAAATCGCACAGATGTCAGCAAGCCACAGATGAAATTGCACTGTCCTGCCGCTTTGAAATTGCAATGAAGTAGTGAAATTTCAAAGCCGCATTCATTTTAAATGGGGGCTTAAAAATTAATTGGTTAACTTTAAAAAACAGTTCATTAATTGCAAGAAACCATTTATATTGAGGCATATAGAAGCCTATTCTGTGGTTCACAACAATCCTGTGTGCTGTGTAGCTAACTTTTACTGCAGGAAGTGTGTAGAGTGGTGGCAGCCTTTTCTAGGACAGGAGAAAAGAAATACTGTATAGTGATTCATGTCTGGACAGGTACAATGGAAAAAGTATGACACTGTTTATGTAGCATGCGTGTGTGTGCAGATTTGCAGGGCCCGTCAACAAATTTTTGCTATGACAAAAAGTAATATGTCAAGGGTTAAATATGTATTCTTATACCCTAATATTTTTTAAATAATAGATTTCCTTTTAAAGATGGAATTTCTAGGTAGACCCGAATTGATCTGCAATGTTTGCAGAGTGCCAATATTGGACCTTTAGCAGCTATGCAATCCTTGGACACTTTCAGAAATGTGTATGTCCTTTAGGAAGTTCTGATGCTGGAACCTGCATGCATTCCATATCGGTCAACCACCTTAGGCAGCCGTAGGATAATGCCTCGTACACACGCAACGATTATCGGCCATAAATTTTCGGCCAATGTCCGATCGGCCGTTTTTCGGCTTGTTAGTAAGATGCTTCCGACAACCGACTCCGACTTTTCGGCCGAAAAAAATCTGGTGTGCAGGCTATAAAATTTTTGTTAGCCGTCACCACAACGGCCGATTTTCGGTCAGTCAGTACAGATTTCGGCAGACAAAAATCTGATGAGCAAGACTGGGCATGTTGGCCCGAGAAAATTCGTGTGCAGTCTAGAGCACATTTCAACCAACACAACAACACTGGACAAAAGACGGACGATCGGTCGGCCGATAATCGTTGCGTGTACGGGGCTTAAGGGATGGTGCAGGATTTCACCCAAGGCAACTCTAGGTAGATCGAGATTTCCTTCAGCACAGAGAGCTAATAGGAGCTGTTCATTTTTCTGGTGGTTGATCACTGTATGATCAGAAATAAAGGACTATCGTCACTACTAAACTATTTTCTAATTCAGAAGAAAACTGTCACAGCCAAAATTTCCAACCAGCATCGGTACCTGACTGTAGTTATTGGCACCACTTTCCAACAGACAGTAAACTAAACCGATGTGCAGGGCCCCAAGATCTTCACCACTTGGGCGGATAGAACTGTTGTACTACACAGCTAGTTCTTGGGAAAGAAAAAAAAAATATATTCTGCAGATAACTTACTGTGAAAGAATAATTTCTTTCCTCAAATGGTACCACCACCATCTCACTAATGCTGAGAGAAAAACTAGGCATATCGGTATTATGAAACAAGAATTGTGCAAATGTCAATGGTGTATCCATAGCTATGGCAGTCCACACAGTTTCTATAGGGCCCAGAACGAGTTGGAGGGCAAAGAGAAGCAGGTAGAGGGCCTAACTAGGTGGGTTTCTTTAAACAATTAAACATAGAAAATCACTGTCATGTAACACATCCAGTATTGTATCATTAACTCTGATCCTCTGAAGATTCTAGAAGAGATGACGAAGGCTCTAGAGGAGATGACTATCAGACTTATAGGACAAATCTTTTGAATCATGACGTATAGGACAAATCTTTTGAATCATGCTGTTTCTAGCCACAGATCTCCTTTGCTTCCCGCTATCTGCGATTAGATATATTGCCTTTATAGCTTCTTGTCATTACTCTGACATGAACCCTATATGTCCCACACAGCTTTACTGAGGCTGAAAATATCATCGCATATCTCCCAAACTAAAAACTCATAAGTCATTTGAGGTACAGAAATTCTGCAAATTTTTTTTTTACTTTCTACTAAATCAGATAGGTGAGTACTTGTTGGTTAGGTAGGTGCAGGTGCGCATTTACTGCGAGGTAAATAAGGCATTTGCTTTGGGCAGCATTTTTGGAGGGTGGCGGCGCCACTCCCAGGCAGAAGGGCAAAGGCGGCTCTTTAATCACTTCCCTTCCTTTCAGTGGTTGTACGGGGATGACGCCTGTGTTTTTTAAAGCTGGCAGCCAGCTCTCTTGTATTAGCAATTGGAGTGGTCCCCCGCAGCTCTCTCAGGCTCTCCCGTCCCACTGGGAGACTCGAGTAACCAGGTGCGACCAGGCCACTGGGATCGGCTTTGATTGGCTGTTTGTAACAGTAAACCAGAAGCGATGGCATGACATTACTTCCAGTTTACTCTGAAACCATCAGTGCCAGCTTTTACAAAGCTATAGCATTCAAAAACACCGATCTTGATGTTTACAATTCTTTAAGCGCAGTCCAAATCTCTCCATAAAAGAGTACCTGTCATGTGCCCATTTCTGTCACAAGGATGTTTACATTCCTTGTGACCGCTGTAAAAGTGATCAAAAAATTGTAATGAAAAGCTTGGTGCAATTCTTGCTGACACTTCCCGCAAATTCGAGAAAATATGGTCCCCCTGAAATACATATTTCTTTCCTCTGAACTTTGATGGATCCCCATTACATTGGTGACATACTCTTAAAAATTCTTATACATACATCATCTTACAAAAAGTGAGTACACCCCTCATATTTTTGTAAATATTTTATTATAGCTTTTCATGTGACAACACTGAAGAAATGAAACTTTGCTACAATGTAAAGTAGTGAGTGTACAGCTTGTATAGCAGTGTAAATTTGCTGTCACCTTAAAATAACTCAATACAGCCATTAATGTCTAAACCGCTGGCAACAAAAGTGAGTACACCCCTAAGTGAAAATGTCCAAATTGGGCCCAATTAGCCATTTTCCCTCCCCGGTGTCATGTGACTCGTTAGTGTTACAATGTCTCAAGTGTGAATAGGTAGCAGGTGTGTTAATTTGTTATCGTTCTCATCCTCTCATACTGGTCACTGGAAGTTCAACATGGCACTTCATGGCAAAGAACTCTAAGGATCTGAAAAAAAGAATTGTTGCTCTACATAAAGATGGCCTGGGCTATAAGAAGATTGCCAAGACCCTGAAACTGAGCTGCAGGATGGTGGCCAAGACCATACAGCAGTTTAGCAGGACGGGTTCCATTTAGAACAGGCCTCGCCATGGTCGACCAAAGAAGTTGAGTGCACATGCTCAGCGTCATATCCAGAGGTTGTCTTTGGGAAATAGACGTATGAGTGCTGCCAGTGTATTGCTGTAGGGGTAAAGGGGTGGGGGGGGGTCAGCCTGTCAGTGCTCAGACCATACACCGCACACTGCATGACTGTCATCCCAGAAGGAAGCCTCTTCTAAAGATGATGCACAAGAAATCCCACAACCAGCTTGCTGAAGACAAGCAGACTAAGGACATGGATTACTGGAACCATGTCCTGTGGTCTGATGAGACCAAGATAAACATATTTGGTTCAGATGGTGTCAAGCGTGTGTGGCGGAAACCAGGTGAGGAGTTCAAAGACAAGTGTGTTTTGCCTACAGTCAAGCATAGTGGTGGGAGTGTCATGGTCTGGGGCTGCACGAGTGCTGCCAGCACTGGGGAGCTACAGTTCATTGAGGGAACCATGAATGCCAACATGTACTGTGACACACTAAAGCAGAGTATGATCCCCTCCTTTTCAGGGACTGGGCCACAGGGCAGTATTCCAACATGATAACAACCCCAAACACACCTCCAAGACGATCACTACCTTGCTAAAGAAGCTGGCTAAGCATGTCCCCAGACCTAAACCCTTGAGCATATGTGGGGCATCCTCAAACGGAAGGTGGAGGAGCGCAAGGTCTCAAACATCCACCAGCTCCGTGATGTTGTCATGGAGGAGTAAAAGAGGACTCCAGTGGCAACCTGTGAAGCTGTGGTAAACTCAATGCCCAAGAGGGTTAGGGCAGGGCTGGAAAATAAAGGTGGCCACACAAATATTGACACTTTGGGCCCAATTTGGACATTTCCACTTAGGGGTGTACTCACATTTGTTGCCAGCGGTTTAGACATTAAGGCCTCTTTCACACGGCCGCTCCGGTTTTTTGCTCCGCTGCGGGACTTTTTTTTTTTTTCACGGAGCGGATGACACTTGTGTCATCCGCTCCGTATGCCCGCATATCATCCCATCCGTTTGCGGATGATATGCGGACATAATGTAAGTCTATGGGGATTGCGGATGTCAGCGGATGACATCGCTGACATCTGATTTTCCTTCCTTTCCGTTTTTTGAACGGAACAAAAATAGGGTTCTGTTCCGTTCTAAAAAACGGAACAGAACTGAAGAAGAAAATCGGATGTCAGCGGATGGTATTCCGCTGACATCCGCAATGCCATAGACTTACATTATGTCCGCAAATCATCCGCAAAAAAAATAGGATGATTTGCGGACATACGGAGCGCCCGTGTGAAAGGGCCCTTATACAAGCTGTACACTCACTACTTTACATTGTAGCAAAGTGTCATTTCTTCAGTGTTGTCACATGAAAACATATAATAAAAATATTTACAAAAATGTGAGGTATGTACTCACTTTTGAGAGATAATGTATACAGATCGAGTCTTCTCACCCTGGTATTTTCCTCTTAATCCCCCCTTCCTTTTTATCAATATGAATTTACTTATTTGTACTTTATATTTTTACTTATCGTATAACAGCGTTGCAGTGTTGTAATTTTTAATTTTTCTTTTTCTATCCAGAAAATTCAAGAAAAAAAAAAAAAAAAAAAAAAAAAAGCAACAGTGTAAAAATAAAAACAATAAAATAAATGATTAAAAAAAAAAAAAAAAAAGTAAAGTGTCCTGTCCTTCCGTGCCAAGTCAAATGCAAGGGTCGGTCCTGCTCGCTATTGTCCCACACGTGAACATCATATCATGGGTATTAAATTCTATATAATGGCACTTGGATGAATCATGTCTCAGGGTCTGATGAGAAAGCCGCAGCTGTTCACTGAACGGTATACTGCGGCTGGAGTGGGAAAAATTAATTGATTTTTAGTCTTGCCTAGAGCAGCACAAAACCAAAAATAAACCACTGGTTATGTGGAAGGGTAATTTACCCCATAGCCCTCTGAGCATATATGCCAAAACAGATGTTGATGCTGTAAATTGCTAAATTGTTTATTCCCTGCGCTGCTGCTCTTCTTTGCCAACTTCCATCCACAGCCCTGGTACCTAGTAGAGTGCCAATTATGCGAATAGCTCTCCTGCTACCTGTTCCTGGTTTAGACATATTTTATATTAGCATCAATTACACAATTGTCCCAATTTACACTGTTAGGTGCAATATAGGGAGGTCACTGGCAAGCCTCATTAACATACATGACCCTGTGAATTGTAGTTATGCCCCTGGCAAAAGATTTTCAAAAATGCATACATGTATATTCTTTACAGTGTTTAAGTTACAAAAAGATAATAATAAAAAGAAAAAAAATAATTTAGTTCTTTAATTTTTGTGCATGAATTCTTAATGCATCAGACATAACTGGGGGTTTGGCAGGGGTGTGTCGTTTGCATACTTTGCGCTGAAAGGTGTGCCAATTTCTGGTCTCCGGAAGCTGGAAGGTATGCATGTTTTCTAGAATTCACTAGAATTAGGCTGGTCATATGTAGCTTAAGTTTTGCCCTGCGTGGCGAGGCATTTTGTTAATTGTTCGTTTTTTGTGCTATGCATAAAATAAAAAGAAATTTACAAAAAATAAAAATTGCAGAATTAGGTGTCCCTGCAACCACCAACCTGCTTAATAAAAGTCCACTGGACGAGATAAAAACATAATCAGCCAAACAGTCACTATCTGATCCACGGTCACTATTCAACAGCGTGGCTTCCTAAATACAATACCCAACAGTGGAGATTCCTACATCCACACTGTTAGCATGGATTGGGGATCAAATTATTTTCTCTCATTCAGTCTATGGTATGAACAAGAGAAGATCAAGCTGTGTATGACGACCCGCATTACAGTGATCATATTTTTGCACTGTGTACATTTGAGAAGTGACCAACGCAGAGGCAAAACAGAAAGGCTAAGCAGTAGGTTCACTTTAAAGATCGTCAGTTTCGTCACCGCAGCACTAATTTACCCTTGGAAAGTGAAAGCAATCTCTGTGTAATCTCCATGTTGATTATAACCAGACCTGATACCCCTATAGGACCGTGCTGGGTACCTGAGCAGCCAGTTATCATGCACCAGTAATAACAAAATGTAGAAAAGTAGCGATAACACATGCATCTCATATCCATCCATAAGTGTGAGGTTTATCTTCTCTGGCTCCTGAATGGAGTGGTGGGGAAGCGAGGGGAAGGCAGAATATGCCTTTGTAAGGGAGAGCAGAACAATCAAATTGTTGCTTTGCCCTACTTTGGCCATGCACAGGTTCACGTTAAGAGGAATATGTTGGATATCACTGTACAGGAGGGCAGAAAGAGCCATGTCTAAGATTAATAAACTAAAAAGAAAAAGGGCATTAATCTGTAAACTAAACAGTATTGGCTCGAGCAAACATTTTTTTAAAAAAACATTTCACAAGTTTTGAGCAACTGTTTCCCATTTTAGCCCCCCATGTAAGAGTAATCAATGCAAAACATAAATGGAGTCTGTCATGAGGGAGTATGTGGTGTTGCTATTACTGGGGCCTTCTTTGGAAAGTGATCGTTGCCTGACAGTACCTGATTTCTAAGTCCCAGATTGACAAATAAGTGTAGAAAAAGAATCAGAATTATTTTTTCCCTATTTTGACTCAAATAACATTGCATTTAAAGAATCATCATGGCAACTAGGAAACAAACATTCTCAAAAGGAGTGGTAAGCAATGGCAGCCATTGTTACTTTTCACTTTTTCATGACAGTCACTTTAATAGGAGTCCTGGCTTTTAGAAGTACAATGCTATTTTTCAGGATTTCCAGGCAAAAAGGTACATTTTGTAGGGTATAAAAGAAGAACAGAGTTTCGCTAAAAGTGTTGATTGTACATGCCAAAATATTAGAAAAAGCAAACAGAGTTGACATATAGACTGCAAAGGTTGCCGTATAAAGTTCTAAAAAGAATTTAAGCGTGAAGATTTTAGGTCATAGCTAATTCACCATCAAAGTTTCACACATCCCATCTCCACCATCGTGTACAGCAGACCACCAAAGATACTGCCACCTGAGGTGTAAACAAGTGCCTGCTTAACAATACTGGACCTCTTGTCTCAGGAGGCCAGTAGCACCTTTGGGCGGATTACCCTGCCAGGGCCTTGGGATGGTATTCCTGCAGACTTTTTGTTAAACCATAAAAGTCAGGCATCCAACTGGAGTATCCCTGTATTCAAGCTTGAAAACAAAAAGGAAACATAGAAACATAGAATGTGTCGGCAGATAAGAACCATTTGGCCCATCTAGTCTGCCCAATATATCTGAATCCTGTGAATAGTCCCTGGCCCTATCTTATATGAAGGATAGCCTTTTGCCTATCCCATGCATGCTTAAACTCCTTCACTGTATTTGCAGCTACTACTTCTGCAGGAAGGTTATTCCATGCATCCACTACTCTCTCAGTAAAGAAATACTTCCTCATATTACTTTTAAACCTTTGCCCCTCTAATTTAAAACTGTGTCCTCTTGTGGTAGTTTTTCTTCTTTTAAATATGCTCTCCTCCTTTACCGAGTTGATTCCCTTTATGTATTTAAAAGTTTCTATCATATCCCCTCTGTCTCTTCTTTCTTCCAAGCTATACATGTTAAGGTCCTTTAACCTTTCCTGGTAAGTTTTTTCCTGCAATCCATGTACTAGTTTAGTAGCTCTTCTCTGAACTCTCTCTAGAGTATCTATATCCTTCTGGAGATATGGCCTCCAGTACTGCGCACAATACTCCAAGTGAGGTCTCACCAGTGTTCTGTACAGCGGCATAAGCACTTCTCTCTTTCTACTGCTTATACCTCTCCCTATACATCCAAGCATTCTGCTGGCATTTCGTGCTGCTCTATTACATTGTCTTCCCAACTTTAAGTCTTCTGAAATAATTACTCCTAAATCCCTTTCCTCAGATACTGAGGTCAGGACTGTGTCAAATATTCTATATTCTGCCCTTGGGTTTTTACGCCCCAGGTGCATTATCTTGCACTTATCCACATTAAATTTCAGTTGCCAGAGTTCTGACCATTCTTCTAGTTTTCCTAAATCCTTTTCCATTTGGCGTTTCCCTCCAGGAACATCAACCCTGTTACATATCTTTGTGTCATCAGCAAAAAGACAAACCTTACCATCGAGGCCTTTTGCAATATCACTTATGAAGATATTAAACAAAATTGGTCCCAGTACAGATCCCTGAGGTACCCCACTGGTAACATGACCTTGTTCTGAATGTTCTCCATTGACTACAACCCTCTGTTGTCTGTCACTCAGCCACTGCCTAATCCACTCAACAATATGGGAGTCCATGCTCAATGACTGCAGTTTATTGATAAGTCTTCTATGTGGGACAGTGTCAAAAGCCTTACTAAAATCTACAAATGCAATGTCTACTGCACCTCCACCGTCTATTATTTTAGTCACCCAGTCAAAAAAAAAATCTATAAGATTTGTTTGACATGATCTCCCTGAAGTAAACCCATGTTGTTTTTTCATCTTGCAATCCATGGGAGGATGCTCCACATAGTGTATGTAGCACCCTCCTAGGTAGGTGCTAGTGAAAAAGTAAAGTTAGAGCTCTTTCTGCTTACCAGAAGAGTTGCAGGTAAATCTACACTGTTCTCTACCTACCAGAGAGCAGGATAGGTTAATGAGGTCTGCTCATTGTGCTCAGGATTCAACTCATTCTGTCTAGAGAGTGTTTTACACTGGCCCAATAGAGAGGACAGGAAACCTGAGGGATGGGTGCATGGGCTTTTGATACAGTCCTGATGATTGGCAGAGGGAAAGTCTCCTCAGTGCATGTTGGGATACTGTATAAAAGCCAGGAGCATATGTGCTCGGGGTCTTTTTCAGCTGCCCTCCTCTGTAGAGGTCCCATGAGGCCTTGGGGGGGGGGGGTTCAGGCCTGAGGGCTGGAAGAGCAGCAGTGAGGAGTTGAACCCAGGAGGTCAAGAGAAGCTGACGGAGAGGGGAGACACTGGAGGATCTGTCTTTGCAGTACAGGGAGTACAGAAACTCCTGTCAAGAGGCCTGACCTGATGGAGGCCACTCCTGCTCCTAGGAAAGTCAGTGGGAAGAGGATGCTAGTGAGAGTTCTCTGTAGATAAGTTATCGTCCATCAAGTCATCTTGTCAGGGAGCAAAGAGACTTAACCCCATCTACACTTGTGGCAGTAAGGATTTAACAGCCTGGCTATTCCAAATTCTCAGGCAAAGTTCTGAAGATAGAAGTCCTCAACCAATGAGAACAGGTCAGTTGGAGTATCCCACTACTCCCTTCTCCTATCCCAATGATCAATAAACAACAAAAAAACCAACACCCCTAGACTGTTCATTCGTGTGACGAGCCATCAGGAACAAGGTGGGATCCAGGGACTTATTCCAAAAGTAATTGAGTGCTGGTAATCAGGGGTTCTCGTCAAGACAATACTCAGTAGTTCCTGCGTGGGACAGTGCTAAATGTAAAAATCAGGATAACATTTATTTAAAATACCAAATTACACTCACACAAAAAGGAGATCGAAAGTGCCTTAGATCTCATGCTGGCAGACACATAAGCAACCACCTGCACTTCCAGGACTCATGGTCAGCTATGTCAAATTCCCCAAGGCATTTTGTAGAGTGCGGTGGTTAGGCACACTTAGCATTTCTAAAATCTCTCTATAGCAAATCTTCACTTTTTGATTTCAGTTCTACTTAAGAATAATGCTTGCATGTATGACTTTCCACTGTAAATAATGCCTGTACGTAGGATTTTCCCACTTTAAATAAAGCCTATATGTAGGATTTGCATTGCACACACCTTAAAAAAAAAAAAAAATGATTAGCAAACTAACACATGACTAAGGAGAAATTTTTTTCTCTCAACCCTACAGGGGAAGACTCAGGTTTCCAAAGATCAATCTTAAATAATGACCCTGTGAGTCATCATTGAGTATTAGAGTTACTTTGGTACTTTGACTTTGGTAATGCCTTGTTCTGAGCAGGTGCACTTACTAAGCTCTGGCAGAGAGCTTGGTTACAAGAAAAGGTAGTACATTTATGTGACAAAGTATTAGGGCTCGTTCATACAGGCGTAATTCAGCGTAACCTCGCGTGAGGGCTGTTTTTTGCACGAGATGCACAGGTGTTCTGTGTGTCCTTGTGTAGGCAGTCCCATTCATATCTACTGGTACGCAGCCGCTGCACACATGAAGCCACTGCCCCTAATTAGAGTGCACACTGTCTGCATCCAATCACGGCTTTGACATGGGTTTACGTTGGAATATGAACGAGGCCTTAAGGTTTTATCCTAGCCAAAAGATTTAGGTTTTGGATGGAGATGGCAAGAGTTAGAATCGGTCAGTATTTCTGTTATACATTTCCCTGCTGGAAAATTCCCCATCACGAGGGGGTACAGTTTTCCCTGCTCCAATAAATATTATTTTAGAAATTTCCCATTGGAATCTCCAAAAAGATGTGAAATATTCCCATTCTACTTAAAATAATAATAATAATAAAAAAAGTTAACGTTCTTAGTGTGATAGATGGTGTACGGTATGGAGATCACAAAAAGAAATGGTGTCTACACACATTTTAATCCAATTTTTTTTATAACATTTCTAAATATCAAAATTTTAATTTTATTTTTTCAGTTCAATTTGACAAAGAGGAGATAATGCAGCCTTGAAAATATTTGATTGTTTATGATGGAGTGTGTCCCCTGCCGTGGCCTGTTACCTTCCTCTGACCCCTCCATCACCTACAAGCCTGACTAGTGACAAAGAATTGTAGGAAGGAACCACCGAGCGTGATGGAGGAAATGCAAAAATCCTACACTCTAAAGTGTCAAATGTTGAACACACTGATGGAGACTACAGAGCTGGAACTAGGACCCACAGGCCCCCAGATCCTCCACTTCTGGGGTGCTTCATAGGCGCTCCTGGCTCCTCCTCTTCATCTGGTACCCCACAAATAGCTGCTTTCCATGGTGGCACCCGTGTGGGCATGCTCACGAGTCCCACTGCTGTGTCCATTGACAGAGAGAGCAGGACTCTGCTCTGCCTCTCCTGTCACTGGATTTGATTGACAGCAATGGGAGCCAATGGCTATTGCGGCTATCAATCTATCCACTAAAGACCCGAGACAGTGGCTGGAGCTGCTGGACTTGTGCTCGAACATCCGGGTTCAGGCAAGAATAACACCCCCTGAGCACCCCCAGTTAACCCCTTCATTGCACTGTCACACAGTGTCACTTTTATAGTGTACATGTTTTTTCCTGTCACTGCATCAGTGTCACAGGTGACATCAGTTAGCGTTAGTTAGCGTCAATCCAGGACAGCGTCAGATCCTCGACACATATTTAGTAATATATTTTAACCCTTTGATTGCCAGTGACACAAACACACACTAAACACCACCATTACTAGTATAGTGTCTGAACAGATCAATATCTTTGATCTGATCAAAAACTTTACTAGCGTCCCCAATAGTTTAGTGTTCCCAAAATGCAGCGTTAGCAGGATCAGTCCCAACACCTGCCAGCACCTGCATTTAGCCCCTCTGCCCAGCCCCAAGAAGTGCAGTATCAGCAGATTACTGTCACTTCCAACACACAGCACACTAAACCGCTGCGTTAGCAGAGTCAGCCCTGATCTCTGCTAGCCCTAGCAGTTACATTTTTTGGTAACGGTTCAAACAGTCCTTGACCACCAGGTGCTTTTTTACCTGTGAGTCACACTAGGTACCTATACATTTATTGGCCAAAATGTCCAAACAAACAGATACATTAATGAAGAGGCCTACACGATGCTGAGCATGACAGATGAGAGCGATGGGGAAGCCTCACTGTCAGAATCAGGCTCAGTATTCGAACCTGTAGAGAGCAGCGGCACCTTGACAAATAGCTCTGATGGAGTAGTAGTCTCTCCTAAGGTCAAGTGTACCTGATCCCGTTCTGTTGCTGAGGCGCAACAATCGCAGGGTTCCTGTATGCAGCAGAGTGTCTGTATTAGTGCTGCTCAACCTTCTGGTAAACTGACAAGCACCAGCAGCCTAGTACATCCTGCTCGTAGTCAAACCAGCACTGCAGTAACACTTGGGTGACATGGCGAGTCCCATAAGTGCAGTTCAAGCTGGTGCGGTGGCTAGCACAAGTAGTGTCCCACAGCCACCAAGAATTTTAAAACAGACCTGTATAGTCCATAGTGTCCTTCCTGATATGCTTGCAAATCCTGATTGGGAGCCCACCACTTCTGCAGCGCCCGTACTTCCCCCATTCACTGGCAAACCCGGAATTCAGGTGGAAACAGGCAATTTTACTTACCTTCAATTTTTGAGTTGTTTTTCAAGGGAGATCTCTACAGATCTATTGTGGACCAAAGCAATTTATATGCCAACAATTCCATCACCGCAAATCCAAATTTTTCTCTTGCCAGAGACTTTGCATGGAATTGTATCACTGTTTCCAAATTTAAAACTTTTCTGGTCCTATACCTTCTTGGGCTTTACTAAAAAGAGTGAGTTGCGGTCATTTTGGTCCACTGAGCCAATTCATCACATGCCCGTGTTCTCTGTTGCCATGGCCAGGACTAGATATGAGCAAATCTTGCGGTTCATGCACTTCAGTGACAATGAACTCTGTCGTCCTCGGGGTGACCCTGGATATGACCGGCTTCACAAAATTCAGCCCCTTATAAATCACTTAAACCAAAAGTTTGCAGCCTTGTATATGCCCCAACAAGCTGTCTGTGTTGATAAGTCCCTGATTAAATTTTCTGGCCGCCTTGCTTTCAAACTGTTTCTCCTCAGCAAGCGTGTTATAAACAGGAAAAAAGCTACGACCCAGGCACAGCCATGTGTTAACAGAGTAAGATTTTCTCCAATGCACATATCATGAGCAAAATGTAGATAGGACTGATGGCAAAAGTGCCCCTTAATTCAGAACAGCTGGAGTCCAATTATTGCTTAGCGGGATGGACCGGGCAATAGTATGCCCAAGCTTAAGATGTTATAGGGATCAAATGCTGCATGGACTCCTTCTCCCAGCGGTGGATCACGTTCGATCAGAAGCAGCAAAAGCGACAACTTGTAGCATGTTAAAAAAAAAAAAAAAAAAAAAAAACACTGTACTTTTCCCAAAAGTTTTAGGAAACTATAGAGTATTCCATGGACTCAACATGCTTCTCAGCAAATAGCTTGGGGTGTCTACTTTCCGAAAAGGGGTCAATTGGGGGTGGGGGGTTTGTGCCATCATGGCATTTCATGACCTCCGAAACTGTGATGATAGGTAGTGGGGAGTGAAAGCAACAAATTTACGCCCTTAGAAAGCCTGAAGGCAGTGGTTGGTTTTCGGGGTCCTGTACGCGGCTAGACTGCCAAAAAGTCTCACACATGGAGTGTGCGGATCAATGCACAATGTGCTTGCGTTCTTCTGTCAGTATACGGCTTCCTCCAGTCTTGAACATAGATATCACCAGGCCCGGACTGGGACAAAAAATATGCCGGGGCATTTTAGACTGAACAGCCAATTTTTCCAAGGACGGGGGGGGGGGGGGTTGGGATTTGCGGGGGGTGGCTGGTGACTGGATATTCAGAGTTGGTCCTCCACATTGTAATGATTACAGTGCCCCTAGGAACCATGTCCCCCCTTTTAATCTCTGCTTACTGTGCAGATCTCCAGCTCCTCCCACCCCTGCTCCCTTACATCAGAGTCCACACAGAGCCCCCCCTTACATCAGAGTCCACACAGAGCCCCCCCCTTACATCCAAGTCCAATCAGAGCCCCCCCTTACATCTAAGTCCAATCAGAGCCCCCATTACATTAGAGTCCACTCAGAGCCCCCCCCCTCTTACATTGGTTTTATATACTGAGGCAGGAGGGAGTGTGAGCTTACTTACCCCAGTATGGAGGCTCAGGCAGAGGCTGTCTGAAGCTTTTCTCCTCTGGGTTTAAACTTCCCGCTCACACATCCCTGGGGAGTGTGGGCGGGGCAGACCCAGAAGGAGAAGGGGCAGAAGGAGGAGGAGCAGATGATCTCTCCCTCCTCTCGCGTCCCTGCAGAGGAGAAGGAGGGGGATCTGTTAGCGGCGGCTCTGAGGCTGAGCTGTGAGAGATACACAGCTCAGCCCTGTAGCTCAGCCCTGCAGCCAGAGGAGACACAGGCACAGCGGTAGAGTAAGCGGTGGTCGCTGCGGCCTGTGTTATCCCTGTCCATGCCGTGGTCGCCACTTACCTCCAGCTTTGCGGCACGATTATCAACTGGCCACGGAGCGGGTGGTCCCGCCCACCAGGCAAGTGCCGGAGGCCAGTCTGGGCCTGGATATCATATATTCTAGCCCCCTATTGCAACCAAGAACTAGACAGCACTCGTTTTTGCTGCAAACTCTGAAACTCATTTATTGAACAAAAATACAACATTTTTATATACTTGAGAAGTATGTCAGTCACTACATGAACAATGATCTGAATATTTATCCAAAACATCACACAATGGTTTAGATAACCAGGTAGGGCTGACACATGGCTAACCCCATTCTAGCAACTACTTTAGCTGACAAGGTTATCATTAACATGCTAATTAACTCAGCACTTAAACCAGCCTAGGTGGAGTACATGGAATCCACATCCAAACAATGCCCTGACCACTTAGGAGCCACAGACTTCATGGCAACGGTCCACAAGAGGCCACAAGTCCCACAGTATAAAGGT
The DNA here is from genome assembly GCF_965119305.1 of Pelophylax lessonae. Classification (NCBI taxonomy): domain Eukaryota; kingdom Metazoa; phylum Chordata; class Amphibia; order Anura; family Ranidae; genus Pelophylax; species Pelophylax lessonae. The sequence continues at coordinate 78,500,111 of NC_138777.1, read as the reverse complement.
GGGAATAAATCTTCATATACCTCTCCAGGCATATTGTTGATAAATATAACTGTCCCATTTGATGTAATCAAAACTATGTTCTCAGCGTCCATTAAGAAGTAACTGTCCATTTCCCTAGTCACCCTGTGTCCCTAATAGATACAGGGAGACTTACACATAAGCGGGACCTGAGGAGCAGAGATTTCTCAACCTCTCTAAGGTAAGCTGGGTTCCACGGGCTCCCCAACCAAAGTAACAGAAAATGGGGAAATTAGCGCTTACAAAAAGACAAGGACAACCAGGCAGGAGGTAATGGATAAAATATCCCAGTTTAATAACTGATGATAAAAACTTCTTGGCAGGAGACTCGGGTATTAGACAAACACAAACTGATCCAGGTGAATCAGTGTGTGACAGTACTTGAGATGGGAGCCAGGAGTGCAGGGAGATGGTTTCAATGACAACTGTGTAAAACAAAAAAAATTTGTATTTTTTTGTCATTTTTTAAACACCTTGTGATGTCTACTTTCCAAAAAGGGGTAATTTTGTGGGTTTTGTACTGCCCTGAGATAGGCAGTCAGAAAGTAAAAGCTGCGCAAATTCCAGTATATACATCATAGTTTATAGACAGTATAACTTTTGTGCAAACTAATAAATATACGCTTATTGAGGGTTTTTTATTAAAGACATGTAGCTAACTACATTGTTGCCTAAACGTATGACAAAAATTTAGTTTTTTTGGATATTTTTTTTTTTATAAGAAAAAGTAGAAAATTCGATTTTTTCCCAAAATGCTTGGTCTTTTTTCATTTATATCACGAAAAAAAAAAAAAAAAAAAACAAACAAACAAACGCAGGGGTGATCAAATACTACCAAAAGAAAGCTCTATTTGTGGGAAAAAAAAAATTTTGGGTACAGCATTGCATGACTGTGCAAATACCAGTTAAAAAGTCACGCAGTGCCAAATTGCAAAAAATGGCCTCGTCATTAATTGGGGCAAAACCTTCCAACCCAGAAGTGGTTAAAACACATTCTAAACGCATACTGCGTTTTTAAACAGTCCAGTGTGAAATGGGTAGCATTACAGTAGTGATGTGTATGCTGCCATAGCCAACCTATTTCTAAAAATGCTAGTAGCCTGGCTATTTTACTGACCCTCAAGTCCTTGTCTACATAGTTTGCTTGGTGACCAACTCAAGCATTAAAGCTAAGAATTCAGCAATGGCAGCCAGGCAACTCGTTTTTGCAGATTGGCCAGCTTCTCCCAGGAAAAGCTCCCAGAAAAATGTTTCCTTTAAAAAAAAAAAAAAAAGATTTAAAAAAATAAATAAATTCATTCACATTTAAAAGCATGCTGAGAAACCGTTCTGTAGCACCCTACAGGTAGGTGCTAGACAAATGTATAGTGGGCCTTGTCTGCCTAACAGCAGGTGTGCTTCCAGGTGTGTCTGCTGAGAGGGGAGTCTCCCCAGTGGTCCCTGTGAGAGGCTTTTCATAGGGTGGTGGAGGAAACCCAATCAGGGGACACATTCAGGCTTGTAACTACCCCAGAATTCTGGGAATGGGTAAAAAATTTGTGGGAAGTGTGTGACTGGGTGTCTTTGGTGGAAGCAGAGTCCCAGGAGGGAGAGAACGGCTGTCTCTCCTCCTGTCTGAGGAAGAGGATGTCTCAGGTGCTGAATGGAGCTGAGGGGATCCGGTGTGCCGAGAACCAGCGGAGAGCGAGAGGGGTCCAGTCCCAGGAAAGCCTACACAGGTCGTGAGTACTGGGGATTGCCCCTGGGGGTCTGCCTGAAGTGTTAGAGGGGACCACTCCAGAGAAGGTTCAAGGATCCAGATATCAGCTAGCTAGAAAGGGGGTACCTAGTCAGGGGACCCTGAAGAGACAGTGTGCAGTGTCTTAGTTGAGAGTTGCAGCCATACAAGATTTCACAACAGTCTACCTCAAGCCAGCGCAAGGCTGGAGGAAGACGTTAGTGACTTTGCAGTACAGCAGTGTTCGTAGCTCATTGTTCTACAGTCCTGGATCTTCTGGACTCAAGGTCGAGGATCTAGCACTTCTTTCAAGTTACAGTGAGTGTCAGTGAGCATCGGCTGGCGTCAAGACAGCGTTAACAGACATCTTCCTGAGAAAGTCCCAAGTTGTACTTAGTTGAGCCTAAAGAAGTATCCCACTCATTCCCTTCTCCCATCCCCTTAATTACAATAAAAACAACAAAACAAAGATGCCGGAGTTGTCAATGTCTCAGTTCTCACACCCAGGGCCGCAGCTCACATGGTCTGGAGAGGTAACCGGTAACCATGGCAGACCCACCTCAGCCCCAATGCCTGGAGAACCTGCTACAGTTCTAATTGAAATTTGAATTTAGATTTAAGCTGGCCATATACAGGTGTGTGTCATACAATTAGAATATCTTCATAAAAGTTAATTTATTTCAGTATTTAATAGTGAAACTCATATTTTATATACAGTATCTCACAAAAGTGAGTACACCCCTCACATTTTTGTATATATATTGTTATAGCTTTTCATGTGACAACACTGAAGAAATAAACTTTGCTACAATGTAAAGTAGATACCAGAAATTGTGTAGCACTAATGTATAAAAAAATTTGGATGTGAAACCAAAAATGATGAAAATAGTGACACTCAAAATCTTAAATACCACTTAAAAACAAATAACAATGTGATTGGTAACCATCAATGAAATAAAATCATGAGAATATATAACATGGAAAAAAAAAAAAAAAACAGTCCTCTGGTGTGAATATGAAATGAATATGAATGAATATGAAAGGGTGGAAAAAATGTGCTCAAAAAGAGATGAAATGTTGTGAATTAGTCCCAATAGAATCCAATGGAGCAATCCTTATATATCACCCGTGAAACAAAATATATGGTGAACTGCTTACCTAGGTAACCACAGATGACTGATATCATAGGCAAAGGAATTCATCAGGAACACACTTCTCATATAAAGGCACCAAGATCCAATGATGGTAATGATGGGAAGTTCTCATAAGAATATAGCCCATGTATGGGCAAAGGAGAAAAAGAGGGGGCACATAGCATAATACCGGTTTAAAATTATTACACTGTTTATTAAAAGTTGCACTTACTAGACATAAAAAGCAAATCGGCATGTATCACAGGCAAAGACAGGGCTGCGGCGTCCCGCAGATGCGATGGATCTCCCGGGCGTCAACCTATGACGAAACTAGTCGGGTGGTTCGTCTCCATCGCATCTGCGAGACGCCGCAGCCCTGTCTTTGCCTGTGCCTAAAAAGGCAGTGCAGCGACAGGAAGTGGTTAATATCTAAACTGCTGGCAACAAAAGTGAGTACACCCCTAAGTGAAAATGTCCAAATTGGGCCCAATAATCCATTTTCCCTCCCCGGTGTCATGTGACTCGTTAGTGTTACAAGGTCTCAGGTGTAAATGGGGAACAGGTGTGTTAAATTTGGTTTTATCGCTCTCACTCCCTCATACTGGTCACTGGAAGTTCAACATGGCACCTCATGGCAAAGAACTCTCTGAGGATCTGAAAAAAAGAATTGTTGCTCTACATAAAGATGGCCTAGGCTATAAGAAGATTGCCAAGACCCTAAAACTGAGCTGCAGCCTGGTGGCCAAGACCAAACAGCGGTTTAACAGGACAGGTTCCACTCAGAACAGGCCTCGCCATGGTCAACCAAAGAAGTTGAGTGCACATGCTCAGCATCATATTCAGAGGTTGTCTTTGGGAAATAGATGTATGAGTGCTGCCAGCATTGCTGCAGAGGTTGAAGGGGTGGGGGGGGGGGGTGGTCAGCCTGTCAGTACATCAAAGTGTCATCAAATTGGTCTGCATGGCTGTCCTCCCAGAAGGAAGCTTCTTCTAAAGAAAGCTCGCAACAGTTTGCTGAAGACAAGCAGACTAAAGGCCCGTACACACGTACCGATTGTCGGCCGAAAGGATTCGGCATACGACCGATCGGCCGATTGTAGGCTTGTTAGTATGATGCTTCCGACAGCGCACTTTCGGCCGAACAGAATCTGTCGTGCAAGCATTAAAATTTTTGTATGCCGACACCAGAACGGCCAATTGTTCGCCAATCAGTACAGAATTCGGCCGACAATCAGCAGATTTGCAAGACTGGGCATGCTCAGAAAAGTAAAAACACAGGGAAAGTTAACCATCACATGACATCACTTCTGCAGTCGGCTGTTGTTGGCCGACAAAATTAGTGTGCAGTCTTTTGCACTTTTCAGCGGACACGACAGCCCGGGGACAAAAGACGGCCGATCGTTCGGCCGACGATCGGTACGTGTGTACGGGGCTTAAGGACCTGGATTACTGGAACCATGTCCTGTGGTCTGATGAGACCAAGATAAACTTATTTGGTTCACATGGTGTCAAGCGTGTGTGGCGGCAACCAGATGAGGAGTACAAAGACAAGTGTGTCTTGCCTACAGTCAAGCATGGTGGTGGGAGTGTCATGGCCTGGTGCTGCATGAGTACTGACCGAACTGGGGAGCTACAGTTCATTGAGGGAACCATGAATGCCAACATGTATTGTGACATACTAAAGCAGAGCATGATCCCCTCCCTTCAGAGACTGGGCCGCAGGGCAGTATTCCAACATAACGACCCCAAACAAACCTCCAAGATGACCGCTGCCTTGCTAAAGAAGCTGAGGGTAAAGGTGATGGACTGGCCAAGCATGTCTCCAGACTTTAACCCTATTGAGCATCTGTTGGGCATCCTCAATTGGAAGGTGGAGGAGCGCAAGGTCTCTAACATCCACCAGCTCCATGATGTCGTCATGGAGGAGTACTGCAGTGGCAACCTGTGAAGCTCTGGTGTACTCCATGCCCAAGAGGGTTCAGGCAGTGCTGGGAAATAATGGTGGCCACACAAAATATTGACACTTTGGGGCCAATTTGGAGGTGTTTATTATGGGTGTACTCACTTTTGTTGCCAGCGGTTTAGACATTAATGACTGTGTGTTGAGTTATTTTGAGGGGACAGCAAATTTACACTGTTATACAAGCTGTACACTCACTACTTTACATTGTAGCAAAGTGTAATTTCTTCAGTGTTGTCACATGAAAATATATAATCAAATATTTACAAAAATGTGAGGGGTGTACTTACTTCTGTGAGATACTGTAGATGCGTTTTTATTTCAAGCATTTCTTTCTTTTAATTTTGATGATTATGGTTTACAGCTCGTGAAAACCCCAAATTCAGTATCTCAAAAAAATTAGATTACATAAGACCAATAAAAAAAGGATTTTTAATACAGAAATGTTGGCTTACTGAAAAGCATGTCCTTGTACAGTATAGTATGCACTCAATACTTGGTCGGGGCTCCTTTTGCATGAATTACTGCGGTGTGGTATTGAGGCGATCAGCCTGTGGCACTGCTGAGGTGTTATGGAAGCGCAGGTTGCTTTGGTAGTGGCTTTCAGCTCATTTACATTGTTGGCTCTGGTGTCTCTCCTCTTCCTCTTCACAATACCCCACAGATTCTCGATGGGGTTTAGGTCAGGCGAGTTTGCTGGCCAAACAAGCACAGTGATACCGTGATCATGAAACCAGGTATTGGTACTTTTGGCAGCGTGGGCAGGTGCCAAGTCCTGCTGGAAAATGAAATCAGCATCTCCATAAAACTGGTCAGCAGAGGGAAGCATGAAGAGCTCTAGAATTTCCTGATAGAGGGCTGCACTGACTTTGAGCTTGATAAAACACAGTGGACCAACACCAGCAGATGACATGGCTCCCTAAATCATCATGTTGTGTGGAAAAGTTTGCATTTCATTTAGATGTCAAAGGTCCCAGAGTCTGGAAGTCTGGAGGAAGAGTGGAGAGGCGCAGAATCCAAGTTGCATGAGGTCCAGTGTGAAGTTTCAACAGTCGGTGATGATTTGGGGAGCCATGTCATCTCCTAGTGTTGGTCCACTGTGTTTTATCAAGTCCATGCCCAAGTCCAGTCAGTGCAGTGCTCTAACGAGATATCCTAGAGCACTTCCCCAAAGTCATACCGCAGTGGAGCTCCATTGATGTGAACAGGCACCATAGGAAGCTATGTTACTTCTATTGCCATATGATTCAGTGCAATCCAAGTCGCATCAGTGTGAACCAGGCCCTAATCAAGGCTCATTAAGTGAAGTCTAAGGCCTCTTTCACACAGGCGGACCGTTCAGATCCGCCTGTCCGTTTTTTTGGCGGATCTGAACGGTCCCCCCATGCATCTCTATGGGGGATCAGATGTCAGCGGAGACATGTCCGCTGACATCCGATCCGTCAAATCTGGACGGATGGAAACCCTATTTTCCATCCGTCCAGCGGATCGGATCGGATGAGAATGGACCGACGGTCCGTTCCCATCCGATTTCCCCGATAGAGATGCATGGGGAACACAGCTGTCATCCTCCTGCTCAGCAGGGGATCGGCGGCTCGATTCCCCGCTGAAAAAAACGGAATCCGTCCGACGGATAGTGTGAAAGGAGCCTAATGGAAGCAGCGCACACAACGCGTAACACCCAATCTGATTGCAAGATCCACACACAGGTGCCTGGGCTCAGTGTGTCTGTGCACACCAAAACAAGACAAATGATTGGGTTGAGACGGCAACACTATTGTCCGTATAACAATTTATTGGTGACTGGTTACAAAGGAGTGACAACAAAAAAAATCGTAGCCTAATGGGCCATACACACTAAGATTTTCTGAAGACTTTTTCCTTTAAGGCCCGTACACACGTACCGATCGTCGGCATACAAACGTCGGCGGACGAAAGATCTGCCGATTGTGCGCGTGTTAGTATGGTGCCTCCGACAGCTGTCTGCGCACAATCCGCGGACAAAAGTCTTTCTTGCAAACATGAAAATTTTTGTCTGCGGACACCAGAACGGACGATTGTTCGCCTGTCAGTACAGAATTCGGCCGACAGACCGCAGATTTGCAAGACTGGGCATGCTCAGAAAATAAAAAACACAGGGAAAGTTAACCATTACATGACATCACTTCTGCAGTCAGCTGAAGTCTGCAGACAAAATTCTTGTGCTGTCCTTGTGCTGTCTTTGCACTTTTCAACAGACACCGACATCCCGGGGAGAAAAGACGAACATTTGTATGACGACGATCTGCGTGTGTGTACGGGGCTTTAGACTTACCAAAACCATAGAATATGAGGTCAAACCTAAACACTTTCAATTTGTATGCAATCTGGCAGGCCCTTGCACTACATAGAAAAGGTAAATCTGAAGGAAATCTAACCACAAAAGTTGGATAGTGTGTATCCAGCTTTAGGCTGGCCATACATTATACAATTTTATTGTACAACTTTCCTTTAGATTTACCAAAACCATATAATAGGAAGTCAAACATGAACACTTTCAATTTGTATGCAATCAGGCAGGCCCTTGCACTACAAAGTTGAAGGTAAATCTAAAGAAAATTGAACAAGAAAATTGTATGGTGTATGGCCAGCTTGAAAGTAGAGTTCCGGCCTTGGGGGTCATAATAGCTAAAAATACCCCCGAGACAGTCAAGGCTAGTACAATCCATAATGGATAGCCTCTGTACTGTCCCGGGTCGCACTTACCTGTAAGAAGAAATACTTACCTTGAAAAGTTCTTCTCCAGCGCTGCCATCTCAGGTTTGGGCAGCTGAAGCCGCAGCTTCCCTCTTTGTGTCCTCTTCCGTGACGTTGGTGTCCCACAATGCACTGCACCGGCCCTGCTCGTCACTTCCGGTGCAGGCGCGGCATCCCTGCACAGCTTCTGGGCATGCCTAGAAGCTGCTTAGCAGTGAATGCCGCGCTTGCACCGGAAGTGACGAGCAGGGCCGGTGCAGGCGCATTGATTCCTGGGAGCAATGAAATTCATCGCAAACAGAGAGATGGCGCGGGCTGCGGCCGCAGAGGGAGGAAGTGGAAGGAAGGTGAGTATATTTTCTTCTATAATAAAGGTAAGTGACCAAAAAAAAAAAAAAAATCGGCACTATCCATTTCTTTTTTAGGTTGCAATCAGCAAGCGGATGGCCCAAAATCAGTTTTTTCGATTTTAAGGCCGGAACTCCACTTTAAGACTAAAGCCCCGTACACACGTAGCGATTGTCGGCCGCAAATATTCGGCCGCCGGCCGATTGTAGGCTTGTTAGTATGAAGCTTCCGACAGCCGACAGCGCATTTTCAGCCGAACAGAATCTGTCGTGCAGGCATTAAAATTTTTGTAGGCCAACACCAGAACGGCCGATTGTTCGCCAGTCAGTACAGATTTCGGCCGACAGACAGCAGATTAGCAAGACTGGGCATGCTCAGAAAAGAAAAAAAAGACAAGGAAAGTTAGCCATCACATGACATCACTTCTGCAGTTGGCTGTTGTTGGCCGACAAAATTCGTGTGCAGTCTTTTGCAGTTTTCAACCGACAGGACAGCACTGGACAAAAGACGGCCGATCGTTCGGGGCTTAAGGCTCTCACCGAAACGCACCAGTTTTTGGTGTTATTGTCACACCTTTGTAACCAGTCACCAAAAAAAAATGTTACACAGACAGACAGCAGTGTTGCCGGATCAATCAGCAAATTGAAAAAAAAAAAACAGACATATTTTTCAAAATGCACTACAGAGCCGAGATAGACGCAGAAAACTATTGTTATCATGGGGAACCTTGTCACTTTCATTTTAGCGTATCGGAATGTGTGTATTAAGTCACAACTACGTAAATGGGTCCTAAAGAGATGGTAAAGTCACTCATTCTTCATGGGGGAGTGGGAGTCAGTTTCACGGCTAATGTCTAGATCAGCCTTTCTCAACCTTTTCAACACAGAGGAACCCTTGAATAATTTTCAGGTCTCAGGGAACCCCTGCTAAAAAGGACTATATTTACAACTCATGATACATTAGTGTGATGGTCGGTGGGATGAATGCTCCTTACACTTATGGCCATTGGTAAGAATTACCTTCTTCCAGATAGCTAAAAAGATCAATGGTGTCATTGGGAACTTATCTTAAGAGGCAGAAATTACCCATTGCTCATAGCAACCTCTGGAGGAACCCTAGGCTTCCACCGAACCCTGGTTGAGAAACAATGGTCTAGATATTGTACTACGATGGGGGGGGGGGGGGGGGGGTAGAACTATTGTTCACTTGGCCTACTTATTAGACAGTCCATCCAGTTACAATGTGCACTTTTACTTATTATTATTAAAGCGGAGTTCCACCCTGGATTTTTTTTTTTTTACCCCCGAGACAGTCAGGGCTAGTACATTCCACAATGGCTAGCCTCTGATCTGTCCCGGGTTGCACTTACCTGTTAGGACAAATACTTACCTTGCAAACGTCTTGTCCAGCGCTGCCATCTCAGATGTGGGCAGCTTGAAGCCAGCGAGATCCCCTTCGGCGTCTTCTTCCGCCTTCTTTGGTCCCACGATGCTCTGCGCCGGCCCCGACGTCACTTCCGGGTCGCGCGCGTCATCCCTCTACAGCTTCTGGGCATGCCCAGAAGCTGTTTAGAAGGGGATGAGGCGCGCGACCCGGAACTGACGTCGGGGCCGGTGCAGGCGCAATGATTCCTGGGAGCTATGACGTTCAGCTCCCAGGAATCATTGCAGAGCCAGGAAGTGACGACGGGCCGCGGCCGAGGAAGGAGGAAGTAAGGTAAGTATTTTTTCTTCGCTACGAGGTAAGTAAAAAAAAAAAAAAAAATATGCGATTATCCATTTCTTTTTCAGGTGACCCGGAGCGAGAAGATGGAGGGAAGTATAAAAATAGGGTGGAACTCCACTTTAAGTCCTACTTGCATAACAGAACAGACATGCAGTATCGGTTCTTACCTGCATCTTGCCGTGTCACTGTCCTCAGGTGTCCTGAAATTCCTGAGAAAAGTTCCTTTTCCCCGAGAAGTCTTGGTATATAAGCCCTGCTCCCGAACTAATGGTTTAGCTGCTCTTTCATATCTGTGAAATCCTTGTGATCTCCAGGGGACATGAACGGTTACATTCCTCGCTGCCCTATCCTGCCCCTAGGAATGTCTGCGGTTCCCCGGACCATCCCTCTGTGTACCTGGGCACAGGTGTGAAGGGTCCTGCACACACACAGATATCAGCGGTCTAATGAGCTGACACTTTCCTTTTCCAATGTTTTTAGATTTTCTAAGCTTGCGAAGTTGCAGTTCCCATTCTGTAGAGTCCCAGAGAAGTTGTGACTTCCGTGATTGCTATCACTCCTCCCTGACTGCCTGGGGCTGAAGGTGGAGAAGGCAGAGGTGTCTACAGCTGATCTACAGGTAAAAGGCTTAGGAGGGGCCACTCCCAGCACTACAATCAGGCCTTCCCCCGTCTTTCAGGTTATTACAATCTGCTCACTGCAATGGTTTTTTTTTTTGTTCAGACCACCTGAATCAGGTATCAGCCAGAAGTTTCACCACACTTTTTTCAATTTTGCATACATTTTGAAAGGATAGCTTTCACCAGCAGACAACCTGATAAATTATGTGAAATAAGTGCATTATATCCCTCTGCGATTCAACCTCTTCAGCCCCGGAAGGTTTACCAGGCTATTTTTTGAGATAAGGTACTGCGTAAATTTAACTGACAATTGCGCGGTCGTGCAGCGCTGTACCCAAATAAAATCAATGCCCTTTTTTCCCCCACAAATAGAGCTTTCTTTTGGTGGTATTTGATCACCTCTGCGGTTTTTATTTTTTGCGCACTAAACCAAAAAAGAGAGACAATTTTGGAAAAAAAAAAATATATATATTTTTTTTTTTTTTTTATGCTAAAAACACACCCAATAAAAAAATTCAAAAAAAAAATCGAATTTCTTCATCATTTTAGGCCAATATGTGTTCTGCCACATCATTTTTGGTAAAAAAAAAAAAAACAATAAGCGTATATTGAATGGTTTGCGCAAAAGTTATAGCGTCTACAAACTATGGAATATATTTATGACATTTAAAAAAAAAAAAAAGATTATTGTTTTGACTAGTAATGGCGGCGATCAGTGATTTTTAGTGGGACTGCGACATTGCAGCAGACGAACCTGACACTAAAAATGGATACACACTATACAACTTTTGTTGGTAGATTTCCTTTAGATTTACCAAAACCATATAATATGAGGTCAAACCTAAACACTTTCAATTCATATGCAATCAGGGAGCCCTTTCACTACATGGTTGAAGGTAAATCTAAATGAAATTAAATAAGGGCTCTTTCACACGGTCCGCCTCCGCAGGCGGATCCGTATTGCTCAGCAGGGATCGATCCGCGATCCCCGCTGAGCCGGGCGGATGACAGCTCCGTCTCCGCTTGCAGAGCGGAGAGGGAGGTGTCTCAGCACCCGCTGCCCTCTATGGGGGATCGGAGGAGAGCGGACCGCCTGTCCGCTCTCATCAGATCCGCTCCGCTCCGATTACTGAACGGATGGAAAAATAGGGTTTCCATCCGTCCAGATTTCAGCACAGGATCGGATACGGATGGCAGCGGGTGTCAGTGGAGGTGACCTCCGCTGACACCCGCTGCCCCATAGAGCTGCATGGAGGATCCGATCAGATCCGCCTAAAAAACTGATAGGTGGATCTGATCGGACCGCCCGTGTGAAAGAGCCCTAAGAAAATTGTAAAATGTATGGCCAGCCTAAGGGCTCCTTCACACAGGCGGACCGTTCAGATCCGCTTGTCAGTTTTTGTTGACGGATCTGAACGGTCCCCCCATGCATCCCTATGGGGCATCAGATGTCAGCGGAGACATGTCCGCTGACATCCAACCCGATCCGATCCGTCAAATTTGAAAGGATGGAATCCCTATTTTTCATCCGTCCAGTGGATCGGATCGGATGAGAACAGACCGACGGTCCGTTCCCATCCGATTCCCCCATAGAGATGTATGGGGAACTGACAGCTGTGTCTCCGCACACAGCGCGGAGAACAGCTGTCATTCTCCTGCTCAGCGGGGGATCAGCGGATCGATCCCCCGCTGAGATAAACGGAGTCCGTTCGACGGACGAATAGTGTGAAAGGGGCCTGCGGCGGCTGGTCGGCAAGTGGTTAAAACAGCCCTAACTGTCATTATATAATAATAGAACATCGTCATGCTTAAGCTAGTGACACATAATACAATCTGATTGGACAATCTCTAGATTTAAGATGGCCATACACTAAGCGAATGCCACTTCGTGGGTGGCCCTGTGGACACCTTCTGAAAGATTTGGATTTAAAAATTGAAGAAACCAGGCAGAAACTTGTGAGCCAAACAGCAGCTGTATCTGCAAATTCAGGGATTCTGACAGCCGCCAACATCCGAATACAATATCTGCAGTGGGAGATTGGTCCATGCATAGATGGAGGAATCTATTAGAAATCTATCAGTGTATAGCTAGCTTTATTAACCGCTTCCTCACCACTCGCCTTCACTGCTCTATATACTATCAACAGATAGATTGGGTACAGTGGAAGAAGGGGAGGATGAGAGAAGACAGGATCAAATAGCCTTTTTTATAAAATGCAGAGGATTAACCCCTTAGGTTCCACAGTGAGTATAACAAGCATGCTTTACTGCATATACAGACTGATTTTACTGTTGTGGGTTTAGTAACACTTTAAAGTGAATGAAAAGTCTTGTTTCATTTTCTATTAACATATAACGTATTAATATACTTCCCTCCTCTGTGCAGTGGTTTTGCACAGAGCAGCCCCAATCCTCTTCTTCTCGGGTCCGTGGCTGGACCTCCTGGCCCCTCTCTCCTGTTGAGTGACCCCACAGCAAGCGGCTTACTATAAGGGCACCTGAGCCGAGCTGCAGCTCCGGTGTTCTGCTGAAAACTCCAACTTGCCGACGACATCATTTCCGGTGACTGTACACCAAGAATAATTGAGGATTTCGAGCACTTGGTGTTTTCACACAACACCGGCAGCCTTTAATATCCGATAGATGCTATAATTAGTGCAGATTGTTAGACTGCTGGCTAGTTGTCACCGCCTTGGAGGCAGCCATGTTTTTGGTTAGTGGCGGGCGGACTAACAATCTGCACTAATTATAGCATCTACTGGAGTGTAAAGGCTGCCGGTGTCCTGTGAAAACACCAAGTGCTCAAAACTTTCAAGAGGCCTAATACATTAAGCTTTTCCAGCAATGTACACATGATGTATGACTTACATTCTATTTTTACAAGTTTTCCTTTGTCACATTTTCTCTCCCCTTTCTGGAAATAATATTCTAATGCCAAAATCCTTCTTTACAGAACAAGTATATTTTCTTACCTAACAGCAGGTTTATTAGTTTTGTGGCCTTTTCCAGCAATAAAACATGTTAATAAATAGTTTCCATCTGATAGGAGCCTGCTATCACCAATACATTCTCTTTCCCTTTCTTTATTGTACATGAGGAAAACAACAAGACAGATGGATAATCACTGACAAATTAACCCTATTGTAGATCCTGAAAAAGAATACCAACTAGCGAACAACCGATATCGGTTTTTCGTTGCCGATACTTTGGCCATTGAATATCGATATCAGCCGATATTGGCCGATATTTTCGTACATTTTTAAAAAAAGAAACAATTTTTTATGTTTATCACTTGACAGGTACTCTTGTGGAGGGATCTGGGGGTCTAAAAGACCCCAAACCCCTCCTCTGCACTTAAAAGCATTCAAAACACCAAGTTTGGCTGTTTTGAATGCTGTCATTTTTTTTAATCTGGCGCCGAGTACCCGGAAGTGATGTTATGACATCACTTCCGGGTTTTTACATGGAGACCCGATCAGAGCTGAATGCGGCTTTGATTGGGTCTTCGGCGTCTGTGCAGGATGGTTGCCCGGGTCCCCCGGTGGGACGGGAAACCCGGGCGAGTCACGGAAGGGGAGGGTACCGGGGTTGATGCCTCTAGCTGCAGGAATCACTCCGGAACAAGCACTTTCCCGAAATATCGGCAATAGCGGTCACCTTGGTGGCCGATTCCGATATATCGGGGAAAGTGCAGATTGGCCCTCGATATATCGGCTCTGCTGATAATCGGTCGATCACTAATACCAACCCACACAAAACTAGGGATTGACTAATTATCGGCACAGCCGATATATCGAGGGCCGATCTGCACTTTCCCTGATATATCGGAATCGGCCCCTGAGGTTTACCGATATTGCCGATATTTCAGGGAAGTGCAGTACCGTAGTGATGGCTGCAGCTAGAGGCATCAACCCCGGTACCGGCGTCAATAGCTGGCAGTCGGCTGTCTTGTAATGACAACTGATGTGGCTGAGAAGCCACTCGGCTGTTATTACAAGGAGCGGGAGGGGACGTCCCCCCCCCTCCCGCCGTCTTCCGCGGCTCGCCCCGGGACCACCGCATCCTACCTGCACGGCCGCCGAAGAGAAGACCCGATCAAAGCCACATTCGGCTCTGATCGGGTCTCCATGTAAAACCCAAAACTTGGCTGTTTTGAATGCTTTTAAGTGCAGAGGAGGGGTTCGGGGTCTTTAAGACCCCCAGATCCCTCCACAACAGTACCTGTCAAGTGTAAAAAATGTTTTTAAATGTACAAAAATATCAGCCATTATCGACCGATGCCGATATTCAATGGCCAAAATATCAGTATCGGTATCAGCAACGAAAATCCGATATCGGTCGATCACTACACAAAACCCTTAAAGCATATGTAAACTCAAAAACAAAATTCTATTGTATACCAGTTCTTAGATATGTTAGCTGCATTGGTTTTTTATGTTTTCAGGCTTCTTTCCCCTTTTTTTCACCTAGTGATCCTTTAAATAACACACTTACATGGCTACACTCATTTCTCCACTGTATCAATGGAGATTCCTTGGTTATCAGAGAGGCAGGACTTCAAACATATGTAAAGAAACAAAGTAGCGAGGGCACTGGGAAATTGTTATTTCATAGAAACTGTGTGCAGCTCACTGTGCCGAGAGAGGAAATGTAGACCCGGCCAGGAATGATCACAGCCTAAACTGGGGTGAATCCAGCCACGTAGCCAAGCGGTGGACAGGGCAGTATCCATGGCCGCTCTTCCTGCACAACAACACAGCCAAAGAGAACAACCACTCAGACGTGAGTGGGTGGCAACACGTTTCAGGAGCTTCTCCCTTTGGTGTTTCCAGCTACAAAAGAGACCGACATTGGTATAATTGTCCATTTAGACCTTTTCTTATAAAAAAAATGTTTTATTTATAGGCAATATACCATGGGCCCAGATGGACTAACTGTGTGTATAATAGCACATATTCTTTATATTGGACTTCAAAAATGTCTTCTTCGTTGGATGGTGGATTGCTGGGATTAATGGTGTCTTGTAGGAAGAGAGCGTGAGGCACTGGTGAAAACACCTGTGACTATGGGAACTAAGGAGGCAAATGTAACTGGCATTGAGATCTTATTCATTTTGGTTGTGCTGCTTCTAATCATATAGCTCTCTTCCAGGTCAGGTGAACCCTTTGGTGAATATTGGAGCCTGCATGTAAGTGGAGTGCAGCGTGGTACGGCGGCAATGTATCACACAGTCCAGTGCAATAGTAAAAACCTGTACTGAAGTAATAAAGCAATAGTTCACAACAAACCCAGAAAGGCTGTCCAACCCGGTGCACTCACGGTTTCCAGCAACAGAGTGGGTTCCAGATGGGCCAACAGCATTAGAGGGGCAGAATTCAACCTGACCGTCTCAGAAGATGTTCAGAAGAGTTGCCTTCCTATGCTTTCCTTCTTCGTCTGGAATCTTTCCCTACCATTAATACTGTCCCTAACAGATGGGGTACCTCTCCCTACACTACCCTCTCTCATAAAGCGCACCAAATCCAGGGGTCAGGGTCTTAATAGACTCTGCCACATCTAAGATGGCTGCCAGATTTACATGGGTGGCCAGCATTCAATCTGATCACTGCCCCAGTGACTCAGGAAACCACAGAGGAACCCTGTTCCTTATGACTTCCTGTCAGGGTCCGGACTGGCGGCAGATGAAGACACTAGGGGTGGATCCTCTGTGTCAGTGAGGGAATGGCGTGGACCGTACCAGGGGACCGGTTCTAAGTTGCTACTGGTTTTCACCAGAGCCTGCCGCAAGGCGGGATGGACTTGCTGCGGCGGTAGCAACCAGGTCGTGTCCTCCGGTAGCGGCTCAACCTCACAGACAGCTGATACAGGCATGGTACAGTAGGACAAGGCAAAGGCAGGGTCAGACATAGCAGAAGGTCAGGGCAGGCGGCAAAGGTTCGAAGTCAGGGGCAATGGCAGAAGGTCAGATACACAGGCAGGGAATTTACACAAAACGCTTTCTCAGGGCACTAAGGCAACAAGATCCGGCAAGGACAGGAAGGGGAAGTGGGTTTTTATATATTTTGTACTGATTGGACCAGGCACCAATTAGTGGTGCACTGGCCCTTTAAATCTTAGAGCAGCGGCGCGCGCGCGCCCTAGGGAGCAGAACGCCACGAGCGCTCCGGGGAAGCCGCAGGACCCGGAGCGCTCGGCGTGACACTTCCCCTCCTGCATTGCCGCTGCAGTTGAGCGCCGCCTGCAGTGGAGACAGCAGAAAGCACCTGCCTACATGCAATCAGGCAGAGAATTTGCTTTATGTTCTTCCACTGAAATAAGTAGTATTTTTTATGATTTGAAAAAAAAGGAAAACTGTAAAATATTTTTTATTTTCTTTGTCTAAAATGGAGCTACTATGCTGTCTTTTTTGCTATCTCATAGTGCTCTTGGAATCTTTGTCATGTTTTGATTCTACATTTTTGTGTAAAACATTGAATGTTTAAACAGAATATAGAAAAAAAATGTATATTTAACCCAAAGCCAATATTATAGTTTCTTATAGACTAATAATGCCATGCAATCTATTTAATAAACAGCTATTGTAATTTGCATAGTAGTACTATGTAGTGAACTTGTTTAAATGACCCACTCCAACTACATATTTTAGATTCATAAGTAATTAAAGGGATGACCTGGCAACACTAAATAAGAATGATATTCATGTAGGAGAAAAATGCCTGTTAAAGATAAGTGGCTGGTACATTAGGACTATTCATACATATTACATTGAGTACTCTTAGTATGAATTGCTGTCATTAAAAATGTCTTTTTGAAAAAGTTGGTGTACCTGCAGCATAATTCTTATACATACAGGTAGATAAAAGTGAAAGAGCCACCATTGACTTGCCTGATTAGCTCCTGCAAGTCAGTTATAATCCACCAATCAACTGGTAATCTTTACACTTTCTTAAAAAAGGACAAAGCAGACTTCATGTGGATCATTCTCTACTATTGTTGAACAAAAACTCAAAGTAGAACTATAGGCAAAACTTTTTGTTTTTCATTTTGGATAGAATAAGGGAGGGTTATACTTTTTTTTGCCATCTGTGTCCCATTGCAGAGATTTCCCTTCACTTCCTGTCCCATAGCTAAACAGGAAATGAGAGGAAATGCCCGCAAATTAAGGGAATTCATTGGGGACCCCCAGGTGACCAGAACTAGTGTCCCCATTGGAAGATTTCCTTTCTATTACTTTTCCGGGGACGACCCAAAATTTGGGATTTTTACTTTCAATGATAATCGCAAACACGACAAATAGAGAGGATGAATCTTCCTAACAAGGGCACAGACAGCAATAAAACCTGGCAGGTGTTAAAAATTCCTCCCCATTTTATCCAAAACTAAAGCCTCATACACACGCAACGATTGTTGGCCGTGAGTTTTCGGCCAACGTCCGATCGGCTGATTGTCGGCTTGTTAGTATGATGCTTCCGACAACCGACTGCGACTTTTCGGCCGAAAATAAATCTGGTGTGCATGCTATAAAATTTTTGTTGGCCGTCAACAGAACGGCCGATTGTTCGTCAGTCAGTACAGATTTCAGCAGACAAAAATCAGATGAGCATTCTCAGAGAAGAAAAACACACGGAAAGTAAACCAGCACATGACATCACTTCTGAAGTTGGTTGTTGTTGGCTGAAAAAATTTGTGTGCAGTCTAGAGCACATTTCAACCAACACAACAACACTGGACAAAAGACGGCCGATCGGTCGGCCAACAATCGTTGCGTGTGTACGAGGCTTTATAAAAAAAAGTTTTGCCTTTAGTTAAACTTTAGGATAGGCCTTGCCATCCTAATCAAAGTAAATGCCAAGTGGGAAAGTCCACCATTTACAAGCACAGTGCTGGTCCTAATGCTGCAATAAGAAATTTTGTATCCCCTGTGGTTCCTTTTAACATACAGCAACTTTTTGCACCTTTTTCACCAAAAACTAAACAAAAATATAATACCTCTGCAGGGGATACCTGCAAACTTTGTGCAGACTTCTGGCAACAAAAAAATTCAAAGCGTGTCTATTTTTCTTTCTTTCTCCCAGGCAGGATCTTATCTATAGTGGAAAAATAATACATTAAACCGGAAATAAACTTTTTTTTTTTTTTTGGTAATAGAGACCTCTAAGCCTTATAGAGGTGGGGAGTCTGGATCACACATCACTGGAGGAGAGCACACCCAGAGGTAAGTGTGCCCAGATACAATTCCTATTAAGTTCCTCTTCCTAGTCTGAACAACATTAAAGCTGGATTCTGGGATAGGAATATAATGTCTAAATACAAGAGCCATGTGTATTCTTCCTTGAATCTTGGTGTGTTTTGTGTATTTCTTACAGATTTGTGCAGCAATCCAATGCAAAATGTGGCCTCTGTGATAGAGCTTCCTGTAATAAAGACCAGGTATTGCTCCTCCCTCTCCTTGTGCAGGGTGACTGGTCTTGTATCCGCCCCCTCCTGTCTTTTTCTGCAGACAGCCTTTAGTGGGTGGGGTCTGCTAGACCCCTCCTAAAGCTCTGCTATATGCACAGGCTATGTACAACACAGTCATGCTGCTTTTACAACGGTGATACTAAACACATTCTGTTTAATATATATTGTCCCTTCTATTTCTGTATGTGCATGATGACACCGTAATTATTTTATTATTATATTACAAAAAAAAAAAATCTAAGTACCTTTTTCCTAATCGATATTCAGCTGGCACATAACCCAGATCTTTCCCAGCCTGTCTGCAGGGAAATGTAAGCAGGAGGAGCTTATAGTCCACTGCTGCTGGTCACATGTTCAAAAAAAAAAAAAAAACAGCCTTTTGAATACAGAGTAAAATAAATAATGAATATCAACTGTTTCAAATTGTCATAAAAGTATATATTTGAAATCAAATCTTTATTATTTATTGGCAATAACATGGTGTGGGTGGATTTCTGCCAGTCACAGGCTGTGTCACATTCCTCCAGCCTGTGTCTTGGAAAAAGAGGGAGGGGAAGACTCCATTATTCTACATTAACCACTTCCGCTCCGCTCCCTTAATAACCATGCCATTTTTTGCGATTCGGCACTGCGTTATTTTAACTAACAATTGCGCAGTCATGTGATGCTGTACCCAAATACAATTGATGTCCTTTTTTTCCCCACAAATAGAGCTTTCTTTTGGTGGTATTTGATCACCTCTGCTGTTTATATATTTTGCGCTATAAACAAAAAAGAGCAACAATTTTGGAAAAAAAACACAATATTTTTTACTTTCTGCTATAAAACATTCCCAATAAAAAAAATCTAAAAAAATCAATTTTTTTTTATCAGTTTAAGCCAATTTGTATTCTAATACATATTTTTGGGTGACACGTTTTGGGGACAAGGGACAGTAATCAGTGCTAAATAATATGCACTGTTACTGTATAAATGACACTGGCAGGGAAGGGGTTAATACTGGGAGTGCTTAAGGGGTTAAGTGTAGGCCTAAATGTGCTTGCTAACTTGCTAACTGGGGGGGGCTCTGTGAAAGGCACACAGAGATCGGTGTTTCAGCTTAGCTGAGACACACAATCTCATTGTGTCTATCTGACAGGAGAGCCACCTGCCTTGTTTACATAGGCAGGCGGCTCTCCTGTCAGCTTCCCCGAAGATCGTGGGAGGCCAGCGGCGATCGTGCCCGCTCCTCCCGCGGTCTGGATCCTGCTGTGTCTAATCAAAATATGGGAATGACTTGCAGTTACCAATTTTTAGCTTTTGGTGCTCTTACATTTTGAATGACAATTACTCAGCCATGCAACACTCATATGAAATTTCCATCCTTTTTTTCCCACAAATATAGCTGGTATTTTATCATCACTTGGTTTTCTATTTTTTGTGCTATAAATGTAAACAAATCGAAAATTTGGTAAAAAAAAATGAATTTATCTTTGTTAAAATTTATCAAATTTAGTAATTTTTCTTCATAAATTTTGGCCAAAAGTTGTACTGCTACATATCTTTGGTAAAAATAACCCAAATAAGTATATATTATGTGGTCTTTGTGAAGGTTATAGAGTCTACAAGCTATGGTGCCAATCATTGATCACACCTAATCACACCTGATGTACCGACGGCCTATCTCATTTCTTGAGACACTAACAATGCAGGAGAGTACAAATACCCCCCAAATAACCTCTTTATGCAAAGCAGACATTCCAAGGTTAGTAAGAGGCATGGTGAGTTTTTTGAAGTTGTAATTTATTCCCACAATTCTCTGCAAAATTAAGATTTTTTTTTGTCACAAAATAGTCATATTACCAAGTTATTTCTCACACACAGTATAGGCATACTTGCAATTACACCCCAAAATACATTCTGCTACTCATCCTGAGTATGGTGATACCACATGTGTGAGACTTTTACACAGCCTGACCACATACAGAGGCCCAACATCCAAGAAGCACCTTCAGGCGTTCTAGGAGCATAAATTACACACATAATTTCCTGACAACCTATCACACTTTTAAAGGCCCTGGAGCCCCATAACAATGGAAACACACACAAAATTACCCCATTTTGATAAGCAAACACCCCAACACATAATCTAGGAGGCATAATGAGTCTTTCGAGCATATCATTTTTTTCCACAAGTTTTTGGAAAATGTGGAAAGAAAATTAAAATGCATTATTATTTATTTATTTATTTTTTTACACAAAGTTGTCAATTTCTAAGATATTTCTAACACATAGCATGTACATAGCAAAAATGACACCCCAAAATACATTCTACTACTCCTCCTGAGTATGGTGATGCCACATGTGTGACACTTTTACACAGCCTGACCACATACAGAGGCTAAGCATGCAGGGAGCACTGTCAGGTGCTCTAGGGACATAAAATTACAAATCTAATTTTCTGACTACCCATTACACTTTTGTGAGGCACTGATGTGGCGGGGATGAACACTGATTTGGCATGGATGAGCACTGATTTGACATGGATGTGGCACAGATGAGGACTGATGTGGCATGGATGTGGCACAGATGAGGACTGATGTGACATGGATGTGGCACAGATGAGCACTGATTTGGTATGGATGTGGCACAGATGAGCAGTGATGTGGTATGGATGTCGCACAGATGAGCAGTGATGTGGCATGGATGAGCAGTGATGTGGCACAGGTGAGCACTGATGCGGCACAGGTGAGCACTGATGTGGCATGGATGAGCACTGATGTGGCATAGGTGGGGACAAATGAGGCATGGATGGGCATGAATGAGGCATGATTGAAGCATGAATGGGTATGATTGAGGCACAGATTGGCATTATTGAGGCAATAAGGCATGGGTGGGATGATTGAGGCACGGATGGGCATGATTGAGGCACAGATTAGCATGATTGAAGCACAGATGGGCATGATTGAGGCACGAATGGGCACGATTGAGACATGGATGGGCATGATTGAGGCAATGAGGCAGGGATGGGCATGATTGAGGCATGGATGGGCATGCCTGAGGCACAGATTGGCATGATTGAGCATAAATGAGGCAGGGATGGGCATGATTGAACCAGGGATGGGCATGATTGAGGTATGATTAAGGCACAAATGAGGCAAAGGTGAGCAGTGCTGCAGTCTCCCTCCTCTCCTCGCACGCTGTACCATTCGCTGTGTACAGCGCGCAAGGAGAGAGCTGAACCAGACATGCTCTGGTTTGTTGAGAACGTGGTAAAGGGCCGCTGTCAATGGCCCTTTACCATGATCCGTGATATGCCGGGTCCATAGCATGGACACTTTCATGTGCACCCCCCAGGGGGCACGCGGGAAACGCGATCCTGGGAGGACATTATTGTACGGGCCCCCAGAATAAGCTGACCATGCTGTAGCCTTCATTCGGCTATGACCCGGTTGGCAGGTTAGTTCACCTTTAAAAAAAATACTCTATGCAGTCCATGAGCACTATTCCATAACACTAAACTAATCTAATTTAGAAAATATACATTTAGGTACCTCCCATACCTGTGGGCCATGTGTACATGGAGTGAAGCCTCCCCCAAATGCTTCTGATATACATCACACCTTGGCCCTGCCCTCTTCTTTAGGATGGACCAGTTGTTAGGATGAGTGCCTCCTACTGGTACAGGAGAGACAACTCTCCTTCTGAGCCTCGCACATGCGCATCTCTTGTCACCGCAGAGGACCTCAGCAGCAGCAACACTCTCTCTCTCGCAGCCACGGAGCTCATCTGCTCAGTGGAGAGCACAATGCAGGGGAGTAACTACAGGGGTTGCAGGGGTTGCAATCGCTACTGGGCCCCATGCTCCAGGGGGCCCGGTAGCAAACCAGTGGGTGAACTTCCAGGATCGCAAAGGTCACACTTGCGACTGGACCCTGGCATTGCACCACTGTGGGGAGGCCCCAAGATTGCAGGAAGGGGGCCCACAAGATTGCAGGAAGGGGGCCCACTGCAGAACTTGTGAAAGAATCCTGCTGTGGGACCGTAATAAAAGGCCATGCAACGAGTGTAAAGAGCCCCAGGATTAGTGGGAAGAGCCCTGGGCTTGAAGGTAAGGGCCCCCCGGCCAGGGGTCTGGGGGGCCCTTCATGGTTTCTTGCATCAGGGCCCTGAAGGTTCTAGTTACGCCTCTGGC
Organism: Pelophylax lessonae; assembly: GCF_965119305.1. NCBI lineage: Eukaryota > Metazoa > Chordata > Amphibia > Anura > Ranidae > Pelophylax > Pelophylax lessonae. Next base: position 78,477,220 of record NC_138777.1, on the reverse strand, counting down.
ACAATGTGAATGTGTGGGGCTCAGAAGAAGGATGGCACTTACTTCTTTACCATTAGGGAACAGAGCTGTGAAATCAGGTGCTCTGTTCTTTACTAGAATTTCAGTGATACAAAGTAAAATGGCTTTAAAAAGAGAGTATTGGTGAATGAGAAGTTCTGTAATGAACAGTCTCAAACATTTGATGGTTATGTAGCACCCTCTAGTATGCTACTAGTGTCAGATTAGGTAAAAGCATATTCTTAATCTGACTCATGTTTAAGACCCCGTTCACACTGGGGCGACCTGTCAGGCGACCTGGTCGCCTGACAGGTCGCCGTAGGTCGCCTGCCATAGAGTAGCTGTGGACCCATTCTAATAGGAGCGACACAAGTCGCTCCGACTTAGAAAAAGGGTCCGGAGCTTCTTTGGGGCGACCTGGAGCGACCTGCATTGACTTCAATGATATGAAGTCCGTGCCGGCCGCTCCGAGGTCGCGGTGCGAGCTGCGCACCGCGACCTGTGAGGTCACCCCGGCAAGTAGCGTTGCCCCAGTGTGAACGGGATCTTAACCCTTTTAAATCTGGGTCAGGGTTACTAGAGTTCAGGGCAGCATGACTCATACAGGCAGCTCTCTGGTGCCCCTCCCTCCTTTGATCTGGAATTAAGGAGAATGTTCTGGAAGCTAAAGAGTTATGCTGGAGAATTGGGTTGAGAATGGAGTTGCAGCGCTGAGGAGCCTGTCGGTGGCCCTTGAGGCAAACCCCCTAGTCTGGGGGGAGGGGGTGCTCTGTCTCAGGCTGAGGCCCAGGTGCTGGCCAGGAAGGACCCCACCATAAGTGAAGTTGGAAGGAGGCTTTCCTGAGAGGCAGTGGGAGCAAGGAGGACAGTGTGAGTACTACAGCACGGTGCAGGGACTTACAAGGGGAAAGACTGCTACATGTAGAAGGTCTTACTTGAAGACAGCAGTGTGCTTAACCACTTACGGACCGGAAGGATTTGCCCTCTAATGACCAGGCCATATTTTGCAATTCAGCACTGCGTTATTTTAATCGACAATTGGGCGGTCGTGCGACACTGTACCTAAATAAAATTGATGTCCTTTTTTTTCCACAAATAGAGCTTTCTTTTGGTGGTATTTGATTACCTGTGCGATTTTTATTATTTGTGCTATAAACAAAAAAACACGACAATTCTGAAAAAAATCTATATATTTTTCACATTCTGCTATATAACATTCCCAAAAAAAAATGTAAAAATCAAAATTGTTTAACATTTTAGGCCAATTTGTTTTCTACTACTGATTTTTGGTAAAAAAAAAAATCGTAATGAGTGTATTTCTGATTGTTTTGCGCAAAAGTTATTGCGACTACTAACTACGGGAAAGATTTATGTAATTTCTATTGTTTTTTTTTTTACTAGTAATGGTGGCGATCTACGATTTTTAGCGGGACTGCGACATTGCGGCGGACTGATCGGACCCCTGACTGACATTTTTGACACTTTTGGGGGGACCAGTGACATTACTACAGTAATCAGTGCTAAAAATATCCACTGTTACTGTAATAATGACACTGGCAGGGAAGGGGTTAACACTATGGGTGTTTAAGGGGTTAAGTGTGTACCTAGGGGCGTGTTTCTAACTGTGGGGGGGGCGTGGCTTGCGGAATGACCATAGAGACATGTGATCCTATATAGAAGGATCACATGGGCTCTGTGATCATTCCAGGGAGAAGAACAGTCTTGTGTTTACAACAGCTGACCGTCCTTTTCTCTCAGCGGGGAACGATCATGGGTGTCACCTGCCCGCTGCATCGGCTTCCCCACTGAGGAACGGGGGCGGGAGCGCCCCGCCGGCGAACAACGTATACCTACAGCTGTTCACGCAGGAGCAGCTTCCTGCCGCAGTATAACTGCAGCGGGCGGTCGTAAAGTGGTTAAGTCTTCTTTTTTAAGGAATCTTTATTTAGTTTTGCGTGTAAATCACAGATAAATTAACAACAGTACACAAAGAAAGAAAGCAGAGGTGAGGCCAAGCGGTGCCACACATCCATGAACATAACATATCAGGTCAGAATACAAAGGCACATAGTGGCAGATATGATAACCGTAGCAGCTCAGGGCAGAAGTCAGGCCGCTGGCATCTGAAATCATATAACAACCGCGGGCGTCCACAGGAGCAGTCCATTACACAATCCAGCTCCAGGGAGCCCCAGGCCGGGGCCCACCCCGAGGCAGGGGGGCAAACTAGCCTCCATCAAACCTCCCCCGACTCAGTCCCCGCAGCCAGGGGCCCCCCCAGTCACGTCCTCGCCACCTAAGACGAGCAGCAGGGAGGAGCCCAACAGCAGCCCAGGTCCCAACAGGGAAACATAGGCAGCTCCCGGGCAGCCCCTCGCAGCACAAATGTAGAGCAATCGAAGTGCCAGCAGTTCACCCAGCGAAGTCCAAAAATAAAGCCACCAATAGGCAGCACAAACATCATGCAATAAGGGAGAAAGAGAAAGGAAGAAGGGGGAGAAACAGGAAAAGGAGAAAAGAGAGGAGGAGAAAGAAAGAAAAAAAGTATTGTACCCGTCGACATCCAGATCTCTCCGACTGCCGCACCCCGCCGTGGCAACCTCCGACATCACAGAAGCTCAAGACACCACATAGCAGAAACTCTAAGCAAGAGATGGAGCGGGCCCACCCAGGGACGGGTCAGCCAACACCAGTAAGGCCCGGTCGAGGCTCGAGGGCAGCAGGGCTGGATCACCCGCATAGTCAAGCCATGGCCGCCATTTCTCATCATTGCTTTCCCACACCCCTCTACAGTTAGCTATGCAGTCCTCCGCATCCTTTATGCCATCCACCACACGCCTCCATTCCAACCTGCCCGGGACCTGCGGACGTTTTTTTGCAGTAAATTGGGATCAACCTCCTAGCAGCATTAAGGAGGTGAGGCAGTATGCTACGCCTATAACGGCTGAGTGGCATGCAGGGAATGTGCAGGAGGAAGTGGAGGGGGCTGAATGGAACATCGATAGCCAGTATGGATTTGATCTGGTCCTTAACATTGCGCCATAAAGGGGCAATAACTGGGCTTTCCCACCATAAATGAAGCAGGGTGCCACGCCCCCCACAGCCCTTTCAACAAGCGGCAGAGGCAGAAGGGTAAATGTGGACCAGGTCCGCTGGCACTCGGTACCAGCGTGTCAGCAGTTTATAGTTTGTTTCCTGCATTTTAGAGTCGACTGAGCTAAAGTGGGTGAGTTGATACAGATGGGCCAACTGAGTGTCCCAAAGCTCCAGCCCCAGGTCCCTCTCCCATACCCGAACGTATGCAGGTTTAGAAATGGAGGGACGCTGCACCCAACAGTTGATACAGCTCGGAGACCATATGGGGGACAGGTGTGTCTTGTATGAACAAGAGGGAAGACAGCGCAGTGCCTTCTAAGTGCGGCAAGACATTTATTGAAGTATGTGCAGCAGTATTACACTAACATTTAGTCGGTGAATAAGATGCAGTTAGTCAAGTAATGTTGATCATCAGGAGCATCACTGGAGCGGGTCCTGGTGGTGGATGGAGGCAGTGGATCCCGGTGAGAGCGGCAGTGGGGGTTCCTCCGTGTGTACAGGGACGGCCTCGGTGGTGTCCGCGGGCTCCCCGTCAGCTTTTGGAACGCTGGCACTCGTGGGTCCTGGGATCCTGACGTCACTCCTGGCGGTGATGCGGGATGCTACGGCGACGCGTTATCGGAGCATGCGCTCCTTCTTCAGGCCGTGGATGCACCATGTTTGGACAGGCATTTATGCAGTGATAAGGACGGTGGCTCAGGGGAGGCAAAAGGCATGGCGTGAAAGTCTGCAATAGGTGGAATATCGGTGTTTGGCCACTAGGTGGGGTGTGTGGGTACACAAACTGATGTGGTTAAATGCACGGGGAGGGGAATAATAAACCATGTGGGAAACTATAGTGTAATATGACCGTAGTTGAAAATTGAAAAGGGGGGGGTTTGTTGTTTTGGGTTTTTTTTTCACTGGGAGGGATGGAGATGACAATGGAAGGGGGGGGGGTTTGGGGGGATTATGTGTATAAGTGTCACAGATATGTGTTGCTGTATGTATGGTGCTATGGGATAAAAATAGGGCACATGGTTTGGGCACGGGGACATATTAGGGGGGGGATGGAAGGGTTGCTTGGGGATGGTTTTGGTTGTAGCTGTTTGGGGGGGTTGTGGGGGTTTTTGTTTTCATGGGCGGTTTGATCCGGGGGGGTTAACGGGGGGCGTGGGAAGAAGGTGGGTGGGGTGCATGGAGAAGCATTACAGTAAGGTGTTGGTTACTATTTCCTCATTAAGGCCTCCAGGCGCGAGGGTGTCAAGTGTGTAGATCCAGAACGTTTCTCTGCGACAAAGTCGCTTGAAACGTTCCGTTTGTGGAAATGAGTTGGGGATGGACTCGATGACCCAGACACGCAGACCTGTGGAAGATTTCTCATGGTGTTCGGCAAAATGTCTGGGCACACTATGTTTGTCCTTTCCGGCCTCGACTAGGTGGCGGTGTTCGCCAAACCGCTTTCTTAGGGTCCGGATGGTTCTCCCTACATAGAACTGGCCACAAGGGCAGGTGAGGCAGTAGATCACGTATTCGGATGAGCAGTTGTGGGAGTGTTTGATGGTGTATGCTTTGCCTTTTACGTTGAATTCTTTTTGTCCATGTTGTATGTGCTTGCAGGTGAGGCAAAGGGCTTTGCGGCATTGATACATCCCAACAAGCGGGATAAGGCATGGGTTGGCTGTGGGGGTTTTTTGTTCTCGTTTTAGTTTGCTCGGTGCTAGAAGAGTTTTGATGCTTCTGGCCTTTCAGTAGGATACCTTCGGCTTTGGGGGAATGGTGGATTTTAGGTGGGGATCTTCCAATAGGATGGGCCAGTGTTTGGTAAGGATCTGTTCCATTCTGCGAAATTTGACATGGAATTGGGTGGTGAAGCGTATGGGCTGTGTTGTGGGTGCGTCTTTAGGGGTGGGGGCAGGGATGTTTGTGTACTGGGAGTAAGCTTCATTGATGAGGGGTTGGGGGTAACCTTTTTCAACAAATTTTTGGGTTAGCAGGCTGCTCTGTTCGGTGTAGTCATGTTCTTTGGTGCAATTCATTCTGAGTCGGCAGAATTGGCTTTTGGGAATATTTGAGATCCATCTTGGGTGGTGGCAGCTTTGGAAGTGTAGGAAAGAATTGCCCGCAGTGGGCTTAGTGTAATTCTTGCCCAATATGTGTTTATCTTGGTGGTATAATAGGAGGTCTAAAAAGGCGAGTTCTGTGGGGTCGCATACTGAGGTGAATGAGAGGTTGTAAGTGTTGTTATTGCAGTGGTGGACGAACAGTTGGAAGAGAGGCTCGGGACCGTCCCAGATTACAATGATGTCATCTATGTATTGACCGTAGTAGATGATGTTGGCGGCGAACGGATTATTGTGCCAAATGTGGTTGGCTTCCCAATAACCCATGGTGAGGTTGGCATAGCTGGGGGCAAAATTAGCCCCCATAGCTGTGCCATTGACCTGGAGGAAAAACTCACCATTGAATTCAAAGTAGATTTTTTGGAGGCAGAATTCTGTGGCTTTGCTGATGAAGTTGGCTTGTTGAGGGTTGATGGTGGGATCATCCATGAGGAAGTGGGTTACGGCTCTGAGGCCTATGTCATGGGAGATGGAGGTATATAGGGAGTTGACATCAAGGGATGCCCACATGTAGGATGATTCCCAGGAGTAATGGGAAAGTTATTCAAGGAGGTACACTCCGTCTCTGATGTATGCTGGGAGGTTTTGGGCTAGGGGTTGGAGGAATTGGTCCCCGTGCCCAAACCATGTGCCCTATTTTTATCCCATAGCACCATACATACAGCAACGCATATCTGTGACACTTATACACATAATCCCCCCAAACCCCCCCCCCTCCCTTGTCATCTCCATCCCTCCCAGTGAAAAAAACCCCCAAAACAAAAACCCCCCCCTTTTCAATTTTCAACTACGGTCATATTACACTATACTTTCCCACATGGTTTATTATTCCCCTCCCCGTGCATTTAACTACATCAGTTTGTGTACCCACACACCCCACCTAGTGGCCAAACACCGATATTCCACCTATTGCAGACTTTCACGCCATGCCGTTTGCCTCCCCTGAGCCACCGTCCTTATCGCTGCATAAATGCCCTGTCCAAATATGGTGCATTCACGGCCTGCCGCATCACCACCAGGAGTGACGTCAGGATCCCAGGACCCACGAGTGCCAGCGTTCCACCAGCTGACGGGGAGCCCGCGGACACCACCGAGGCCGTCCCTGTACACACGGAGGAACCCCCCCTGCCGCTCTCACCGGGATCCACTGCCTCCATCCACCACCAGGACCCGCTCCAGTGATGCTCCTGATGATCAACATTACTTGACTAACTGCATCTTATTCACCGACTAAATGTGAGTGTAATACTGCTGCACATACTTCAATAAATGTCTTGCTGCACTTAGAAGGCGCTGCGCTGTCTTCCCTCTTGTCTCCCCCCAGAGATCTCTTCTGTCTCTTCCGCCGGCAGCCGATACAGTGGACAGCTACCCCCTGAACTGTTTGGGGGTCCCCCTACCCCTGGTGTTTCCCTTCCCCCCTCCCCCGGGTCCCCAGGACCAGACTTTTTTGAGTCCTCTTCTTGCGCCAATTCACCACTAAACCAGTGTCTTGTATGAACAAATGTTCAAAAGGCTTGAGTGAGGCAGGTGGGCAGATAGAAGAGCCATGAACCATAAAGAAGTGGTGTAACTGACTGTATTTCCAGAAGTTCATGTCTCGTAGGGCAGAAGCCTGCCCCCCTCAAGCAGCTTACCACAACTGGCATTCCCATCATCCACCCAAGGGCCAACGAAGGCCATCTGTTCTCCAGGGGGGAACCAAAGGTAACCCCCTAGTGGTGCCGACGGGGAGACAGGGGGTGCCAGGCTCAGGAGCCGATTCAACCGGTCCCATACAGCGAGTGCATGGACCGTGAAGGGAGAGGCGTACTCCGACAGCCTCCTGAATTCCCGGGACAGCCATGGGGCGTAAGACAGGTTTCTGCCGGCCATACATGGGTGAGGAAGCGCCAGTTCAAAATTCGCTGAAGGACGATCGCTCTATAATAGCGTTGGACATCTGGCAAACCGAGTCCCCCCAGATGTTTCAGACGCTTCCACTTAGCTAGAGCTATGCACGGTCGTTTCGCATTCCAAACGAACCCCATGATCAGGCTATTGAGAAGGAGAAAGAAACTCCGGGGCAGGGGAATAGGCAGCATTTGCAGGTAAAACAGCCCGCGTGGGAGGACATTCATTTTAATAATGTTCACCCTCCCCAACCATGTAAAGGCCATCTTGGTCCAGTGCAGAAGGTCTTGTTTGATAGCGTTCAGTAAGCGTGGATAGTTAGCCGCATACAGCCTGTCAAAGCAGTCGTTAAGTGGAACCCCTAAGTACGTCAGGGAGGAAGTGGTCCAAGTGAAAGGGAATGCAGCTCGAAGGGATCTAGATAAAGATGGGGGCACACAGATAGGGAGAATCTCAGACTTCCTGAGGTTAATTTTAAAATTCGAGACGTTTCCAAATTGTTCTAGTTCCCGCATCAGGACCGGCAAGGAGACCAGGGGGTCAGTGAGATGGAACAGCACATCATCCGCATAAGCAGAAAGTTTGTGCCTATTGTCACGCCTTTAATATCCAAGTTCGCACGCACTTTGTTCAGAAAAGGTTCTAGAACCAAGGCGAAGAGGAGAGGCGAGAGCGGACACCCCTGACTGGTGCCGTTCCTGATCGGGAACTTGGCGGACCGTTAACGCAGACACTAGCACTAGGGTCGGCATATATAGCGCCATGATCCAGGTCATCGATCATGTGGGGTCCCAGGTCCATTGATTCCAACACCCCCCTCAGGTAGTCCCAATCCACCCGGTCAAATGATTTTTCAGCGTCGGTCAAGAGGATTAGGTAGGGCGGAAAATCGAGGTGGGAGTTAGCCCAGTGGATCAACTGTACTGCCCTAATGGCGTTATCCAGAGCCTCCCTGCCCGTAATGAGACCGGTCTGGTTGAGGTGGATAATCTGGGGCATGAGATGCTTCAAGCGGTTCGCCAGGTTAAGTCTTCTTAAGCCTTGCCGTGGGAGATCTCCAGAGCGTCAGTCAGGTAAACTGGTGAAGAGAAGCAGCCAGGTGGGCTGGTGAAGAGGCAGCCACGTGGGCTAGCATTTCCTGCAGTTGTACAGCTGGGACCAGTGTTTACAGGGGAGTTGGAGGTACTCCAGGATGCAGTTCACAACACATTGTGCTACATTCTAGAGGGACTGATAGTTCCTAGCCTGTAAGGGACTGTTGCTGATCTAACAGAGACTGTTAGCCTGTACAGGGGAATCAATTGGAGCTGTATATAGGGAGGAAGTTGTCCCTGGTTTTGTCACTTTCAAGTTGGGCATCCCATAATCCTATCCCCATCCAAATTTTTACCCCCCTAATAAAACAAATAAAACAAAGCTCAAGGACTGTTCACTGTGTCTGGATGAAAGCTGAAAATGTTATGTGCCTGGCTGTGCAGCAGTGGGGAACCCTTCAACCCCTACAGGGGTAGAGCTACAGTTATATATTCTTGGGTTTATGGGATACTAAATGTTGATATGATACGAAATCATCCTATGTGTATTTGGTGCTTCTACTCCTTTAGAACTAAAAATGTATTATGACTGGTTGAAGCATAATTAGGTGTGTATGGTTCGGGCTTGAATGGCATATATGGTGTAGAGGTAAGGTAAATACCTATTCTAAAACAGAAATCAGCAGCCACAGAAAACTCTCCCTCCAACAGTTTAGAAAAAAAAAAATTGTCTACAGCCTTAGTCACGTCATTTACCTGTAATGAAATACACAATATTTTCAAAAGTATTGGGACGCCTGCCTTTACATGCACATGAACTTTAATGGCATTCCAGTCTTAAGCTGGATATACACTATACAACTTTTGTTAGATTTCCTTCAGATTTACCTTTACTATGTAGTGCAAGGGCCTGCCAGATTGCATACAAATTGAATGGGTTTAGGTTTGACCTCATATTATATGGTTTTAGTAAATCTAAAAGAAAAAATCTAAAGGCAATTGTATAATGTGTATGGCCCATTAAGCCCCGTACACACGATCAGATTATCGAACGATCTGTCGTCTGTTTTTTGTGGCATGCTAGTCTGATGTGGAAAGTGAAGAGTTTTTTTTCATTCGAATTTTCCCATACGACAGAATTCTACTTCAGAAGTGGTGTCATGTGTTGGATTGCTTTGTATGTGTTCTTTCTCTCTGAGCATGCCTAGTCTTGCTCTTAAGATTTTTTTCCGTCTAAATCTGTACTAATGAGATGAAAATCGGACGTGTTTTGACGGACGACAAAAATTTTATAGCCTGCGCATCAGGATTTTGTCAGCCGAAAAGTCGGAGTCGGCTGTCGAAAGCACCATACTAACAATCCGAAAATCGGCAGATCGGTCGTCAGACGAATTTTCCCTACAGATTTTCTTATCGTGTGTACGGGCCTTTAGTCTGTAGGGTTCAATACTGAGTTGGCCAACCCTTTGCAGCTAAAACAGCTTCAATTGTTCTGGGAAGGCTGTCCACAAGGTTTAGGAGTGTGTCTATGGGAATCTTTGACCATTCTTCCAGAAGTGCATTTGTGAGGTTAGGCACTGATGTTGGACGAGAAATACAAAAAAAGAGAAAAGCGCCTCTAAGTGCAGTATTTTAATAAGATAATTCAGGCAAGTGGATGAGTGAAGACTCCCTTATTTGCTCAACAATAAAGGCTCATATAGGGTGGCAAGCCCGGTGACAGGTGTCCTGCGAGCGTGTGCCTTGGTGTCCCAGATTAGAGCGGCCGAGATGGCAGCGCTAGACGGGAGATGTTGGCTAACTGTTGTCTTCCGGGTTAGGCTTGTGAGTTATTTTATTGATTACTCTGCTTTTAACATGATCTGTGAATAGTGGGAGTCTGATCAGTCACAGGATTCTCTCTCCCTTCACAGATCATGTCACAAGCAGTGTAATCAATGAAAGAACCTTTTTTAGTAAAGGAGGAGGAAGGAGGGGGCCAGTCTCCATTGGAGTATCTGTACTGCTGTTCTGCCTGAAGACCCGAAGTTATTAACCATTACAGCACTGGAAGTTCATCCATAGGAAGGGGGCAGGCATCCCTGTAGTGAAGATTTTTCCAGATCTAGCTGTTTGCACAATGTGGTGCATCCTTCATTATGGGTAGGTGATGTGACTAAGGCTACATGTACACGGGACGTTAAAAAAAGTCATTTGAAAGCTGGAATTTAAAGGACGTTTAAAACGTCCGTTGTGTTGCGTTTGCAGTCGCGTTTAGCAGGCGTTTACGCACAGAACCGTTTCTAGAGGTCAAAAAATCATTCCCCTTTAAAATGGAAAAACGCAAAACGGGTCATCGCGTTCTGTCACGTTTTTGCGTTTGAAACGCCGGTAAACACACGTTCTGAACATCCTGAATGCAAATAATTGCTTTCCAAAAAACGACACGAAACTCAACTGCCTCTAAATGACTGTAAACAACTCAGTGTACATGGACAGATAAGATAACATAGAGGAGGGTTCAGGGGCTTCTGAAAAAAATGCCCAACTGCTCCTAAACGGCCGTTTAAAAGTTGCAGTGTACATGAGGCCTTAAGCTGTAGGATTTTTTTTTTTTTTTTTATAGCTAAACTTCAGCTTTAAACGATTTACCTATCATAAAAGGTTATGCACTACCTCACACAACTGCACCCATTTACAGTGATGTTAAACACACACTTTTTAATTTACATTATGCCTTCTTTTTATGTAAATGGATGATAGTACTGTTATTTTTTTAATAAAAATCAAAAAATGAAGGACTTTCTTTATAATTTATGTAGAGCTGTCACGTAACCCAGCTCATCAGCAGAAAAACATCAGCGGGAAGAGCTTCTAGTCCTACGCTGCTGGTAACATGTTAAAAAAACAGCCTTCCAAATACGGAGGGAAAATATATACATAATAGCAAATAATTTAAATCATCATAAAAATATGTATTTGAACTTAAATCTTTAATATGTTTTTGCAAAAACATTGTGTGGGCTATCTAGGGGGAGGTTCTGCCAATCACAGCCTGTTTCATGCCAATACAGCATGTGTCTATTGTTTGTATGTGCTTAGAACAGGGAGGGGAAGCCTCTGCCAGTCAAGATGTAATATCTCACCTTTAGTGTTTAGTGTTTTAGTGGGCATAGAGGAGGAGGGAGGGTGTGGGCTGTCATTTACCACTGTGTATACATCCTGATGTGTAATTCTACTGTCATATGAGCTGCATAGATAAGAAAAAGGAAGAAATTAATCACTTAGAACAGAAGTGAAACTGGAGCATGCTCAGTAGATCTGGCAACAGCTGGTCTACACAATCAAGGAGGAAACATGAATAGCAGAGTTAACCAATTTTTTTTTTTTTTTTTTGCAGAGGAAACTAAACCCATTGTGACTGAGTATGAACAGCATATAAAACAGCATGCACTGACCGTTTTTAACATAGCTCTCAACTGTCCCTGATTTGGTACAAAGTCCCCCCGTCCTTCTTTCCTCCTCATTTTGGTCTGATCTATATAGTTGTATATAAAATGCACTTTTTATCTTTCAAAAAGTGTTTTCCAGTGCTAAACCTTTTTTTAAATTCGATTTTTTTAAGGCACAAGTTCAAACAGGATAGTACATACTAACTTAATACACATATTCAAGCTATCAATAACAACTGCACTAGACAAAGTTCAGACTACTCACAAAGTCTCAAGTGCTAAACCTTCAATTTCTAAATTGCTGTATTTGTACATTTCATAAGCCAGTATAATGGAATAGGAGTGGTTAAAAAAAAAAACTTGAGAGTTTAACTAATCATTTTTTTTGTATATGTAGCACTGCCCCCGTAAGGACTGGCAGAATCACACTTTTCGGGTCTCCCTGAGTTACCAGCATACAAATCTTTAGTTCTCCTTCCTTGGCTCGTTTCAATAATCAGTCCAGGGGTATTTGGTTGTTTTGTGTTTATTTAAATTAGGGATAGGAGAAGGGAATAGTGGGATACTTCAAATTAACTATTCACAATTGGTTGAGGACTCCTATCTTCAGGTACAGCCAGGCTGTTGATTCACCCTGCCACTATGAATTTGTGAATTAAGTCTTTTTCCTAAGATGACTTGGTGAGCATGTAATTATCTTCAGGATACTCTCTCTAGCATCCTCTTCCCATTCACCGCCGACACCCGTCCACTGACTATCCTACACTTGGGGTGGCCCCCCTCAGGTCAGGCCCCTCGACACGAGTCCCTGTACTCACGATACTCCGGTCCCAGGGTATCCAGTATCCCCCCTCAGTCAGCTCTCCTGGACCTCTGGGTTCAGCTCCTCTCATCTGGTCCTCAGGACAACCTCCTGGACCACATTTGTCACTGCTACAGAGGAGGAGGCAGCCGCCCCCTCCCTCCGGGACTCTGCTCTCCAGCCAAAGACCCTGCAGAACATGTGCTCCTGTCTTTTATACAGTATCCCAGAGTGCACTGAGGCGATCTGCCCTCTGCCAATCACCAGGGCTGTATCAAAGCCTATGCATCCATTCGTCAGGTTTCCTCCAACTGTCCATGCCTATTGGTCAAGTGTGAAAATCTCTCTAGACACAATGAATTGCATAATAAGCACAATGAGCAGACTTTACTAACCGATCCTGCTCTCTGGTAGGCAGAGAACAATATAGATTTACCTGCAGCCCCTCTGGTAAGCAGACAGAGCTCAAACTGTACTTTCTCACTAGCACCTACCTTGGAGGGTGCTACATATAATTCTTCTTAAGTGGGCGTGACAGGGGGTGTGTCCTATGCCTACATGGTTTTGCTAATTGGTGTCCCTCATTCTCATCTCAAAAAGTTGGGAGATATATTTTTAATGATGTGGGTTTAAGGTATTGTTTGAATATTCAGCAAGTATTAAAGTATATGTAAACCTTAACATTCGTTATTTTTCTTATAATAAATGACATTGTCTTCAGCTATTTATGCAGTCAACAAAACACCACCCCCTATGTTGTGAAGAAGATGACAGGGGAGGAGTTCTGTAGTTTTAATACCACAGGGGGACTCCAATCAAGTTGTAGAAACATCTCGAAGATGATCAATGGAATCGGGATACCTGAGCTAAATTTTGAGTGTCATGGCAAACACTGTGAATACTTATGTAAATGGGATTTTTTTCGCTTTTTATTTTTAATAAGTTTGCAAAGATTTCAAAAAACGTCTTTCACGTTGTGATTATGGCGTATTGTTTGTAGAATGTTGAGAAAAATAATAAATGTAATCCATTTTGAAATAAAGCTGTAACATAACAAAATGTGGAAAAAAGTGAAGCGCTGTGAATACTTTCCGGATTCACTGTATTACCATTTTCCTCTTGGGCTTTGATACGCTTTAGTAAAATATTTGGCATGCTTTGAGCACCATTCGTTTGAATCATTTTTAGCGCCTCTTAGATCTTGCTCATGTTTTTGCTGCCTTGTATATTTTTCTTCTATCTCAAAGGAAAGCAATGAAAGCCCACTGCTGACGGATCGGGTGTGGCCAGATGTGGTTTCTCAAGTGGCTGAACCTCATTATACTTTACAGTGGGAAAATAAGAATGTGTTCCTCAACAAAGCCACATAACCCACAACACACACATTTACTCATCCGTCTTCTCATAATAAATAGAACTAAGAGACTGGGGAGCCTTTTAAGAGCTTCTTTCGCTTTTTTGGTAGTTATTATTACATTGAAAAAAAATATTAAAGGTCAGATATGTTTGCAGCAAAATCTGCTCTCTAAAGTGTATGGCCTTCCTAACAGTATATGGTGTGAACTATCTGATAAGTAAGTACAGAGTGTGTGGCAGTCCGTGTCCCAGCCATTCCTGCAGAAATAGGTGGGCTCAAACCAATCCCATCTAAAGTGTTAGGAGGAATACCCCTCTTTTTGTAGGGGTCTCCAAGGCTCTGTTCTTGGACCTCTTCTCTTCTTTATCTACACCTCCTCCCTTGGTCATTTGATAGCCGTCAGCGATTGGCGAAGTCCCGCCCAGAGGGACGTAACGCGTTCGAAGGGGGAGGGGCCGGTGACGTCACCCACCATCCATCGCGGTCAGCCGCGATTCTTGTATCATCTGTATCTTATGACATCACTCTGTTCTATGCACTAGTAAAGTGCCGTACAAGGTCATTTTAATGTATGTTGTGTGAAGAAAACCAAAGGATGTGTTTAGCAATATAAGCACTATGTTTGGATTTTTGATTTAATTCCATCCATCTATGAGGCTTTGAGAGCTTAAGCTGTATTAGCCCGTCTGGTAATACAGGGGCTATATTTGAGGTGAGCAGTTAGTGTGACTGGGTGACGGAAGAGCACTGAGTGGAGCATATCTTATTGCAACTTGTGCATGAATCACCTTATCTGCACCTGGGGACTTACTCTCATACTCATTGTGATCAATGATAGTGCTGGACACTTTCTTCATTATTTTAGTGTTAGCGATGCACAATTTTGATTTATTTTCGTAGTAATGGCTTTCTTCTGGCGACTCGACCCTGCAGCCCATCTTTCTTCAAGTGCATCTTGGAACAGCCACACCACATGTTTTCATAGTACAGTAATCCCCCGCTACATCGCGGTTCAGTTTTTGCGGTCCCGGTAATTCGCGTTTTTTTTTGTAATGTTATTTTACTATATAAATCATTAAAAATGAAAGATTTTTGTGTTTTTCATAGCTCTTGCTCTGTCTCTAAGTATCTTTTATGTGTTTAAATGAGTTTCTATTGTTTTAAAAGTGTGTTTAAAGACCTTAAAATGTAAAAAAATCATGCCTACAATGCATTTTAATAGGTTTTTCTATTTCGCAGAATTTCACTTTTCGCGGCTGGGTCCGGAACGTAACCCCCGCAATGGAGGGGGGTTTACTGTATTTCACTTGAAGTTATTTGTGGGTTTTTCTTTGCATCCCAAACAATTTTCCTGGCAGTTGTGTCTGAAATATTAGTTGGTCTACCTGAGCGTTTTTTGGTTTCACCAGAACCCCTCATTTTCCACTTCTTGATTAAAGTTTGAACACTGTTGATTGGCATTCTCAATTCCTTGGATATCTTTTAATATGTGTTGAAAAAATAGGTGCGCTAAACAAGAGTGCTGAGATGAGTTAACATAATAGCACATATGCAAGAAATCACAATGAAATTACAGTGAAAATTCGCATCATGGTGTGTGGGTGAGCAATGAACCAAAAAGTGAACGTGATCCAATCAAAGAATTGAAAAACTAAAGAAAGGTTCAAAAACCAATAGTAGTCCACAAAGTCCAAATAATCTTAATCTTCACCATATGGTGCAATGTGAAAAAAATGTGGGAAATCAACTTCAGGTGATGTTTCCAGTGATGTAAACAGTGATTCCCACCACCGACAGGCTTTCCTCCTTACCAGAGGGAATTAGGTAAGGTGCAGAATAAAACTCAATATAGCCAGTTGGAGAGGAGGAAAACTTCCACTACAATTCCACCCTGTGAGATGACGCAAATTGGCCTCTTACCAGATGGTGCTTGTCTAAATGCAGGAAAATTCTCCTGAATGGATGTCCCCTCTGCTAATCGGATGTCCGTAGTCACCTCCGCTGACCACGCAAGTCCGCTGCCTCACTTACACTCCCCGGGATGACCTGCCTGCCAGTATCCGCCTCCTCTCTCCCGCCGGGAGATCTCCTACAGCCACATCACCCTGAACGCGCCCGATCTCGTCTGATCTCGGAAGCTAAGCAGGGTCGGGCCTGGTTAGTACCTGGATGGGAGACCGCCTGGGAATACCAGGTGCTGTAGGCTAAAAGGAGATCTCCCGGCGGGAGAGAGGAGGCGGATATTGGCAGGCAGGTCATCCCGGGGAGTGTAAGTGAGGCAGCGGAAGTTGATTTCCCACATTTTTTTCACATTGCACCATATGGTGAAGATTAAGATTATTTGGACTTTGTGGACTACTATTGGTTTTTGAACCTTTCTTTAGTTTTTCAATTCTTTGATTGGATCACGTTCACTTTTTGGTTCATTGCTCACCCACACACCATGATGCAAATTTTCACTGTAATTTCATTGTGATTTCTTGCATATGTGCTATTATGTTAACTCATTTCAGCACTCTTGTTTAGCGCACCGATTTTTTCAACATTTATTTTCACTAGGTTTAGTTCAGGTATCAGCTTTACCCCTATCAGCGCACCCACTTTTATACCATATCTTTTAATATCCCTTTCCTGTTTTATACAGTTCAACTACCTTTTCCCGCAGATCCTTTAACAATTCTTTTGTTTCCCCATGACTCAGAATCCAGAAACGTCAGTGCAGCACTGGATGAAAGATGCAAGGGTTTGTCAGGAGTCCAGAAATTAATTGACCTTTTATACACACACACTAATTACAAGCAAACAAATCAGAGGTGAGGATGGTTACCTTTAGGCTCCGTTCACATCTAGGCGTTTTGGGGCGTTTTTGGGGAGTTTTTCTGCTCTAGGATCAGCTCTCAAAACGCCCAACAAGACAAATCCTATTCATTTCAATGGCCCCTGTTCACATCTGAGCGTTTTGACGCTGTAAGCAAAACGCCCAACGCTCAAAAAAGTACATGAGCTTCTTTTTGGGCAGATTACAGGCGTTTTTCATTGGTTTCTATTCAATCTAAAAACGCCTGCACAAAAAACGCCTGTAAAAACGCCTGTAAATCGCGGTAAAAATCGCGGTAAAATCGCGGTAAAAATCGCTGTAAAATCGCGGTAAAAACGCGCGGAAACGCTACGCTCAGGTGTGAATGTAGCCTTAATAGCCATTCCAACCCGTTTGTGTCAACTAGTGTGCATGTTATCAGGCCAAAATCACCAGGGTATGTAAACCTTTGATCAGGGTCATTTGGGTAGTTTCTGTTGTCATTATGATTTAAAAAGAGTAAATACAGTTGATTAATAATAAATGGCTTCAGCCAAACACTAACCATGAGTGAACCATGAATGTTGCCTTTCATATTCTCGGAAAAATGGCCAAGAAATCATAAATTCTGCCAGGGTATGTAAACTTATGAGCTGTATATATACAGTGGGTACGGAAAGTATTCAGACCCCCTTAAATTTTTCACTCTTTGTTATATTGCAGCCATTTGCTAAAATCATTTAAGTTCATTCTTCTTCCTCATGAATGTACACATAGCACCCCATACTGACAGAAAAACACAGAATTGTTGACATTGTTGCAGATTTATTAAAAAAGAAAAACTGAAATATCACATGGTCCTAAGTATTCAGACCCTTTGCTCAGTATTTAGTAGAAGCCCCCTTTTGATCTAATACAGCCAGGAGTCTTTTTGGGAAAGATGCAACAAGTCTTTCACACCTGGATTTGGGGATCCTCTGCCATTCCTCCTTGCAGATCCTCTCCAGTTCTGTCATGTTGGATGGTAAACGTTGGTGGACAGCCATTTTTAGGTCTCTCCAGAGATGCTCAATTGGGTTTAAGTCAGGGCTCTGGCTGGGCCATTCAAGAACAGTCACGGAGTTGTTGTAAAGCCACTCCTTCGTTATTTTAGCTGTGTGCTTAGGGTCATTGTCTTGTTGGAAGGTAAACCTTCGGCCCAGTCTGAGGTCCAGAGCACTCTGGAGAAGGTTTTTGTCCAGGATATCCCTGTACTTGGCCGCATTCATCTTTCCCTCGATTGCAACCAGTCGTCCTGTCCCTGCAGCTGAAAAACACCCCCACAGCATGATGCTGCCACCACCATGCTTCACTGTTGGGACTGTATTGGACAGGTGATGAGCAGTGCCTGGTTTTCTCCACACATACCACTTAGAATTAAGGCCAAAAAGTTCTATTTTGGTCTCATCAAACCAGAGAATCTTATTTCTCACCATCTTGGAGTCCTTCAGGTGTTTTTTAGCAAACTCCATGCGGGCTTTCATGTGTCTTACACTGAGGAGAGGCTTCCATCGGGCCACTTCCTGCCATAAAGCCCCGACTGGTGGAGGGCTGCAGTGATGGTTGACTTTCTACAACTTTCTCCCAACTCCTGACTGCATCTCTGGAGCTCAGCCACAGTGATCTTTGGGTTCTTCTTTACCTCTCTCACCAAGGCTCTTCTCCCCCGATAGCTCAGTTTGGCCAGACGGCCAGCTCTAGGAAGGGTTCTGGTCGTCCCATACGTCTTCCATTTGAGGATTATGGAGGCCACTGTGCTCTTAGGAACCTTAAGTGCAGCAGAAATCTTTTTGTAACCTTGGCCAGATCTGTGCCTTGCCACAATTCTGTCTCTGAGCTCTTCAGGCAGTTCCTTTGACCTCATGATTCTCATTTGCTCTGACATGCATTGTGATCTGGAAGGTCTTATATAGACAGGTGTGTGGCTTTCCTAATCAAGTCCAATTAGTATAATCAAACACAGCTGGACTCAAATGAAGGTGTAGAACAATCTCAAGGATGATCAGAAGAAATGGAAAGCACCTGAGTTAAATATATGAGTGTCACAGCAAAGGGTCTGAATACTTAGGACCATGTGATATTTCAGTTTTTCTTTTTTAATAAATCTGCAACAATGTCAACAATTCTGTGTTTTTCTGTCAGTATGGGGTGCTATGTGTACATTCATGAGGTAGAAAAATGAACTTAAATGATTTTAGCAAATGGCTGCAATATAACAAAGAGTGAAAAATTTAAGGGGGTCTGAATACTTTCCGTACCCACTGTATATATATATATATATATATATATACATATGTACATACAGTTCCTTGAAAAAGTATTCATACCCCTTGAAATGTTACAGCCATTAACCTAAATGTATTTTATTGGGATTTTATGTCATAGACCAACACAAAGTGGCACATAATTGTGAAGTTTAAGGAAAATGATAAATGGTTTTAAAAATTTTTTACAAATAAATATCTAAACAGTGTGGTGTACATTTTATTTAGCCCCCTTTACTCTGATACCCCTAACTAAAATCTAGTGGAACCAATTGCCTTCAGAAATCACCAAATTAGTAAGTAGAGTCCACCTGTGTGTAATTTAATCTCAGTATAAATACAGCTGTTCTGTGAAGCCCTAAGACTTGATTCACACCAGCGCGACTTGTCAGGCGACTTGTCAGCCTGACAAGTCGCGGCCCCTTGCGGTCCATTGACTGGTACGGGACCCGTTCTAACAGGAGTGACACAAGTCGCTCCGACTTAGAAAAAGGGTCCTGTACTACTTCGGGGCGACCTCGGAGCCACTTGCATAGACATTCATTATATGAAGTCCGTGCAAGTCGCGCCGAAGTCGCGGTGCACTGGACTTCACAAGTTGCCCCCGAAGTAGTACAGAGTCGTGTCGCCATAGTGTGAACCGACTCTTAGAGGTTTGTTTAAAAACCCTAGTGAGCAAACAGCATCATGAAGGCTAAGTAAGGAACACACCAGACAGGCCAGAGATAAAGTTGTGAAGAAGTTTAAAGCAGGGTTAGGTTATAAAAAAAATATCCCAAGCTTTGAACATCTTACGGAGCACTAGCAATCCATCATCCTAAAATGGAAAGAGTATGGCACAACTGCAAACCTACCAAGACATGGCTGTCCACCTACCCAGTGCTGTATCTTGGCCTAGGCCAACAAGGCCCAGGCCTAGGGCAGCACATTGAAGGGGGGGGGCAGCAAAAAGCTGCACCCTGCACGAAAAAAAAAAAACAGCCTCCTCCTGGCACGAAAAGGGTCCCCGCTGGCTTGCACTACACCTTTTGTATAGTGCCAGTCTTATGTGGTGAATTGGGCCGGAGGTCAGGGTCCAGGAAGCAAATCAGTATGGTACCCCCATAAAGAGGCCACACTGCTACCTACCAGTATGATAATACCGGCCGGTCAGGACATTCGGACAGACCGCAGACCGCCGACCACACTTAATACAACTGGCCCGACGGCCGCCAATGCTAATAAGTGTGGCACTGCAGCCAAATGCTCCGCCTACTCAACTCTGCCCCCAGGCTATGATGGGCACTCATATGCTGCACTAATGGGCGCTAATAGGCTGCACTGATGGGCACTAATATGTTGCTCTAAAGGCCACTGATGAGGCGGCAATGGTGGGTACTGATAAACTGCACTGATGGACACTAATGAGGCTGCACTAATAAGGCATCACTGATATGCTGCACTGATGAGGCTGCACTGATGGGCACTGATGAGGCTGAACTTATGGGCACTGATGAGGCTGCACTGATAGACTGTGGTTGTGGTCTGTGGTTTACAGATGACAGGGCGGTCATAAACAGGAAGGGGTGTGGCCTTTACAGGAAGGGGTGGGTCATATTTAAATTAGGGGGTGCACAAGTTCAGTCAGGCCTAGGGCAGCACAAAACCTAAATACGCCACTGCACCTACCACCTAGCCTGACAAGCCGCACAAGGAGAGTATTAATAAGAGAAGCAGCCAAGAGACCCATGGTAACTCTGGAGGAGCTGCAGAGATCCACAGCTCAGGTGGGAGAATCTGTCCACAGGACAACTATTAATCGTGCATTCCACAAATCTGGCCTTTATGGAAGAGTGGCAAGAAGAAAGTCATTGTTGAAAGAAAGCCAAAAGAAGTTTGCAGTTTGCGAGAAGCCATGTGGGGGATACAGCAAACATGTGGAAGAAGGTGCTCTGGTCAGTTGGAACCAAACATGAAATTTTTGGCCTCAAAGCAAAAATGCTATGTGTGGTGGAAAACTAACACTGCACATCACCCTGAACACACCACCCCCACCATGAAACATGTTGTGGAGATGCTTTTCTTCAGCAGGGACAGCGAAGCTGGTCAGAGTGGATGGATAGAGCCTAATACAGAGCAATCTTAGAAGAAAACCTGTTAGAGTCTGAAAAAGACTTGAGACTGGGTCCACCTTCCAACAGAACAAGGACCCGAAACATACAGACATAGCTACAATCGAATGGTTTAGATCAAAGAATATTCATGTCTTAGAATGGCCCAGTCAAAGTCCAGACCTAAATCCAATTGAGAATCTTTGGCAAGACCTGAAAATTGCTGTTCACAGACGCTCGCCATCCAATCTGACAGAGCTTGAGCTATTTTGCAGAAAAGAATGGGCAAGAATTTCACTCTCTAGATGTGCAAAGCTGGTAGAGACATCCCCAAAAAGACTTGCAACTGTAACTGCAGCGAAAGGTGGTTCTACAAAGTATTGACTCAGGGGAGCTGAATACAAATGCACGCCACACTTTCCACATATTTATTTGTAGAACATTTTGAAAATCATTTATGGTTTTTCTTCCATTTCACAATTATGTGCCACTTTTTGTTGGTCTATCACATAGAATCCCAATAAAATACATTTATGTCTTTGGTTGTAACATGACAAAATGTGAAAAATTTCAAGGGGTATGAATACTTTTTCAAGGCACTGTATCTACAGTATATATATATATATATATATATATATATATCTCACCATGAACCTGCATGTATACACCCTTTGTATACACGTGGCTGCAGGCTGTGGAGTGCCTCAGCCGCCTATGATTGGCTGTCAGCTTTGACAGCTTCCTGGCAGAATAGCTCAGGTAGGTTTCATTCCTGAGTTTATCCCTTATAAACTGCCCACACACCTAGCAATCAGAGTAGAATCTCCTTTAGATCTACCTACAACTTTTCAGAATGAAAGCCTGACTTCCTAGATACAAATGGAAAAGAACCTTTGGGTAGGGTATTTTGAGTAAAGATTCCACTGTATATGGGCCTCCTAAACTCACCACAAAAGCCTTTGTTATACCAGACTTTTCGTACATTATTTCCTTCCTTGGTTCCTACTTGCTGTGAATCAATGAGCAAAATCGGACAATCATGGCCTGATTTTTTTATAGTGTGTACCCCACTTTGCAGAGAGCTCCCCTTTTTGTATTCCTGATATACACATGAAGTGCATTGATCGTTTGCTGTCATGTGTAAATCTTTCCTGGAATGTAGGCAGGCTGAGAATTACTAACAGATCATATTCTTCGAACAGGGACACCTTCACTTTTAATAATAATCTGTACACCATTCAGGTATACCTGCCCTTCTGCCTTTATTAGAAGTACACCTATCCTTCACCGTAGGCTGTTAGGTATGTTTCTATTTTAAGCATACTGTTTGCAGAGACTGTAATAAATGAGAAGGATAAATACGCCATGCATATTTGTGCTCAATATATTAGCAGTCATCCATCCAGCAGTGTTGAGTTTCACATAAGTAGGGAAATCAGACCCAGCTGGCCACACCTTAGGGCCACATATAACTAGTATTGCTAGTAACAGTGAATATTTTGCTGAGAAGGAAAACAGGAGACAGTGATATATTAATGTGGACAATATGCTCATTGATACAAGACAATAAAACCTTTCCAAACCACACAGCTTTGATCCATAACTGGTGTCTTTGTTTTATTGAAATTTGCCTGGATAAGTATTTACTGTTAGGCAGGACAGTCAAGGTAAGGGTTAGCAACGGGTAGATTACAAGCCAGCCATGCAGATCGATCCTTATCCTGCCTCTTAGATCAAAGTGCA
This sequence comes from Pelophylax lessonae, assembly GCF_965119305.1. NCBI lineage: Eukaryota > Metazoa > Chordata > Amphibia > Anura > Ranidae > Pelophylax > Pelophylax lessonae. The sequence goes on along the minus strand of NC_138777.1, from coordinate 78,454,575 downwards.
ATAAAAATTGCAGGGCCAAGGAAAATACTAGATGCCTCCTCCACTCTGACATGTCATATGAGTGAATTTTATCGGGGGGGGGGGGCAATTTGTGCTGTAGGCAGCTTAAGCTTAGGGGGTAGATGTTTCAACTACCCCTTTGAATGTGGGAGGAGGGGGCATTTGTGTTAGTTCTTGATTTTTACACTCTTGCAAACTACTAACCCCTGTACTTTGCATTACATACTACTGATCTCAGAACTCTACATTACTCTCTACTCCTGACCTCTGCATTACTCTTGACCCCAGAACTCTGCGTTACTTACTCCTGACCCCTGCACTCTGCATTACTTATTCCTGACCCCTGTACTCTGCGTTACTTACTCCTGACCCCTGCACTCTGCATTACTTACTCCTGACCCCTGCACTCTGTGTTAGGTACTGCTAACTCCTGCACTCTGTGATCTCTGCTACTACTTTATTAGTTGTTACTGACCCTTGCATTCTAAGTTACTTATTTGTTCCCAGAGTTATGTACCCCTGAGCTTTGGGTTACTTCATCCCCTCCACTCTGCTTTACATACTGATGACCCTTAAGTTATTTACTCCTGACCCTTTCAATCTGTATTATAAAGTACTTACCTGAGTTATTTATCCCTAACTTCTGCATTACTCCTGACCCCCGCACTTAGTATTACTTCTGACCCCTGTACTCTGCATTACATACTACTGACCTCTGAGTTACTGCTGACCTCTGCACTCTGTGACCTCTGCTACTGCTGACTTCTGTTTTAATTACACCTGACCTCTGCACTGTGTGTTACATACTACTATCCTCCTATCCTCTGAACTTAGTGTTACTTACTCCTGGCCCCTGCACTCTGCATTACATACTACTGACCTCTGAGTTACTGCTGACCTCTGCACTCTGTGACCTCTGCTACTGCTGACTTCTGTGTTAATTACACCTGACCACTGCACTGTGTGTTACATACTACTATCCTCTGAACTTAGTGTGACCCCTGATCTACATACTACAGACAGACCTCTGAGTTACTTACACCTGACCCTTGCAAACTGCTTTGCATTGTACTGACTTTTGAACTTCATTCCTTACTCCAGTTTCTTGCAATGACCTCTGAATTCCTTATACCTGACCTCTGCATTACATGCTACTGATCTCTGGGTTACTTACTCTTTAATTGGACCTTACAAGGTTATATTTCATTTAAAAAAAAGCACACTGCACCCTGGTGATCTTCAATCTCTTTCATATTGTTCAGGTAAAACTCCTGTTCAGGGTTAGCTAAAAGGTCAATATAAAGCAAACAGGATATGCAAAACGAGAGTTCGTTCTCCAGCTGTCAGACAGATACAAGAGTACATTGCTAAAGAATCAGTCCATCTCAGAATGATAATTCAGACTTCAGAAAATGCAGAAGTAAACCACGTCACAATTACTGAATTACTGATTAAGTGATTCTACCGGTGAGATATAGATTTTCTTTTTTTTGTATTGGATATGGGATATGTATAAACAACTGACAGGAATCAAGGTTTATCATTACATATAATCTTTAGATTAACAGTAGATAGTCTCCAGGTCTGCATCTCTACTGTAACATTTGGAGAGGTTCCCACTCTCCCTGTTGGGTTTATTGTTTATTTCAGTCTATATACAGTGGGGAAAATAATTTATTGATCCCCTGCACATTTTGTAAGTTTGCCCACTTAGGCCCCTTTCACACTTGTGTGACTTGTCCTGCGATTTGGGACTGCAAAGTCGTATGACAAGTCATATTCCATGATCTCCAGTAAGTACCGTTCATATCTGTACGACTTCAAGTCGCAATGACTTCAAAGTAGTCCCTGCACTACTTTGGGCCGATTTTAATGCGGTTTGCAGTCCAAAGACATAGGCATTGCTTCAAGTCCAGTCAAAATCGCGGTAAAATTGCGGCAACAAAATTGCAGTAAAATTGCACGACTTTTAGGTCGCACAAGTGTGAAAGGGGCCTTACAAAGAAATGAAGGGTCTATAATTTTTATCATAAGTGTATTTTAAATGATAAAGACAGAATATCAACCAAAAATCAAGAAAAAACACATTAAACAAATGCTATAAATTGAGTTGTAGTTCAGTGCATAAAATAAGTATTTGATCCCCAAACTAAACATTACTTAGTACTTGGTGGAGAAACCCTTGTTGGCAAGCACAGAGGTAAGATATTTCTTATTGAGATATAGGTTCAATACAGTGAAAACTTTTTTAACAAATAATTCATAAACACAAGATGTGTAAAAAATTCTAATCTTTGTGGTGGTATAAAAATAAATGAATAATTAATTAGTAGTGCATGTGCACAAACAGATACAAAAAAGTGTTCAGAAAAAAGTGAGAAACTAGTCAATTTCTTCTATTATGTAGTGGTGCACTTCAAAAGTCACCAAACCACGTGGAAGGTACTGGAAAATCCACCATAAACATGTGCCCTTCACCACACTGAAAGCCTTTTATTGGAACAATAGGATCCCCAATTACAGGCATCAAACATGCATGGTAAACTGATACCTCATACTGTCCAAGGGCAAACTGAATTCGGTCCATTGGATCTCAACCTTTTGCTATACTCTGGTTTCCAATGCCTTAACAGCAGGTCATAAGTATTCCAAACAACCGCTATAGAAGAAGGAGAACAAAGGACACACATACATAGCGTGAATACTACTGGAAAGGTACTCACATAACTAAAATTTGACACAAGCAATCAAACAGCAAAAACTTTGCCAACAACTGGCATTGGCAGGTGTGATGACGTCACAATGTACAGCCCTTCCCAATGCGTTTTGCGTCACAGCGCATTGTCAAGAGATAAGGAGCATGAACACGGGACACCATAGCAAGAATAGACAGACTCCTCCAGTCATGTGTTTGGGCACCAGGGCCGGACTGGCCTAGCGGGATATTGGGAAATTCCCCGGTGGGCCGCCGGCCCTGGGGCCGCTTTAAGATAGGGCATCGCGGCAGCGCCGCTTTAAGATAGGGCATCGCGGCAGCGCCGCTTTAAGATAGGGCAGCCGGCAGCGCCGCTTTAAGTATTGGGGCCGGCTGCTCTGATGATGGCCACTGCAGCCCCGCCCCTGGCCCCCGCTGCGCTCCAGACACGGAGTAACGGAGCCGGAGGGTCCATCCTACTCGTCAGCCGCTGTGAGCGGCATGACATCACGGGGCGGCTGCGCGGCGGGGTGGACCGTGGAACTGACTGGCTGTGGCTGTCACGGGCGCGCAGACGCCGATCCCTCCCACTGTCCCGACACAACTCTGACGTCATGCGCCGCGCCAGCAGCCAGCAGGTGAGCCTGAAGAGTGAAGAAGATGTGAAGAAGAGTGAAGAAGATGAGAGAGAGTGAGAGGGGGGGTGCCGGGGTGGAGGAACAACAGCAAAGAGGCTTCAGTCACTGCAGCAAGAGGTTAGCATAGTTTTAAATCTTTGGAGAGTTGACACATCTATTAAAAGTATTGATGCAACTTGTACCATGCCCACCACATCTGCACCTCCTGTACCATGCCCACCACATCTGCACCTCCTGTACCATGCCCACCACATCTGCACCTCCTGTACCATGCCCACCACCTCTGCACCTCCTGTACCATGCCCACAGCCTCTGCACCTCCTGTACCATGCCCGCAGCCTCTGCACCTCCTGTACTATGTCAGCAGCCTCTGTACCTCCTGTACCATGCCTGCAGCTTCTGCACCCCTTGTACCATGCCCGCAGCCTCTGCACCTCCTGTACCATGCCCGCAGCCTCTGCACCTCCTGTACCATGCCCACCACCTCTGCACCTCCTGTACCATGCCCGCAGCCTCTGCACCTCCTGTACCATGCCCACCACCTCTGCACCTCCTGTACCATGCCCGCAACCTCTGTACCTCCTGTACCATGCCCGCAGCTTCTGCACCCCCTGTACCATGTCTGCACAGCCCCTGTATCTCCTGTACCTTGCCTGCAGCCTCTGCATATCTTGTACCATGCCTGCAGCACTGCATCTACTGTACCATATCCACAGCCTCTGCATCTCCTGTACCATGCCCACCACCTCTGCATCTCCTGTACCATGCCCACCACCTCTGCATCTCCTGTACCATGCCTGCAGCCTCTGCATCTCCTGTACCATGCCCACCACCTCTGCATCTCCTGTACCATGCCCACCACCTCTGCATCTCCTGTACCATGCCCACCACCTCTGCATCTCCTGTACCATGCCCGCAGCCTCTGCATCTCCTGTACCATGCCCACCACCTTTGCATCTCCTGTACCATGCCCACCACCTCTGCATCTCCTGTACCATGCCCACCACCTCTGCACCTCCTGTACCATGCCCGCAGCCTCTGCACCTCCTGTACCATGCCCGCAGCCTCTGCACCTCCTGTACCATGCCCGCAGCCTCTGCACCTCCTGTACTATGTCAGCAACCTCTGTACCTCCTGTACCATGCCCGCAGCTTCTGCACCCCCTGTACCATGTCTGCACAGCCCCTGTATCTCCTGTACCTTGCCTGCAGCCTCTGCATATCTTGTACCATGCCTGCAGCACTGCATCTACTGTACAATATCCACAGCCTCTGCATCTCCTGTACCATGCCCACCACCTCTGCATCTCCTGTACCATGCCCACCACCTCTGCATCTCCTGTACCATGGCTGCAGCCTCTGCATCTCCTGTACCATGCCCACCACCTCTGCATCTCCTGTACCATGCCCACCACCTCTGCATCTCCTGTACCATGCCCACCACCTCTGCATCTCCTGTACCATGCCCGCAGCCTCTGCATCTCCTGTACCATGCTCACCACCTCTGCATCTCCTGTACCATGCCCACCACCTCTGCATCTCCTGTACCATGCCCACCACCTCTGCATCTCCTGTACCATGCCCGCAGCCTCTGCATCTCCTGTACCATATCCGCAGCCTCTGCATCTCCTGTACCATATCCGCAGCCTCTGCATCTCTTGTACCATGCCTGCAGTCTCTAAAATCTCTTGTGCCATGTCCACAGCCTCTGCATCTCCTGTACCATGCCCGCAGCCTCTGCATCTCCTGTACCATATCCGCAGCCTCTGCATCTCCTGTACCCTATCCGCAGCCTCTGCATCTCCTGTACCATATCGGCAGCCTCTGCATCTCTTGTACCATGCCCGCAGTCTCTAAAATCTCTTGTGCCATGTCCGCAGCCCCTGCATCTCCTGTACCATGTATGCAGCCTCTGACGTGTCCTCCTGTATCATGTTCGCAGCCTCTGACGTGTCCTCCTGTACCATGTCCACAGCCTCTGACGTGTCCTCCTGTACCATGCCCGCAGCCTCTGCACCTCCTGTACCATGCCCGCAGCCTCTGCACCTCCTGTACTATGTCAGCAGCCTCTGTACCTCCTGTACCATGCCCGCAGCTTCTGCACCCCCTGTACCATGTCCGCACAGCCCCTGTATCTCCTGTACCATGCCCACCACCTCTGCATCTCCTGTACCATGCCCACCACCTCTGCATCTCCTGTACCATGCCCGCAGCCTCTGCATCTCCTGTACCATATCCGCAGCCTCTGCATCTCCTGTACCATATCCGCAGCCTCTGCATCTCTTGTACCATGCCTGCAGTCTCTAAAATCTCTTGTGCCATGTCCACAGCCTCTGCATCTCCTGTACCATGCCCGCAGCCTCTGCATCTCCTGTACCATATCCGCAGCCTCTGCATCTCCTGTACCATATCCGCAGCCTCTGCATCTCTTGTACCATGCCCGCAGTCTCTAAAATCTCTTGTGCCATGTCCGCAGCCCCTGCATCTCCTGTACCATGTATGCAGCCTCTGACATGTCCTCCTGTATCATGTTCGCAGCCTCTGACGTGTCCTCCTGTACCATGTCCACAGCCTCTGACGTGTCCTCCTGTACCATGCCCGCAGCCCCTGCATCTCTGGTACCATGTCCGTAGCCTCTGACTTGTCATCCATTACCATGTCCACACAGCCTATGACCACCTCCTATACCATATCTGCACTTTTTACCACTTTTAACCAGAATTTGCGCTTATATATATAAAGCCATATGTGCTTTCATATCGGTCTTATCTATATATAATACACTCTTCAAATGTGCTTTAAAATGCATGGTTTTCCCTTTTATGAACAAGAAAATAATGACGTTATGCTGTTGGGTCGGTATAATAATGCTATGGGGCTGGTATGAAATTATTTCCAGGGCTGAATTTTATTCCCAGTCCGGCCCTGTTGGGCACCCAATCAGGAAAAGAAAACACAGGAAAATGGCATCATTGACAAATACTAGAGCACAAATTGGGACAAAAAACAATCTGTACTTAACAGCATACACATGCTCTAGAGTTCACTCCATGTGAATACCTAATATTCACTAAAGGTCTGGATAAAAGAGATCCAGAAGACCACCGAACACATTAGATGAGTGCCCCCATTGCATAAATAGATGCCTAACCAAGCTGGATGAACACATGAAAACAAACAGAAAAAACACCCTCAGGGAAGGCCAAGAGACCCCCTAAACCGCAGCCTGCAAAACCTTGCGGCCAAAGGAGGCATCCACAGATAGCATCACATCCACCTTATAAAATTTGGTAAAGGTATGAACAGACGACCAAGTCGCCACCTGAAGCACAGACACCTGATGGCGAAAAGCCCAAGAAACACTAAGTAGAGTGCGCCTTGACAGGGAAGGGTTGAACCTGACCCCTAATGGAATAAGCCCGTACCTCTGTCTGTCTGATCCATCTGGAAATAGTCGCAGCAGACGCAGGCAGCCCCTTCTTTAGGCCATCCGTGAGCACAAAGAGAGAGCCAGACTTGCGAAAAGACACCTTGAGCGCCCGGTGTCCAGGGTATGCAGGGCAAATTCCTTAGGATGTTTTGGCTTAGAACATAAGGAAGGTAACACGATGTCCTCATTTAAGTGAAAACTGGAAAACCCCTTCGGCAGGAAGGACGGATCCGGCCAAAGTACCACCTTGTCCCTGTGAACCACCAGATAGGGAGAACGACAGGACAGCACCGCCAGTTTCGACACCCTGCACGCAGAAGTGATAGCCACCAAGAAGGCCACCTTCTGAGACAAGGTAAGCAGGGGCACCTCCTGAATATTCTCAAAGGGAGGCCTCTGGAGAACCGACAGCACCAAATTAAGATCCCATGGTGGTAGCGGAGGTCGCACCGGAGGTACCAAGTGTCGCACCCCCTGGATGAAACTATGCACCAGGGAATGGGCGGCCAATGGCCTCTGGAAGAAAGTAGCCAAGGCGGAGACTTGACCTTTGATAGTACTCAAGGCCAACTTTTGATCAACACCCCGTTGAAGGAAAGCCAAGATCCGAGCCACCGACTAGGAGCTAGGGTGGGTCTCACACCACGCAATGTATGACTTCCACGTATGATATAAATCTTCCTGGAAGTCGCCTTCCTTGCTTTTAGCAAAGTGGGAATCACTGAAGCAGATAAACCCCTGTCCTTCAGCACCTGGCTTTCAACAGCCAAGCCGTCAAAGCCAGGATGGAAGACTGGCCCCTGAGAGAGCAGATCCACCCTGAGCCCTCCACGGGGCATCTGTGACAAGCCTGACCAGGTCGCGTACCAGGTGCGATGGGGCCAGTCGGGAGCCACAAGAATGACCGGAATCCCTTCTGCCTCTATCCTGTGAAGAAGTCTCGGCAGCAACTTGAGAGGAGGAAAGGCATATATCAGCTGGTACTGGCCCCAGGGGGCCACCAGCACGTCTGCGACGTCTGCCAGAGGGCCCCAGGAGTGGGCCACAAACTTCTGTACCTTCCTGTTGATTTGAGACCCCAACAGATCCATGTTCGATGTGCCCCAGCGAAGGCACAACTGTTCAAACACCTCCCCTGTATCCAAGACCTGACGGCTGCTAATTTTCCACTCCCAGAATGTGGACCGCGGAGAGAGCCGGAACATGGCGCTCCGCCCAACGTGGAATGTCCACCACTTCCAGGGCCGCAAGGACACTCTTGGTGCCCCCTTGGTGATTGACGTACGTCACGGCCGTGGCATTGTCCGAATGAATGCGCACGGGACAACCCTTCTGACAGTCGGTCCAGTGCGTCAGGCAAAGCCGGATCGCTCTTAGCTCCAGGACATTGAACCGCAATCAAGATTCCTCCAGGGACCAGACTCCCTTAGCCGAGTCCTGATTGAGGACTCCCCCCCACCCGGACAGACTCACATCCGTGATGACAACTGTCCAATATATAGGGAGAAAGGATTTCCCCGACTGAAGCATCAGGGACCGAAGCCACCAGACCAGGGACTCTCTGGTCCTGTGGCTTAACCAAATCCAAGAATCCAGAGAATTTGGGTGTTTGTTCCACTTGAGAAGAATTTCCCTTTGAAGAACCCTCGTGTGGAACTGAGCAAAGGGGACCGCCTCGAAGGAGGACACCATCAGTCCTAGTACTCTCATACAGGTCCGAAGGGACAGCTGGTCGCTGGACATCAACAAACGAACTGCTGACTGGATCTTCTGGAGTTTTCCGGAGGAAGAAACACACTGGCAGAGGACGAGTCCAAGGTCAGGCCCAGATAGACCAGTCTCTTGGAAGGGGTCAGAGACGACTTTTGAAGGTTCACGATCCAACCAAACTTCTACAGAGTACGCATGGTGACCCCCAAGTTTTCCGTCAGCAACGCAGGGGACTCCGCATGGAGAATCAGATCGTCCAGGTAGCCCAGGACCGATATCCCCCACTGTCGCAACAGTGCCAGGACCGGGGCCAGCACCTTTGTGAAGACCCGAGGAGTGGAGGCGAGACCAAAGGGTAACGTCACAAACTGATAGTGATCTTCTCCCATGGCAAAACGGAGAAACCGTTGGTGAGCTGCACAGATTGGAATGTAAAGGTAGGCATCCTTGATGTCTATTGAGGCCAGGAAGTCCCCCTGATGTAGGGAGGCCACCACCATGCGAATAGTTTCCATCTTGAACTTTTGAGCAAGCACGAACACATTCAGTGCCTTTAGGTCCAGGATCGACCACACCTTGTCCTCCTTCTTGGGAACTGTGAACAGGTTGGAATAAAACCAGTGAAAGTGTTCCGTGTGCGGTAGCAAGTCCTGCACTGCCCCATAGAGCGCTCGCAAGCGGACATTGGAAAGGAAAAACCTGACCGGAAGAACAGATCAAAACTGGATCTTGTATGCGGACCGCACAACCTTCCGGAGCCATTTGTCTGGGATCCGGGCAAGCCACATGTCCGAGAAAGGCGTCCCCCCACCCCAGTCACGGGTGAGGGCGCACCTTTAGGCTGACGGGCCTTGTCCGCAGGCACATAATTGTGAACTGGAAGGAAAATGATAAATGATTTTCAACATTTTTTACAAATAAATATGGGAAAAGTGTGGTGTGCATTTGTATTCAGCCCCCCTGAGGCAATACTTTGTAGAATCACCTTTGTCTGCAATTACAGCAGCAAGTCTTTTTGGGGATGTCTCTACCAGCTTTGCACATCTAGAGAGTGACATTTGTGTCCATTCTTTTTTGCAAAATAGCTCAAGCTCTGTCAGATTGGATGGAGAGCAACTTTGAACAGCAATTTTTAAGTCTTGCCACAGATTCTCAATTGGATTTAGTTCTGGACTTTGACTGGGCCATTTTAACACATAAATATGCGTTATACAGGTGCAAAGCAGATTGATAATTGTAAAACCACTTCCATTAGACCCACTTATCACAGGGGCACAAAGAAACACACAGGGATTTCTTCAGCATAACAAAAGGTAGGAATCTGCAACAAACTTTGTTACAATCCCTGCAATGTACATAGATCACCCAGAGGGGAGTGTTTTTTTCTCAACAAAAGTGGAGTTACACTTTAACTCAGAGATAATACTAACCTTTGTTCTTATTTAAATTACTTTGTCGAACAATGTCCACACCTCAATGGCACAGGCATTGTTGGAAGATCAGTACACCTGCATGCTAGGTGTACATTGATGTGTAGACGTTCATACACCCACAGCATTGTCCATCCCCACAGCAGCAGACAGTGTGCATTATCTAATGTACACAATCTTATAAGGTTTCTCTGATGATTTTCTCCACTCCTTGCTCATGTTACTGTGCACATCTTCCCGCTTAAACCATTAAAGTGTCACTAAAGGCAACTTATTTTTTTTCATTTTAGATAGAGTAAGGGAGGGTTATAAGCCCCTATCGGTTTATTTTTTCCATCTGTGTCCCATTGCAGAGATTTCCCATTACTTCCTTTCCCGTAGGCAAAACAGGAAGTAAGAGAAAATTCCTCCAAAGTGAACAAATCCCAGGGTGTCACCAGTGTCACTATAATCAGTGTCCCCATTGAAAGATTTTTCCCTTTATTCCTGTTCCGATGTCAACCCAAAATTTTGGATTTTCTTTCATTTTACAATGATAATGGTAAACAGGACAAACAGAGAGGATGAATCTCCGTAACAGAACAGCAGACAGCAATAAAACCTGTCAGGAGTTTTAATCCCTCTCCATTCTATCCAAAACTAAAAAAAAAAAAAAAAAAAATTGCCTTTAGCCTAGGTTCACTGTGAATCGCACCACATTCCTTTTCAATTCACATGCGATTCTGTGCGGTGAGATTTGAGCCCATACATTTTGGATGGCTCAAATCGCAAGAAAAAGGGGCAGGCAGCTTTTTTTTTAAATCCATGTAATCTAGTTCTAGTGCGAATAAACACTGCGTTTGTGACTTGAAGTTGGGGTGTTGTTAACACCGGCAGCAGATCCAAGAACACAGTGAGTTTCCTGCATTGCATTAGTGTGAACCGGAAATAGGGGCGGGTTTATACTATGCCCGCACAGGAAGGCGCTGTGCGTTCCTGTGTGATTCACATGCATTGTGATTTAAGCTCATTCATTTTGAAATGGCTACATTTGCATTGCACTTCACCAAATGCACTACTTTTTAAAACGCGCTGCAACCGGATCACATGGTACAGAAGCGTTTGTAACCTGTGTTTGGGGTATTGTTAACTTTGTATTGACACCCACTGCAGATCGCAAATGGAGTGCGTTTTGCATGCAGTGTGAATTGCACAGGAAAGCACAGCCCATTCCTGTGCGATTTATGTGTGGGCATGGTGTGAACCGGCCCTAATAAGTGACACTTTAAGGCTGACTACAAATATCAATAGAAGCAAAATAAAGGAGTCTTTATCTGTTTCACCAATCCATTCATACCATGCTAGAATAGCAGGAGCAGACATACAAGCTGGGACAAGAACTACTTATTGTTGGATTTATAGATTGGTGGTGGACACTGACACCTGCTGGTCAGGGTTAGAAAACAAGGTTTAGGCTCTGCACAGCCACCAGATAAAAAAAAGTAGTTGTGAGCCACCATTGCTAATTTGTTTTTTTAGACCTCATGCCACAGGTCCTAAAATGCCTCTTTTAACAGTGTTTGGTGTTTTTTTTTTATTTTTTTTTATCTCAGCCTGTAAAACCACCTCTATGATAGCATGAATGCATATGCATTCACAGGTGTATTGGAAGAGGAATGGTTATATGCAGAAACAAAAAAAAAAAATCACAAGCGCGTTCAGGAGAGGAGCTGAAGTTAAAATATAAAAAGCTGACTGCACGTAATGCAAGATGCCCCAGGACGTAATTTGTGACAAAACGCGTCTGGTTGGCAACATGCTGACGTCACCACGCTTCAGAGATCCCGGAAGGACTGGCAACATTGCGGTAGCCGGCCGACTATGATTTTTTTTATGCGGGAATACACTGCTTTATTGTAAGTGCATACATTTTATATATTTAATAAATATGTTACATTTTTACGCTATGGCAAATTTTATTGTTATTTCGTGGGGAGTGATATCCTTTATAAGGCTCTGAAGTTGGATGAATGGCTGGATGCATATAGGAGAGTCCACTAGCCCTCTCATTCCTCTGGTGACACGAGGCCCTGGCTGGGCTAAACCCAAGGTGCTGCTGACCTACTGAGGTCTTTTTTTCTGGTAAGCAGGCCATCCTGTTTGGTGGAGGATATCACTATTGGTGGTGGAGGGATATATTGTGTTTGACAATTTTTTTTTATTTCACAGATGTCGAACACTAATGCGAATGGACTCATTTTTAATTTCATAATTTATTTTATGTTTATGAATTTATATCAATATTGCACAACATTTTTGTAGAATAATTCGTAACACAGCGCAACTTCACCTGTATACACTAATGCAAGATGCATCTAGAGCTTGAACGTTAATGCATTTCAATGGTCAGAATACATTTTATGGTCAGTGGAATCCATTAATAATCAAATGCTTGATGAAGTGTGAGCAATACGCAGCTTTAGGCTCGGTTCACATTGGTGCGATGCGGGAACCCTGCGAATCCACTGCGGGTTCCCGCATCGCACCCTACTCTCAGGCATTTCACACTACCATATGCGAACTGCTAGGAGTGTCAATACAAAGTTAATGGCACCCCCAGATTAGTTTGTATTTCGCAGTGCGAACTGTCAATATGGACATGATTCTGGTGCGGACCAAAAAAAGGGTCCTGCACAACTTTGATTCGAATGTGATGCAAATTCAGCAATACAATCTGTATGGCTGAATTTGCATTGCACAGACATCACATGTGATTTACACATGCAATGTCTTCCTTTGCACCAAATGTGAACCGAACCTAAGGGTCCTTTCACACGAGCGATCCGATCAGATCCGCCTATCAGTTTTTTAGGTGGATCTGATCGGATCCCCCATGCATCTCTATGGGGCAGCGGATGTCAGCGGAGACACCCGATGCCATCCGCATCCGATCCTGTCCGTAAAACCTGGACGGATGGAAATCCTATTTTCCATCCGTCCAGGGGATCGGTTCGGATGAGAGAGGACAGGCGGTCCACTCTCATCCGATTCCCCCATAGAGATGCATGGGGCTCTGACACCTCCCTCTCCGCACACAGAGCAGAGAGGGAGCTGTCATCTGCCTGCTCAGCGGGGGGATCTGTGTATCGATCCCCGGCTGAGCAGAACGGATCCGCCTACAGAGGCGGACTATGTGAAAGAAGCCTAAAGCACAGTTTTTTAAGCAGCTTTCTGGCATTCAGAGGAGCGAAGCAAATGCTTGTTTGCATGGGGTGATGGCTCCAGGGTAATCTTTCTGATCCTTCTTTCACTATACAGGCACTTACTTGGAACAGGTATGTCATATGTGAAATCTGATTTTACATTATAATTGCTTGTTCAGGTCAGAGTCTAATGGCTCGTTTCCACTGAGCTTTCTGGTACGGTACGCTATTTATGCCGTTTCCATTATGAATGGTACCCTAATTCCGAACTGTACCGTACCACTTTTTGGTACCCTTTCGTTGGGGTACCAAGCACATTAGTACCGTATCAACAGAGTGGAGCTACACTCTGCAGAACTTTGATTGGTTGACAGAGAATCGTCTATCACAGCTTTCCTGCTACACCACGCCTATCATGAAAGGGTACTATTTGCAGTGGAAACGCAATGTGTACCGTTCCGAACCGTACCGTACTGAACCGAACCGTACCGTACCACACAGTGGAAACGAGGCATAAAGGGCCATACACACTATAAGATTTTCTGAAGACTTTTTCCTTCAGATTTACCTTTTTTTATGTAGTGCAAGGGCCTGCCAGATTGCATACAAATTGGAAGTGTTTAGGTTTGACCTCATATTATATCGTTTTGGTAAATCTAAAGGAAAAATTCTTCAGAAAATCTTATAGTGTGTATGGCCCATTAGCCCCCGTTCACACCGAATCCGACTTTGAAATCATGCGACTTCACTTGAAATCGCACAATTTCAAAGCCGCATGTCAATGCGACTTCAGGCACAGATGTCTATGCAAGTCACACCTGAAATCATGAAAAAATAGAGCAAAAACGTCTTTTTCAAATTGGCGCCGCAACGCAAAGTCAGCATTGCACTGATTTGAACAGTTCCATTGCCAACTGTAGGATGCGACTTGTAATGCAATTTGGGCCTGTCAAATCGCATGACAAGTCGCACCGGTGTGAAAGGGGGTTTACTGGGTAGTGAAGTCAGATTAAGAAGGAACGCTCTGCACCTTTAAAAATAAGACGCAACAATCACAGCTGTTGTATTTCTATCCTCACAAGCTAAATTTGGGAACTGCAGGTTTCAGCTTGAGGGTGACATAAAACCTCATTAAGATCTGAGATGCGGTTTTACCCTGCTGAGCAAGAAATATGAAAACAACAAGATAAAAGTAGATCTGAAGGCAGCGTTTTTCCCAAGTAAAAGGACATAGGTTAAGGTAGATGTATGGAAGGTGCAGATGACCTCTTGGAGGGTTGTGACTTCTCCCTGGCTCATTACCAACACCTAAAGTGGAAGAAAGCAGAAAAGGGAAGCAAAAACTGGGACAGTATAAAAGGAAATGTATAAATCATATAGATGTCTCCGTAGTGGACCAAACTAAAGTTGAATAGAAATTGGAACGGGACTTTTTGGGTGCACAAACAAACACTATTAAAAATTTACAATTCTATTAAAATTTATTCAATCAATTTAATAATTAATCTTAATGGAATTAATAAATGATTTTGTAAATTTTTAGTGGTGTTTTATGTTTGTGCATCCAAAAAGTCCTGTTCCATTTGAACAATTTCTACTTAAAATTTGGGGATGTGGTTTGAGTCATCTTCTACCCATACACACAGTGTACCGAACTAGTTGAGTATTATTTAACCACTTAAGCCCCGGAGGATTTTCCTGCTAAAAGACCAGGGGGTATTTTGCGATTCGGCACTGCGTGAATTTAACGGACAATTGCGCGGTCGTGCGACGCTGTACCTAAACGAATTTGACGTCCTTTTTTTCCCACAAACAGAGCTTTCTTTTGGTGGTATTTGATCACCTGTGCGATTTTTACTTTTTGCGCTATAAACAAAAAAAGAGCGTAAATTTTGCAAAAATAGCAATATTTTTCACATTTTTTTATATGAAATTCCCCAAAAAAAAAAAGTAAAAATCAAAATTTTTTAACATTTTCGGCCAATTTGTTTTATCCTACCTATGTTTGGTAAAAAAAATTGCAAAAAGCGTATTTTTATTGGTTTGCGCAAAAGTTATCGCATTTACTAACAAGGGGAAAGATTTTTGTCATTTTTGTTGTTTTTTTTTTTAAAGCGTAATGGCGGCGATCTGCGATTTTTTTTGCGGTACTGCGACATTGCGGCGGACAGATCGGACCCTTGACTGACATTTTTGACACTTTTGGGGTTACCAGTGACATTTCTACAGTAATCAGTGCTATATATATGCACTGTTACTGTAAAAATACACTGGTAGTGAAGGGGTTAACTTTATTTGGGAGGGAGGGGCTGTGTGTGTCCCTAGGGGCGTGCTTTCTACTGTGATTGGCTGTGGCTTGAGCTGTAAGGACACTGATCAACGGATCTACATAGTAGATCCGTGTGATCAGTGTCTTTACACCGAGGAGAATGACAGGTGGCTTGTTTACACAAGCCGCCTGACTTTCTCCCTCTCCCCCGCCGATCGCCGAGTGACCGGCGGACATCGGGTCCGCCAGTCACACGCGCGGGGGGGGGGTCCGTGACCGCGCGGGAGCGGGCCTCCGCGGGCGCGCGCTTGCTCCCCAGACCCTCCCAGGCTAGTGACGTTAATTAACGTCACTCTGCCTGGCAGGGGCTGACCGCCGCAGTAAATCTACTTGCGGCGGTCGGCAAGCGGTTAACTATGAACGGATGTCCTTAGGCTACCCATAGATTCACCTTTTTATTTTTTTGTTCAGGCTGGGTTCACACTCAGGCGAATTGGATATGGGTTTCACCGCATCCAATTTGCATGACGGGAGAGTGTGACCGGCTCTCAATGGAGCCGGTTCACACACCTCCGGGGTGGCTGCGGCCCACGCTAAAAACGGTCCTGTGCGTCTTTGGCTCTGTTTCAGGTCCAAATTCTGTCAAATATTCAGACCTGATTCGCACCTGAAACGGAGAACAGGGATGCACCGGACCCCCTACTGTAAGCCATGGCCACAGCTAGTGTGAACCCGACCTCAGCCAATGGGCCAGATAAAAAAAAAGAAAGAAAAGATTCCTCCATCCACGTAAGTGAGGTGGATGGAGGAATCCACCTCATTGCACCATTTTATTCCCATAGCGGGACTACACTGTTAGAATACAATGGGGGTTATTTACTAAAGGCAAATCAACTGTGCATTGCAAGTGCAATTGGAAGTGCAGTCACTGTGGATCTGAGGGGGTGATGCAAGGACAATAAAAACCAGCATTTTTGCTTGCACATGATTGGATGATAGAAATAAGCAGAACTTCCCCGCATTTGAGAGCTTCCCCTCAGATCTACAACGACTGCACTTCCAAGTGCCCTTGTAGTTCACAGTGGATTTGCCTTTAGTGAATCAACCACATAGATATATAAGTGGTCCATTTAGTGAACTTGGTGTTGAGTTATTAATTTTAAGGTAATTACAGAGGACAAGGGCGCCCTCTTTAGTTCTGGAGGAAAAGAGATTAAACCTTAACATACAAAAAGGCTTCTTCACAGTAAGAGCTGTGAAAATGTGGAATAAACTCCCGCAGGAGCTGGTTCTGGCCAGATCAGTAGAGTTTTAGGAAAGGCCTGGATTATTTCATAAATGCACATAATATAACTGGATACTAATATTTATAGGAAAAGTTGATCCAGGGAATATCTGAATGCCTCTTGGGGGATCAGGAAGGATATTTTTTCCCCTGCTGGAACAAATTGGATCATGCTTTATTGGGATTTTTTGCCTTCCTCTGGATCAACTGTAGGTATTGGATAGTGTATATGGAGGTTTTCTATTTGTGTGTACTGGTTTTCTTTCTTTTTTTTTCTTTTTCGCTGGTTGAACTGGATGTATGGTCTTTTTTTTAACCAGAAGAACTATGGAACTGATCAGTGGCTGCAGTCAATAATTGAAACACCTTTTCTAACATTTCTGTTCAACAGAAGCCAATCGTTAGATCAGCTTGTTTCAAGTGGGATGGCCATAAATGGACTGAAATTCGAATGGTCCCTGCTGAACTGGCTTAAATCCATCTATGGACAGCTTTAGTGATTGCTTTAGTGACTGCAGTCATCCTCAGACTTGGTATTTGAGTAGGGAACTTGCAGCAATTCCCGGGTCCTGCTTTTGGCACTGGCAACATTTGCCTGCTCTGCTTAACAACTTGCTGACTGCCCTATAGCAGTTTTCCTGCTACAGGATGGCCGCTGTGTGCAGGATCATGTGTGTGTATATATATATATATACACACACGTGATCCTGCACTTTCAGGTAGGGGGCGTGACTGCGCACCGCTGGCAGCTCTCTCCCACTGTGATTATACGCAGCAGGAGCAAATCGGCAAGTACGGCGGACTCAATGTCCGCCAGCAGCGGCCGATCATCCTGCAAAGAGGCAGAATGGCGGTCTATCTATGTAAACAAGATAGATTGCCATGCTGACAGGAGACAAGGCATGGATCCTGTGTTCCTGCAAAGCAGATCCATGTCTTCCACTTAACCTCCTTAGCGGTAATCCCGAGCGTGACTCGGGGTTGATTTTTCATATCAGGATCGGTAACCCCGAGTCACGCTCGGGGTGGATTGCAGAGAGCGCAGCGGTGTTCTCTTACCTTATCCTGGCGATCCAGCGATGATCTCTCATTGCTGAGATCCCCAGCCGAGAGTCCCGCCGCTCCTCCGTCCCTCCGTCGGTCTGATCACTTCCTAGTTCCGTTCCCTGCAGCAGCAATACTGCATGGGAGCGGAACTAGGGAGGGAAATTCAAAAAAAAAGAAAAAAACGTTGCACAAAACACAAAACACATTTTATATTGTATATATATATATATATATGCATATATATATATATATATGCATGCATATATATATATATATATGTATATATATATCTATATATGCATATATATATATATATATAAATATATATATATACATATATATATATATATATACACATATATATATATATACACCGGTATATATATATATATATATATATATATATATATATATATATATATATATATATGCATATATATATATATATATATATATATATATATATATGCACACACACATATATCTATATATAATATATAATGCATGAATTATAATCTAATCAATATAATTTTATTATATATATTATATATTAAATAATAAAATAATAATATTGATTCGATTATAATTCATGCGTTTGTGTTTCAAATTTATCACATCTGGGATGTCTACTAGAGTCTTGTTTTGGTCAGGTTTAAGTCAGTAATTACTAAGAATTGTAGGCCTATAATACATAACGCCAAATTTCCATGAAAAGAATTGTACCGCTTTTGGTATGTAATTCCTGACATAATCATACCGCCAGGGAGGTTAAAAGCACCTCCCACACTGGAAAATAGTGCTTTGAAAAACTATTCATTCACCTTGAAATTTTCCACATTTTGTCATGTTACAACCAAAAATTAAAATGTATTTTATTGGGATTTTATGAGATAGACCAACACAAAGTGCCTCATAATTGTGAAGTGGAAGGAAAATTATAAATTATTTTCAAAATTTTTTTACAAATAACTATCTGAAAAGTGTGGCGTGCATTTGTATTCAGCCCCCCTGAGTCAATACTTGGTAAAACCACCTTTCACTGCAATTACAGCTGCAAGTCTTTTGGGGATGTCACTACCAGCTTTGCACATCTAGAGAGTGAAATGTTTGCCCATTCTTCTTTACAAAATAGCTCAAGTTCTGTCAGATTGGATGGAGAGCGTCTGTGAACAGCAATTTTCAAGTCTTGCCACAGATTCTCAATTGGATTTAGGTCTGGACTTTGACTGGGTCATTCCAACACATGAATATGCTTTGATATAAACCATTCCATTGTAGTTCTGGCTGTATGTTTAGGGTCGTTGTCCTCCTGGAAGGTGAACCTCTGCCCCAGTCTCAAGTCTTTTGCAGACTCTAACAGTTTTTCTTCTAAGACTTCCCTGTATTTGGCTCCATCTATCTTCCAATCAACTCAGACCAGCTTCCCTGTCCCTGCTGAAGAAAAGCATCCCCACAAAATGATGCTGCCACCACCATGTTTCACGGTGGGGATGGTGTGTTCAGGGTGATGTGCAGTGTTAGTTTTCCGCCACACATAGCGCTTTGCTTTTAGGCTAAAAATTTCAATTTTGGTCTCATCTGACCAGAGCACCTTCTTCCACATGTTTGCTGTGTCCCCCACATGGCTTCTTGCAAACTGAATTTTTTAAGGCTTTCTTTCAACAATGGCTTTCTTCTTGCCACTCTTCTATAAAGACCAGATTTGTGGAGTGCACGACTAATAGTTGTACTGTGGATAGATTCCCCCGCCTGAGCTGTGGATCTCTGCAGCTCCTCCAGAGTTACCAATGGGCCTCTTGGCAGCTTCTCTGATTAATGCTCTCCTTGCCTGGCCTGTCAGTTTAGGTGGACGGTTACGTCTTGGTAGGTTTGCAGTTGTGCCATACTCTTTCCATTTTCCCGATGATGGACTGATCATTGCTCCGTGAGATGTTCAAAGTTTGGGATATTTTTTTATAACCTAACCCTGCTTTAAACTTGTCCACAACTTTATCCCTGACCTGTCTGGTGTGTTCCTTAGCCTTCATGATGCGGTTTGTTCACTAAGGTTCTCTAACAAACCTATGAGGGCTTCACAGAACAGCTGTATTTATACTGAGATGAAATTACACACAAGTTGACTC
The DNA here is from genome assembly GCF_965119305.1 of Pelophylax lessonae. Taxonomy (NCBI): domain Eukaryota; kingdom Metazoa; phylum Chordata; class Amphibia; order Anura; family Ranidae; genus Pelophylax; species Pelophylax lessonae. The sequence goes on along the minus strand of NC_138777.1, from coordinate 78,434,767 downwards.
TATTTACTAATTAGGTGACTTCTGAAGGCAATTGGTTCTACTAAATTTTAGTTAGGGATATCAGAGTAAAGAGGGCTGAATACAAAAGCACGTCACACTGTTCAGATATTTATTTGTAAAAAATTTGAAAACCATTTATCATTTTCCTTAAACTTTACAATTATGTGCGACTTTGTGTTGGTTTATGACATAAAATCCCAATAAAATACATTTTTCACTTTTGGCTGTAACATGACAAAATGTGGAAAATATCAAGGGGTATGAATAATTTTTCAAGGCACTGTAAAACACTGGCTAGGCACACAGTTAACCCCTTGATCGCCCCTGTTATCCCCTTCCCAGACAGTGTCCTTAGTACAGTGACAGTGCATATTTTTAGCACTGATCACTGTATTAGTGTCACTGGTTCACAAAAAAGAGTGTCAATTGTGTCAAATAAATATATCCCTTAGTTTGTAGATGCTATACCTTTTGCGCAAACCAATCAATATACGCTTATTGGGATTTTATTTACCAAAAATAAGTAGCAGAATATAAATTGGCCTAAATTGATGAAGAAATTTTGATTTTTTACATTTTTTTATTGAATGTGTTTTATAGCAGAAAGTAAAAAAATATTGTTGTTTTTTTTTTTCCAAAATTGCCGGTCTTTTTTTGGTTGGTGGTATTTGGTCACGCAGAGGTGATCAAATACCACCAAAAGAAAGCGTAATTTGTGGGGAAAAAAGGACATACATTTTTTTTGGGTACAGCATCGCAATTTTCAGTTAAAGTAACGCAGTGCTGTTTTGCAAAAAATGGCCTGTTCATAAAGTGGGCAAATCTTCTGAGGCTGAAGTAGTTAAAGTGTTACTAAACCCAGGACTCTGCATTCACTATATCTGCTCTCCCACAGTACACAGAACATGGAAATGCAATTATTTTAGTAAATATAAACTGCTAAATACCTTTTCTCATTAGCAGTACAGTGTGGAAAATAATTATTTGATCTTCTGCAGATTTTTTAAGTTTGTCCACTTATCATTGGTGTATTGTAAATGATAGAGACAGAATATCAACCAAAAATCCAGAAAAAACACATGATACAAATGTTATAAATTGAGTTGCAGTTCAGTGAGTATAATAAGTATTTGATCTCCAAGCAAAACATGACTTAGTACTTGGTGGAGAAACCCTTGTTGGCCAGCACAAAGGTAAGACGTTTCTTGTAGTTGGTTACCAGGTTTGCACACATCTCAGGAGAGATTTTGTTCCACTCTTCTTTACAGATATTCTCTAAATTCTTAAAGCGGAGTTCCACCCATTTTTTTAACTTTCTTTAGATAGTTCAGGCATTACTATTACATTTCCCAATCGTAGTAATTTTTTTTTTTTTGCAATGTAAATACCTTTTATTTTCTATTTTTGTCTGCCGCTATAATGGCGGACACTTCGGCGATGACGTCATTCGGCGATTGCAAGGGTCCCTGGGAGAGCACTGTAATGCATCCCATGACTCCTTGCGAATCGCCTAGGGACGAAATATCGCGTTATTTGAAAACCGGAAATGACGCGATTAGGCGGAGCCTAGCATCATCACCGGATCTGGCTTGAAAATCACTTTCCATCGGAGACACACAGGGTAGCATGAAGATCGGTCTCCCTGTGCAAGTGCCATATTTCGGCAAAACAAGCCGAGCGCTGAGCCGTTACAGCAGCATAACCCTTAGATGACTAAGCGGATGGAGCTGAAGGGAATACATGTCTTCACGGCTACAGCGGGCAGAGAGGAGAGGAGAGTGAAGGTGAGCAGGTGTGTGGTAGTGGGATGGTGGTCTGTCAGTGGGGGGGTGCTGAAGTGGTAGTGGGATGGTGGTCTGTCAGTGGGGGGTTGCTGAAGTGGTAGTGGGATGGTGGTCTGTCAGTGGGGGGTCTGTCAGTGGGTGTGTGGTAGTGGGATGGTGGTCTGTCAGTGAGGTGAGTGGGTGTGTGGTAGTGGGATGGTGGTCTGTCAGTGGGGGGAGGGGGGTGCAGTGGGGTGTGAGGTGAGTGGGTGTGTGGTAGTGGGATGGTGGTCTGGTGGTCTGTCAGTGGGGGGGGGGGTGTAGTGGGATGGTGGTCTGTCAGTGGGGGGGGTGGGATGGTGGTCTGTCAGTGGGGGGGGGGGGGGGTGCAGTGGGATGTGAGGTGAGCGGGTGTGTGGTAGCAGCCATCCTTCCACAACCTTCCACAATCTTGCCCCATCACTGTGTTACATCGATCCAGCTATCCTTCCACAATCTTGCCCCTAATCAAAGGGTGCCATCACAGTGTTGCTGTCACAATAACCAAGCTGCCCCTAATCATAGTGCTGCAATCCATCCGTTACAATAAAGTTCCCCATCAGCCAGACAAGAGCTTTCTTATCATAGTAGCTGGCAGTGTGTTTATGTTTGTTTCTGTCTGACTCACTATCTTGTGTATTCCGGGAGGAGGGGAAGAGATATAGAGGGCGGCAACTTCCTCCTGAGCCGACGTCTCTATAGTAACCTGTACTGTGCCTAAAGCATTGTACTGCACATGTGCGGGATTTCCTGCTGCATTCTGGGTAGCCAGAATGAACAGCAACCAGGAAGAAGGACACTGCAGCTTCAGACGCCCTTACTAAAGATGACAACGCACAGGCAGCAGTTTTATAAAGTAAGATTTTCACTAAACAAATACATCGTTCAACTCATAAATATGCAAATTGCGGTTTTGGCAAGCAAGATGTATTAATATTAATGTGCTATTTTTGTTTAAAAAATCATTCTGAGGGTGGAACTCCGCTTTAAGGTTTCTTGGCTGTCACTTGGCAACTTATAGTTTCAGCTCCCTCCATAAATTTTCTATAGGATTAAGGTCTGGAGACCAGTGGTGTATTTAGGTTTTGTGCTGCCCTAGGCCTGACTAAACTTGTGCACCCCCTAATTTAAATATGACCCACCCCTTCCTGTAAAGGCCACACCACTTCCTGTTTATGACCCACCCTGTCATCTGTAAACCACAGACCATAACTATAGTCTATCAGTACCCATCAGCATAGCTTCATCAGTTCCCATATGTTTAGCCTCATCAGTGCAGCCTGATTAGTGCCGCCTCTTTACTGCCCGTCAGTGCAGCATATCAGTGTGGCCTCATCAGTGGTCACCAGTGCAGCCCCATCAGTGGCCATCAGTGCAGCCTTATCAGTGCCCATTAGTACAGCCTTATGTCACGGGTTTAGTAAGATTACTCTTTTAAGATATCTGGACTTGTGTTTGCTGCCACTAATTGTAATTATAGGATTATTTCACTTATTTGTATAATAAATAGGAAGTCCGTAGTCATTTTACAAATAATTAAATATTTTTTGCTGCCCCCCTGCAAAGTGCCGCCCTAGGCCTGGGCCTTGTTGGCCTAGGCCAGGATACAGCACTGCTGGAGACTGGCTAGGCCATTTCATGATCTTAATGTGCTTCTTCTTGAGCCACTTCTTTGTTGCCTTGGCAGTATGTTTTGGGTCATTGTCATGCTGGAAGACCCATCCACGACCCATCTTTCGTGTTCTTGCTGAGGGAAGAAGGTTCTCATCCAAGATTGTACAATACATGGCCCCGTCCATTGGCCCCTCAATGTGGTAAAGTCGGCCTGTACCTTTAGCAGAGAAACAGCCCCAAAGCATGTTTCCACTTCCATGATTGACTGTAGAGATGGTGTTCTTTGGGTCACAGTCAGCATTTTTCTTCCTCCAAACAAGGCGAATCGAGTTAATGGCAAAGAGCTCAATTTTGGTCTGATCTGACCACAGCATTTTCTCCCAAACCTTCTCTGAATCTTTTAGATGTTCTTTGGCAAACTTGACAAGTATATGTGCCTTTTTGAGGGGGGGAACCTTGCGGGTGCTGCAGAATTTGAATCCATGGCGGTATATTGTGTTACCAATGGTTTGTTTTGGTGGCTGTGGTCGCAACTGCCTTGAGATCATTCACAAACTCCTCCCGTGTAGTTCTGAGCTGATCCCTCACTTTTATCATGATCAGCCTTAACATATGAGGCGAAATCTTGCATGGAGCTCCACACCGAGGGCGATTGATGGTTATTTTCTATTTCTTCCATTTGCGAATAATCACTCCAACAGTTGTCTCCTTCTTACCAAGCTTTTTGATTATTTTCTTTTAGCCCATTCCAGCCTTGTGCAGGTCTACAATCTTGTCCCTGACACCCATTGACATCTCTTTGGCCTTGCCCATGATGGTAAGGTTTAAATGAGAAAAAAGAGATTCTGTGGACAGGTGTATTTTATACACATAACGAGTAGTTGTTAGGTGCACCTTCTTAAATTGACTGGACTAATCTGTGTACCACATGAGCACATACTGTAGCCAGTCTGCCGCAGCCAGAATTATTGTTGGTTGGTAGGGGATCAAATACTTATTTTACTCACTGAACTGCAACTCAATTTATAATATTTGTATCATGTGCCTTTTGTGGATTTTTGGTTGATATTCTGTCTCTATCATTTAAAATACACCTGTGATAACAATTATAGACCCTTTCTTTCTTTGTAAGTGGGCAAACGTTTAAAATCTGCAGGGGATCAAATAATTATTTTCCCCACTGTATATAGCAGTCTTGTGACTTTTATCAGTGTCTGGTTAACCACTTGCCGCCTGCCGCCCGACTATATACGGCGGCGGTCAGCCCCTCCCAGGCAAAGTGACGTACCGGTACGTCACTAGCCTGGGAGCGAATAGGGGGCGAGCGCACGCCGCCGGAGGCGCGCTCACGCCCCCGCTTGTACCAGAGGAAGCCGGCGCGTGTGACCGGCGGACCCGATGTCCGCCGGTCACTCGCGATCGTCGGGCAGAGAGGGAGAAAGGCAGGCAGCTAGTGTAAACAAAGCCGCCTGTCATTTTTCCCTGTGTGAAAACACAGATCACTCGGTCCTGCTATGTAGGACCGTTGATCTGTGCTATTACACCACTAGCCACATCCAATGACAGTTAGAAGCACGTCCCTAGGGACACACTTAACCCCTCCCTCTCATATAAAGTTAACTCCTTCCCTCCCAGTGTCATTTTTACAGTAACAGTGCATATGTATAGCACTGATTACTGTAGTAATGTCACTGGTACCCCCAAAAGTGTCAAAAATGTCAGTCAAGGGTCCGATCTGTCCGCCGCAATGTCGCAGTACCACAAAAAAAATCGCAGATCGCCGCCATTACGCGTTAAAAAAAAAAACAACAAAAATGATAAAAATCTTTCCCTTAGTTAGTAAACGCAATAACTTTTGCGCAAACCAATCAAAATACGCTTATTGTGATTTTCTTTACCAAACATATGTAGCAGAAAACAAATTGGCCAAAAATTTTAAAAAATTTTGATTTTTACATTTTTTTTGGGGGGGGGGGGGGGAATTTCATATAAAAAAAATGTGAAAAATATTGTTATTTTTGCAAAATTGTCACTCTTTTTTTGTTTATAGCGCATGATCAAAAAAATCGCACAGGTGATCAAATACCACCAAAAGAAAGCTCTGTTTTTGGGGAAAAAAAGGACGTCAAATTCGTTTAGGTACAGCGTCGCAATAGTCCGTTAAAGTCACACAGTGCCGAATCGCAAAATACCCCCTGGTCAGGAAGGGGGTAAAATCTTCCGGGGCTTAAGTGGTTAAAGCTTGTAGGAGGAGTTTTCATTCTCCTCTGTCCTATGAGGCTGCAGGACCCTGACCCTCTGTCTGGACAGTGCTGATGGGCTGAAAAAACCTCTCTAGCAATACACACCAAACTGATCATGTGCAGTAGGGATGCACCGAATATTCGGCGGCCGAACATTATTCGGCCGAAAATAGAGAAAATAGCACTTTCGGCGTTCGGCCGAATAAGTCAAAAGGCCAAATAATTTTGAGCTGAACAATGTCAGCTTCCGCCCTGACCGCTCACCTTCCTCATTGCGGCTCCCTTCTCACACGCCGCCGGTGTCCTGTCCGGCCGCGAGTAGGGGGTGTGATGTCACGCGCGCGTCCCGCCCCCTGCTCCTGACTGCGGCTCCTTCACACTAGGTTCACGCCCCGCCCCCCTGTTCGCGGCTTTTGGCTCTGGCTGCAGTTCAGGTATGTGATGTGGAGCTGAGCACATTTGGGGGAGAATACGGTAGCTGGCAGCTGCACAAGCATTAGTGTGCAGACTGCCATATGTTGTTGCCACTTGCCATGCTCATTACATTAGAGTGCCCTATAAAGTGCCCCTTAAAAAAAAAAAAAGAAAAAAAATGTGCCCAACAGAGTGCTCCCTTGACATAAAATGTGGCCATCAGCGTGCCCCTTATTTTATGCTAAGGGACATGCTGATGAGCATATTTTATGTTAAGGGGCACTCTGATGAGCATATTTTATGTTAAGGGGCACTCTGATGGGCATATTTTATTTTAAGGGGCATGCTAATGGGCATATTTTATGTTAAGAGCAACGCTGATTTAAATGTTTTGTTTTGCCCATCAGAGTGCCCCCTAACATAAAATGTGCCCATCAGCATGCCCCCTAAAAATTGGCAAAATAAATGGAAAAAATGCGAAACACCGCGTTCGGTATTCGGCCTTCGGCCAAGCATTTCATTATTATTCGGCTTCGGCCAAGAATTTCATTTCGGTGCATCCCTAATGTGCAGAGTACCCCCCAAGGCTCTGTACTTTCAGCAGATGGATTGGGGATAGTAAAAGAAGGGGAGGATCAGACGAGACAGCATCAAACAGCCTTTTTACACAATGCAGAGGATTAACCCCTTAGGCTCCACAGTGAATATAACAAGCATGCTTTACTGCATATACACACTGATTTTACTGTTGTGGGTTTAGTAACACTTTAAAACCCATTAGTCAAAGTCTCAGCACCAATTGCTAGCATTTTCAGAAGCAGATGAGCAATGGCAGTCTCTGTATTCCTGTTGTAAATGATGAACCTTAAGGAAAGGTAGTGTGTGTGTGTCCACTGAAAACGGTCTGGCTGCCATGTGACTTTATCTACACGTGACATGTATTCCTTGAAAAGAAATAAGCAGAGTAAACACATTGGTGTTGGGGTGAAAAAAGCCCCTGTAAAGAATTTTAATGAGAATTTTTATACATGTTTATATATATATTTATTTTTCTAATGACAGATTGTGGGGGGATCGTGCAGGGCAGGGGAAGCTGTTGGGGTTGGTCCTTGCCCCCAAAAGCAGGATCACAATATATTTTACACAGGAGTGGCCTGAGTTGGGAACTCGCAGCAAAAAGGCACTGATATGCCCAAAAGTTGACTTATTAGTCACTGCACATGGCAGGTAAGTCAACTCCACTGGACCCTTTATATGTGGCAGTGACAGTATGACCTGGTGTCACACAAAGGCAGTACTAGGAGTGAGAGTCCCACAAACAAAGCAAGTACATTCTATAGGGTCAGAACTTCATGAGTGCCTTGTTGCTGCAATTTCCAGGATGGACAGAAGCAAACTTTAGTGTTTGTTCTGCGTTTGTAAACCTCAGCACAGGCTCCATCAGAGCAGGTAACAAGTGTTAATAAAAAGACATGAATAGGGATGGGAGGAAGGGAATAGAAGATGTGCAATTATTTACACAATGGAGAAAGCACATTCTTTAGTACACAGAGTAGATCCGAATTCCACAGCAAAGAACCATACTGAAGATCATCTCAATAATCTAAAGAGAATGGAAATAATAGAATTAATTAATGAGAGAAAAACAAAAAAATAAACAAAAATTCAGCATGAACACTAGATAAAGTATCTCACAAAAGTGAGTACACCCTTCACATTTTGGTAAATATTTTATTATATCTTTTCATGTGACAACACTGAAGAAATGACACTTTGCTACAATGTAAAGTAGTGAGTGTACAGATTGTATAACAGTATGAATTTGCTGTCCCCTCAAAATAACGCAACACACAGCCATTAATGTCTAAACCACTGGAAACAAAAGTTAAGACATCCCTAAGTGATAATGTATAAATTGGGACCAAAGTGTCAATATTTTGTGTGGCCACCATTATTTTCCAGCACTGCCTTAACCCTCTTGGGCATGGAGTTCATCTGAGCTTCACAGGTTGCCACTGGAGTCCTCTTCCACTCCTCCATGACGACATCACGGAGCTGGTGGATGTTAGAGACCTTGCGCTCCTCCACCTTCCATTTGAGGATGCCCCACTGATGCTCAATAGGGTTTAGGTCTGGAGACATGCTTGGCCAGTCCATCACCTTTACCCTCAGCTTATTTAGCAAGGCAGTGGTCATCTTGGAGGTGTGTTTGGGGTTGTTATGTTGGAATACTGCCCTGCGGCCCAGTCTCCGAAGGGAGGGGATCATTCTCTGCTTCAGTATGTCACAGTACGTTTGCATTTATGGTTTCCTCAATGAACTGAAACCTCCCAGTGCCGGCAGCACTCATGCAGCCCCAGACCATGACACTCCCACCACCATGCTTGACTGTAGGTAAGACACACTTGTCTTTGTACTCCTCACCTAGTTGCTGTCACACACGCTTGACACCATCTGAACCAAATACAATTATCTTGGTCTCATAAGACCACAGAACATGGTTCCTGTAATGCATGTCCTTAGTCTGCTTGTCTTCAGCAAACTGTTTGCGGGCTTTCTTTTGCATCATCTTTAGAAGAGGCTTTCTTCTGGGACGACCAATTTGATGTAGTGTGCGGCGTATGGTCTGAGCACTGACAGGCTGAACCCCCATCCATTCAACCTCTGCAACAATAAGTTTTTTTTCCCAAAGACAACCTCTGGATTTGATGCTGAGCATGTGCACTCAACTTCTTTGGTAGACCATGGCGAGGCCTGTTCTGAGTGGAACCTGTCCTGTTAAACCACTGTTTGGTCTTGGCCACCGTGCTGCAGCTCAGTTTCAGGGTCTTGGCAATCTTCTCAGATCCTCAGAGAGTTCTTTGCCATGAGGTGCCATGGTGAACTTCCAGTGACCAGTATGAGAGAGTGAGAGTGATAACATCAAATTTAACACACCTGCTCCCCATTCACACCTGAGACCTTGTAAAACTAACGAGTCACATGACACCGGGGAGGGAAAATGGCTAATTGGGCCAAATTTGGACATTTATAACTAGGGGTGTACTCACTTTTGTTGCCAGTGGTTTAGACATTAATAGCTGTGTGTTGAGTTATTTTGAGGGGACAGCAAATTTACACTGTTATACAAGCTGTACACTCACTACTTTACATTGTAGCATTTTTTCAGTGTTGTCACATGAAAAGATATAATAAAATATTTACAAAATGTGAGGGGTGTACTCACTTTTGTGAGATACTGTAAATCATGCAGTAGAGAAAAGCAAGGAACTCTTGTTGGAAGGTTCCCTTTTTTAAAGTGGACCTCTGTTTTGCCCACAGATTCAATAAATACCCCACCTGAGCTGCTTACACTAAAATTGATACTCAAGGCTACAGTTTTTTTTTTTTTTCAAATAAAAAAGAGGTAATACTTACCTGCTCTGTGCAATGAGATTGCACAGATATGTCGCTTCTTGACGCCTCTTCTGGCAGTCCTCTGCTGATGTTATCAGCTTCACCTTCCTCCGGGTGCCTCCTGGGTGCTAAGGAGGTACCCTTCTGGGTGAGTTCCCATGGCAGGCTGTGTGCATCCATGGACACACATAGCACTGGTAAGCCACACCCCCGCTCACTCCTCACAGAACTTTGACTGACAGCAGCAGGGGCCTATGGCTCTGCTGCCTTCAGTTTCTCCTATGAAAGCAGAAAGGGGAGCGGTGCTGGAGTCAGAGACAGTGCTGGAACAGTGACATGCAGCTAAGTAATTTTAGGGTTGGGCTAGGTGTTTAGGGATGGGGGGAAAGGCAGGGGTGTTCTTTATTACCACCCACCCTCACCATATGACAGCCCTCTGGCCTGGTAAATTGCTGAACTCCATTGTGGGAGACAATCACATGGTACCCCATTACCAGATATAATCTATCAGGCGAATGGGGCAGCAAATGGAAGGCAGTTATAAAAAAAGGCAATTAAGAGAATCTGTCAGCTTGCCTTCAATGTAAAAAGCAGAGCCGTATTTTAAACACTTTCAATATCTATAATCTAGTAATTATCTTGGGCCTCAGCTTTTTTATTTATTAAATTAATTGCCTCCTTCTTGTTGTTCCACTGCACTGCTGCCTATGGATGACTACTTGTTTCCTAGTGTCACCTATGGTTATTACTCCACAGGTATTCCATGTTGGAATGTAAAGCCCTGTACACGGGCTGAAATTAGCCGTTACAGTAGAAACCAGCCAACTTTGGGCTGCTGTGTACAGCTACTTGTCCAACAGAAGCTGATCTCACAACAGGCTTCTGTTGAAAGAGCATGCTGGAAAACCAGCAGCCGATCGGCATCGTCCAGACTGACTGGTGTGTTCTGGCAGGGGGACGATCTCCCTGTCAGAACACAATAGCACCGCGGAGAGATCACTGTACTAACATTGCATAGTTAGTGCAGCAACCTCCTAATTTTTTTTTCCATTCAGGCAGCTGGGTTGACATTAGTGTAGTGCATGGCAGCTGTGGCCTCCTAATTTGGCCACTAGGTGGCTCCATAATTCTTATTGAACTTGTCAGTAGCATTTGCAATTCCTTAGTCTCTAAAATTTAAAAAAATGTTTGACTGGAGTCATTTATTGAAGATCCGTTACCCATCAATATACAAGACTTTGGGTGCCTCAACAATTTTTTTTTTTTTTTTTTATTATTCTAGGACTAGGGGCTATCCTTAGCTCTTCACTGGGTTGCTTTTCTTCATCTGATGTGACCTATACCAAGAAAGTTGAAAGTTCTGTATGGAGTCATTTATGAGTCATACACCAAATTTTTGGACAGCCCGAGTCAAATAAAGGCTTTTTTATTTTTTTACACTAGAGTTTGGGGGCTTGTGGTAAAAATAGGAGGTTGAACCATGGTTTTACCTCCCCCTGAATAGACAGCTGAATGGGTTTGTACATATGCCAAGACCACAAAGCTTTACTTTAAAGGCAAAAATTATACACTTGTTGCCCATTTAAAAATGCCATTCGGCTGTAAAAAAAAAAAAAAAAAAAGTCTCTTTTCTGCAGGTAAACTCCTGCCTGTTCTCATTTTTTCCCCACTTTAAATAAATCATGTATCTGCAAAGTTCAAGGCTCCGTAATTTTTCTGAATTTACCAGACTGGGAAAAAACTGAACATGAAATTTTGCATGTGTAAAGGCTGAACACCCTCTGCCAGATAACCCACGAGTGTAGTTTTGGCTCTGGATCAAGGAACTTAACTGACTCCTTAAGCTTTGGTTCAAGTCAGGTGAAGTTTGAGATTAACACAATGTTAGGCTATTGAAACCTCTCAGTGTGTTGTGCTTACATTCAACAACCACAGACTTATTAACAGCACTTGATCATGTCAAAGTTGCAACAATATTCTATTCCAAAGCATGGGATGCTGTAAAAAATATCTAAAAGCTTACAATCAAAAATATTTTGGGAAATACCACAGGGAGCGAAGATAAAGAAAAGTAGACATGTCTGCTTAAAGTTGTCTAGGTAGGATTGTTATTGCATACCTACAAGGGTGCAGCTTGGATCAATGTACGTATGCATATTCCATACTTCTGGGACCGCTGTGGAAGAGGACAATCACTGTAGTAGTTGGCACTACTACAGTGATTGCCACGTTCTTCTGTGACCTGTGCCCACTGGCTTTCCTTCTGCCTAGTAAATACAGGGGTTCGCTCCCTTTGCACTGTAGCCATTTATAGAACGCCTTGTATTTATTTATTTTTTTCTTTCAAAACTTTTTATTAGGTTTTTGATAAACGAAAACAGGTAAGTAACATATGTTGAACTTTGGCTATATAAAGCAAAATACAATTTGAACATGTAGCATAGCCAAATAGAAAAAAGCATATACAGTAAAACCTTGGATTGAGAGTAACTTGGTTTGAGAGCGCTTTGCAAGACAAGCAAATTTTTTTTATACATTTTGACTTGATATACAAGCGATGTCTTGATATACAAGTAGCGTCACGTCACCACTGAGTATAAAAGAGAAGAGAGGCGCCTCTAAGTGTAGCAATATGGTTACATTTAATGAAGGTACAACATTTAGCAACTCACATGGTTGATGATTAAAACAGGCACATCTAAGTATGCAGGTATCCAGGGTAAAGCTGTTCACATAGACTGTTCTCTGCACTGTCCTCGATGTCATCCCTTCCACACTGTGCTCCATGAGCGCTTCAAGCCTCGCTTTCAGATCGCTCTACCGCAGGGTAGTCTTCCCGGTCACGACTGCTGACTGACAGTGGTAAGAGCCGGTGGTGCAGAGGATGATCTATGTGGACACCTTTACCCCGGATGCCTGCATACTTAGATGTGCCTATTTTAATCATCAACCATGTGAGTTGCTAAATGTTGAATCTTCATTAAATGTAACCATATTGCTGCACTTAGAGGCGCCTCTCTTCTCTTTTATACTCTGTAGCTCCTGCTGGATTTTGCTTCTAATCTCCTTGTGGAGGCGCCATTTGTGGATGGACATTTTATGGTTACACAGCCTATCACATTGACTTATGAATAAATGGTTGTGGAACGAATCATCTGAGTTTCCATTATTTCTTATGGGGAAATCTGCTTTGATATAAGAGTGCTTTGGATTACAAGCATGTTTCCGGAACGAATTATGCTCGCAATCCAAGGTTTTACTGTATAATACAAAACTATCAAAAAGTTGTACCATATTTTATTTAATTTTTTAAAGAATGCAAACATTTACTGTCTGGATGAGGTGGAGAGGTGAGGCAATGGACATCACAATTTCCTCCTCAACCAATCAGTGAACGTCTCTTAATTAAAAAAATACAAGGCATTCCATTAATGGCAGCAGTACCGATTCTACAAAAACAATGCAGAAAGAAGGCTGCTTGGCATAGGACCCAGAACATTGCGGAGATCACTGTAGCAGAGTCAACACTACAATAATTGTTCGCTCTCACATGTATGGAATATGAATACTTGCTTTAGTCCAAGATGGACCAATGCAACTATGCAAAAAAAACCATACCTATACTTCAGCTTTATCCTCCCTGGCGGTAATCCCGAGTGTGGCTCGGGGTTCATTTTCAAATATTCGAATGTTACTTCCGGTTGCAGAATATGATAGGTAGCGGTATTCTGATGGAACACAGGCACGAGTGCCGCGATGCAGGGGGGGCGGAACAGGGCAGGAAATTTAAAGAAAAGTACACAAAACATGATATGATACATTGTAATCTGTTAGAATTACATTACTGTATCAAACCATTTCACCTTAGTTTTGTCCCTAGTGCTTTGTCCAGTGCCCTGCCTGCACTTTTACCGTTTTATTCCTTTTATTTTTATTAATAATGTTTTACCGTATATACTCGAGTATAAGTCTCACTTACCTTTTAAGAATGGCGCCGCCCGGTGCCAACGCGTCACCGCGCATGCGCCGTCTGCCCGGGAATAGCCGAACGTGTACGGGCTTGCCCAAGCATCAGCGGTGCATGCGTGGTGATGTGTTGGCGCTGGGCGGCGCCATTTTTAAATGTAAGGCGCCTCACGGACAGGTGAGACTCCTCCGCAGCCCCTGCATTTCCTCAAGCAGTGCTGCGGGCATGGTACAGGACATTCTCCTGTACCATGCCCGCAGCACTGCATCTCCTGTACCATCTGTGCCATGCCTGTACCATCTCCTGTGTCATGCCTGTAACAACACCTGTGCCATGCCTGTACCATCACCTGTGCCTTGCCTGTACCATCTCCTGCATCATGCCTGTACCATCTCCTGTACCATCTCCTGTGCCATGCCTGTACCATCTCCTGTGCCATGCCCGAACCATATCCTGTGCCATCTCCTGTGCCATGCCTGTACCATCTCCTGTGCCATGCCCAAACCATTTCCTGTGCCATGCCCGAACCATATCCTGTGCCATGCCTGTACCATCTCCTGTACCATGCCAACAGCCCTGCATCTCCTGTACCATGCCTGCAGCCCTTGTTTTGTGTCTCGGGGTGGTCCAGTTGGGTCCAGTAGCTGCTGCATTTCCCACCCTAGGCTTATACTCAAGTCAATACGTTTTCCCACTATTTTGTGGTAAAATTAGGTGCCTCAGCTTATGTTCGGGTCGGCTTATACTCGAGTATATATGGTCATTTATTAATTAATTAATTTATTAATAATTTTTATTCACTTTTACTGTTTTTTTCCTAAGAATTACAGACCTACAATGTAAAACAACATATTTCCATGCAAAACAATGTACCGCTTTGACATTGAAAAATACTGATATAATCAGACCGCCAGGGAGGTTAAGGAAAGATGGGGGTATTGTCCAGGTAGGCTTTAGCTCAAGTTACTCCTTGTCATATATGCCAATTTGGGTTCTCCCTTATATTACAGTAGGGAACACACTGTATGTAGGCGCCTTGATAAAATGTGTGGTTTTCCAATATATTTGTGATGAATGCAAATTGAGACTTTTTTTTTATTGAAATACTAGAAACAAGTTTTATGAAGTTGCTTTGAGTTTGAGAAGATTCGAATCTAGACAATAAAGTCGGTTATCTTACCATGATGACAGCCACCACTGCAGCTGCAATCCCAACCAAGTGCAGCTTGGACTGAAACAGTTCATCAATTCTCTCATGACAATCCTAAAATAAAAAAAAATAAAAATGGAGAAAATGTAAATGACCAAAAAGAATATTCTGTCTTATATATGTTTTTATTGTTATCGAACGATCACTATGAACATGGAAATGATCACATAAATAAGCTTATTCTATCAGTTAATGGACAATTCACTTTTGAACGAGGAATAACCTTTCAGTCTGCAAAAAATAATACAGAGTCTGACTTCCTAAAAGACTCAGTAACATGTTTAGCCTGGGACACAGGGAAAGCAACACAATGTCTTCATTCAAATGACAGTCAGAGACCACCTTAGGAAGGAATAAAGGACAGGGACAAAGAACCACCTTATCCCTGTAAATCACCAGGTAAGGTGAACGACAGGATAACTCTGCCACTTCCGAACACCCTGCGCGCAGAGGTAAAAGCCACTAAAAAGGCCACCTTTCGAGCAGCGCAAGCAGGGAAACCTCCCGAATATTTTCAAAGGGAGACTTCTGTAGAGCTGAAAGCACCAAATTAAGATCCCAGGGCGGCAACGGAGCCCGCACCGGAGGAACTAAATGTCGGACACCCTGAAGATAGGTACCCACCAGGGAGTGTGAGGCCAAAAGTCGTTGGAAAAAGACCGCCAAAGCCGATGCCTGGCCCTTTGATGGTACTCAAGGCCAACTTCTGTTCAACCCCCCGTTAAAGGAAGGTTAAGATCCAATCCACCGAGAAGGAGTGAGGATGAACCCCAAGAGACTCACACCACGCAATGTACGTCTTCCACGTACGATGGTAGATCTTCCTAGAAGTAGATTTTCTAGCTTTCAACAGTGTAGGAATCACCGACTAAGATAAACCCCTATCCTTCAGCACCTGGCGTTCAACAGCCAAGCCGTCAAAGCCAGCGACTGTAAAGCAGGATGGAAGATCAGTCCTTGAGACAGCAGATTCACCCTGACCACGCAATTGTCATTCAAAATGCAACAGCGCTAAAAGCTATAAATTGGCCTGGGCGGGAAGGGGGAAAAGTGCCTGGTATTGAAGTGGTTAAGGATCCTAGGAATGCAGAGCACTATGGAGTAAAAAGGTAGGTCTGTTTATAGGTTGCCCATGACAATAGGTGTTTTTTTTTGTTCACCGGTAGTGGCTTTGGCATAGCCATCTCCATTCATACCACCGGGGGGCATCCTCGGGCTGTGGGAACAAAATAAACCAAGGATTCTGGCTTAAAGGACACCTGTCATATGAGAAATATAAGTGAAATAAGAAAGGCTGCTATTGCTACTCCTGAAAATGCTAGTTGCCTGGATGTCATGTTCCTTGTTTTATCTTCAGTAGTTACTCACTACTCTTTTCCAACTTCATTTTCTGTGTCCCCTATTCTGGGTCTCTGCCCTAGAACAACTAAAGACTACTCAGCCAACATTTTTGGAAGCAGAGTGAAAAATGTCAGTGTTTGTAATTATCTTACGATGGGTTAGCAAGGGGGTTTTTTGGTGTCTCACGCCAAGGTAGTGGGACTTTATGGGCAAGTAATATTCAATCCAGAAAGAATAAATAAAAATAATAAATATAAGATAAAAATTCAAATTTATTAACAATCTTGTAAGGACAAGGATAAATGGTATAAATAGTATTGTATCTCAAGATGTGAGTATTAGTGTTGGGTATAGGCCCAATGTGATAAAGATAGAAGGGGGGATTCTAGGTGAATCCGTGACACATGTGGTAATTGTGACAGTTAATATGGATTCTTGTCTCTGTGCGTCCCGAATGAAATCAGGAACACTTTTTACAGAGTTTCATCCATAGTTTCTGACGCGTTTCGGCTATATCAGCCTTTTTCAAAGGTTTCTGTCACCCAGTTGTTTTTTCAATCCTGTTTCTGCAAACCAAAGAATATCCCTCTGCATCCTCCAAGCCTGCAGCAAGGAGCCGTAAGGTACCACAGTCAAATTTAAGAGGTGTTCATATACCGCTGAGGGAACAGGACGGACGTGGAGCTGCATGCTGCGAAGGACCCTGCCTTTCCTTCAAACCTCCCCCAAATAACGGGGCAATAGCTCATCCCTTGAGTGAAACAGTGGAAGAGACACCTCCCCTTCGTCCTCATTCAAACTCTGCAATTAATTATCTAAGACACCACTTGAACTTTGAGTAGAGATTCATATATAAACACCTCTTAAATTTGACTGTGGTACCTTACGGCTCCTTGCTGCAGGCTTGGAGGATGCAGAGGGATATTCTTTGGTTTGCAGAAACAGGATTGAAAAAACAACTGGGTGACAGAAACCTTTGAAAAAGGCTGATATAGCCGAAACGCGTCAGAAACTATGGATGAAACTCTGTAAAAATTGTTCCTGATTTCATTCGGGACGCACAGAGACAAGAATCCATATTAACTGTCACAATTACCACATGTGTCACGGATTCACCTAGAATCCCCCCTTCTATCTTTATCACATTGGGCCTATACCCAACACTAATACTCACATCTTGAGATACAATACTATTTATACCATTTATCCTTGTCTTTACAAGATTGTTAATAAATTTGAATTTTTATCTTATATTTATTATTTTTATTTATTCTTTCTGGATTGAATATTACTTGCCCATAAAGTCCCACTACCTTGGCGTGAGACACCAAAAAACCCCCTTGCTTTTTCAGATATAGGGACGGAGGCAAAAACTTACTTTATACCACCTCAAAGATCAAAAAACCCCCACCCCCTCATCTTACGATGGGTTTACTTTAAGGGCTTCATTACATGAGTAGTGCCTTCTAAAGAGCAATCCTACCTCCAATCTGATCTGGCCTGCTAAAGTAAAACGAAAAGGGGTATGTCCCCTCCCCCCTCATCAAATGGAATCAGAGGGCAGTCAGGTGGAAACAGACAGCAGAGTCAGTTTACACCCGGCCGCCCATAGAGCAGAGCCGGCTAGGTCTGTGTCTGCTCTGCAGAAACTGAGCAAACAAGGACTTGCCATCTGCCCGCTCTGCTCTGATCAGCAGGCAGATCACAAACAGGATCAGCCGTGAAAAGGGCCTAAAGGTGTGTGAGCTCTGAGGACAACATATGACACGGGTGTTAATCTTCCCACATTTGATGGCAACTCTGCAACCGCTCAAACGGTCTTTGACAAAGTAAAGGAGACGCCTAAACTCAGACCTGTGTATAAACTTCTGTGAAGGAAACTTGCAGCTTAGCCGTTGCCCATAGCAACCAATATGATTAAAACTATCATTGTACTAGTGCAGGGGAGAAATAAAAGCAAACATCATGCTGAGCACTATGTGATCAGTTTTATTGATAACACACACTGTGGTCAAAAAGACGTTCATTGTTTTCATATGTGTTCAGTCACAAATACCAAGTACTGTCACAACACTCTCCTGTATACTCACCATGTTTTTTATTCCTTCCGGACACAGACTGTCACCCGCAATTGTTAGATCATCTGAACAGCACTGCAGCTAAAAGATGAAAGATTGCAGAAAGATTGGCAGCTAGTCACATCTACCCCAAAATAACAGGATAAAAGTTAAAAATGATATGTACAAACATTAGCATAGAACAAAGGTGCTCAGTATTTACTCCAAACATTTACTGGGATCCCCATTTTCAGTTTTTCTTAGGCCCCGCAATCAAAAGATAATAACACAAAGACAACAAAAACATTCTTACTAAACTCCAATAAAAGAATGGCATATCTGATCACTGGAAGTCCCAAGGTTTCATTGTGGTTCCCTGGACATCCCTAACACGTAGTACTGATTTGAAATTTTTGCTTCTATTCATCTAAAAGAGTTTTTTTGAGTATTTGTTCAAAACAAAATACAGAATGTAGAAGTATGTAAATCATTAATATTAAGCAGAAAGTACTACATGTTGCCACCAGATGGAGCTGAGTATTATAGAAAATTCCTATGATACTTAGCTCCATCTAGTGGACAAACATCAGTGCCTGACCTCACAAATGCGCTTCTGGAAAAATGGTCAAACATTCCAATAGACACACTCCTAAACCTTGTGGACAGCCTTCCTAGAAGAGCTGAAGCTGTTATAGCTGCAAAGGGTGGGCCAACTTAATATTGAACCCTACGGACTAAGACTGGGATGCCATTAAAGTTCATGTGCGTGTAAAGGCAGGTGTCCCAATACTTTTGACATTATAGTGTATATATCTTGTAGTGCATTGTGATCAGATACATTGTGTACTGCATGCATGGAAGTTGGGGGTCCATTAAAAATAAACAGGAGTACCCTCTAAACTATGTGGCATGATGAGACTGTAGTTTTTAGCAGTCTTTAGTTTACTTTTTGTGGGCTCTAGACTGCAGCCATATCTCTCAGTACAATAAACCCATCACTGTACCACATATTTTATCAGTTTCAAGTTTGCCTTACCGTCTCATGAAAGACTTTGACCACGGGTCTAGCCTTGTCTCTCTCTTCTTTCTTGCTACTCTTTGCTTGCTCACAAGCTTCATCATAGAATTGTTTTATCTCCTTCGACACCTGATATGAAGAAAATGATGAATTTTTATCTGCAATGTCACATAGCGTAATTTTATGAGTGTTTGAACTGTTTCTTGGAAGTCTGCATTGCCCAAACCAACCAGATTCTCCCTTTCCATCTGCCAGTGCAGCACAGCAGAGTGAAAAGAAAAATATAACATAACTAGGGGCTACTGGACTATCACTGGACAGTCAACCTTTAGTACCTGACATGGTGATCCACCCAGCGTCTGATTACAGGTCAACATAGAAAATCTCCCCAAAATGAACAGAGCAGAATATCACCGAGAGACTGTCTCTCTTCCTGGTAATTTGTTGCTTCAACTACTCCTTTAATATTATATCATTATTATACAGGATTTATATAGCGTCAACAGTTTGCTTAGAGCTTTACAATATAAAGGGAGACAATACAACAACAATACAATTCAATACAAGAGGGATAGGAGGGCCCTGCTCCTGTGAGCATACAATCTAACAGGGAGGGGCTGGTGGAACAAAGGCCCTTTCACACGGGCTGTCTGATGAGATCTGCCTGTCAGTTTTTCAGGCGGACCTTATCGGACCCTCCAGTCTCTTCTTTTTTGGCATGGCGGGTGTCAGCGGACACATGACCGCTGACACCCACCACCATCTGATCCTGTCTGCCGAAAACAGACAGATCTGTTTGGCCCTATTCCCCATCCGTCCGGCAGATCGTATCATATGGAATAGAAATGGACAGGTGGTCTGTTTCCATCCGATTGTCCCAAAGAGCAGAGTGGGACTGTGTCTGTGCTGAGTGGACAAGGAACAGTCATCTGCCTGCTCAGCAAGGATCGGTGTAGAGATCCCCTGCTAAGTAAGTGGATCCTGCTTAGTTGAGGCGCCCGTGTGAAAGGGACCAAAAGGTAATAGCAGTGAGGGATAAACGGATGGAAGAAAAAAACGATTCAGTTATTAGCTGATGGCAGGATAGGCTTCCCTGAAGAGATGAGTTTTCATAATTCATAAATAGCCCAGCTACAAGTCATTACTGCCACTTCCATAGGCCATAATATATGTCACAAACCCTGCTAATCCTCATCTATTACTGTAGTAGTAGATATTAGGGCCTGATTCTGTACCCCCCCCCCCCTCCATAAGGCATTGTGTGGCCAGTCTAACCCCAATTAGTTGCCTAGCCTTATCAAAAAACAAGATCTATGCCCTAGACCAGCGTTCTCCAAACTGCGGCCCGTGGGGCGGATGCAGCTCCTAAATGCAACTGAGAATCTGTGGCAAGACTTGAAAATTTCTGTTCACAGATGCTCTCTATAGCTCTCTATTCAATCTGACAGAGCTTGAGCTATTTTGGAAAGAAGAAAAATGTCAGTCTCTACATGTGCAAAGCTGGTAGAGACATACTCAAAGCTGGTAGAGGCACCCCCAAAGCTGGTAGAGACATACCCAAAGCTGGTAGAGACATACCCAAAGCTGGTAGAGACATACCCAAAGCTGGTAGAGACATACTCAAAGCTGGTAGAGACATACTCAAAGCTGGTAGAGGCATCCCCAAAGCTGGTAGAGACATACCCAAAGCTGGTAGAGACATACCCAATACTGGTAGAGACATGCCCAAAGCTGGTAGAGACATACTCAAAGCTGGTAGAGGCATCCCCAAAGCTGGTAGAGACATACCCAAAGCTGGTAGAGACATACCCAAAGCTGGTAGAGACATACCCAAAGCTGGTAGAGGCATCCCCAAAGCTGGTAGAGACATACCCAATGCTGGTAGAGACATGCCCAAAGCTGGTAGAGACATACTCAAAGCTGGTAGAGGCATCCCCAAAGCTGGTAGAGACATATCCAAAGCTGGTAGTGACATACCCAAAGCTGGTAAAGGCATCCCCAAAGCTGGTAGAGACATACCCAAAAAGACTTGCAGCTGTAATTGCAGTGAAAGGTGGTTCTACAAAGTATTGACTCAGGGGGGCTGAATACAAATGCACGCCACACTTTTCACATATTTGTAAAAATAATTTTGAAAACCATTAATCGTTTTCCACTTCACAATTATGTGCCACTTTGTGTTGGTCTATTACATAAATTCTCAATAAAATACATTTACATTTTTGGATGTAACATGCCAAAATGTGGAAAATTTCAAGGGGTATGAATACTTTTTCAAGGCACTATATACTTTGCCTTGCATGAGGAACAAAAGCCACAAACAAAAATTGGGGTGCATGAGCCCTTAGCTACACCTAGCACTGGGTAAGGTTGAGACCTTGCCTTTTCTCATTACTGCAAGGCTGACAGGGCAAAGATGCTGCAGCCCATGGCAACCATATTCATTAAATACTAATTCAAGTCTACACAGTTTTATTTGTTTTGGAGCAGGGGTCCTAAACTGGTGGCCCTCAAGCTCTTGCAGAACTACAATTCCCATGAGGTATTGCAAGGCTGACAGTTACAGGCATGACTCCCATAGGCAGAGGCATGATGGGACTTGTAGTTCCGCAACTGCTAGAGGGCTGCCAGTTTGAGACTCCTGGATTGGAGAGTTTAAAGCAGAACTAAATCCATCGATTTAACCACTTAAGCCCCGGGAAGATTTTAACCCCATTCCGACCAGGGTTTTTTTGCAATTCGGCACTGCGTGACTTTAACGGACAATTGTGCGGTCGTGCGACGCTGTACCTAAACGAATTTGACGTCCTTTTTTTCCCACAAACAGAGCTTTCTTTTGGTGGTATTTGATCACCTGTGCGATTTTTTGATCATGCGCTATAAACAAAAAAAGAGCGTCAATTTTGCAAAAATAACAATATTTTTCACATTTTTTTATATGAAATTCCCCAAAAAAAAATGTAAAAATCAAAATTTTTTAACATTTTCGGCCAATTTGTTTTATGCTACATATGTTTGGTAAAAAAAAATCGCAAAAAGCGTATTTTGATTGGTTTGCGCAAATGGTATCGTGTTTACTAACAAAGGGAAAGATTTTTGTCATTTTTGTTGTTTTTTTTTTAATGCGTAATGGCGGCGATCTGCGTTTTTTTTTGTGGTACTGCGACATTGCGGCGGACAGATCGGACCCTTGACTGACATTTTTGACACTTTTGGGGTTACCAGTGACATTTCTACAGTAATCAGTGCTATACATATGCACTGTTACTGTAAAATTACACTGACAGTGAAGGGGTTAACTTTTTTTGAGAGGGAGGGGTTATGTGTGTCCCTAGGGGCGTGATTCTAACTGTGATTGGCTGTGGCTTGAGGTGTAGGAACAGTGATCAACGGTCCTACATAGTAGAACCGTATGATCACTATTTCTACACAGGGGAGAATGACAGGCGGCTTGTTTACATCAGCCGCCTGCCTTTCTCCCTCTGCACCGACGATCGCCGAGTGACCGGGTCCGCCAGTCACACGCGTGGGGGGGTCTGTGACCGCGCGGGAGCGCACCTCCGGGGGCGCACGCTCGCTCGCTCCCTAGACCCTTACAGGCTAGCGACGTAGTACTACGTCGCTCTGCCTGTGAGGGGCTGACCGCCGCAGTAAATAGTCGTGCGGCGGTCGACAAGCGGTTAATGTTTTCATAAAACAGTTATATTTCCAGACTGCCGGGAATGCTGTCACATTTGCTTGTGCGCTCAACCAAACTGTCAAACCACCAAATAGCTGGAGTCATAACTGATCACATGTGCAGCTCCACGGCAGTTACAGATCAAAACAAGACTTATATTGCCCATACACGCACAGCATTTTGACCAAAACTTGACGTTTTCGGAAAGATCGTTCGACATTCGTGCCGTTACTTTACTGACGATTTCGACCACGGGCCTGGCTAATGTCGATGGATCTGAACCAAAAACTTTTACCGTTTCAAGGAAAGTGTATACTTGAATGTTATAATCGAAACAAAAAGAATATTCTGTCTTATATATGTTTTTATTGTTATCGAACGATCACTATGAACATGGAAATAATCACATAAACAAGCTTATTCTATCAGTTAATGGACAATTCACTTTCGAACGAGGAATAACCTTTCAGTCTGCAAACAGCCGAAATTCTGTCCGTGTATGGCCAGCGTAATGCTAGCCAAACACCTGTCAAAAAATTTGTTTGAACGTGTGTTCTAAAAAAAAAGTCGTTGGAGCAACGATATTGCCATCATAATATAACCAAAGTTTGAATGATAAATTGTACACTGGACATAAATGAATTAGTTTCTCGTTCGTTTTTTTGATTCTGGGTCACATATGTGCAGTACCAAAAGTCCAATCTTTAACAGGCAAGAAACACATTAAAGCCTCGTACACACGCGTTGAAATTCGGCTTGTTAGTATGATGCTTCCGACAACCGACTCCGACTTTTCGGGCGAAAAAAATCTGGTGTGCAGGCTATAAAATTTTTGTCCGCCGTCAAAACACGGACGATTTTCGTGCAGTCAGTACAGATTTCGACAGGGAAAAATCTAATGAGCAAGTCTGGGCATGCTCAGAGAAGAAAGAACACAAAGAAAGCAAACCAACACATGACATCACTTCTGAAGTAGAATTTTGTCGGGCGAGAAAATTCGTGTGCAGTCTAGAGCATATTCCAACCAACAAAACACCACTCTGGACAAAAGACAGACGACCGGTCGGCCGATAATCGTTGCGTGTGTACGGGGCTTAACTTTTCAATTTATTGTCTGTTCAGCAGAAGTTTTCCTTAGATTTTTTGGCTCAAAAACATCACAAATGATTTTTGATTCATGCCTATTAACTGGTCGAAAATCGAACGAACTGTCGAAATAACCGATTTTTCACCTAGCATATGGGCACCATAAGATGGAAAGGGTTTAGTTCCATTTTAAAGCAGAAGAGTTAGGCCTCATGCACACTGCAGTTCAAAAACCCGTTTTATAGACGTTTGAATTTTTTTTGCTTTTATTCGCCCCTTTATGTTAGCCTTTATGTCCATGCACACATAGGCACTTACAGGCATTTAGAAGGAGTGTTTAGAGGCAGGAAAAAAAATCATCACTACATGTTCTAAAGATGAGCGTTTGGCCTGACGGGTTAACACATTCTAATGGCCAGAGTAAATTCATATTCTGGCCAATAGAATGCATTAACGCCAAACACGCATGCAAAAAATTATATTTTTGACTTACCGTAAAATCCATTTCTCTGATCTTCATTGACGGACACAGCTCCTGATAGTCATAACTATTGGGTTATACTGCCCCCTACAGGAGTAGGACACTAGCCAGAAAATAATTCTGGCTACACCCATGAGCAGTCCTATGTGGGGAATACTCCCTCTCTCTGCCAGTTTTGTTACAAGCAGCGTTAGGAGAACTATAACTCCACAGAGGAGTGAGTGCTGTGTCCGTCAATGAACATCAGAGAAATTGATTTTATGTGTCAAAAATCCCATTTTCTCTTTCGTTCAATCATTGGGATGTCCCAAAGCAGTGAGGTGGGAACAAAAAAATTCCCAAGGCTAAACATTAGCCAACCAGGCAACAGGAGCTCAACCAAACAACTGGAGCCCACCTGAAAAAAACAACACACCCTCAAAGAGGATCAGGTCCTCTAAACAGCAGCCTGCAAAACCTTGCGGCCAAAAGAAGCATCCGCAGATACCAACACATCCACTTTATAAAACTTTGTAAAAGTATGCACCGATGACCAGGTGGCCGCCTTGCAAACCTGCGTCACTGACGCCTGATGGCGGAAAGCCCGGGAGGCACTGAGCGCCCTAGTAGAGTGCGCCTTGACAGGTAGAGGAGGAACCTGACCCCTGATGGAATAGACCTGAACCACCGTCGTGTCTGATCCATCTGGAAATGGTTGCAGAGGAAGCGGACAACCCTTTTCAAGTCCATCCGTGAACACAAATACAGAGTCTGACTTTGAAAAAGACTCAGCTGCCAGGTACACCCTAATTGCCCGGACCACATCCAAGGCATGCAAGGTAATTTCCTTCAAATGTTTAGGCCTGGGACACAGGAAAAGCAACACAATCTCTTCATTTAAATGACAGTCAGAGACCACCTTAAGAAGGAATAACGGACAGGGGCAAAGAACCACCTTATACCTGTAAATCACTAGGAAAGGTGAACGGCAGGATAACGCCGCCAGTTCCGACACCCTGCGTGCAGAGGTGATAGCCACTAAAAAGGCCACCTTCTGAGCAGCGCAAGACGATCTTGTCGCCTCTTTACTTCTTGATCCCTTGTGCGGTTTTGGGAACTTTGGCTGTAATCCCTTTGAGGTCCTCTTGGAGTCTCTGACACAGTTGGTTTCCTGACCAAATATAGAGATTTCTTCTTACATGTTGATCTATTCACTGTAAGTAGTGTTTGATGGGTCGTTTTTTGCTTTATTATTGCTGTTTTATTGTTTTCTATTTAAATGCTAGTATAGTCATTATCACTCTTGGTATAACTGTTGTAGATAACTGTGTAAAGTGGACATCTACCCCCAGAAGAAGACTTCAGGTTGAAATGCGTCAGCGTTTCTGTGTCCACTATCTCTGACATCTGTAATTGTATTACAGATGCACGCCCAATTTTTCAGTTTTTTATTTGTTAACAAAGTTTGAAATATCCAATAAATTTCGTTCCACTTCATGATTGTGTCCCACTTGTTGTTGATTCTTCACAAAAAATTACAGTTTTATATCTTTATGTTTGAAGCCTGAAATGTGGCAAAAGGTTGAAAAGTTCAAGGGGGCCGAATACTTTTGCAAGGCACTGTATATTAGGGGCTTTCCCGTATATATACATTAATGTCCTTTTGTATGCTTTCATGTTTTTTTTTTACCCTACTCAACAATGATCTTCATTGATGTATTTTACTGTGTTTTGTACTATTAAAAAATCTTTTTTAGAATAACAATTTTCAATATTTACATTTACATTTTGTATCATATTTATTTATTTGGTATCGCATATAGTAAACCCCCCTCCATTGCGGGGGTTACGCTCCGTACCCAGCCGCAAAAAGTGGAAATCCGCGAAATAGAAAAACCCTATTAACCTCCCTGGCGGTATGATTCTGTCAGGAATTCTGTTCCAAAAGCGGTACAATTCTTTTCATGGAAATTTGGCGTTATGTATTATAGGCCTACAATTCTTAGTAATTACTGACTTAAACCTGACCAAAACAAGTCTCTAGTACACATCCCAGATGTGATAAATTTGAAACACAAACAAGTGAATTATAATCGAATCAATAATATTATTTTATTATTTAATATATAATATATATAATAAAATTATATTATTGATTAGATTATAATTCATGCGTTATATATTATATATATATGTGTGTATATATATATATATATATATATATATATATATATATATATATATATATATATGTGTGTATATAGATATATATATATATATATATATGTGTGTGTGTGTATATATATATATATATATATATATATATAACGCATGAATTATAATCTAATCAATAATATAATTTTATATATATATATATATATATGTGTGAGTGTATATAGGTATATACATATATATATATATATATATACATATATATATATACGTATATACATATGTATATATATATATATACATACATATATATATACGTATATACATATATATATATATATATATATATATATATATGCATATATATATATATATATATATATATATGCATATATATATATATATATATATATATATGCATATATATATATGCATATATATATATATATATATATATATGCATATATATATATATATATATATATATATGCATATATATATATATATGCATATATATATATATGCATATATATATATATGCATATATATATATATATATATATATATATATATATGCATATATATATATATATATATATATATGCATATATATATATATATATGCATATATATATATATATATATATATGCATATATATATATGCATGCATATATATATATATATATATATATATATATAATATAAAATGTGTTATGTGTTTTGTGCAACGTTTTTTTTTTTTGGTTTTTTTTTTGACTTTCCCTCCCTAGTTCCGCTCCCATGCAGCATTGCTGCTGCAGGGAACGGAACTAGGAAGTCCTCCTACCGACAGACGAGCGGCGGAGATCTCACTGGCGGTCACAGCAATGAGAGCTCATCGCTGGATCGCCAGGATAAGGTAAGAGAAGCTCCGCTGCGCTGTCTGCACGCTCTGCCCATTGACCCCGAGCGTGACTCGGGGATACCGCTAATAGCAGAAAATTCCTACCCCGAGTCACGCTCGGGGATACCGCTAAGGCGGTTAAAATGCATTGTAGGCATGTCACTGTTCATGTAAAAGCATTTTAAGGTCTTTAAACACAATAAAACAATAGAAACTCATTTAAACACATAAAAAATACTGAGAGACATAGCAAGAGCTATGGAAAACACAAAAATATTTCATTTTTAATGATTTATATAGTAAAATAACATTACAAAAAAAAAACACAATATACCGGGACCGCAAAAACTGAACCGCGATGGAGCGGGGCTTTACTGTACTCCCAATTCCCCCCTTGTCCCTCTGTGGACTTTCACTATGGTCTCATATAGGTGCTCCTCCACAGTCGCCAATTAAAGTGGAACTGAAGTTCTCCTGTAACAAACATACTGTAGAGAAGGCAGTCTTTTATTGCAGAAGAGATAGGCAATGTCTCTTCTGCAATAAAATGCCCCTACCTGCCTGCTTGCTATTTATATATTTTTTTTAATTTATTTCAGGTACTTATATAGCGCTGTCAATTTACGCAGCGCTTTACATATACATTGTACATTCACATCAGTCCCTGCCCTCAAGGAGCGTACAATATAAGGTACCTAACTCACATACACACAGTAAGGCCAATTTTATACAGGATCCAATTAACCTAGCAGCGTGTCTTTGGAGTGTGGGAGTAAACCGGAGTACCCGGAGGAAACCCACGCAGGCACAGGGAGAACATGCAAACTCCAGGCAGGTAGTGTCCAGGTTGGGATTCAAACCAGCGACCCTTTTGCTGCTAGGTGAAAGTGCTAACCACTATACCACTGTGCCTCCCATGCTATCTTCTCCAGCGCTGTAAATTGAGCTGTGCTTGCGCAGCTCAGCTTGCAGCGCTGGGCCGGTCTCTGTGTACCGGAATGACCGGCTTCTGCACATGCGCAGGAGTGACTTCATCCTGTGCCAACCAATAAAGATGGCAGAAGACCGGCACACAGAAGAAGTGCAAGCAAGGGACTGTTAAATGGTGAGTGTAACGCCCTTATTTTGACTTTAAATGAAGCCTGTCATTTTTCAAGGTGGACAAAGTAAATCACTAGTGATCCTGCCACCACTGAGTTGTGTAGTTTGACATGACCCTTAGCAATGACATATAAATGAAAAATTTCAATACCCAACGCAATCTGAATAAAACACCACAAGGCAGCTCGAAAAAAATACGGCAGCTCGAAAAAATAAAACACCCCTTCGTGTTCCATAAACTGATGAATTAATATGTCCCAACTGCGACATATTTATTTATTAATTACATATAAATACTTATTTAGTAAAGTGTGCTAATTCTTAAGGCTCCGTTCACATGTAGGCGTTTTGGGGCGTTTTTCTGCTCTAGGATCAGCTCTCAAAACGCCCAACAAGACAAATCCTATTCATTTCAATGGCCCCTGTTCACATCTGAGCGTTTTGAGCAAAATGCCCAACGCTCAAAAAAGTACATGAGCTTCTTTTTGGGCAGAATACAGGTGTTTTCCATTGGTCTCTATTCAATCGAAAAACGCCTGCAAAAACGCCCATAAAAATGCCTGAAAAAACGCCCAGAAAAACGCCTGTAATAGCAATTCCAAGATTTGAACGTAGCCTAAAGTAAAACTGAAACATGGAGGTTGCTGTCTTCTCTTTCTGAATTGCTATTAGCCTGGCTCTCCTTCTTTTGTTTCAACGTTTTCTGAGTCACTGACCCAGAACAAGTATGCAGATAAGGATTTTTTTACTTTTCTCCAACTTTCCTCAACTACATAATTGCTCTGGTCAATTATTCAGAAAATCTTGAGGGCCAGTGGGTCACCATTATCAGCCAGGCAACTAGCATTTTAAGGAGGTAATAAGTAGAAGCCCACATATTTTTCTATGTATACTAAACTTTACAAATACGCACCCCTGTTCGAACTATTTGACGTTAATGAGGTCCCTCGCTGGTGCCAAAATCTTCTTCCTGACTTCTACTGGGTGCTGGGTCTTCAGCCGTCTAGAATGGCCAGCTGAGGAATGATGTAAACCCCGCGCATGCACACAAGAGTTCATTTATTCCAGTTCTGACGATGTAAACTGAGCTGTGCATCCTAGTTGTGCTTAAAGCATTGAAACCTACAGTAACCTCCGAATTTACTCAAAATAGGAAAGATGTCCAGACAGCTGCACTCCAAAATGATCTACTTTCTTGCAAATTACAGCATATACAAGGCAGAAAAATACGCAGTGGGAGAGAGGTTGACGTGTTTTGCACGTTCAGCACTTAAGCAAAACTATAATTAAGCGATGAACGTGCAAAATATGTCAACCTCGCTCTCTCTTGCTGTGTATTTTTCTACTTTGTACACTATATTACCAAAAGTATTGGGACGCCTGCCTCTACACACACATGAACTTTAATGGCATCCCAGTCTTAGTCTGTAGGGTTCAATATTGAGTTGGCCCACCCTTTGCAGCTATAACAGCTTCAATTCTTCTGGGAAGGTTGTCCACAAGGATTAGGAGTGTGTCTATGGGAATGTTTGACCATTCTTCCAGAAGCGAATTTGTGAGGTCAGGCACTGATGTTGGAGAGAAGGCCTGGCTCCGCTCTAATTCATCCCAAAGGTGTTCTATTAGGTTGAGGTCAGAACTTTCCGGAGGCAGTCAAGTTTCTCCACCACAAACTTGCTCATCCATGTCTTTATGGACTTTGCTTTGTGAACTGGTCCATATCATTTGACGGAGGTGGGATTATTGTGTGGGGTTGTTTTTCAGGGGTTGGACATTTTGGACGATTTCATGCTCCCAACTTTGTGGGTACAGTTTGGGGATGGCCCCTTCCAGTTCCAACATGACTGCGCACCAGTGCACAAAGCAAGGTCCATAAAGACATGGATGAGCGAGTTTGGGGTGGAGGAACTTAACTGGCCTGCGAGCCCTGACCGCAACCCAATAGAACACCTTTGGGATGAATTAGAGCGGAGACTGCTTGCCAATGCCAGGCCTTCTCTCCAACATCAGTGCCTGACCTCAAAAATGCGTTTTTGGAAGAATAGTCAAATATTCCAACAGACAGACACACTCCTAAACCTTGTGGACAGTCTTCCCAGAAGAGTTGAAGCTGTTATAGCTGCAAAGGGTGGGCCAACTCAATATTGAACTCTACAGACTTAGACTGGGATGGCATTAAAGTTCATGTGCGTGTAAAGGTAGGCACCCCAATACTTTTGGTAAAATGCTGTAACTTGCAATAAGGTGAATTATTTTTGAGTGTGCCTGTCCGGACGTCTTACCTTTTTTCAGTGCAGCCTGCGAGCTGGGTAAGCACCCTGGTGGAAGGTGTGTGGGGTGTGCAGAGGGGACCAACCTGGGGCAGCGTTCTTTTGTTCAATTAGAAATTTATATACAAAAAGGAGAGGGTTGGGACTTTGCATGAGTAAATAGCATAACATAATCGCTGCTAAAGCCCTCAGCTTTCAGTCTCACAGTTTCCAGACTCAACCGGTATACTTGGATGCATCCGCCCCCGAAGAGTGGTTGGTTACCACGAAACGCGTCGGTCATGTTTGGATGCACTCCGACCTTTTTGACGGTTCTAGGCATTTTATCCAGTTTGATTTTAATATACCATCCTGCATTAAGTGATCTTATGTCATGAAGGATTCACGTCCGTGACCACACCACGCTATGTGCTATGTTGCCATGTTTGCTTTTCTATGCACGTGATTGGCTATATGTTATCTGTATGCTCATAGACATAGAATATGTATCAATGTGATTATGTTACGCTATTTACTGTTTTATACATTAAATATATACATTGCTCACACTGATTCATTTTTTAGCCATGCTGCACATGCCTCATACAAAGTCCCAACCCTCTCCTTTTTGTATATCCATTTAGGGATGGAGATGTATATATCACTATACATTTTATTAAAAGTCCCACACATTCCTTTAGCTAAAGCAATTAGGAATTTATTTAGGCCATTGCAAAATTAATTTTGATTGGTCGCAATGGATTAGTGCACTCACAGTATGACATGGCACTATTTATTGACTAATGGCTGGAAAACACGATAAGAAAATCGGCCAAAAATTTCCATTCAGCGAGCGATCGACCGATATTCTACTCGCTAATGTCCAGCCATCAATGAGCGATATCGATATTGAGAACGAAAAATACCGTTTGAAAAACACAAAAAATTCTGTCGTCTCGTTTGCGAAAGAACGATATTCTATACGTTGGTGTTGAGGTCGTTCAGTTTAAATCTGTATAACCTCATCACGCATGCCCGAAAATATTTTCCCGCAAATGTTTGTTGACCCGGAAGCATTGTACAAGTTCAAGAAGTTTTGTAAACACGAATGAAAAAAGCTAAAGAAGGCCTCTCAGCCAAAATATATCATGGAATGTCAAAAAGTGCAGTGATGCAAATTTTGGCATTCTGGGCCTCATCCATATTCAATATCGATCGCCCGTTTGTGAACACGAACACTACCCGACGAACGCACGTTGGTGATATAGAGATATATATACACACGGCTGTATTAAATTATGCGGTTTAATGTCGGTCCCACGCTCGTTCGTGCTAGGCGGTCATTGGTGCTAGGAGGAAGGGCGTGGCTTTAAGGTCACACGCACATTACATCACTTCCGCTTAAACGTGAAACGTGAGGACTACGTATCTAATCGATTTGTCTGTAACAGTTTTTTTTTTGATCGTTAATGTTGGCAACGTTTTCGACCGATGAACACTGTATCGATGGTCGGCGGGCAACGGTCGGGCGATATTCGGACCGTGTATGTTGGCAACGTTTTCGACCAACAAATACTTTTTCAAAAGTCGGTGGTCGAATGATCGGCCGATATTCTAATCGTGTATTCACACCATAAGACCTTATGGTACAAGAACAGATTATTATTATTAAGGATTTCTATATCGCCAGCAGTTTACGCAGCACTTTACAATATTAGAGGAAGACAGTACTTTTACAATACAATAAAATACAAGAGGATTAAGAGGGCCCTGCTCAGAAGAGCTTACAATCTAATGGACACTAAACAGGGAGCATTTATTTTCAGTATAGCATTGCTCTTACCTGCTCGCGGTTTACGAACCCCCAGATTCCTGCAGCTACTTCACATGCGAATAGGATTACCAAGCAAGCAAAAAACTGTAGAAATACAAAATGTAGGTTAGGAGAATCATATTAGATTATGTAGAATAACTAACAATGTCCCATGCTTCTCGTGAATTACAAAGCTTGAACAATAATTTGGCCTGAACCTTCCCCTGCTCTGCACTGAATCCCCATAGAAATTTATAAAGAATCTTCCAGTACACAGACCGACAGGTCCCAGAAGTGGTTCAGACTGATTTAAAAGCACATTTCGCTCACATTGCACTTACTCAGGGATACTCTTTAACTACTTGCCGACTGCCGCAAGTACATATACTGCGGCGGTCAGTCCCGGCCAGGCAAAGTGACGTACCGGTACGTCACTAGCCTGTCACTGGCTTGTGAGCCAATAGCGGGCGAGCGCGCGCCCGCCCGGCTCGTTCCCTAGCAAGTCAGTGCGTGTGACCGGCGGACCCGATGTCCGCCGGTCACTCGCGATCGTTCGCCGGGAAGGGAGAAAGGCAGGCGGCTAATGTAAACAAGCCGCCTGTCATTCTCCCCTGTGTAAAAATGGAGATCAGACGGTTCTACTATGTAGGACCGTTGATCTCCGTTTTTCCACTAGTAGCCATGTCCAATCAAAGTTAGAAACACGCCCCTAGGACACACTTAACCCCTCCCTCTCCAATACAGTTAACCCCTTCCCTGCCAGTGTCATTTCTACAGTAACAGTGCATATGTATAGCACTGATTACTGCAGTAATGTCACTGGTAACCCCAAAAGTGTCAAAAATGTCAGTCAACGGTCCGATCTGTCCGCCGCAATGACGCAGTCCCGCAAATAAAAAAATCGCAGATCGCCGCCATTACTCGTTAAAAAAAAACCCACCAAAAATGACAAAAATCTTTCCCTTTGTTAGTAAACGCGATAACTTTTGCGCAAACCAATCAAAATACGCTTTTTGCAATTTTTTTTACCAAACATATGTAGCATAAAACAAATTGGCCGAAAATGTTAAAAAAAATTATTTTTACATTTTTTTGGGGAATTTCATATAAAAAAATTTAAAAAATATTGTTATTTTTGAAAAATTTACGCAATTTTTTTGTTTATAGCGCATGATCAAAAAATCGCACAGGTGATCAAATACCACCAAAAGAAAGCTTGTTTGTGGGAAAAAAAGGACGTCAAATTCGTTTAGGTACAGCGTCGCACGACCGCGCAATTGTCCGTTAAAGTCACGCAGTAAAAAAATCGCAAAAAACCCCCTGGTCAGGAAGGGGGTAAAATCTTCCGGGGCTTAAGTGGTTAAGCTAACATTATGGCTAACTGGTGTGTTTAAATGACAGGTGCACTTTAAAAAGGCACACAGAGCTATTAAGTGGATTAATAACTAAGAAGAGAGGAGAGAAGCTGACATCAGAGATACAAATCATCCTCTGTCTCCAGTGAGCTGCCCTGGATTTATACACGGTGTATGTACACGTCTAAGACCTCGGAGGATTTATCACCTTTCTGGCTGGAGCACTCTCCGTCCGGCTGGTAATAAGTGGATGACCGTGTCTGGAATATGCTGAACTTATTAAACAAATTAATGCAGACGCTGCAGCGCCAGAGCAATCTCGGAAAGAGTCTGTTCTCCCCGGCAACACCATCACTTAAATATGCGGCACATTGACTTTGACTTACTGTTCCCAGCAGACACTGCGATTCCTGAATGGCGCCATAACATCCTAGGAAACCTACAAACATCATGACTGCACCAACTGCGATGATTATATAGATACCTAGAAAAAATTATAATGAATAGATGTCAGTGATATTGTAAGGGATTTTGCGGCACGATATACTGATTGCTGTTATGCCAATAGTTGCACAAATCGTGGACCTTTTGCAGTATATGACCTCAATCGCACAGACATTTTGGGGAGCAGGCAGGATCTGGTGAATATATCCTGGCGTTTTGATCCATATAGCTGCCCGAAGAGTTAAATGGCTGTACGCTCTTGTACTCATGTAAACAATAAGGCTACGTTCACATGTGGGCGTAGCGGATCGCGGGCAGAATCACCGCGATTCTGCCCGCGATCAGGAAATCATTGCAAATCGCGGGACACCTGTGCGTTGCCCGTGATTTGCAATGGCACCCCAAATGCTGTGCAATGTCGTCGCGATTTCTGCCTGCCAAATCGCTGTAACATCGCGCAAACAAAATAGCGGGACGCATGATGCCCAAAAAAGGTACAAGAGCTTCTTTGGAGCACCATGCGTCCCGCGATTTTGTTTCCTCGATGTTGCCGCAATTCGGCAGGCGGAAATCGCGGCAACATCGCACAGCGTTTGGGGTGCCATTGCAAATCACGGGCAACGCACAGGTGTCCCATGATTTGCAATGATTTCCAGATCGCGGGCAGAATCGTGGTGATTCTGCCCGCGATCCGCTACGCCCACATGTGAACGTAGCCTTATTGTTTTTTTTACTTTGCCATTTGCACGTAGGACATATTCCGCCAAACATAGAACGAAGGACCTGCATGTGCAAAGGATGTATTCCGCCAAAGCTTTGCTTTCAGGAAATGCGTCATACACGGGTAAAAAAAATGCATCAGTGTTTACATGAGTGCAAGTCCATTTACATGAGTGCAAGAGCTATTCACCTCTATGGTGTACACGCCACCTGTAGCATTTTGTCCCTGGGAAAACGCTTGGATTTTTATGCAAGACCATACCCGTATCTCAAAACATCCATGTGGATGAGGCCCAAGTCTCATAGCCTTCCACCCCAAACTCGCTCATTCATGTTTTTATGGACCTTGCTTTGTGCACTGGTCCAAATCATTTGGAGAGAGAATTATGGTCTGGGGTTGTTTTTGGGGGTTAGGCTTGGCCCCTTAGTTACAGGGAAGGGAACTCTTAAGGCGTCAGCATACCAAGATATTTTGGGACAATTTTATGCTCCCAACTTTGTGGTGACAGTTTGGGGATAGCCCCTTCCTATTACATGACTGCGCACCAATGCACAAAGCAAGGTCCATAAGGACATGGATAAGTGAGTTTGGGGTGGGGGAACTTGACTGGCCTGCACAGAGTCATGACTTCAACCCAATAGAACACCTTTGGGATGAATTAGAGTGGTGACTGCGAGTCAGGCCTTCCTGTCCAACATCAGTGCCTGACCTCACAAATGCACTTGTGGAAGAATGGTCAAACACTCCCATAGACACACTCCTAAACCGTGTGGACAGCCTTCCCAGAATAATTGAAGCTGTTATAGCTTCAAAGGGTGGGCCAACTCCATATTGAACCCTACAGACTAAGACTGGGATGCCATTAAAGTTCATGTGTGTGTAAAGGCATGCGTCCCAATACTTTTGGTAATATAGTGTATCAGAAGCTACACTGCACCTTAGCTAAGCACAATTCTGTAACTGATTCCATTAAAATGTATGGAAACCCTAACAATGACCCCCCCTCCCCTTTTTTTGTTTTCGTCCCCTTTGGTCCATAGTGGTTTAATTATAATATAGCTGTTCAATCAGCGGCCAAAAAATTGGATTTTTTGACTTGCCGTAAAATCCATTTCTTTGATGTTCATTGACGGACACAGCTCCTGACATTCTTAACCTCCCTGGCGGTATGATTATGTCAGGAATTCTGTACCAAAAGCGGTACAATTTTTTTTCATGGAAATTTGGCGTTATGTATTATAGGCCTACAATTCTTAGTAATTACTGACTTAAACCTGACCAAAACAAGAGTCTAGTAGACATCCCAGATGTGATAAATTTGAAACACAAACGCATGAATTATAATCTAATCAATAATATAATATAATTGTATTATATAATATATATATAATAAAATTATATTATTGATTAGATTATAATTCATGCGTTATATATTATATATATATGTGTGTGTGTGTATATATATATATATATATATATACACACACACACACACACACACATATATATATATATAATATATAACGCATGAATTATAATCGAATCCTATGTGTGTATATAGGTATATATATATATATATATATATATATATATATATATATATATATATATTTAATATAAAATGTGTTATGTGTTTGTGTTTTGTGCAACGTTTGAATTTCCCTCCCAGTTCCGCTCCCATACAGCATTGCTGCTGCAGGGAACGGAACTAGGAAGTCATCAGACCGACAGACGAGCGGCGGGGATCTCGGCTGGCGGTCACAGCAATGAGAGATCATCGCTGGATCGCCAGGAGAAGGTAAGAAACGCCGCTGCGCTCTCTGCACATCTACCCCGAGCGTGACTCGGGGATACCGATCCTGGACTAAAAAATCCACCCCGAGTCACGCTCGGGGATACCGCCAGGGAGGTTAACCATTGAGTTATACTGCCCCCTACAGGAGTAGGACACTAGGCAGAAAAAAGTCTGGCTACGCCTATGGGAAGTCCCAGGGGATATACCCCCCTCTCTCTGCTATAGGTACAAGTTTTGTTACAAGCAGTGTCAGAAGAATACAACTCCACAGAGGGGTGGGTGCTGTGTCTGTCAATGAACACCAGAGAAATTGATTTTACGGTAAGTCAAAAATCCTATTTTCTCTTTCGTCCATTGACGGACACAGCTCCTGATATTCTCAACCATTGGGACGTCTCAAAGCCGTGTTAAACATGAGGCGTGGGAACAGCGAAAAATAAATTGCCAAGGCTAACTATAGCCCACCAGGTAAACAAGAGCTCCACCAAAACAACTGGAGCTCATGGTCCTCTAAACAGCAGCCTGCAAAATCTGTAGATGCCAACACATCCACTTTATAGAACTTTGTGAAAGTGTGCACTGACGGCCAGGTGGCCACTCTGCATACCTACGTTACCGATGCCAGGTGATGGAAGACCCAGGAGGCACTGAGCGCCCGAGTAGAGTGCACCATGACAGAGAAAGGAGGAACCCAAACCTTCTGTCTGATCCATCTGCAGGAAGCGGCACAAATAGAGAGTCTGACTTCCTAAAAGACTCCATAGCTGCCAGGTACACCCTAATTGCCCGGACCACATCCAAGGATGTGAAAAGCCCGGGAACAGCAGCACACACAACTCTTCCCCCCCCCCCCCCCCCCCCAGCCTGGGCCAGCCACTAGCTAAAACTACACTTCTGTAGGCAACCTGTCTACATGCTAAAGAAGTAGTTGTGAACTTGTGAGGTACAGGGGGCCTCTACTGTGATCCCCGACATCACCAAGGGCTGAACATAGTGTTCCATATATGTAATTCTAGAAATGACAGAGACTGCAGACATACTAGAGGAAATGAATTGCAATAGGTTAGGCTGGAAGCATGCTGCAGAAGAGAATAAGGGACTGGGGATATGCTACACAAGGCTAATAGAGATTACTGCTATTACAACTTTATAAATAAACCATCCCACTACAAACTCTTGGGTCCAAGGGCCACACAAAAAAGTACCAAAGGGCCACATGTGGCCCTCCGATCACAGGTTGGTCACCAGGGTGCTGAAGGATTTGAGGTTCTGTCATTTCTGTGATTCCAACACCAGAGCCAGACACTGCAGCCAGGAGGGTGACACCATTTTCTCTGTTAGGAGTAAAGGAAGACAGTGTTGTCACCTTTTTGCCTGCTGCCTGCTCACTGGATGAGAAGCAGCCGTATGCACATAACTCAACAATACTGCTCACTCCGCCTTTTCCTCAGCCAACGTTATCAGGAAAGATTTAGTTACTTATGTTCGTTATATTGAAATATTAATGTAATAGCTGACAAAGGATTTTTATATGTGAGAATACAGTCCTGAGATTTACACAACTCTACCACACAGAGCAGCCTTGGCTGGCAGGAAAGGGACCTGATTTTTCTCTACTGCAGTTAAGTAAAATGTATAGGTCTTGTCACGTCCCTCAGCCTGTGACTGGACAGTAAAAGGGGAAGCAAAAAGACTGATGGGCTTATCTTTCTGCTCTCTCCTGCTATCAGCATGTTCCTTGTACAGCAGCACAGTTCTTTGTGCTGCTTCTCCCTACTCCTGACTGAGCTCTGCTATACAGGGGACTTCAACAGGATGATACTAAGTCAAATTCAGGTACTTACACTGATTACAGAAAAATTGGTGTTTTCTAACTACCTGAAGTTTAGCTTGAAAATGGCTGTAAACCTCAGACATGAAATACGAACAAAGCATATCCCTCTATAGTGTGTACTTGTCTCAATCCAGAACACTGAGTGTAATTTCTGTCTGCTGCTTTGTTCCTCTGCTATCAGCATGAATTACTTTTTGCTTTTTTCCTGACTCAAAAAGAAAAAAGCTGAAAAGGGGAGGGAGCTCCAGCACACAGCCTGTGATTGACAGCCTCAGCTCTGTTCCTGTGTAAAGGCTGATGTGACCCTCCCCTCCAATCAGCTCTCAGCTCTCCTCATTGAGCTATGCTAAGTGTAACTTCAGCTCTTCACCCCCTTTTTTTCCTGACAGCTCAGGCAATCTTTTTAAATTCTGCACTTTGAATAGATGTAGAGAAGACTACAGATAAACAGGTACACCTTATGTAGGATAATTTGTTTCATCTCTGTGTATCACCTGAGGCCGGTCACTTCACTGGGTATATGTAAGGGTTTACAACCACTTTAAAAAATGGATTTTTGTAAGAACTTACCGTAAAATCCTTTTCTCTTAAGCTCATTGACAGACGTAGTCTTCTTGATTCTCAAGAGCTGGGTTATGTTGTCTCCGCAGGAGTAGGACTAGGCAGAATGACAAAACGTTCTGGCTCCACCCTAGGGGGCAGTCCCTGAGGGTATATCCTCCCTCTCTCTGCTACAGGGAATCAGTTCTGTTTAAAGCAGTACAGAGAAATTAACCCAACCCAACTCAATGATAGAGGGGCGGGTACTACGTCTGTCAATGAGCTTAAGAGAAAAGGATTTTACGGTAAGTTCTTACAAAAATCAATTTTTCTCTATCGCTCATTGACAGACGTAGTCTTCTTGATTCTCAAGAGCTGGGACATCCAGAAGCAGTGCCACAAATGAGGGGTGGGATTGACAAAATCAAATCCAATCTAGTAGGCCCAACCGGTGCCAAACTAGAAGTTTTAAAGGCTCATTATAAACAAAGAATGAGACTAAAAGAAAAAATTTTCCAACGGAAAAAAACCCTCGAGGTAGACCACTGGTCTCCTCAAATTGCGGCCTGCAAAACCTTGCGGCCAAATGAGGCATCAGACGATGCCATTACATCAATTTTATAATGTTTAGAGAAGGTATGCACCGACGACCAGGTAGCCGCCTTGCACACCTGGACCACTGACGCCTGATGGCGAAAGGCCCATGACGCACTAAGTGCCCGAGTGGAGTGCGCCTTAACAGGGAACGGGGGCTCCCGACCCTTAATAGAATAAGCCTGTACTACCGTCTGTCTGATCCATCTGGAAATGGTCGCGGCAGATGCAGGCAACCCCTTTTTGGGTCCATCTGGGATCACAAAAAGTGAATCCGTCTTGCGAAACGAGTCTGTCGTTTTCAAGTATACCCTGATTGCCCGGACCACATCCAAGGAGTGTAACGCAAACTCCCGAGGATGACTGGGCTTAGGACACAGGGAAGGTAATACAATTTCTTCATTCAGATGAAATTCTGAAACCACTTTTGGTAGGAAGGATGGATTCGGACGAAGAACCACCTTATCTCTATGAACCACCAGATATGGTGAACGACAAGATAATGCGGCCAGTTCTGACACCCTGCGTGCAGAAGTAATAGCCACCAAGAAGGCCACCTTCTGGGACAACGTGGGTAGAGGAATCTCCCTAATATCTTCAAAGGGAGGTTTCTGAAGAACCGACAACACTAAATTAAGATCCCAGGGGGGTAACGGCGCGTGCACTGGCGGAGCCAGATGTCGCACCCCCTGGATGAAGTTCCGCACCAAGGAATGAGTAGCCAAAGGCTTCTGAAAGAAGATGGCTAATGCTGAGACCTGACCCTTGATAGTACTCAAGGCCAGTTTCTGCTCAACCCCTTGTTGCAGAAAAGCCAATATTCGACTAATCGAATAAGACCGAGGACGGAACCCCAAAGGTTCACACCATGCAATGTAGGACTTCCATGTGCGATGATAAATCTTTCTGGAAGTCGCTTTCCTTGCTTCAACTAGAGTAGGAATAACTGAAGCTGACAAACCTTTGTCCTTCAGCACCTGGGTCTCAATAGCCAGGCCGTTAAAGCCAGCGATCGTAAAGCAGGATGGAAGATCGGTCCCTGAGACAGTAGATCCTCCCTGAGAGGAAGTCTCCACGGGACGTCCGCCACCAGTCTGACCATGTCGGCGTACCAAGCTCGACGAGGCCAGTCCGGAGCTACCAGGATTACTGGGATTCCTTCCTCCTCTACCCTGCGAAGAAGTCTTGGCAGTAACGCGAGAGGAGGGAAGGCATATATTAGCTGGTATTGCCCCCACGGGGCGATCAGTGCGTCTGCGGTTTCTGCTAGAGGATCGCGGGAGCGAGCCACGAATCTCTGAACTTTCCTGTTGAATCGTGATGCCAACAGATCCACATCCGGGGTGCCCCACCGTAGGCACAACTGGTGGAAAACGTCTGGATGGAGGGACCATTCCCCCTGATCCAGGGTCTGACGGCTGAGATAATCTGCCTGCCAATTCTCCACCCCCGGAATGAACACCGCAGAGATTGCTGGAACAAATCGTTCCGCCCAGCGAAGAATGCAAGCCACTTCTTTGGCCGCTCGGACACTCTTGGTGCCCCCCTGATGATTGACATAAGCCACGGCCGTGGCATTGTCCGACTGGATCCGAACCGGGCTGCCCTGGAGCTGCTCGGTCCAGTGAATCAGACAAAGTCTGATCGCTCTCAGTTCCAATACATTTATCGGTAATCTGGATTCTTCCGGGGACCAAAGTCCCTGGACAGATAATTGACCGAGAATTCCTCCCCATCCGGATAGACTGGCATCCGTGGTCACTATCGTCCAATATATTGGCAGAAATGACTTTCCCTGGCTGAGCATTGGAGACCGAAGCCACCAAACCAGAGACTCTCTGGTCTGTTTGCTCAATCGGATCTGATTGTCCAGGGATTCCGGATTCCGATTCCATCTGAGGAGAATCTCTTGCTGAAGAATTCGGGTATGGGACTGGGCAAATGGGACTGCTTCGAATGAAGCCACCATCAACCCCAGAACCTTCATGCAAGTCCGAAGGGAAGACCAGCTGTTGGACAGTAACAACTGGACTGCTGATTGAATCTTTCGAAGTTTCCCTACCGGAAGGAAAACTCTCGTCCTGACTGTGTCTAGAATTAGACCCAGATATTCGAGCCTCTGGGTGGGAACCAGAAATGACTTTTGCTGGTTCACCAGCCACCCGAATTCCTGTAAAGAAATCATAGTAATTTCTATGTTTTGTAGCAAGGTCTGAGGAGATTCTGCATGAAGCAGAAGATCGTCTAGGTAACCTAGAATCGATATACCTCTTTGGCGCAGAAGTGCCAACATAGGGGCCAACACCTTTGTGAAGACCCGCGGAGCCGTGGCGAGACCGAAAGGTAACGCCACAAACTGATAGTGGTTCTCCTCTACGGAAAAGCGTAGAAAACGCTGATGTCCTGCGAAAATGGGAATGTGAAGATAGGCGTCCTTGATGTCTATAGACGCTAGGACATCCCCTGGATGCAGGAAGGCTGCTACCGTGCGAATGGACTCCATTCTGAATCTTCTTATGTTGACGAAAGAATTGAGCGCTCTTAAGTCCAGAATTGGACGCACTTTGCCCTCTTTCCTGGGTATTGTAAACAGGTTTGAATAAAACCCTTGAAACCGTTCTGTCCAAGGAACGTGGACTACCACTCCTTGTTGTAGTAGATCTGTGACTGCTCTCCGCAGATCTTCTAGACGATCCGGAGATAGTCGGATATTGGAAGGGAAGAATCGCGCCGGTGGGAGAGATCGAAACTCGATCTTGTACCCTGACTTTATGACTTCGCAAACCCATTTGTCCGGGATTCTGGAAAGCCATGGATCCGGGAACCGGCGAAGACGTCCCCCCACCCCAGTTATGGGTGGGGGCGCACCTTCAGGCTTTGGATGGTTTATCTTCAGGTCTGGAGGGGGCGGGCTTTTGCTTGCCCGACCAACGACCCCTGACGCCTCCTGCAGGAGGCTTGGAGGACTTAGTTTTTTCACCCGCTGGACGAAAAAACCTCTTGTGAGCAGAAAAAGAAGGCCCTCGTCTTTGACGAGTTCCTCTATCTTTAAAATTTTGCGGTAAAAAGGTGCTTTTTCCACCGGTGAGATCCTTAATGATCTCATCTAAGTTGGCTCCAAATAGACGCTCTCCTGAAAAGGGGATATTAGCCAATGCTTTTTTGGAACCTTGGTCGGCTATCCAACCTTTTAGCCACAGTGTACGCCAGAGAACCACTGCTGAGACTGATGCTCGCGCCATTAATGGAGTGGCGTCTAACGCCGCATCACATACAAACTGTAACCCCTGTATCATTTGTTCCAACAAATCTGATACCGCCTGAGGGACTTCTTCTAAGTCCCGGCGTAACCACTTGGTCCATTCAGTTACAGCCTGCGAAACCAGACCAATAGCAATTATTGGTCTGAAAGCTGATCCAATCAAGGAAAACATGGTGCGAGACATAGCTTCTATCTTGCGATCCACTGGATCTTTAAAAGACGGAGCGTCTTCTAAAGGAATAACCGTGGCTTTATTCAATCTAGCAATAGGTGAATCCACCACAGGTGGTTCTGTCCATTTCTTAATAAGGGTTTCCTCAAACGGATAACGCCTGTCAATGCGTTTGGAAATATTAAAAGTGCGTTTTGGCAGACGCCATTCTTCATCGATTGGATTGCCAAAACATTTGGGCAATGGAAAAACCTTTGCCACTTTGATGCGCTTTTTAGTCCCAAAAGGGATCTCAGTTTCAGCTATTTCTGATGGAATACCCTGTAACCTTAAAGTCTCTTGAACAGATACAATGAGTGCGTTTACCAACGCTTCCTCTCGGGCTATGGCAGATGCCGAAACATCCTCCTCACTGTCTGAAGAGACAGGACCCGAGACACCAATACCAGATGAAGTACCTGCAACTGCAGAAATAGGCTCAGAGTCTGAATCCGAGGTTTCAGATAATAAGGGGTTAGGCGGGGGTCGCTTTCTTGCGCCCTGTCCCTGACAAGCCACTTCCACCCGGGACACAAAAGTTTCCATAATAGCTGACAAAGATTCAATTGTCAATGGGGTGCTGGAGGATCCCGCAGACCCCTCGAGGGGATCCGGAGGAGATACATGAGTGGCAGGGTCCATGTTAATACAGGACACTCTTGCCAGCAATAAACAAAAAAACTTTTTTTTTTTTTTTTTTTGTGTCTCCCCCTAGCGCAATAGCGCCCCTCAGAGTACCTGCTTCTCGATCCCAGAGAGAGAGAGAGGGACCCCCAAGGCTCACCAACCGATGCAGTGCAGTTTCCAACAAACTGCAGCCAGCGTCTGTCTTACACAGACTGGAAGGAGCTGTTTGCTTTTTCCCGGGCAGAAGGCGTGGCTCCGCCCCCTGTGTACGCCTTCCAGGGTTCCCAGCCCTCCACGAGGAAGCTGGGCTCACAAAACATGGCCGCCCCCATAGAAGAGACATAAGACTCCAAAAACATGGCGGCCGGCGTGACCTGAGGACATATATGTATTCGGTCTACGGCAAAATGGCGGCGGACCGCCGATATCGTCTTCCCAGCACATCCACCTGCACTCTGCTGAGAGGTGACATATGGATCTACAGAGATACACTGCACATAAGGTAGGATTATACCTCCTATGTCTGCTGTAATGTTACAGTCTGCTGGGTAGAGTGTTAGCTCTTGAACCAAGTCCACTTCCCACAAACACATGCTGTATTACAAGGGGGACTTGTAAGTGTCAGATATATACTGACCATATATGGAGGGGCCCATAATATATACTGCCTCAT
The DNA here is from genome assembly GCF_965119305.1 of Pelophylax lessonae. Classification (NCBI taxonomy): domain Eukaryota; kingdom Metazoa; phylum Chordata; class Amphibia; order Anura; family Ranidae; genus Pelophylax; species Pelophylax lessonae. The sequence goes on along the minus strand of NC_138777.1, from coordinate 78,390,205 downwards.
AAATGAGGAAAAAAGGGAACGTTTTACTCACCATACCGACCGACAGGCACCCTCTCTTCATAATACCCTCTCCACCGGGGTGGGGGGTTTGTGGACGCCTCGACTCTCTGGTCCTGGCGTCCAAGCGAGCTTTTAACTCGCAAAGTCAGTCCCTTTACTGGGACTCCGTCGCGGCCGACTCAGCGCACTGGTCTGCACGCGCTTTTAGGCAGAAACCGGGGTGACCACTGGATCTCACATCCAGCCCGTCGCCCGGCCCCGCATACTTACTTGAATATGTCGCGGCCGACCAAGCGCAATGCCTGGTCTGCACGTGCTCGTAGGCCGGCTGGGGTGACCACAAGTGTCGCCCAGTCCGGCATTTTTGCTTGAAGATCTCACAGGAAAAAAACACTGGAGAAAACTACCTAAAAAAATGTCTTTTTCTTAAAGAAAAAAAGTCTTGCCAGGACCAAAAGATCCCAGCAAGGAACTTAGGTCCTTACTCCTGACTAGACAGAAAAAAACTGATTCCCTGTAGCAGAGAGAGGGAGGATATACCCTCAGGGACTGCCCCCTAGGGTGGAGCCAGAACGTTTTGTCATTCTGCCTAGTCCTACTCCTGCGGAGACAACATAACCCAGCTCTTGAGAATCAAGAAGACTACGTCTGTCAATGAGCGATAGAGAAAAAGAGGTGGGCAACTGTTGTAGAAATACATATCCCATGAGGCATTGGAAGGCTGACAGTTACAAGTAGGGAACGACCGATATTAGTTTTTCGTTGCCGATACCGATATTTTGGCCTTCGCATATCGGTATCGCCCGATATTTTGTACATCCTATGTCAGGGTCGGAGACTAGTCTTCTCCTCCTCCAACCATTAGGTGGTGATGTTCATATAAGGGTAACATGATGTCACAAGGCCGATATTGACTTTTGCCGATATATCTGTATCGGCCCCGGAACTGGCCGATATTCCAAATATTGCTCATGTAAGGGTAAAATGATGTCACATAGCATAATTCTGTTTACAAATGTTATTGAATATGCCACTCACATATGTACAAATTAAAGATATAAGCAATTCCACATTAGCAGATCTGCTGGCAGATGGGTATTTCTCTATGTGTCTAAGTGACACACGGGTGATACCGCTCCGTCCGGCATACGATCTCGGAGGTCACGTGCGTGGTCACGCCCGGCGTAACCATGTGACCTCCAAGATCGTCATTGTATGCGGGACGGAGCGGTATCACCCGGGTGTCACTTACGGCAAGTTGGTGAGAGACGGATCGGTATCAGGTGGGTGGGAGATGGAGCGGGTGAGAGACAGAGCAGTAGTGAGTGGATGCCGAACCGAGCGGTATCACCCGGGTATCACTTACGTTAAGTGGGTGAGAGACGGATCAGTATCGGGTGGGTGGGAGATGGAGCGGGTGAGAGACAGAGCAGTATTGAGTGGATGCCGAACGGAGCGGTATCACCCGGGTATCACTTACGGCAAGTGGGTGAGAGACGGATCGATATCGGGTGGGTGGGAGATGGAGCGGGTGAGAGACAGAACAGTATTGAGTGGATGCTGAACGGAGCGGTATCACCCAGGTATCACTTACGGCAAGTGGGTGAGAGACAGATCGGTATCGGGTGGGTGGGAGTTGGAGCTGGTGAGAGACAGAGCAGTATTGAGTGGATGCTGAACGGAGCGGTATCACCCGGGTATCACTTACGGCAAGTGGGTGAGAGATACCGATCTGCCAGCAGATCTGCTAATGTGGAATTGCTTATATCTTTAATTTGTACATATGTGAGTGGCATATTCAATAACATTTGTAAACGGAATTATGCTATGTGACATCATTTTACCCTTACATGAGCAATATTTGGAATATCGGCAATATCGTCCAGTTCTGGGGCCGATACAGATATATCGGCAAAAGTCAATATCGGCCTTGCCGATAATCGGTCGATCGCTAGTTACAAGCATGACTCCCAGAGGCATATGCATAATGGTGCTTGTAGTTCCGCAACAGCTGGAGGGCCGCAGTTGCTCACCCCTGCTTTAACCACTCTACGACCGCTCACAGTAATACTACTGCGGCAGAGTGGTTCGTTATCGTCCAGCCACGTAGTATTAACGTGATTGGACACTCCCCCTTCTGGGCGGCGCTTGCGCGCCGCCGGAGGCTCGCTCCCACTGTTTTCATTCACAGCGGGAGTCGGGCCAGGGGAGGAGCAGCGGCGATCGCCGCTGCTCTTACCCGATCGTCGGGGATCGAGTCTGGAGATCCGCCCGCTGTGTGTAAACACAGCGGGCGGATCTCCATAGTGACAGGGAGTGACAGATCGGACTGTTCAGCATAGCTGGACATCCGATCTGTCCATGACTCACACAGTCACCTCCCCCCCTACACGTCAGTAAGCACCAGGCATACATTAACCCCTCCCTCTCCAATAAAATTAACCCCTTCCCTGCCAGTGTCATTTTTACAGTAACAGTGCATATTTATAGCACTGATTACTGCAGTAATGCCACTGGTACCCCCAAAAGTGTCAAAAATGTCAGTCAGGGGTCCGGTCTGTCCGCCGCAATGTCGCAGTCCCGCAAAAAAAATCGCAGATCGCCGCCATTACGCGTTAAAAAAAAAACACCAAAAATGACAGAAATCTTTCCCTTTGTTAGTAAACGCAATAACTTTTGCGCAAACCAATCAAAATACGCTTATTGCGATTTTTTTTACCAAAAATATGTAGCATAAAACAAATTGGCCAAAAATTTTTAAAAAAATTGGTTTTTACATCTTTTTTGGGGGGAATTTCATATAAAAAAATGTTAAAAATATTGTTATTTTTTCAAAATAAACGCTCTTTTTTTGTTTATAGCGCAAAAAGTAAAAATCGCACAGGTGATCAAATACCACCAAAAGAAAGCTCTGTTTGTGGGAAAAAAAGGACGTAAATTTCGTTTGGGTACGGCGTCGCAAGACCGCGCAATTGTCAGTTGAAGTCGCACAGCGCCGAATCGCAAAAAGTGGCCTGGACGGAAGACAGCAAAATCCTCCGGTGGTAAAGTGGTTAAATGAATAAACAACTGCATCAAATGGTGCTTTTACACTTGTCTGAAGTTTTTTAAAAGGTGAGAAATTAGACGGCTACCTAATGGAAAGATGGAAAAAAGAAATCACTCACCGATGTAAAAGGTCGCTGGAACCTGCTTATCCCCGATTTGCTGGATCAGGAGGTTTGAAGTCTTGGGCTCATGTCGAAGCCACAGCGCTACTCCAAGGATCACTCCGCCTGCCAACTGAAGAAGAATTTGTAAATGATTAAAAAAAGAAAAAAGTGAACACAAAGTAGTCTGACAGTTATCAGGAGTTAGAAATGCCTTTATAAAGCTGGGCATACACAGCAGAGTTGTTAAAAACATTCATCTATGTGACAGCAGCACTATGTAATCCTAAATACAACACCATCACAGCACATCAAAACTGCGTTCAGTGACACCATCCAATGAGGCCAATAAATACACATGCCAAATATGCACTTACTTCACCCATTGTATATACTTCACACTGACAGTGAGACAAAGAAGAGTTTGGGTGAGGAAGATGACTCTTAAGGGACCAGGCAGTTAAACACAATCTGACCTGTAAAATCTTCCACTAAAAACAAAGCTTACGGGCGTATATCAGCAGGCTTTTCACTTCAAGCTGCATTTGCTTTGAAATGATAAAAACGTAATGAAGCACTTCTGGGTAGGAGACACGCGTGTGCGACGCACACTGCTAGCGTGCCGCTTCTGCTGTAATTAGTCACAGCAGAAGCCGATCAGCGGGTGCAGGCCAATGGATGTCCGCTGATCATCGAGGAGAGAGGATAGACGGAGCTCTGCATATGTAAACAAGGCAGGGCTCCATCCTAGCAGCAGGGATGTGATGGATTTTCCTTCCCTGAAAAGCAGGGAAAGAAAATCCATCACATCCCTTAGTAAAAGAAGTACACAGTGTACACAAAAACACTGGTTGGGTACACATTTACCCATGGATCGCCCAAGAAGTTTAACCCCTTCCCAGCCAGTGTCCTTAGTACAGTGACAGTGCAAATTTTTAGTACTGATCACTGTATGGGTGTCACTGGTCCCCACATAGTGTCAAAAGTGTCAGTTAGGGGGAGATTTACTAAAACTGGTGCACTCAGAATCTGGTGCAGGTGTGCATGGTAGCCAATCAGCTTCTTAGATAAACTTGTTTAATTAAGCTTTGACAATACAACCTGGAAGCTGATTGGTTTCTTTGAAGAGCTGCACCAGATTTTGCACACTCCAGCTTTAGTAAATCTCCCTCTTAGTGTCAAATTGCTCGCCGCAATATCGCAGCCCCGCTATAAGCCGCTGATCTACTAGTAAAAAAAAATAAATCAATACAAATTCCTGTATATATACCATATAGTTTGTAGACACTATGGGGTTTATTTACTAAAGGCAAATAGACTGTGCACTTTGCTGCACTCTGCAAGAACAGTTGCTCCAAAGCTTAGTAAATGAGGAAAAGCTCTGCTGACTTTCATCTTCCAATTATGTGTAGACAAAAATGAGCTATTTTTATTTTCCTTGCACGTAATTGGGTACTTTTTGCAAAGTAAAGTTTTACCTCATTTACTAAGCTCTGGAGCAATTGCACTTGCAGAGTGCAACTGCACAGTCTATTTGCCTTTAGTAAATCAGCCTCTATATCTTTTGCGCAAACCAATCAATATACGCTTATTAGGATTTTTTTATCAAAAATATGTAGCAGAATACAAATTAGTCTAAATTTATAAAGAAATTATTGGATATGTTTTATAGCAGAAAGGAAAAAAAAAAAAAAATATATATATATATATATATATATATATATATATATATATTAGTGATCGACCGATATCGGAGATTTTAGTTGCCCATACCGATATTCAGGCCATTGAATATCGGTATTGGCTGATATTGGCCGATATTTTTGTACATTTAAAAAAATCTTTATTTTTTTAGTTTTACACTTGACAGGTACTGTTATAGAGGGATCTGGGGGTCTAAAAGACCCCAAACCCCTCCTCTGCACTTAAAACATTCAAAACAGCCAAGTTTGGCTGTTTTGAATGCTGTCATTTTTTTGAATTTGGCGCAGAGTGACATCACTTCCGGGTTTTTACATGGAGACCCGATCAGAGCCGAATGCAGCTTTGATCGGGTCTTCTCTTTAGCGGCCGTGCAGGTAGGATGCCCGGATCACCCGGTGGGATGGGAGACTTGGGCAAGCCGTCCCCTCCAGCTCCTTGTAATGACAGCTGAGCGGCTTCTCAGCCGCATCAGTTGTCATTACAAGACAGCCGACCGTCGGGTATGGACGCTGGTACCGGGGTGATGCATCTAGCTGCAGGCATCACTCCAGTACAAGCACTTTCCCGAAATATTGGCAATATCGGTATCCTCAGTGGCCGATTCCGATATATCGGGGAAAGTGCAGATCGGCTTTCGATATATTGGCTTTGCCGATAATCGGTCGATCCCTAATATATATATATATATATATTTTTTTTTAATTGTCGGTCTTTTTTTGTTTATAGCGGAAAAAAAAAAAAAACACACAGTGGTGATCAAATACCACCAAAAGAAATCTCTATTTGTGGGAAAAATGACACAAATTAATTTTATGTACAGCCTTGCACGACCGTGCAGTTGTCAGTTAAAGTAACACAATGCTGTATCGCAAAAAATGGCCTGGGCATGAAGGGGGGTAAATCTTCCGGAGGTCAAATGGTTAAAGTAATTTTTTTAAAAAAGTTCAAGCTAGCTATTAAATTGTATTTTATTATTTATAGATTTTTAGATTAGCCACTACAGGGAGCGCTCAGTGGCTCGGTATAAATATGTGCCTGCCAATTGTTAAGATAGTTAAACTGAATGTAATCTGCCAAATGATCAGACAGACAGCTAGCCATGTATGACTCACATTTTGGCTGAATAGGCCCAAATTCGAGTCGCGAGTGGCCCTGTCAGCACTGTCCTGAATTCGGGCAATTCTAATGACGTTTTACCCTGACCGTTGTGAGCTGGTGGGCATCTGCCTGGCACCAAAAACATAGGACTGCCACCAGATCTGACCAACAACAGCCAGATAATACATCTGTCATCTAGGATTAAAAAAAATGCATTTTACTGATCTGACTGCAGTAAACTGAAATCTGATTGGCTAATAGGAATTACTGCACTGTGCACATTATTATTTTATATATATACTTTACTGGAAAAAAATGTCACTTGTCATATTGGGTAGTGGGGTGGGCTGTAGGGTGACAGAGGGAGCTGTAACCTCTCTGTTTAGGGTCAGGAGGGGCAGCGTTCTGTTTTACTGACTCAGATCCTTTTTCCGAGGGAAGGAAGTTGCATGTGAATGTGTTCTCAAGAAGTTAAGAAATGCAGGGTCATACTTAGCAGGAAGATAAGGTCATGGGGTCAGACAAAAGGAGCCTTTTCTAGAGGACTAAAAAGGAGGAAACAACAGACCAGAGCACTATAACCCCGGGGACAGGCTTCATCTTGATTTAGAATGTAACTATTTTCTGCTTTAATACCCAGCATGATGTTTGCTGCCAGAAACCAAAATGAGAATATGTTATCAACAAAGAGCTATGCTTAAAAATAAACTCTGCTAAGCATTAAGGAATTGTAAACAAGTTTCATTAAGCTATGTCATGAATAACAAAAAAGAAATGAAACACAACTGAAAAAGAAGAAAAAAACAACCATATAGAAGAAAAAAAAAAAAAGCAGCCCAATTTCTTAATAAAAGAACAAAAACCAAACAAAGAAGACAAAACAAAAATAAAGCTCAATTTCTTAAAAAGAAAAGAAAAAAAAAAAAAAAAAAAAGAAAAGAAAAAACAACCATATAGAAAAAAAAAAGAGCAGCCCAATCTCTTAAAAAAAAAAACACATTTTTTTTTAAATAAAAGAACAAAAACCAAACAAAGAAGACAAAACAAAAATAAAGCTCAATTTCCTAAAAAAAAGAGAAAAAAAAAACAACCATATAAAAAAAAAAAAAAAAAAAAGCAGTCCAATTTCTTAAAAGAAAAAAAAAACAAAAACATTTTTTTTTTTTAAATAAAGAACAAAATCCAAATATTACACATATGCAGTGATTTTAAGGGTCAGGATAGGAAGACAATCACTCCAATGCAGATAGAATCCGAAAAATCCTATTTAGCAGTTTTGGAGAAGTGTTTGTATATTAGATTTATTGAAAGGTAAAATCACACTTACATTCCAGGAAATGATCATAGCGCTATATCTTCGCCAGTTGAATACAAGAAAAATACCCAGGCTTCCGTGCCCCAGACGACGTCACATGTGACGAAAAGTGTAGGGCGGACCTGCGTGCTGACATCATCACGTTCCCAGAAGTGCGGGTGGTTTGCTTGTATTGGGCCAGCGAGGATTTTACTATATAGAGCTAGGATCATTTCCTAGATGTAAGTGTGATTTTGACTTTCAATAAATCCAATAGAGGGGTTTCACACTATTGGTGCATTTTATTTCTATAAATGTCCCCCGATTTATCACAAATGGCTGAGATCTGAAATCGCTGTATCACAAGCACCTTTTGGCTGAACCACTTTACAGCTAAAATTCTTCGTACGTGTAACAAAAACACAGGAAAGGACTTGAGAAAACAGGAAGAGCAGAAGTGTCAAAACCAGGGGATTCGAGGGAACAGAAAGACATCCTAGTATATTAATTGCACCACACAGCATATAAATAATAACTTGTTATTATATGACTTATATGAAGACCATCCTGTACCAGAGCTAGCCGGAAAATGCTGAAAACTGCAATTATCACACGAATGACATGCTGCTGGCTACTACTATAGGGGGCGACTATCACACAGCATTCATTATCGCTGCCATGTCATTACCACGTATTTATGGTAAAGTTGTTACATTTGTTAACTTTTCTGAATTTCCATTTTTAATGCATTTTTCTATGCATTAAGGTACAAAGTGGCTTGCTATGGGGGCACTCGGCAGGGGGGAGGAGCCAGGAGTGCCAGAGGGGGAACCTAGAAGAGAAGGTAGGGGGCTGCTCTGTGCAAAACCACTGCACAGAGCAGGTAAGTAGAACATTTTGTATTTTTAAAAAATGTTTACATTTAGAATCACTTTTTTGGCTGTACTTCTCCTGAGGATTACAGAAGTGCAGTTTATTCTGCACTCAAGTGACCTGTTTTCAGCTAAAGCCTGCTGTTGGCTGACGTCACAGAGCCAGTCCAGTCCAGGGTCTGAAAATGGTCCATAAGGTGGGGATCCTTGACTGGCCGCTGGCTCAGCCTCTCAGCAAGCTGCTAAGAGTCAGAGCCAGCTGCTCTCTTCCCCTCCACAGCCCAGTTCTCCAGTGAGCGCTGGAGGGGCAGAGCAGATAGCCGAAGACTGACAGTCACCACTTTCTGCAGCCTGAAGACTGAGAGGTGAGTGATCAGCGGTGTTTGAGTGCTCAGTTCTCGGTCTGGAGCCAGCAGGGGAAAGATGCAGCATCCCCCTAGGTGATTATAATTTTTTTCCACAAATCGCTTACTTCTCTTTTAACCACTTGCCAACCGGCCGCCGTGTTCTTACTGCGGCAGTGTGGCTCTATTGAGCCAAACAACGTACCTATACATCATTTCATTCAATAGCCACTAGATGGTGTGATCGTGCCACCGGAGCTACGATCGTGCCATGATTGGCTAGCAGGGATGTCAATCAGCGGGTCCGGCGGACCTAATGTCCACCAGTCACCCACGATCATCCCGGGAGAGGCAGAACAGCAATCTGCCTATGTAAACAAGGCAGACCACCGTTCTGAAAGGGGACAAGATGGCCACATCAAATAGGAACCAGGATCTTTCCCCAATCGGTGCACCCCCCCCCCATAGTTAGCAGCAAGCACCCCCTAGGGACACATTTAGCCTTTGATCACCCCCTGATGTTAACCCCTTCTCTGCCAGTGTCATTAGTGCAGTGTTTCTTTTTTTTTTTAGCACTGATCACTGTATTAGTGTCACTGGTCCCCAAAAAGTGTCAGTTAGATATCCTATTTAGGTGTAGCCTAGAGCGTCATTGCGTCACTTCCGGTTTCGAGCCTTTCTGGCCCATGGAATGCAGGGCCTTCTGGACACAGCATTTGACTTACTGCTTTCATTCCTTGTACCTCTGTAAGTGCGTTTTTTGCTTTTAACTAGTGATCGACCGATTATCGGCAAAGCCGATATATCGAGGACCAATATGCATTTTGCCCGATATATCAGAATCGGCCTTTTGATTTACCGATATTTCGCGAAAGTGCAGGCATCACCCCGGTACCGGTGTCCATAGCCGATGGTCGGCTGTCTTGTAATGACAACCGATGCGGCTGAGAAGTCTTCCTTCCGTGGCTCGCCCCGGTCCCCTGTCCCACCGGGTCTCCATTTGATATGACATTAATTTCAAATTCAAAAAACGTACAGCATTCAAAACAGCCATACTTGGCATTTTGGATGCTTTTAAGTGCAGAGGAGGGGTTTGTGGTCTTTTAGACCCCCAGATCC